>NW_025336598.1:2964931-3113684 GCF_004798865.1 Varanus komodoensis | reverse complement strand
TGTGTCTATGCAGATACTGTGGTTCTGTAGTATTTAAGCTCTCCCCTACGAGGGTGTAATTGTGTTTCATAATTGCCATCCAAAATTAGAATATGGAGAAATTAGATCAAGATTAATCTTAGGTTTCCTTCCTGAAATGCCTGTATAGAAAAGTCTCTCTGTTCCAGCTTACCCCTACATAGTTCAAAGTAAAACCTGAAAACTGGCATAATTTGTGCCAGCTGGGGGTATACACTGGCATGAAATGGACTCTCAGATCTCACTTCAACGGGAATTGAATTTTGCACAGACTGATTTGGAGTCCTGGGATTCAGTGAAGGAGTGTACAGAAAAGATTTTAATAAACAAACAAACAAACCACATTGATTCAACTGTAGAACTGAAGTGAGAGTTAGAAACTCAAAGCTTTTGAATGTCACATTTACTTTCATGGGAAATTAAAGAAAGAAGTTGTATTTTTCCCTTCTTTGTCAGAATTGAATGATGTTTGAAGGCACAATAGCCCCTTAGGAAGGGGTTACACCCACCAAATGTGAGAACATAAGTGCAGGGGTTTTTCTGCTACATGTCACTCTCTCTTCTTTTTTTAGTCTCTTTTTAAAGGGAATTGCAGATAATGTTATTTCTGGGCAGAACTAGTTGAAAAATTCTATCTAATTGCTCCTTTTGAGGAGATCAAGCCCACCAAAATTCAGAATGATAGTTGTTGGGGGACTTGATCCCTTCAAAAGAAGCAATTGGATTGAAATGTCCAACCAATGAGAGTTGTTTTGTGCAAGAGTATGCTTGACATTTTGAGGGCATCCAAAATAGGGTCTGCTTATCCCACTATTTTTCTTAAGGAATATTCTAAAAATAATAGAGAACTCTAACCTTAATCCTAAATCCAGAAGGATAGTTCAGCAATATATATGGGAGATGTCCTCAATTTTGGAGTGATTAATTAACCTTCTCCTCCTCCCCTTTGCCTGATTTTGGGGAACAATTTGTATGAAAATGGTACATATCCTAGAGCTGTCCCAAAGCAAGAAACCTGAAAAATTGCAGAAAAATAGGTGTGGGGTGTTAAGTTTGAAAACGAGTTAAACGTTTTCATAGTGACTGTTAGAGTTGCAAAAATAGGCCTCCTCAAAGTGCAAATGTTGGAAAGACCTGCCCCAGGATTATGCTCTCTCCCTCCACTCATAATCACTGTTTTAAAAAAATAAAGCCTGACTCTCCAGACACAAATCAGTAACAAGACCTTATTTGCATTCTGGGTTTGCAACTGATTGCTTTGGAGGGAAGCCTACTTTGGGTGAACCTGAAGCACATCTCAAGTGCTACACCTTCTTTGGTTCATTAATATGCCTTTCTCTATGGGGTCTTACATTAAGTTTACAAATAGTAACATCTGAATGCTGATGGTGAACAGTACTGTCCATTGGTGGCCAGAAAGCAACCTTGGTTCCCTTCTCCCTACCCCCGCCGCAGCCCGCCCCCAATCATAAGCCTTAAATGCCTAAGAGAAGCATGTGTGGCTCCTGCAGGCAAACCTTGGATGACCAATAGACATCTGAACCAGGCCATAAAAGAATGAAGTGAAGTTGGCCCCCAGGACATTCCATATGACATTGCTCTCTGATGTGTAAATCCTTCTACAAATAAATGATTCTAATGCTTTGGTGATTTTGTTTTGAAAAAGCTATAATTCTCAGTATGCTATCCGTGGTACCTTTTTTTGGACTGACATTGTTATGCAGCAAGGCAAAGCCATACAGCTGCCTTTGGGTGGGGGTTTTGTTGCATGCTTGAAGCTCTCCAGAGATTTTAGATAGCCTGTTTTGGAGAAAATGCTGCAGGATTTTATAGGTGATGGAGACAAATAAACAGAACTCTGTGATGATGAAGCTGGTGCTTTGAAGCTAGTTTGCAATGTCAGGTCTTCCGAAGATAAATAAAATTATGTTTTAGTAAACAAGTATTTATGTAAAATAGGGACTGCAGGTGGTGCAGTGGTTTAAACTGCAGTGCTGCTGGGCTGGTTGATCGAAAGGTCGCCAGTTCGAATCTGAACAATGGAGTGAGTTCCCGTTGCTCCGTCCCAGCTCCTGCCAACCTTGCAGTTCAAAGCATGCAAATGCAAGTAGATAAAAAGGTATCACTTCAGTGGGCAGGTAACAGCGTTTCGTGCACCTTGGTGTTTAGTCATGCCGGCCACATGACCACGGAGACTGTCTGTGGACAAACGCTGGCTCCCTCGGCTAGGAAACAGAGATGAGCACTGCCCCCTAGAGTCAGGCATGACTGGACGTAATGTCAAGGGGAAACCTTTACCTTTATTTATGTAAAATAGCTCTTAGCCTCCCTGTCACACTCTAGAGCAGGAGTCCTCAAAATTTTTAAATAGGGGGCCAGTTCACTGTTCCTTAGACTGTTGGGGGTGGGGTGGACTATAGTTTGAAAAAATACAAACGAATTCCTATGCACACTGCACATTAAAAAAATAATTACAATTTTAAAAATAATTTAAAAATGTTTGTTCCACTCCCTCAGGCTGCAGCAGAAGCCCAAGATGAGGTGGGAAAGCGCATGTCCATATTCAAGAGACATAGCTGCAACATAATGCAGCTGATGACTGCAACTGGCATTTACAAAGAATGAAGCAAAAATACTAAGGATGAATACTGTTAATGCCACTCTTAGTATTTGAAGCAAGTCATCCCAGAACAATTCCCACAATACACAATGGCTGTATTTGGATGCAGAGCTAATGACTAATATATTTTAAGTGCAACCTTGCCAAAACTGGTACTGTCCAGATGTGTTGGACTACAACTTCCATTGGCCATGCTGGTTGGGCAGAATGGAAATTATAGTCCTTGCTGCTGCCCTGCTTCCGAGAGAGTGGGAGGCTGGAGAGGCAAGCGGGGGGTGGCTCCCTCGGCTGGGAGAGGGCCACGAGGAGGGAGGTAAGGGCTGCTTTCTGAGGCGAGGGGAGGCGAGGGATGTGGCCATGGTTGGCTGAGTGGGGCGTCTCCCGCTTCTTCCCACTGTGGGGGGAAACATGGCAGCCTTTTGAAAGTGGAGGCTTGCTCAGAGAAGGCTGCGGCGGAGGTGTGGGACCCATGGCCCCGCTCCGCCTCAGCCTGTCCACCCCCAGGCTTGGTGAGACAGCCACAGCTTGGTCCACAGCCCAGGGAAGTGGCTCACATCATTAAAAATAGATTTTTAAACTTATATTTTTCTTACCCTCTATCCTTTTTAGTATCTTTGTGTGTCTCTCTCTCGTCTGCCCTCCTCTCTTCTGTATTCCTGCTCTGTATTCAGAGCCAATGTATGCATGCAATAGGGAGGGAAGAGCCAGCGCATGCACAGTTGAAAGGAGCTGTTACAATTTGGCCCGTGCGTCAGCTCTCTGCTCAGTTTGAGAGAACGCCTGTGCTGGCTCAGAGCTTTTGGACTTGCTCGTTTTCTCCAAACAAGTCCAAAAGCTCTGAGGCGGGCTGGGTAAATGACCATGGCGGGCCGTATCCGGCCTGCTGGCCGTAGTTTGAGGACCCGTGCTCTAGAGGGTCAAAGAAATGAAACCCAGGCCAGGACTTTGTAGCTTGATTGCCAGCAGTCACTATGGAGTGCTGTGTGCTAAAGTGGATGCCCTAAAATTGGGAATCTAGGAGCTGTGATGAGGATTCCAGCTTCTCCTTGCCCATTGCCCTCACCAGGGGTAATGGCCTCAATGACAGGCGAGAGGATAATGAAGAGAAGAAGGGAATTAGGACAGGGAAATGATTGAAATCCCTTCTTGCTCCTAAGGGCAGTGAAAATGATCAGGGGACTAGATTGTTCAGCTTAGAAAAAAGGTCTGTAAGGGGAAACTTGACAGAGGTGTACAAAATTGTGTACGCTGTGAAGAAAGTGATTAGAGACATTTCTCTTAGAATAGTAGAACTTGCCATCCCAAGAAGCTAATTGGTGGGAGATCCAGGAAAGAAGTATTTCTTCAGACAGTCAAAAATCATACTATCCAATTCGCTACCACAGGATGTAGTAATAAGCACAATTTTGGTGATGTTCAAGTGAACATGACAGATTCATGGAGGATAAAGTTACTGGTGGCTACTAGCCCTGATGTTTATATGCAGCCTCCCATATTTGAGACAATGTGCTTAAGTACACCAGTTGCTTGGGTACCAAACGTGGGCTGAAGGGTACTCTTTCACTCAACCTCTGCTTGTGGTTTTTCCCCAGCCAGTTGGTTGGCCACTGTGTGAACAAAATGCTGGATTAGATGGACCCTTGTACTGATCCAGTATGGCTTTTCTTTGCATTCTTAAAGCTGGAGGGAATAGAAATTGCTGCTGACAGATGTAATACATGCATAGCAGACTCCCATGCTGTCTGGGAAGCAGAAAATGTGATGTTTTTACAATGCCTCCTGAAAACATACTTGGTCACCCAGGCTTTTTCTGATGTGTAATTAACTGCAATTAATTACATGCTGTTCCATCTCATGAAATTTTTCATTGCTTTTTGTTGTTGTGGCTGAATTTGAAAGACACACATATATATGGATATGGATTACCAAGAAATCAATATAGGTGCTTTTTTGCTATTGTAAGATGCACGAGAGCTGGTATAGTACAGTGGTCCCTCAAAATTCACAGGGGTTGCATTCCTAGAGCACCCACAGATTGTGAAAAACCGCGAATTTGGTGCCGGCGCGGGCCAGGCTGGGCTGGGGGGCGGGTGCGTGCATGTGGCGAGGCAGGGGCAGGGGCAGGCATGTGCAGAGATTGTTTTTTCCGAGCGAGTCCAAACCGATCTCCTTGTGAGCAAGGCTTGCTCTCAAGGAGATCGGTTTGGACTCACTCGGAGAAAACGATCTTCTTGCGAGCAAGCCTCTGCATGGAAAATTCCGCAAAAGACTGAGGCCACGAACGCTGAACCACGACTTCACGGGGGTATACTGTATAGTCAAACCTAAAACAAGTAGAACAAAAACTGAAGTTGCAATCCTATGGAAGTTTAGACAGAAAAAAGAACCTGTTAACTCCTAGTGGTTGTCTGGTACATGCTGAGAGTTATAGGCCTTTTTTATGTTTAAGCTTGCATAGTATTGTACCTTAAGACAGTAATCCTATACTAGAGGTAGATTTAAATGCTATCTGACTGTAGTTCTCTATCATGGAATTCTTTAGATAGTTCTTGTTTCAGTTGCCTTCACATACTTATCCTAATTACCTTAACATTCACATTATCTTTCTCCCTTTTTTTCTTTCCATCACAGCAGGAAAGGATTTCATACACCCCTCCAGTGAGCCCAGTACCAAATTACACTTCCTCTTCGCCACTACATGTCCCAGTGCCTCGACCAATCAGGATGGAGGAAGATGCTATCAGACTCCCAGCCCATCTGCGTGAGTGTTCAGATAATGGCATTCTGAGAAGACTGATGTTGGGAGAAAAAATGGGATGGATCCTACTATAGAATCACCATCTTGCCTTTTGTTGCTTTCTGTTTTAAAAAGAGCTACAAATAGAAATGTGTTCCCTCTTTGCTGTATTTGGGGGGGGGGGGGTCATGTGAACAAATTTTTGTAAACGTGTGGAATTATAGGCATCCAAGAGAAGCTGCTCCTCACTGGCAGAGGCACACTTTGTATTTTGTATCTCCAGTAGGTTGGTCCCACTGGCTGGTCAGGAAATGTTTCCTGAACTGGTCACATGGTGCTTTCTCTGTTGATTTCTTTACCATCTTCACTGATGCTCTGAGCTTTGAAGATTATTTTGCATGGGCACAGCATACATTTGCTGTGAACAACCTCAGCTTTTCATTGTCCCTATTTTATCTGTGGGATGTCTAAATGGTTAATTTATGATTAATAGTTAATATAACTTCTTGGCAATGATATTACTCAAGCACCTCCCCATGGTATTTAGAAGTTGAATTTTTGAAAGTGTGGCAAAACTGAAGCTGAGACTGTATTTTAATTCTGGCATAAGCATTTAATTTATATCCATGAACACTAGCGCACTGTACAATGCACAGCCTGCTGCTTCTTAGGGTGCAATTGGTAAGGTTCATATTGAACTGATGACAGTGTACTCTAAGAAATTGTTATATTTCTTCAGGTTCTTTGTCATAGCCTCTGTGCATCACACATATGGGTGCTGCGCCTGAGCAGTGCCTAAGGCCAGAAGATTAGAAAGCTAACGGTTTTTGGTGGGAAAACTCCGCTCCCCTCCCCCTCAGTAGTATATATAGGGCGGAGTGTCCACCATTTTCCCCAGTCTTTTGCGACCACCGTTCGCTGTGCCTCGTGCCTGTTTGACTCTCACTTTGACTACCATATTTGCCTTTACTCTTATCATTCTTATTGTTCTTCATTGTTATTACTCCAAGTTAAATTTCCCTTGTTATATCTTTCTCTCTTTTTTCCTCTTCTTTGCTAAAAAAAAAACCAAAAAAACCCCCAAAAATATCTTATCCCTCTTTACTATCTTCTATTTCTTCTTCTTTTCTCTCGATGGTGCAGTGAGCGGCTTTCCGCAAATGTGCGGAATGTGGGTCCAAGATGTCCCCGGCGGACCCGCATGACTTGTGCCTCCTCTGCCTCGGCGAGGGGCACAGAACAGACAAATGCCGCCATTGTCTGGAGTTTACCAAGCAGGCTCGTAAAAACAGGGAGAACCGCCTGCGTAAACTACTTTGGGACCAGGCATTCATGTAGTCGGACAGCTTGCTGCAAAGTCTGGGCCTACTCTGACTGCGCCCACCAAGTGCCCGGCTTCTGCCTCAGCTGCCTCTGGCCAACGCCCGGCTTCTGCTTTGGCCATGCCTGGCCAACGCCCTGTGGCCACGCTACCCATGCCTCAGCCACGCCCATCGGATGGTGGGACATCAGCATCTGGAGCCCAACGACCTCTTTCTCCCCCACGCAAACAGTGGGAGAAAAGGAAGCATGGCGAGTCGGATCAGTCTTCTTCTCACAAGAAGGCGAAAAAGGATAAAGCGGCTAAGCCGGCTCATAAGCCAAAAAAACATCGGGACTTGGGTTCGTCAGCCCATCGATCCCGACGACTGCATCGATACTAACACCATCGGTACCGATGCTACAAGCAGCAATGCAGGTCACCCCGCCGGGATCTCCAGGACAACCTGTTCCTCAACAGGGCCAGTCCCCTGAGTGATGACCCGAGGAGCTGCTACGCAAGTCTATCTCTGATGGAGAAATCCAGGATTCTCCCCCCATGGCTCTCTTGCCAACGCCAGTGCCTCCGGCTAGGCCTAGGGCTCAGTCCTCCACTGATTGAGAGATCCTTGCATACTCTTGAAGTCCGTCAGTGCTTGGCTTTTTACAGATCGCGCACAGAATCCCTTCGGCTCTCCAATAGACTTTTTGTTAAATACTCTGAGCATGACCAGGGGTCTCCTCTCTCATCGCAAAGACTGTCAAAATGAATAATTCAAACCATTGTATTGGCGTATCAACTTGCCAAGATAGACTTACCTGTCGTTCCGAGAGGTCACTCCTCAAGAGCAGTAGCAGCTTCTTCTGCCTTTGCCACGGGAATCCTAATTCAAGACGTTTGCAAAGCTGCGACTTGGGCTGCTCCGTGTACTTTCGCTAGGCATTACCGCCTTGATGTGCGTGCCAGACAGGACTGTTCCTTCGGTAGGGCTGTCCTCTCCACTGTTCTTCAATGACAACACCGCCCTTCTCTGAGTCTGGTAAGCTTGCTACTCAGCCATATGTGTGATGCACAGAGGCCACGACTAAGAAAAGCAGGTTGCTTACCTGTAACTGATGTTCTTCGAGTGGCCATCTGTGCATTCACACAACCCACCCACCAGCCCTGCTCGGTGTTGGTGTGTGGATTTCTTCATCGGTACCATACTTTAATATTCATGGTACCTATCACACTTGTTGTGATGTATTTCTCTACCACAGGGGGGCGAACGATCAGTCTCCCAAAGACTGGGGAAAATGGCAGACACTCCGCCCTATATATACTACTGAGGGGGAGGGGAGCGGAGTTTTCCTGCCAAAAACCATTAGCTTTCTAATCTTCCAGCCTTGGGCACTGCGCAGGCGCAGCACCCATATGTGTGATGCACAGATGGCCTCTTGAAGAACATCAGTTACAGGTGAGCAACCTGCTTTTTTTAAACCAAATAGAACAAATACTATTACATGTGTTAAAATCACTGTAGGCCAAACTATTGCACAATAAAAGAAACAGCCTACAGGAAGTAACTGGAGACTTTATCACTGTCTAGGCAGTGTTTCTTAATGTGAGAACAGAGAAGTTACAAGTGTCATCTGTGGAATGTTGCAGGGATGGAAGAGTTCACCGAAAGTTGGCCTGTAATTAACTTCATTAATGTGCCTCTTTAGTACATTGTTTTTAATTTGCTGGGCTATTTGATTTCTAGATGTCCCTCCAATCCCCTCTTTATTTTCCATGAATATTTATATTCCATGCTTCTCTTAACTTTATTTTAACCTAGTCTTATTATCTTTAATGATGCCCTGAAACTAGTCTTCCACCCCTCCCCCGCATCAGTCGAAGGAGGAAAAGCTGCCAAAATTTCAGTTTTGTTGTGCTATTCTACAAGATGGCTTTACCGTATATCATTAAGTGCTTTCTCGTGTGATGCATGTAATACCCTGGGGCAAAAGCTGCTTGGAAATGGTCAGAAAGTATATGAGGGCACTTTGTAGTGTTTGCCAGAAACAGGTAAGCAAAAACATGCTGTTAGAAGCACAGAACCTAGTGCCAAATCTCAGGCGGGTGTGCTTGAATCATTGCTTTCTGAGGCAGGAGAAAGGATGGGGCAGAATCCTGCTCTGCCGTCTGTTCCCAGGCCCTTAAGTAGTAAATGTGGCAACTCATAATTGAAGTTTGTTCTTTACTTTGTGTTTGCTGTAATGACATGATAAAATAATTTACTACAAAGTAGTATTACTTAACCACACTATTATATGTTGTATGTTTATTTTCCTGACACAGCTGATGATATGATCCAATCTTTTGTAGAGAAGCACATCTACAGACTGTTCAAAGTTAGAGTAAGGGAGGACTGCAGGTTTCAGGCTGGAGAATATCAGCTGGGAGCCCAGGAGAATCTGTAGCTAGCCTGTCAGTGGAAGAATTGCCTAGAATGGTGGGGGGAATCATTTTGGCCAGGCCAGATTTGAGCCTTCCAGCAAAAAAAAAGGGGGGGGAGGGCAAGTTACCCGCCTGTGATTTAAAGCTTTTCTAAATCAAACATTTTAAGAAGATTCAATTTTTGTTCCTGTTGACAAAAGTCCCACGACTCAATCAGGATTACTCCCAGGTAAGTGTGTGTAGGCCTGGAACTAAAATTGGCTTTCCTGATTAATATAACTAATTAGGACTCTGTGCTGCAGCTTGTACCAACCTGTGCATAACCACTTATTTATTGTGAGCAACAAGTGCTTTCAGATTGACCAGACAGATAATTTATAATGACTTCCAAAAGGGTTTGTTCTTCATTCTTCCAGAATATTGAAGCAGCAAAAATGTCTAGTTTGTCAATTTTGTACACCTTTGCAAGGCTTGAACGAGTATTCCTATTTTGTTTTGTTTCTATGACAGTTCTGCATTATTCCCCATGAAGGTAATTATTTTATAGGCCCTGAATATGCTTTTTAGTGTTATTTACTAATTCTGCAAGGTTTTGGAGAAGATGAGGAGGTAGATGGGAGGTACTCACAATGGTGTGTTGCTGTTTCCTCTCTCCCCCAGATGGAACCAGCCCCGACTTCCTTGTTTTGATGCAGTCCAATTTTTGTGGGTCAGAAAGATGGCATTAGTTGTCTCACTGCAGCCTTTTGGTGACAAGTTACAGTGCTCTATAACAATGGCTGTGCAATAAGGCAGGCAGGCTTGGCTAATCAGGTTACTTGTTCATCAGTTTGATGTACCTGGAGCAGTAGAAGCAAACAGTGGACAATTCCTGTCTAGTGCCTCTGCTGACAGGAACAAGCCAGTACTTTTAACTATGAGTAGCAGCAATGAGTATTTAAGCATAGTAACGTTGCTTAATTTGTTTACAAAGTTGTAGTAAAGGATACAAGGATACTCTTGTATCATTTTCTACAGTTCTGTAAATGAATCACCCAGAGTTACTAGTTCACAATCAGCCTGTCTGCAAGCCCATTACTTAGGTTCTTCGTCGTGGCCTCTGTGCATCACACATATGGGTACTGCGCCTGCGCAGTGCCTGTGGCCGGAAGACTGACAGCTAACGGTTTTTGGCGGGAAGCTCTGCTCCCCCTCCCCCCTGTGGCCTGTAAAGAGCGGAGCGTCCGCCCTTTTGTTCAGTCTTTGTGACCGCCGTTTGCTGTGCCTCATGCCGCTTTCGACTTTCGCTTCAACTGTTACCTTGTTCTCGGTTGTCCTTCTTTCCCAGTTTTTTCTTCTCCTTGCTCCCAGTTCATTGTTCCTCGTAGTTTTTCTCTTGTTATTTCTTCTTTCGATCTATCTATCTGAAAAAAAAAAACAAAACAAAAACAAAAATATATACTTACCCTCTGCACTGTCCCTCTGTTCTTCTTCTTCTGCGATGGCGCAGCGAGCGGCTTTCTGCAAATGCACGGACTGCGGGTCAAAAATGGCACCAACTGACCTGCATGACCTATGCCTCCTCTGCCTGGGAGAGGGGCATAGGACGGATAAATGTGCGCATTGCCTGACCTTCTCCAAGCAGGCCAGGAAGAACTGAGAAAACCGCCTCCAGAGACTCCTTTGGGATTGGGCTCTGATGCAATCAGACCCGCTTGTTGCCGTCCCAAAACCTGGCTCCGCTTCTGTGGCCCCACCCTCATGGCCTTTGGATGAAGGTGCGTCTGCTTCAGTGGCTCCCTCTGCTTCACCTAAAAAGAAGCATGGAAAGCGGAAGCATGCCAAATCCGAGAAGCTTGCAGGCCATAAAAAGGCCAGGAAGGAGAAGATCTCCAAGCCTCCCAAGAAACCCAGGAATTCGGACCGTCTGGACCGTCTCTGACATCGGGACTTGGAACCGATGGGCCCCTCGGTACTGGTGGCGCTTACGGTACTGACTCCGACCGAACCGGTCCTCCAGGAGGCTATGCGGGTTACCCCTCAAGGGCCTCCCCGCCGTGTGGTTGACCTCCCGCCTGCACCCCTTCCAACTCTACAGGGTTCAATATCCGACGGGGAAATCCAGGACTCCCCTGCTAGGGCGATGTCACCAACACCCATGCCCATGGTCACAATGGAAGTGGACGTTGGACTGTCCTCACCGGGGAGCCGGAGGAGCCGCTCTACTACCATACTTGGGGTGATCCGCTCTCCGTAGGGCATTACCCTGCTCCCAGGGCACGATTCTCTCCTCCATCCCGTGACCAACCGCGCTCATTGGATCCGAGGCGGGCGTCACCTCGATCCCCACAGGGTGGAAGCAGCCGCTCCTTCTCCCCGGTGGAGTCATCATCTTCGGCCCCACCCTACTACAGTGCCGATTCGGCTGACTCGGAGGTCGACTCAACCTCTCCGGACGTCGCTGTGACATCCCAGGGTCCTGCGTCGCCTGATGAGTCCCACGTCTCCTTCGCGGAGCTGATGTCTAGACTTGTCCAGTCCCTGGACATTGACGCTGCCCAGCAGTTTTCAAAGCCCTGCGCTCTTTCAAGGACATCCTTCATCATCAGATCGTTCAGATAACTTCGGACAATATAGCTACTGTCTTTTATCTGAACAAGCAAGGGGGAACAAAGTCACCGACTCTAGCCAGGCTTTCTATGAAAATTTGGGACTGGTGCATCTGGAGACACATCACGCTGATGGCTGTTCATCTAGCTGGTGTAGACAATGTGCAGGCGGATCTTCTCAGCAGGCACATGTTCACCTCTCACGAGTGGGAACTGTATCCCTGTACGCGCAACCACCTTTTTCGGCACTGGGGGTTTCCCGACGTGGACTTATTCGCTACCCAACAGAACAGGGTGTGCGAGGCTTACTGTTCGAGAGCGGGAATCGGACACGCATCCCTAGAGGATGCATTCATGATCCCTTGGAACAATATGAACTTCTGCGCCTTCCCTCCGATCCCTCTTCTGATGAGGGTCATAGCAAAGATAGTGCACGACTGAGCATCGGGGATACTAGTTGTCCCTTGGTGGCCACGTCAAGCATGGTTTGCGAAACTACTCGACATATCTCGCATGGAATTTCTTCATCTTCCATCGCTCCCATATCTTGTAACACAGGTGAACGGCACACTTCGCCACCCGGATTTGCTCTCATTGAACCTAACAGCATGGTGAATTCGATGATTGACGTTCCATCGGTGCCGACGACGGTTTCGAAAGTTACAAATCCGACAGCTTCTACTAATCCGTCGGTACCGACGACGACTTCGACCACCTTGGATCTGATTGTCGAACCCATTCACTCGGGTGCTTCCCCCCTCTCTCTGTACTATCTGGTTCGAGACAAGACCCGTTGAATCCGAATCCGACGTTTTTGCTCCCTGATATTCAGCATATCATCAACTCTGCCTTAAAGCCGTCCACAAGGAAGTCATATAAGGCTAAATGGAAACATTTTTCCGCCTTTGCCAAGTCGCGTTCGTTCTCTCCATTCCTCTCATCCGTTCATCAGATTCTTCAGTTCCTCCTGGAATTACACCATTCCGGACTGAAGCCGTCGTCCATTAAAGTGTATACAGCCGCAATAGCCTACTACTGTGGCTTAGTCGACGGATCACCTCTGTTTTCTCATCCTATCCTCAAAAGATTTTTGAAGGGACTATATAATCTTAACCCATCAATTAGACTGGTTATGCCCACATGGACCTCTTTGTAGTTCTGCAGGCCCTTATGAAGGCCCCCTTTGAACCTTTGGCAACAGTGGATCTTCGACTGGTCTCTTGGAAGACGGCATTTCTTGTAGCTGTCACTTCAGCCCGAAGGGCCAGTGAACTTTGCGCACTTTGCATAGACCCTTCTTATTTAAACTTTCACAGGGAGAAGGTCGTTTTACACCTTGACCCGTCTTTTTTGCCTAAAGTGTCTACACCTTTCCATACGGGACAAGACATTGTGCTGCCTGCCTTTTTTCCATCACCGTCGACTCCATTGGAAAGATCTTTGCATTCACTCGATGTTCGCCGTTGGTTAGCCTTCTACCGATTGCGAACGGAGTCTATTTGACGATCCAATAAACTATTCATCAAATATTCTGCTAGGGATCAGGGCGATCCAGTCACCTTATAAGAGGTGATGATAAAGCCTCTGCTGAAGAAGGCTAGTCTGGACCGAGTAGATGTTAACAACTATAGGCCTGTAATCAAAATTCACTTCTTCAATAAGTTGCTTGAGTGTGTGGTGGACAGTGCCAAGCACTCTTGGAGGAAACAGACCATCTAGATCCATTTCAGTCCAGATTTAGACATGGTTATGGGAAAGAGACTGCCTTGATTATCCTGTGAGATAATCTTTGCAGGGCGAAAGACGGGGGAGTACATCCCTGTTAGTTCTCCTGGACCTCTCAGTGGCTTTTGATACCATCAACCATGGTATCCTTCTGGATAGGCTGGGCAGGTTATGAGTTGGAAGCAATGTTCTGCAGTAATTCTACTCCTACTTGACTAGCTATTCCAGATAGTGTCGCTGGGGGATGGTATTGTGAGGCACAATCCTTCTCCTGAGTAAACACACTGCTTCAGGGTTCCCTTTCACAATGCTTGTTATATGCCCTTATTGTCAACATCTCTGAGTTCATCCAGAGTAAAGTGTTGAGCTCTCTTTGAAACCCCTGCTAAACTTCATCCCGTTTAAGAAACTTTCTCTGATACCTGCCCAGAGGTGAGGAACTGAGATTCCTCACTTGCCTTTCCCTTTCCCATTGTTCTGACAACTAAATCTCCCACCTGTGTTGCCTCATAGCAATTGGCAACACCTCCTCCTGTAGGACAGAGTGCAGAGTTTGGGGTGCTCCTGGACCCAGAATTGTCCCTGGAACACCAGGTGGTGTCTTTGGTCAGGAGCACCTTTTATCAGCTGCACCCATAACTGGATGAGCAGCATCTAGCAATGGTGATCCACGCACTGGTAACCTCAGGTTTAAAATACTGGAATATGTTGTGTGTAGGGCTGCCTTTGAAAATGGTCTGGAAACTTCAGTTGGTGCAGAACCAACTGCGCCCGGCAGCCGACGCCGGAGGAGGGCCGCCTCCTCGCCGTGTAAGACCGCACCGCCATCCACCGCCCACTTGGCTGCTCCGCCACACCCCAGCACATGTGGCAGGCATGCTCCGGACGAGGCGGGGGGATGCAGGGCCGGCGGCTACAAAGCCCGCGGGAGGAGCGCGCCAACAGCAGCACCAACTGCGCCCGGCAGCCTACGCCGGAGGAGGGCCGCCTCCTCGCCGTGTAAGACCGCGCCGCGCCGGAGGGGAGCCGCTGCCTCGCCGCGTAAGACTGCGCCGCGCCGCCTCGCCATCCACCGCCCACTTGGCTACTCCGCCACACCCCAGCACGTGTGGCAGGCGTGCTCTGGACGAGGCGGGGGTACGCAGGGCTGGCGGCTACAAAGGGCGTTGGCCAAAGGGCGGTTGCCGCCGTTCGGGTGGCCGAGCGGGGGGGCGGGGCTGGCCAGGGGCTTTCGCTTGGCGATAGTAGGCCCTCCTGCTGGGCTGTGAGTGAGGGTGTGTGTGTGTGTGTGTTTTTTTTAGTAGTATTTTAAATCGTTTTATGGAGTTGTCCCTGGCCATGCTGCCGCTTATGTTTCCTGGGGAGCGCACGGGTGCCGCCATTGAGGTGGTTATGGGCAAGGGACATAACAGCGGTGGGAGCTTAACGTGTCCGCATAGAAGAAGGAGGGACAGATGGCTGACACCTGTCCCTACTTCTGGTTTTGCTCCCAGCCAGAGGGTGCCAGGGAGTCTCATCAGTCGCCCCTCCGGCCTGACGGTGCTGTTGCTTAATGCCAGGTCGGTCAATAACAAATCTGCCCTCATCCAGGACCTGATTGTGGATGAGGGGGCCGACCTGGTCTGCATAACGGAGACCTGGACGGGAGAGGGGGGGGATGTTGCCCTCTTCCAAGTGTGCCCACCCGGGTATCTGGTCCAGCACTGCTCATGGCCGGAGGGGAGGGGAGGGGGGGTCGCTTTGGTTTACCGAGCCTCCATCTATCTCACGGGACTTCCGGTCCCTTCGAGACCAGGGCTGGAGTGTCTCTACTTGGTGTTGGGCGACCGAGACAGACTGGGGATTCTGTTGGTGTACCGTGCACCCTTCTGCCCAACAGTCTCCCTGCCTGAGCTGATGGAGACTGTCTCGGACCTGGTGTTGAGGACCCCCAGGATGTTGGTCCTGGGGGACTTCAATCTCCATGCCGAGGCTAGTCTGACCGGGGCGGCTCAGGACTTCATGGCCTCCATGACGGCCATGGGGCTGTCTCAACATGTCACCGGCCCGACCCATGAACGGGGACATACTCTGGACCTGGTTTTCTCGACGGGGCAGGAAGAGGGTGGTCTGAGGGTGAGTAATTTATGCTTGACTCCCCTGTCATGGTCAGATCACTTCCTGGTGAGGTTTATGCTCGAGAGCGACTTCTCCCTCTGTAAGGGTGTGGACCCGATTATGTGGGTCCGCCCCCGGAGCCGGATGGATCCAGAAGGATTCCTGAAGGCCCTGGGGGAGTTTCCGGCTGACAAGACGGGTGCTCCTGTCGAGGCTCTGGTCGAACTGTGGAATGGGGAGATGACCAGGGCTGTAGACACGATCGCTCCTAAGCGTCCTCTCCCACCGGGCAGAGCCCGCTCTTCCCCTTGGTATACTCCTGAATTGAGGGCGATGAAGCAGGTTGGGAGACGACTAGAGCGTAGGTGGAGGAAATCAAGAGATGAATCTGACCGAACACACTTAAGAGCCCACTATCGGGCCTATGCTGTGGCGGTGAGGGCGGCAAAAAAGAGATTCTTTTCCGCTTCCATTGCCTCCTCACAATGCCGTCCGGCGGAGCTCTTTCGAGTGGTGCAAGGCCTGGTTCGTCCAGGTCCAAAGGAAGACCTGATTCCACCCTCAAAGGCCCGCTGTGACGACTTTGCCAGGCATTTCAGGGAGAAAATCGCTCAGATTCGTCACGAGCTGGACACCACTATTGATTCAGAGGTTTCAAAGGAGACACCAACGCTGCCGTCTGGTCCAGATTTATTGGATGAATTTCAGTTACTGCAGCCCGATGACGTGGAACCTGGATCTTGGAAGTGGTTAACGCTTCTCTGAGGGAGGGTCGGGTGCCTGCCCCTTTGAAGGAGGCGGTAGTCCGACCGGTCCTGAAGAAGGCGTCACTGGATCCAGAGATGGCCACTAATTATAGACCAGTGGCCAACATCCCGTTTCTGGGCAAGGTGTTAGAACGAGTGGTGGCGGGACAACTCCAAGCACTCTTGGATGAAACTGATTATCTGGACCCATTGCAGTCCGGCTTCAGACCCGGGTACGGTACTGAATCTGCCTTGGTCGCCCTGTACGATGACCTGTGCAGGGAGAAGGACAGCGGGAGTGCGTCCCTGTTGGTTCTTCTGGACCTCTCAGCAGCTTTCGATACCATTGACCATGGTATCCTTCTGGATAGGCTTGCGGGATTGGGGGTCAGAGGCACTGCTTTGCAGTGGTTCCGCTCCTATCTCAATGGCCGATTCCAGAAGGTGGTGCTGGGGGACTATGGCTCTGCACCATGGCAGCTATGCCATGGAGTACCGCAGGGGTCCATTTTGTCCCCCTTGCTGTTCAACATATACATGAAACCGCTGGGAGAGGTCATCCGGAGGTGTGGGCTGCGGAACTATCAGTACGCTGATGATACCCAGCTCTACCTCTCGTTTTCCACCAATCCAGGTGAGGCAGTGGCTGTGCTGAACCGGTGCCTGGCTGAGGTAATGGGCTGGATGAGGGCCAATAAACTGAAGCTCAATCCAGACAAGACGGAGGTCCTGTTGGTTGGCGGATCGGGCTTCGGAGAGGGTGAATTGAACCTTGTCCTGAACGGGGTTGCACTCCCTCTTAGGGACAAGGTCCGCAGCTTGGGAGTGCTCCTCGACCCGGAGCTTTCACTGGAAGCTCAGGTAACAGCAGTGGCGAGGAGCGCTTTCCTCCAGCTTCGGCTAATTCATCAGCTGCACGCCTATCTGGAGAATGACTGCCTTGCGACAGTGACACATGCGTTGGTGACTTCCCGTCTGGACTTCTGTAACGCGCTCTACGTGGGGCTACCCTTGAAGACGGTCCGGATACTTCAATTGGTCCAAAATAGAGCTGCCAGGCTGCTGACGGGGACTGGACGTTATGTTCACATGACTCCAGTTCTCCGTCAGCTTCACTGGCTTCCCATTGAAGTCCGGGCCCAATTCAAGGTGTTGGTAATGACCTATAAAGCCCTAAACGGCTTGGGTCCTGGTTACCTGAAGGAGCGCTTACATCCTTATATGCCCAGCCGCCCCCTGAGAACGGCGGGAGAGGCCCTTCTCCGGGAGCCCTCCATGGAAGAAGTTAGGAGGGTGGTTACTCGGAGGAGGGCTTTCTCAGCGGTGGCGCCTAAGTTATGGAATGCGCTCCCCAGAGAGGTCCGCCTGGCGCTGTCGTTATTTGTTTTTCGGCGCCAGGCGAAGACCTTTTTATTTAAGCAGTATTTTAAATGTTAATATTATTGAATTTTATTTGGCCAGGGCGGCTTGTTTTATAGTGTATGTTTTATATTATATGTTTGTATTTTATTGTATATATTTTAAAATGTTATTTTAATTTTTTGTTGTAAGCCGCCCCGAGGCTTCGGCGAATGGGGCGGCATAAAAATGTTTAAATAAATAAATGAATGAATGAATGAGGCAGGATCTGACCCTGCATAAGAGAAGTGTTCACAATAGCCTGGACCCAGGAGCGCATTCCCTCCTTGGCTTGGATGACCAGCCATGAGGGGAAAGGGTCAAGAGTACAAGTGGTAGGCCAAGCACGTTGTCCACATCATCAGGCCTTAGTAATTGAAACCTGTTCAATAAAATAGGACCAGACAGGGCTCTGGATGCCTACATTGTAGGAACTGCATCAAATGTGGAGTCCAATTAGTGCCAAAGCTGAGAAACTTTATTCACAAAGTGCTGTGCAAATTTATTCTAGCCTGCTGTTGAGGGTTAACCTTGATCTTCTTTGGGAACAACACGTAAAAGGCCACAGACCACTCAGAACAGTTCTGCTGGGCAGCACTGAGAAGATGCAATGCTGGCAGAGAAGAAGGCTTTCTTTACTACCTTCACCACCACGGAGTAGGCTCAATAATGAACTCTTACCCATGTGTGGTCAGATTTAGCCCAAGTTTTACTCCACCTGTGCTCTAGTTATCTTCCCAGTTGCTTCATTGCCCACAATTCTGTGTATACTATGGTGCCATGCAGGCTGTGCATGTGGGAAGAGGGTGCTTAGGAACAATTGTGTCAACTAACCAGGTTACCTCTGAATTCCGTAGGGTGACATGGGCTTTGACAGGAGAGCTAGCCATCTCAGCCAGGTAAACTCTCAGGACCCTCTGGAAACCATTTGGATCCATCAGACTCTGGGGGTGGGATATTTTAATAGGTCCTCCACCCTCGCAGAGGAAAGAGTATTCATAGGTCTAAATCTCATGAGGCAGTGATCTGACCATGGCAAAGGGGTTAGTGACAAACTCCCCACTTTGTTATGACCATCTTTTGTCTAGTTGAAAAAACCAGATCCCGACTGTGACCCTTCTCATGTGTTGGGCCACTGACGTGCTGAGACAGCCTCATGGTTGTCATGATGGCCATGAAGTCCCGAGCTGCCCCAGACAAATCAGCTTCAGCATGGAAATTGAGGTTCCCCAGAACCATCATCCTGGGAGTCCTCAACACCAGGTTAGAGACTACCTCCATCAGCTCAGGTAGGAAGTCTGATATGCAGCTCAGGACTTACCTATTCAGGTAGGGAGTCTTATGTGCAGTAAAGTTTATATATTCTGATTAACAATAAGACGAGAAGGCTGGTGAAGAAATTAGAAATGTTTTATGAAAGGTGTTCTTTGCAAATGACCTGTTACTGTAGTTCTCAGTGTTCATTATAGTGATCCTATGTTGACAAGGATTGTGTGAAGGGTCAGAAACAGGGAAAAACTGTTCTATGCTTATAGACAAAACTTTGCAGAAAATGGCAAAGGGAAATCACTGTCAATTCAAAACATCGAACATATAAATATGTGTAATTACAAGTGCTCATATAGCAGACTTTGCTTCTTCCTGGTAATACTCCCACTAATTAATCTATGTCTGAGTGGGGCTAGACTATGCAGGACAACATAGTCTATTATTTCCCCAAAGGAATAAGACTGAAGTTTGCTGAAGTTTATCTCCCCATCCTTGTTCCCTCTGCTAAAGATACGCATTGAGAAAGTGTTAATTATACCCATTCTTTCACTTAGATATATGGGCATGCTATTCCTTCTAGTGACAGCAACAGGAAGAAGGGTGGGAAGAGCAATTTTGACAAGGTAAATTGGATGCTTCAGTTCCTTCCTGGACCAGCTTCTGTATTCTAAAGGACAGAGGCAATGTTAAAAATCAGCTCAGTAGGGCTGGAGCCCCAAATCTTTCATTTGAAGCTCCAGATCTCTGGAATACGATATGCCCACCCCCCTTCTGCCCATGGACACTCTGATGATCTCTGTTACACTTTGCTTAGTTGGAGTTTTGCCCATATGTGCTTTACCTCTGGCTGCCCACCTGCCCTCTGCCCCACCCCTGCTTGTTCTTTTCTGAAATCAGATATGCTACTCTCTCCTGTCCATATATTCCTTTTTACCAATAGGAGCATCCTTAGGAAATTGGGCCCTTTAATATACACACACAGAGAGACCTTATGTAAAAACGTTTTGTCTTGTGAGCCTGAGTCCCAGATGTTTTAAGTACTTAGCACTGCCCCTGCTGAAGGGATACCTTTCTCCAGATGTTAGTCTGAGTCTGTGGTTTAGCTTTTCCCCACCTGCTAACCCCATATAGATGATAAAGTTCTATAATAAAAAAAATAAGGACAGGTATGCTGTTGCATATGTGGGCTGCGGAATGACTATGCTTTTCTAGAAAGATTCTGCCCTCACAATCATTCATTTAACCTAGAAAATGAAGCCTTACAATTCCAATGGAAGAGTTCACATCTTTGCAGGAGATTGTACATTTTATTCCAAATCACAGTGCACAGGTGTGAAAGCTGGACAGTGAAGAAAGCTGTCAAGAAGAAAATTGATGAGTTCAAAAGATGGTGCTGGAGGAGACCTTTGTGAATACCCTGGACCAACAGAAAGACAAACAAGTGGTTCCTAGATCAAATTAAATCAAACCAAAGCTTTCTCTAGAAGCAAAAATGGCAAAACTGAGGCTTCTTCGTCATGGCCTCTGTGCATCACACATACGGGTGCTGCGCCTGCGCAGTGCCTGTGGCTGGAAAGATTTAAAGCTTAACGGTTTTGGCGGGAACTCCACACCCCTCCCCCCCAAGTATAAGAAGGTGGAGTGCCCGCCATGTCCTTAGTCTTCTTGTGACTGCTGTTTGCTGTGCCTCGAGCCTTTTGTCTCTTAGTTTGTACTACACGTTTATCCAGTTACTTTACCATTGTTTCTCTTCGCTAGTTAAGATTCCAAGTTTTTACCCTCCCTGTTAGAAGTTTTCTTCTCATCCCCTTTCCTGTTTTTCCTCTATATATATATATCATAAATGCAGCCATTGCCAGGACTTTACTAAGCAGGTGAGGAAGAATCGAGAAAACTGTCTGTGCAAACTCTTGTGGGACCAAGCCCTCCTCCAGTCCGACCAACTGGCAGGCAAATCTACTGCTCCATCCTCCTCTTCCACTACACCTCCGCCCTACCCATTGGCTGATGGTGCCCCTTTGCTGGAGAGTCAGCGCTCCTCTGCATCTCCACATAAGCAAAAGGAGAAGAGAAGCATAGTCCTCAGACAAGTCCTCAGGCCATAAGAAGCCTAAGAAGGACAAGGTGGTTCACAAATCTAAGAAAGCTGACCATTCCCGATACCATGACTCAGGTTCGTCCATTCTGTCAATCCTGACAGTCGCTTCAGTACCGACACCAACTGGACTGGCTCTTCAGTTGGCGATTCATGTGACCCCGCCCAGGTCTCCAAGATGGGTCGCTCCTTCTGTCCTGTCTTTGCCTGAGCACCAAGAGGTTTCCATGTTGGGGTTCATCTCTGATGGAGAGATTCGGGACTCTACCCCAATGGCATGCTCGCCTACTCAGCCATCACCTGAGCCTTCCCCAAGGGCCCCTTCTCAGCAGGTGCGATACCAGCAGTGCGCCTCCATCTGTCCCTCTGGAGAATGGGTGCAACTGCCACATAGGCCAACTTATTGTGAGCCATGGGATGACTATCCACCCTATGGCTATTATCCCTCGGTACGCAATCGTACCCTCTCTCCAGTCCCGAGAGAAGTTTCATTGACCTCCAGAGTGGCTCAGCCCAGGCGCCCTACCTTGCCTGTTGATTCCTCCTCCAGCCTTCCGCCTCAGTACGACTCAGACTCGGAGGACTCTGAAGTAGCTTCTACTTCACCGGACGCTGTGATCACCACACAAAGTCCCAGCTCTTCTGGTGAGAAGAGCCTTATGTAACATTTGGGGAATTAATGGTGAGACTTACAAGGTCACTTGAGATCGAAGCCCAGCACCACTTCGATCCCAATACCAATAAATTCTATAACATTATCAAGGGTGAACAGTTCGCCGCCATCATCTTGCCGCTGATCACCACTCTTTGTCAGGCGATAGTGGACCCATGGAATTATTCCAATAAGCCTCAACCCACTTCGCAATGCTACGAGTCCATGTATCGAGTCCGTGAGCAGGATATTCCATTCCTCCTGCATCACCCGAGACCAAACTCAATCGTAGTAGTGTCGTCGCAAGACCGCTAGTCGAGGGGACACATCACTCCTCGTGATAAGGAAGGTTGTAAGATCAACATGTTGGCTTGCTGCATCTACACCACCACAGGTCTTGGCCTCCGGATTTCTAATTATGATGCTACTCTGGCTCGCTATCGGTATTTTCTAATGCAGAAATTAGAAAATATCACAGAGTCGCTTCCGGAGCAGCAAAAAGACCTGGCCCAAATTTTCATCAAGGAGGCAATGCAGGTGTCAGTCCAGCAACTCTCCACGGTGAGATACCATGTCAATTGTGACTCTAGGGCTTTCGTCGGTGCCGTAGCCCTCCATCAGCATGCCTGGCTCCGGAACTGCAACTTCCTGGATGAAACAAAGCATTGGATTGAGGATATGCCTTTCGATGGCTCAGGGCTCTTCAATGCCCGGATGGACTACAAGATGAAGACAATCCATGAGTCGAGGGTTACAGTTCGTCTGATGGAAGTCCCTAATCAATCTCGCCTTAAGTGGTCTTGGTCCCGTCCATCCTACCGATACCAGTGCTATTCACAGTTCTCGGGCCGACAACAATTCCAGCCTTGCCAACAGCGCCAGAAGCAACAACAGCAGCATTTCCAACAGAGCCGTCATCGCCCTGATTCAGACAAATGCTAGCGCTGACGGGCCAAGTGAACCTCTCCTCTTCTCCAACCCACTTTCCTCTCTTCTTTTTGGGGATCGACAGAAAAGTCAACTCCCCATTTGGGAGTCCATCACATCTGATCATTGGGTTTTATCCATCGTACAGCATGGATACAGAATCGAGTTCGATACCGTGCCCCCGCCGGGACTGATCCGATTTACACCGCAGTCATCGGTTCTCATAGATGAAGTTCAACAGCTTTTTTGTAAAGGAGCGATTTGACAACTCACACGCTCTGAGGGGTTACACGGCTTCTATTCAAGATATTTCACGGTTCCTAAGCGTGATGGTGGTCTTTATCCGATACTGGACCTACGTGACATCAATAGGTTAATCAAAACCAAGAAATTTCGGATGACCACCCTTCAAAACATCCTTCCATTGCTTAGGAGAGAGGATTGGTTCGCTTCTCTGGACTTAAAGGATGCCTATTTCCATATTACCAAGCATTCGTCTCACAGGCGTCTCCTTCGATTCACCGTCAGTTCTTACCTGTTTGAGTATAATGTTTTACCTTTTGGACTGGCTACTTTCCTCCGGGTCTTTACAAAATGCATGGCCTCGGCGTGCGCGCATCTTCGGCTCCAGGGCATTCAAGTGTACCCTTACCTGGATGACTCATCTGAGAAGGCCTTCGATCATCGATTCAGACTACTTGTACCCTCTTGGATAATTTGGGACTATATATTAACCAAAGGAAAACATGCCTTGCTTCCTCACAGATCACTGATTTCATTGGAGCCCGTCTTGACTCTACGATGGCGAAAGCCTTCCTTCCACAAGGATGACAAGACAGTCTTCATGCATCAGTCCGTCAAATCCGCATGGACAGATCTGTTCCAGCACTGTTGGTGCAGAAACTCCTCAGTCACATGGCCTCCACAGTCTCCGTAGTTCCCCATGCCAGACTACGGATGAGGCCCCTCCAATTGTGGTTCAGTGGTCTCTTCCAACCCCAATGAGACTTGCCTCAGCGGCTTCTCTGTCTTCCAACCTCTGTCCTCCAGACCTTATCATGGTGGACTATGCAGAACAATCTGTCTGTCGGTGTTCCATTCTGTCCGCCTCACCCAACTCTGACTCTGTTCACCAATTCCTCCCTTACCGGGTGGGGAGCCCTCTGTGCTGGACTCCGTACTCAGGGCGCCTGGGACTATTGGGAGACCACCAAACACATCAATTACCTAGAACTGCTGGTGGTCTTTGAAGCCCTTCGGTCATTTGAGGACACTCTTCGGCAGCAAATTGTTCAGGTTGCCTCCGACAACATTGTGGCTGGATTCTACATAAACAAGGCGGAACGAAGTCCACCTCCCTGGCCTGCCTAGCTATGCAACTGTGGGACTGGTGTATCCTGAGGGAGATTACCCTCCTCACCGTTCACCTAGCTGGTCCTGACAAGGATGAGGCAGACACACTCAGCAGACAAATGTCGATGACCCACGAATGGGAACTAGATTGTCAGACCTGTCATCATCTCTTCCAGACATGGGGCTCTCCAGACATAGATCTGTTTGCCACTCACACAAACAGGGTGTGCAAAATGTTCTGCTCCCACGCAGGCATTGGCCCGTGTTCGAAAGGAGACGCTCTCATGATCCCCTGGGCGAACATGTTCTTTTACATGTTTTCCCCGATTCCACTTACAGCAAGAGTCCTTGCCAAGATCACTTACGACAATGCCCAGGGAATCCTCATCACTCCCTGGTGGCCCGGTCAACCATAGTCTACTACTCTTCTCCATCTGTCTGGCAACACCTTCCAGCGACTGCCTCTCATACCTCATCTAATCACTCAACAGAACGGTGCTGTTCGTCACTTGGATCTTCCTTCACTCAATCTGACAGCCTGGCTCATTCGATGAACCATGGGGCTTCTTCGGTACTGGTGGCTTCGACACTGGCCGACACCTTTCAGATACGACTCCTCCTTCTCCCTCGGTACCGGCAAACGCCTCATCAAATCCGAGTACTCTGCATCCCGATATCCAGTTCGTTCTCCAGTCTGCACTAAGCCCTGCAACCCGCTGATCTTACGTGGCCAAATGGAGGTGATTTATATCTTTTGCTTAATCTAATAGCTTTATTGCTCATTCAGCCTCCGTTGAAAATATTCTTCAGTTTCTCTTACCACTACATCAGTCTGGACTTAAGCTGTCATCTATTAAAGTTTACATTGCTGCGGTCTCCCACTATCGTGGCCATGTGCTGGGTTCTTCGGTGTTTTCTCATACCCTCATTCGACAATTCCTCAAGGGATTACAGAACCTACAACCACCAGTTAGACCAGTTATTCCTACTTGGAGCCTCTCTGTTGTCTTGCAGGCACTCACGCAACCTCTGTTCGAACCCCTGGCAACTACTGACTTGCGCCTCTTGTCTTGGAAGACTGCCTTTCTCATCACTATCACATCCGCTAGAAGGGCCAGTGAACTCTGTGCACTCCGTATAGACCCTCCTTATCTCAACTTCCATAAGGAGAATGTCGTCCTTCATACCAATCCGGTGTTTTACTTAAGGTTGTGTCTCCTTTCCATATTAATCAAGAAATCGTCTTATCAGCTTTCTTCCCCACTCTGTCTACACCGATAGACTGGGTTCCTATGGTACCGTTCTTTATTTAAAAGCAGATCCCTTAGTAGTTTCTCTCTTAAAGTATGGACTTACTGCATGTGCTTCCGTTGCTCAGCAGATTCCTGCAATGCCTAATGCTCCTGCGGGCGGGGGGGGGGGATGATTGGTCTCCAGTAGACTGAGGAAATGGCGGGCACTCTGCCTTCTTATACTGTAGCGGGGGAGGGGTGCGGAGTTCCTGCCAAAACCGTTAGACTTTAAATCTTTCCGGCCACAGGCTCTGCACAGGTGCAGCACCCATATGTGTGAATGCACAGATGGCCACTCGAAGAATGACAGTTACAGGTGAGCAACCTGCCTTTTCATGCTTTGGACACATAATGAAAAAGGAAACATAGAAACAGAGCGAGTCAGAAGGGGCCTCCCAGGCCATCTAGTCCAACCCATGGCTCTAGCTGGCTCCGCTCACAACATGCAGAGGCAGATTGACTAGAGAAATGTGGAGAAAGATTCACTAGAGAAAATCATTCTAGGGAAAGTTGAAGGCAGAAGACAAAAGGGAAGACCAAGTATGAGATGGATGGAGTCCATCAAGGAAGTCACAGCCTTGAATGTGGAAGAGCTGAGAAGAGCTGTCATGGACAGGACTTGATAAGATGATTAATGGCACATAACAACAACTGGATTGTGTGCTAATACTTAGACTTCTGGCACAGTGATTATAATCCAGTACAAAGGACTAAAGAGTACTATTTTGTGCATATTTTAAAAGAGTAATAATTTGCCATTAAAAATGTGAATTTACCTGTTATTTCTGTCTCTAAAGCTTGAGACAAAGTGGTACATATAAATAAATGAATCATGGATACGGAATATGCATGGACACATTGCTCCTAGTTGCATTTGTGAGGGAAAAAAGCATTAATCTGTTCAAGCCACCTTTACTCAATTTTTGAATAAGTAGTAGCAGAGCCATGGGGGCAGGGGTTCTGTTGTCAGCCCTGTCAAGTAGGCCTCTGGTTGGCCATTTCCATGCCAGCATATAAGATGTTTTCAGCATGCAAGAACGCAGGGGGAAGGCAAGAAGTTTTTATTTATTTATTTATTTATTAAAAGCTTTTGTATGCTGTCCTATTATACAAGTTCTCAGGACAGCTTAACAATTAAAACAACCATTTCAATAAATAATAGAACAGAACAAAACAATAAATCACAAAATAAATAGAGCGACTAAAGGTTAAAAGCTGTTAAATTTTAAAATACTGTTTAAATAAAAAGATTTGCCCTGGCGCCAAAAAGAGTATAAACTTGGCACCAGGCATACCTCTCTGGGGAATACATTCCAGAGTCTGGGCGCCACAGCAGAGAAGGCCCTACTCCAAATTGATGACCTTTTTACCTCTCTTAGAGAGGATTCCTGGAGCAGGGCTTCTCCCATAGATCTTAAAGGGCATGAGGGCATAAAAGGAAGGAGGCGTTCCTTCAGGTATCCTGATCCCAAGCCATTTAGGGCTTTATAGGTCAGGTTATATAACCGTTTAGGTTATATAGGTCCTTTATAGTGAACCAACGTTATGTGAGAGTAATGGCCGTTCCCCTTCAGCAGCCTGGCAGATCTATTCTGTACCAGTTGCAGTATCCAGACCATTTTCAAGGGCAGCCCCACATAGAGCGCGTTGCAGTAATCCAACTGTGAGGTTACCAGAGCATGTATCACTGTTGCTAGGGAGTGCTCATCCAGGTAAGGATGCAGCTGACGGATCAGTCAAAGTTGTAGGAAAGCACTCCTTGCCACCACCGCCACCTGGAACTCAGGTGCAGACCCTTTCCTTTAGAGGGAGTACTACCCCATCCAGAACTGGGTCAAAATCACCTACCTGGAGACCTGCACCACCCACCAACAGGACTTCTGTCTTATCTGGATTGAGGCTCAGTTTATTGGCCCTCATCCAGCCTTTTACCTCAGCCAGGCATCGGTTCAGTACAGCCACCACCTCACCTGGAGCAGATGTAAATGAGAGGCAGAGCTGGGTGTCATCAGCATACTGATGGCTCCGCAGCCCAGACCTCCTGATGACCTCTCCCAGCGGTTTCATGTAGATGTTAAATAGCATGGGGGACAACATAGAGCCCTGCGGAACTCCATGGCAAAGCTGCCATGGTGCAGAGCCATAGTCCCCCAGCACCACCATCTGGAATTGGCCAACCAGATAGGAGTGGAACCACTGCCACTCAGGGACCCTTCAGCTTAAAACTGATAATGAAAAGTTTATTTGGAAGGAAAGTACTGAATAAGATCCCATTGATACATGGTAGAGAAATCAAACAAGACCTGCATGTTAGACGAAAGAAAAGAGGAGAAAAGCCGCTCAAGTGGGACATTGAAAGAGTCCTGAGATATAAATTTTGTTCCCACAAATATCTGCTGATAGGCTGTTGTTGAATTACTTTTTCCAAAGCTCTATTGTACAATTAAAATGATGTAGACCATGTCATAGCAGCAGTCTCAGTAACATAGAAACACAGAAACAGAGCGGGTAAGAAGGGGCTTCCCTGGCCATCTAGTCTGACCCCCGGCTCCAGCAGGCTGCACTCACGACATGCCCACCATGTGCATGTCCAGACTATCCTTGAACACCCTCACTGATGGAGCCTCAGTCACCTTCTGTGGAAATCCATTCCATACCCACAAGGTCCTAACTGTCAGGAAGTACTTCCTGGCATCCAAATTGAACCTTGGTTCCTTGAGCTTTGCTCTGTTGGAGTGTGTCCTGCCTTCCTCTGCAGGGGAGAACAGATCTCTACCCACCTCCGTGTGACACCGCCTCACGTACTTGTATGTCACCAACAGATCCCCCCTGAGTTTCCTCTTCTCCAGGCTGAAGAGACCCAGTTCCCTCAGTCTCGCCTCATACAGCTTTCCCTGCAATCCAGCCACCATGCTTGTAGCCCTATGCTGCACTGACTCTAACTAGGCTATATCCTTTCTGTAATGAGGGGCCCAAAAGTGAACACAATACTCCAGTTGTGGGTGCACCAGAGTCGTATAGGTAATAATACCTCTCTCGATGAAGCTATGCTTCTGGCTATGCAACTAAGGGTGGGGTTTGCCATCTTGACCACCGCATCACACTGCAGACTCATGTTTAGCCAGCAGTCAATCAGCACCCGAGGTCCCTTTCAAAAGTGCTGCTCTCCAGCCACTTGTTCCCCAACCTGTACTTATGACACCCATTCCTGTGCCCCAAGTGCAAGACCTTGCATTTATCCACATTGAATGCCATCCTGTTGTCTCCTGCCCACTTCCATAGTCTGTCCAGATCCTTCTGAATCTGGAGTACCTGCTTCTCAGTTGTAGCTACTGCCCCCGTTTTAGTACCGTCTGCAAATTTGATCAGCAGACTGTTCACCCCTTCTTCCATGTCATTGATAAAAAGATTAAACAGGATTGGCCCCAGGAGAAAGCCCTGGGAAATGCCGCTTGTCACTGGCCGCATCCTGATGATTCCCCACTAATGGTTGCCCTCTGCTTTTGGTCAGTCACCCATGCCCTAATCCATCAGACAGTACATCCGTCTATCTCAAAACTCCTCAGTTTCTCAACCAGGATATCATGGGGCACTTTGTCAAAGGCCTTGCTGAAATCCAGGTAAACCACATCCAATGCATCTCCTCTGTCTAGCCACCTTGAAACCTTGTCATAGAATTCCACAAGGTTTGTCTGGCAGGACCTGTTTTAGCGGAAGCCGTGTTGTGTGGCCACCAGCCTCCCTTACCTATCTAGCATCGCTAGATCTCTCACTATTATGAGCCTTTCCATTGTTTTTCCTACAATGGATGTAAGGGTAATTGGTCTGTAATTCCCCATGTCCCTTATACAGTAGTACCTTGGCTCACAAAAGTCTCAGTTCATGACCTAATTGGGTCGCAAACAAAAATTTCATAAAAATGTTGACTCAGGTCGCAAACTCCGCATTGGGTGGTGACCGTGATCGCGGCCATCTCCCCATGACCAGTTTGGGTCACGACCAGAGTCCTGGAACAGATTAAGTTCATGAGCCAAGGTACAACTGTACTACCCTTTTTGGAAATTGGGACCACTGATGCCACCCTCCAGTCCTCTGGAATTTCACCCATTATCCACGAGTCCTTAAAAATGGAGGCCAGCGGACGTGAGAGAACCCCTGTCAACTCTCAAAGTACTCTCAGGTGTAACCCATCAAGGCCTGGAGCCTTTGTAACATCCAGTGCCCCTTGACTTCTAGGAGAGTGACTCTAATCTGTGCCTCTAAGTCACCAGCCTCATCTGATCTGCCATGCGGATCTTCTCCATCCTGCTTTGGGGAGAACGCAGAGGCAAAATGGTAATTTAGGATTTGTGCCTGTTGCCTCACATCAATCACTGAATCCACTTCCTCCTTATTTAGTGGTCCCACTACTTGTCTCCCCTTCCTCTTCCTATTTACATGCTGATAGAAGCCCTTTTTGTTGCTCTTGATATTCTTTGCAAGTCTCAGCTAGTAATCAGCCTTAGCCTTGCGAAGAACCCTTCTGCAATGGGCCTCCTCCTCCCAGTATATCCTTTTGTCTATTTGCCCCAGTACCCATTTCCTATGGAGGTTCCTCTTGCGTGTAATCCCTCTAACCATCTCCTATTGCATCCATAGTGGAACTCTCCTTTGCTTCCCCGCCTAACTAAGTAGAGGTATCGTCAAGGCTTGCACCTTTAAAACCTCCCTTTTGAGTGCCATCCACCCCTCCTCAACTCGCTTGCCTTCTAGTAACCTATCCCAGGAGACTTTCCCCAGTCTGACCTTCAGTTGGCCAAAGATGGCCCTCTTAAAGTCCCAGCTTCTAGTGCTCGACCTGCTGCACTTCCCCATTCCCCTGATCTCAAAGCAAAGGATGGAGCGATCACTCGCATCCAGTGCTCCCCTAATCTGTACATCATCTATCAGCTCTTCCCTGTCGGTCAAAACCAAGTCAAGGATGCCCCCCCCCATTGCCTTTTGGACCCTCTGTGTGAAAAAGCCTCCATCTATAGCGTCTAGGAAGCAATGTGACCTGGCTGTCACTGCTGAGTGAGTCTCCCAACTAGTATCCAGGAGATTGAAATCTCCCATAATTACTGTGTCTCTCCCCCAAGATATCCCTAGAATCTGATCTGTCAGGACATCATCCAGCGTCTGAAGTTGACCTGGAGGGCGATAACATTCCCCCACTGTCAGGTCCCTTTCCCTGTCAAAACCCCTTAGTTTCACCCAGACTGCCTCTACTGAATCCCCATCTGCGCTGCATTCTATCTCACTGCATCCTATCCCTTCCCTGTCGTATAAAGCTATGCCCTTGCCCCTCTTTCCCTTCCTGTCCTTTCTAAACAGGTGATACCCCTCTATGTTTACATTCCAGTCTTGTCTTTCATCCCACCAAGTTTCTGAGATCCCCACCAGGTAATACCCTCCTATCCCCAGGAGAGCTTCAAGCTCTTCCTGCTTATTACCCATGCTCCTAGCATTGGTGTACATGCACCTCACCTCCTTCCCACAGCTTCCTTTCTTTGTGATCCCCAGCCTCCTCCTTTCTCCCATCTTCCCTGATACTGGTCCCCTCTTTGTAGGACTCCTGTCAGCCCCTGCAGTCCTGGAGCCCTGATCCTCTCCCCTCACTTGTCCAATCAGGACAAGTTTCTGGGGAGCCTGAATGCCCCACCCCCCTGCTCAGTTTCAAGTTTTTCGACAATGCTTGCTAGAGCATTTCCGAAGGACCTTCCCCCATCCTCGTGTGGTGCAGCACGTTCCTTGCCAGAAGTCCATTGGCAAGAAACCGGGTGCCATGGTTGAAGAACCCGAAGTGTTCCTTCTGGCATCACACCCTAAGCCAGTCGTTCACCTCGGCAGCCTTCCTTTCCCTGCCTGACCCAAATCCCTGGACTGGTAAGACAGAGGAAAATGCCACTTGGGCCATAAGGTCCCTGAGTTTCTTTCCCAAGGCCTCGAAGTCCCTGGTGATCCCGACCACACCCTGCCTGGCTATGTCATTTGTCCCCACATGGATCACTAGAAGCGGCTGGTGACCCCGGGAGTGAACAAGACGCTCCACTCTATCCTTCACGTGCATCGGACAGCAACACCTGAGATTCCTGCCAAGGCCATCTCCTGGCCTGACATTGGGAACCCCTCAGAGGCCCTATGTTCTTCCCCCACCTTGTCTGTCCTGCACTACTCTTCACTTGCCCAGTTCTTACAGACAAATGTGCTCATGCACATGCACACACACACAGACACAAAATAAAAAAATAATTAAAAATTAATTTTAAAAAACCTGCCCCCAGGGAAGAGTGTTCTCGGATGCCCTTGTTGCATTGCCATTGGCGCTGCCAATGACTGAGCATGGCCTTATAAGCCTCAGAGGCTGCTGGTCCTGCCCCTCTGCTTCCTGATGGGCTTCTCTGGTCCCGCCACCCAGCTCCTACCTTGCCTTCGCCATTCCCCGGGCCACCCTCAGCACACTCTCCCAGCCTCTGCCTCTGCTCTGCCAAGAGCAAAAAGAGGCTTGGTAACAACCAAGCCAATGTTAAGCATTTTTAGATTCCATTAGTTTCAGTATGAAAGAAATTGGAATGGTCTTGATTTTTTAAAAAGATGAATTTAATGTTTTCTCAGGATTTTTGTTCATAGTGCATGCTAGTTTTGGAGAACTACAACCTGGTATAAAACTCTGCTGCTCTCTCACTATCCCCTTCTTTTTAAAAAGTCAACAGCAACAAAAACACCACTGTATTTTTCAAGGGAAACTTTCCTTTTTGGGTTTCTGTGTGTCTGGAAAGAATTTCCAAGGAAGGCAGACACTAGTTCCCAGCTACATGCTTCCTGATAAGGAAGTAGCTCCAGTAAAGGCAGCTATAAATAGCTACATTTTTTAGGTTTTAAAAATGAAGACAAGAGTTGTATTTTTTTAGTTTGCCTAAAGAGCTTTGGATCAGAAACACAGGTTTGCTGCCTACCCTAGTTTTTACTGTAATTCCATTTACTCTGTTCTTTATCCTGCCGAGTTGGATAAACTGAATAACATAAAATCTGGTCTGTGTATGTTTTAGTACAAGTCTTGTGTAAGATCATATAAAGTCAGTAACTTCCATTTTGTTTAGCTCAACATTAGAAGTAATTGAGCTCCACCTGGCCCTCTTAGGACTTCCCATTCGCTTCCTTCCACGATAAGGAAGTCCTCCTGATCTGGGAAGCATGCAGTTCAGCTACTATGTCACTCACATTTAAGACATTAGTAAAACTTCAGCTTCCTGCTGTATAATGTAAATAGTGGCCAAGACTCTGGCTTATAAACCCAGGTATTTTAGCAGGACGTGTGAGCTCAGTCACAATTTGTAACCCACAAAACCAAATGTAGCCTACTAGTCATTCGGTGGTCTACTAGGGAACTGATAAACCTGTTTTTCTTCTTGCTGCAGTCTGCTGAAACAAGGGCATTACTGAGTGCCCCGCTGGCTACTGTACATGGCTGGTGGGCAGTGTTAGCTTTGATGTAAACATTACCCCTGATTTGGGCCCACAGTGCAAAGTAGACTGTTTCAGAAAGTACTCTGCCCTCATTCGGCCTTTGTTGAATCTTTTCTCTTTGCCACCCCCTCCCTAAAGGAATTGTCACATTTTCTACCAAAAATCCTTTCTGTATTCTTAGACCTACTCTGAAAACAGCTTATCCAGATTAGAGCAGGGTGAGTGGGAACCTTGGAGTGAGTCATGGGAAACTTGAGGTCTGGGAAATTTGCATCTGACTGCAGCCTGAAGGAAGATGATACTTTCAATATGCCTGCTTGAAAACAATTCAGAAGGAAGATTTCTCAGGGGAGGGTGGGCTTAAAGATGTCATCCAGGTTATGATGCCAGCTAAAGTGGTCAAAACAGGAAAGTCCCCTCAGACAGAGTGATTGTATACAGGCCAGGAGAGATCATCAGAAGACTGGCCTTAGCAGCGCCTGCCCTGTATTTAAGCTGATGTACAGAGTGAAGAACCTTTTGGTGATATTTGGGGGGGGAGGGGCTTGATAGGGAGTCTTGAACTGTTGTCTATCTTGAATCTTTTGCCTTTAACACTCTTAAATGAGTTTTACTCCTGGGACTCGTGACTACGTACGAATTCTAGCCTTGGAACTGTCTCTAGAACAAAGCAATGCATAGCCTCTGTCTAGGCTGTTTGATTTCTTGAGAATCAGTAACACCATGAGCTCTGGAAAACTGATCAGTGCAACCTGATCAGCAGCAATAAAGAGCTTTGTTGTTATCTGTAATCTGTGTTGATTTGCCAATGCCAATTCGAAAACTGAGCCTGGCGCATATTGACAACTATCAAAACATCTCTTTGAATGTACTGAAGAGAGCAGCAGTGTGTTGCAGAGGACTGCAGGTAATACAGCCAGACCTGCTCTGGTTCACAAATAGCATGCATAAATGGAAAAAAAGGACTGAAAATGCATCCAGTCTCTCCTGCCTCTGCACATTATGGTAGAAGTTTAGTAGTGCACAAATGTATTTGGGAAAGCTTGTCCATTATTCACCTTCTCACTGTGTTTCCTGATTCTGAGAAACACCAGGGCTTGAAACCTGTTGACATTTGATATACATTTTTTTTAAAGCAGTGACCAACAAGTTCAATAAAACCAGCCTGGAATATCTTTTGAGTTTCTGGATGACCAGAACCTTTCCAATACCAGCAGCTTCATTTGCAAAAAATAGAGTCAAATAATTGCCCTTTTCCTCCCACGGCCAAATTTATGAGGTCTCTTGGCTATAGCCTTCTCAAGAAGAAATTCAGCTACGGTAACAGGCCACCCTCTTGGCATCTGCGGCATGTTTTGCTCTGGCCTTGAGCCCGAAACACATTTCACAAGAGGGCAGCTGTGTGTATTATTTGCTAAGATGTCATCTGAGGGTTCAACATGTGACCTTTTTTGACATGATTTTCTTTACTTCTGCTCTGTTGCCATACAAGAGACCTGTGAGTCTTGACTTGTGCCACAGACAGCTTGAAATAACAGCTGGTGTTTATATTTGTAAAGGAGAATGGCCATTGGTTCTCTGCCTTGTCTTTCTGCACCAGACTTAAAACTATTATGTCCCCAGAACATTACAATTCTTCTTTCAAACAGTTGACATTCCTTAGAGCTTCCATCATACCTAACTCACTGTTTTTTCTGTCTTCCTGCTATCTCATCCTCCATATCCAGTCTGTGGTGAACTTGAAAGTGTGTTCATTACTTCAGATTTTTTATTGGTCCTAATAAAGATATGGCTTTACTATCTTTGTGTGGATGTGCTGCTCTTCTCCATGTTTCAACTGCTATCCCATAGGACATGCTCAATTAATACAGTATTCATTAATTATGGGGAGAAGTTACTGCTGGCATAAAACTCGAAGCTTTCCAGCTTGTGAAGCAAGTGCGTTGATGGAACTTTCCATTATCTCCAGCCAACAGAATGGTGCAATGATATTTAAACTCAGCTTTCTTTAGTTTAAAATATATGAGCCCCACTGATAATTTTTAAATGAAACAAACAACAAAAATGTAAAAAAAATTGTCTTCATATAGTGTCCACATGATGATTCAGTAAGTCCCACATGAAAACTGGATAAATGACTGTCCCTAAGTGAATGTTTATTGTGGTAATCATGGTAGGGAAAAGAAGAAGGAACACCAATTTCACATGAGAAAGTTTTTCCATGTTAAGCTCAAGTTTCTTAATGCACAAAACATTAGATTACAGCAACATGGAAAGAATATTTAGCCCCAAAAGTTACAACAATTTAAGAATTAGTTAAGGGATATGTAACACATATGATTCAACAACCTGATTTTCAAAAATGCCTAGCTTTTTCAAAAAATGGTTGTTAAATTGCACATATTTATGGTCCAGTTTCCCATTTCGCTTTTACTTGTTAACTAAATATAGATCTTTTTAAGTATGTATTTAATGAGAGTAAATAATAGTGAACACAGAGTGATTTTTATCATTTTGGAAGTGTAATTGGTCTACCAAAATTAAGATAGTGGTTTCTACATATTTGACTTATTGCCTGGTACATTGAAGTCTATAGTAAGTGTGTGAGGGTTTGTCCTTAGTTTATGATTCCAATTTGTTAGGACAGCAACAAGGCAGGGAAACATGGACAGACAGAGGTTTTCTGTTTTATTTACCTGCTCCCACAGGCAGGAGAAATGAAGCAGGACTGATCAGACAGTGTGTACCCCAGGTGCCTTGTTTGTCCCAATAAACCAGAATTATATTCTACCATTAGATGAAAATTGTCCCCATGCAATGTGGGGAAAGGCCAAGTTGTCATTTGAAAGCATAGGCAAACCATGTCCTCAAAGAAAGTCCCTCTCACTTTCTGATTCTCCTTAGGAACAAGGAAAATGCAGATTTTCCACAATCCATGAAAAAGTTAAAATAACCTAGCATTATGAAAGGTGTGGCAGTGGTAGATTTGAAAAGCCTTAGCTCAAAGCTTTACTTATAAGAAATGTTTTAATGAGCGACAAATAGCTAAACAATCAGGTGACTTCATGGACTCCCTCAAAGTGTTCTGCAGTAATAGTGCAACTACTGAGAAGGCCTTGCCTTTATAATGCTCACTCGCTCACTCGCTTTATTTATTTATTTAAAACTTTTGTATACTGTCCACTACCAAATTGTCTCAGGATGGTCTGCAGACAAAACATTTGGAAGAAGTAAAATGCACACAGAGAAACTTATGTGACTCAGTGCTTATTATAATGGACAAATGTAAGGATATGTAATTTTGTAAGGATTCCAAGCTACTCTCTCTCTTTCATTTCCTTGAAACCAACTACCCCTTTCAATACTTAACTTTTTGCTGGTTTTCACTTCCCTGCTGTGACTTGGCACACATATCTTTTCAGAATTCCCCGCTTGTGCTGTTACTTCTCGTTCCTTCTTTTTTTCCCTGGGCTCAGTGTCCAGCTTTAAAAAAAATCTCTCTGTGACTTACTGTGCTTTGGGTTCAAGTTTTTAGTTTTCTTTCTGAATGAATGTGATAAGTTAATTACAGATCCATTTAATGTCACAAGAAGCCATTGTGCTTTTTTAGACTTGTTGGTTGGTCATTTTCTCTAGACCCAGTGGTAGAATTTCTGCATGGTACCTTTGGTTTCCCAAAACCACAGAGAGAATCAATTGTTTTAAGATTTCCTTGCTTCATTGCAGCTTCTGTAGCTGTCTAGATCCAAGTTCTCCATTGTATCATTGTTAATATGGAAAGACCACAGATTCCTGTGGAAAGAGTGGCCACAGATGTGGCTGTTCAAACTGTCCTCTACTACCATTAACCCCCCTAGCAAAACATACATCATCACCTGCTTTATTCCTGTTGCTTAAGTGATGCACCCATTATTTTCAGAATCAGGGTGAAAGCGGGTAAATGCATGGGGGGAGAAATTGTTTATAATGATTTAATAAACTGGACTGGCTAGGAAGCATTGAAGAGATGCTGATAAACTTGGGTGGGAGAAGAGAGAAAATCCTCCTCAAAACCTCAGGGGCCCAATCAGGATGAGACTGCTGAAATCCATAGGAAGCAACATGGACTTCCATAGGGAAGGAGATTTTGTTCACGGAGGCTGCCAGGATGTGTGATGAGAGCATGAGGACAATATGTGGTGCAGAAGCCGTGTTGCCACGGGAACAATGTGAGCATCTGACCGGTAAGTTCAGGCAAAGTCTGTGTACTGTGGAAATCTTGCAGGGTTGTTTGTTGTGGCATATGAACCAAGCCACATACTTCAAAAAGAGAGAGAGAGAGAGGATGCCTGAGAACTGGACTGGGTCATCACAAAGGTTCCCTGCAGACACCAATGCCATCTGAGACTGGTAGATGGGGGTGGAGGAAGCTGTGCTAGGAGTTCTTCTGGGAGGAGAGAACCATGTTTCAGTCAAAGGAAATGTGTGTTCAAGGACGGCGGTTGAAACAAATGCAGAACAAGAGGGAACACACATAATAGCTGAACCAGTTAAAATACTTCTGTTAACTAATAAGTGAAGGAGTTGTATGACTCAATAGTCTTTGGTATGTAACATATATAAAAATCCTGAACTGTGTTTTGTCAGGTTGACTTTCCTCATATCATAAAGGATGATTACTGTGAGGACTAAACTATACAATATTTAGTATATGTGATGTGAAAGATTTCCAATCAGAATCTTCCATCTTTACTTTTTATTTTTTCACAGCCCCATATAGCTGTTTTGAAGATCTGGCAAATGACTGAGTGGGAATTAGATGCCATTTTCCAAATGCCCTTGTGCCATTTTTCAAATATAAATTGCATCCCCCTATATGGTATCTGTATGGCTTCCCACATATAGACCCCTCAGCTGCAGCTACAATTTGTTGGAGTTTCGATTAGGTAAATGGCATAGCTTCTGGCAGTTTCCCCAATCTTTCAAATAGCCTGCTGAGAATTGCTAGTCAGTTAAAAACAAAACAAAAAACTCCTGTAGGACATCAGAGGTAGTTTCCTTATTGTGTCACCAACATCCACCACCCAATACTTGTAATTTGATTTGAGATAGGGAAATTACAGACTTCTTGTGTGTCTGGCAGTCCATCTGATCATATTCCCCCTTGCTAAGGTGCTTCATAAAATACCCATCTGTTATTCACTCAAGCTTGGCTCTTGCCCACATAGTGATTCACAAGATGTCTGTGAGATTAATTTTTATAGGTTTTCTCCCCTCTTCCAGCTCCCCCTTCACTGAATTCTTATTGTAAATGAAGTTCCTGTGCGTGAACGTTTATTTAGAATAAAACCACAGTAGACACTACTTTTCAGACACAAAAAACATAAGACCAATTTCAAAATACTCCATAGCCATTTTGGCCCGAATCCTAAACATATCTTCTCATGCATAAGCTGTATTACGATCAATTTGAAAGTGTGCTAAGGACTGAATTCTTTGTTCTTGATTTCAGTGTAGGTTTTTTTCCAGCCTTGATGCTTCCATTCCCCCCTCCCTTCACTTCACTGAAATCTCAGCCAGCAAGTGTGCAGACTTTTCCAGAGGGAGAGAGTTTGAACTGGATCTTTTTCAAAAATGCTCTGGTGTCTCTGGAGGAACAGAGAATTATGTGGGTGTAAAATCATGGATAAATGGGAGTCAACTTGCCTTGTCTCAAAGAGGACCTGCTGATTTCCAAATTCCTGGCTGCAAAAGCAGTGGCAAAGGTCGGTTGCCAAAAAAACATCTTCAAACAGCCTCTGCTCAAAGGCCACACTTCTAAGGGAAATTTCCTTTTTGGGGAAGTTGCTGCAAAGGAATTTCCTGTGTGGGCAGACACAGCTTCCTGACTTGAAGGCTTCTTGGATGGGAAAAGAGTTCATAATGGAATGACAAATTAAAGACATACCAGCCCGGTTCCCTTCAAAACAGCTATCAAATGAGCTCAGTCCATGTACTATTCCACTCCTGCGCAGGATACAAATAAACTGCCTCCTGACAAGATTCACTCTGGGGCAAGAAGCAGCTCCTTCCCACAGACACTTCTTCACCATGGTCTTGGTTTTTCTCTCTTTAGAAACTAACTACTGGCTGTTCTGTTAAAATATGACTATCCTTTTCCTCATTTGTTTACAATATAATTTTCATTCTCCAGTACAAGGTACAGTTCTAATTTATCCTTCCTGTAGATTTGCTTCTCCAAAAGCAAATCAATACAGGTCAAAGTAAATCACCCTTCCCTCCATTTCCTTTTCACCAGGATATATCAGGTTCCCTGGTGAAATGTTCTTCATTTTTTTGGGAATTTCCACTATACCATTTGAAAGATCTAGCACAGCCAGATGTTGTTGGACTGCAACTCCCATAATCTGTCACCTACCTAAGCTCTTTAAGGCTGATGGAAGTTACAGTCCAGCAACATCAGGCAGGCCACAAATCCCCCCCACTCTTGATCTCTCACAGTAGTTAAGTCTTCAGCCATTATCATCACTACCACCACCACCATTAACTTTACATTTATAAACTTGGACCTCACCCACTTTCAACATGCAGTCCAGGCCCAATGATTGTATAACATGTCTGTTGTCCCCACCCCTGCTCCCCCGTATACTTACTCTACTTTTCTGAGAATTGATCTGCAAGTACCCTGGACTGACAGATGAACAAGTGGGTCATAGTAAAAATCAAGCCAGAACTTTCCTTAGAAGCAAAAATGACATAACTGAGATTGTGTTACTTCAGCCACATCATGAGAAGTCAAGACTCACTGGAGATGATAGTCACTCTAGGGAAAGTTGAAGGCAGAAGAAAAGGAAGACCAAATAAGAGATGGATTGAATCTATAAAGAATGCCACAGCCTTGAGCTTAAAAGAGCTGAGCGGGGCTGTTGTAGATAAGATATTTTGGAGGACCTTCCTTCATAGGGTCTCCATAAGCTGGAGATGACTTGATAGAACATAACAGCAATAACAGCTACTAGTGACCTGACCAAATATGTTTGCTGGGTGCATTAGGGATAATTGTAGGCAACATCCTAAGAATGTGTTGTGAGCAGTACAGCACATTGGGTCTTACAGAGTGGAAGATGGGGCAGCTAAAGGTAGATGGACCCAAGGTTCTGGGGTAAAGTCCCCTCCCCCATCCTCCTCACTCAAAAATACTCTAAGGACACTTCAGTAATGATTACATAACAATTGCAATTAGGGAATGTTTAGCTAAACCAAATAATACTGTCTTGCTGTCATTGGATACTGTCACATTTGGATTTGTGGAAGGAGAATGTCTGTGGTCCCCACTACCTCTTACAGTCACCCCACTCCTTAAGTTTGCTCCATGGTTCTTTTCAGGAGAAAAGGGTGTTTGGAACAGTACAATTGGTTCTGTGTTGTTAGAAAAGCTGTGTGAGTCCCACCTCTCTTTACTCCTTACAACTACTCAACCTTCCAGGGCACACACCACTCTTTGGAGAAAGTGGTAGTCCCCCAAGCTTTCAGCTCTGGAAAAGAGAAAAAAGGAAAACAATATTTCTTTTTATTACACGTATATTACTTAACATAAAAACATTTCCAAGTGCTTATCATATAAATATTAAAATGCATTTAAATAATACACTAAAACAACTCTTCATTGCAAAAAAGGAAAAGGAAATCTGAGGCAAGTGATGAAGCAGGGGCAGGGTCTTCACACAGAAACACAAAAGGTACTTCTTGGAGTGACATTCTTCTATTTTAGCAATAACCCCCATTATAGAGAAAAGGGAAATTGAGGAGTGGGGGGAGGAATAAGGAAAGATTAATTACATTATCTCTTTCTCTGCAGTGCTCCTGCCGCCCACTCATTCAAAGGGAAGACAGAGGTAAAGGGTCTAGTCCTCTCTTCTTGCGATCACCTGCCTCAGTGAGAGTGGGATAGAAAGCCTGAGCAGAGGACTGCTGCCCTGTGTAGGCACAAGGATTCAAAGCATTACACCCCATAGCCTTATTGGCTATGTGCACCCTACACAGATGCTTAAACAAGTTGGCTCCTGTATGGATGCAGGAGAGCCACTAATGCCCCATTCTTGGGAGGCAGAGAGATTGCTCCTTCCTAATGGCCTGCCTGCTCCCTCTGCTGACAACTGCGAATGGAAGGGGGTAGGAGGAGAGGCATACAGTGGTACCTTGGCTCACGAACTTAATCCATTGCAGTACTCTGGCCGTAATCCAAATTGGTCATGAGCCAAGTTAAATTTCTCCATAAAGTTCAATGTAAATAAGGTTAATTCGTTCTGTAACAATTTTTTAAATCAGAAAAATGTGAAGCAAAGTTACAAAGAACAACAAAGATCGCAGCCAACTCCCCCCCACTCTGAGCACGAATGCGGCCATCTCCCTACCCCCCCAGCATGACCAAGATTGCGCCCATCATCCCTGCACGTGCCCATCATCCCGGTGCACTGGCGGGGGCGGGGGAGAAGACAGGCGCGATCGCGGGCTTGGAGGGGGGAGAGACGAGTGCAAACATGGGCGTGCTGGGGGGGAGAGACAGGCGCAAACGCAGGCGCACTCGGGGGGGGGAGGTGGGCATGTTCGTTCTGGGAGGGAGATGGCTGAGATTGCGGTTGCGCTTCTGCAGGAAAGACAAGCACAGACTTGGCCATCTCCCACCCCCAGCACAATTGCAGCCATCTCCCCACTCGGGGTGGGGGGGAGAGATGGCTGTGATCATGGTCGCCACCCAATGCGGAGTTCGTGACCTGAGGAAATTTTTTAATGAAATTTTTGTTCACATCCCGATTTGGTTGTGAACTGAGGCATTTGTGAGCCGAGGTACCACTGTACTGGCTATGCATATGCAGTGCATTTATTTGCTCAGTACTAGATTAGGAAGCTAGCAGGACAGTGGTAAAGGACAAGAAGCTTCTAGGGCACAGTGCAGAAGATGAGAAGTAGGAATTAAGCATGGCAGCATTAGAATAAGTAAAAATACATTTCTGAAGAAAAAGTAGTTGGACTGGAAGGGAAAGGTGGGAGAATTGCCACACCTGTAGTGCTCCTTTCACACAGCTTTCTGTTTTGACCAGTTGGCTATCACCTTTGCCCTATGTGTTGTGTCACATATGTTTCAAATATATCCAACATTCCTGCTACAGTGCATTGTAGGAAAAGCTGGTCATTAGAACATTCCCTTGGGAACTGCCGTGTATGTGCATATGAGAGAGAGAGCAAGAGTGAGAGTGCAAGCACTCATGTAGAGTGAGGCTTGTCTGAAACATTTACCTCACAGACAAGATTGTGGAAAATTTATCAACACTGAAGAATGTTGCAGTATGTAGGGATGTGGATCAGATGTGCTCCTCAAGGGATGTGCTCTGGCTCCCCAAGGATGTGCTGATGTCCATGAGCAAGCCCTGATGAGCTCACCCAGGAATGACTGCTGTGCTCATTTAGGGTTGGTGGGAGTCATCCTGGTTGCCTAGCAACCCAGTCTGTGTTCCCACCAGATTTCCTTCCTCTTCAACTATAAAATGCCTGTCAAGATTGGAACCACATGTTTAGACTTGCTTTAGTTTTTACTCTTTTAGTCTCAACTCTTGAGTTTTTTTTAATTGCATTTTACTGTTTTTATTTTTTGATGGTTTTTAAAAGCGTGTTTGTTTTTAGATGTTGACCATCCTAAGATTGCTGTTTTAGGGAGTGCTGTACATGTTGAAAATAACATAAACAATAGTGAGTGTGAGGACTTTTTAAGTCAAGAACCACTAGGGCATGTTTGAGAAATCTGACAAATTAGCAGTCCACTTCCAACCCCAAGTTAAAGTGTTGTTTTTAATCTGTATACGTCTTCCTGGGTTGCAACCCACATAATTTAAGGACTGTTTTCTTGCACAGCAAAGTGCCCTTAAGATCTTTCCCAGGGCCCTTTTCAGAGCAACCAGGTGACAACAAAGAAGAGAACTTCCTTACCTCTTGTGGAACTCCCTCCCCACAGAGGCCCTCCTACCACCTGCTGTATTATTTTTAGGTGTCAGGTGAAGACATTTTTACTCTATCATTTTAATGTTTGTGTTTAAAATATTTGTAGAAAGCTGAGTTTTAAATATGGGACCCTTTAATAAGATTGTTTATTCAATCGAATGGATAGTTTATTGGGCCAACAGATTTTAATTGAGATGTGATGTATTTTATAGATCCAATTGTCTTTTAATAGGGTTATCAACAGATCTGGAATAGACATAATGGTATATATGCTATTAATAAATGTATCTGCCCTGTTTTGTAAAGTCTCTTCACCTACGCAGAGGGAAAAAGCAGGTAATGGAAGGGTTATGTGCTGTCCCTCAGCACTGTTTCTCAGCTGGAGATAATGCCCTCCTTGCTCCAGTTTTCATTCCAAAAGTTGTAGTTTGGCTTGGAGATGCAATATTGTACTAAGCTTTGGGCTCATTACTAGATTATGGCTCATGTATCAATAACCATATGTGTTTATGGAATGCAACATCTTAAAACTCATAATTCATGGGGTTCTACTACCTTGTGATTGCAAATGTGACCCATAAAAAGAGGAATTTCAAAAGGAAACTTCTCAAAATGAAGGGTAGGGTGTGCTATGCAAATAATTGGAAAATATCAGAATAAACTAAAACCAGACAGGAGTTGGCAAAGGAACCAGGCATACAAGAAATGTTTTGTTTTAGTTCTATACCAACAGAAAGAGCAGTAATATTTATAATAGGAAAAGGCCTTTTTGGAAACTAGAGTTCTATCTTGAAAAGCATTTGTGAGAAGAGTTGTTACATTCACAGCTTTTACTCTAAGAAAAGAAAATGCAACTTTTACCTAATAAGCCAATCTTACTGACTGCAATGCACATGCACTATGTTGTAAGGACAGTTTGATATACTGGGGTGGGGAAGTGGGCAACAGGGTGGTTGCTGAGTGTTTCTACAGAGAAAATTGATAAGGCTATTAATAAGATGCAATAGAAAATAACTTTAAGTATTCCATTTAATGAGTTTTCATGTTTAGAAGAAAAAGATTAAGCTGACCTGCACTCATCTACTTATGATCAATGGGATAGATCAAGCCCCTGAAGATATTCTATCTGGCCCATTAGTCATTCCAAGATTGAGAAGAGACACCCATGCAAGAGCAAATAGTAGTAGGTATTGTAGTTTATTTAGTAGTATAAACTGTTTAGAAAGCCCCATCTTTGTATAAATTACATTTCAGTCAAGAATGAGAACTAACAGTCTAAATCAGACAAATGTTTGCAGCCTACCAGGAAATGGAAACATTTCCATTTGAGGAGAAAACCATATAATTTGGTTTGATCTTAGCTGAAATGGATTCAAATGCATGAAATGAAATGTGATAAATGCTTCATCAAGTTCCAGTCCCAGAGTGTCCCATTTTAGACTATCCTGGGGGTGGCAGTGGACCATTATTGGAAGTGTAAGCTTTTAGAACAATCTACCTACATCATTTGTGGTACTAAACAACATGATTGATTGAACATTATTGAATCTATGGTTGCATCTATAATGCTTAAAATTATTACGTTTCTTAGATATTTTTCCTGTGCTATGGACTTAAGTCAAGGCTGGCTGTCATATTGGCCCTCCAAGGCACAACATGGGACTCAGCTGCTTCACCTTCCAGTTGCTGGAAGGCAGCGGTGGTCAGGAAGCAGAAGCAGATCTGCCCCTAAATGGATATTGGGGGCATAGGTGACTCCCAGTTCTGCCATCCTTATCCCCCAATCTGAGATTAGAGATGATAGCTAGAATGCGCCAGCAGGGAATGTTATTTCTAATCCCAGTAATTACTACCCCAGAGGAACCCGAAGAGCCTGCCTGGACTAGGTTGGGTGTTTTGCATGTTGGGGATGACCTGTTGGGAGGTAATGCACTACCACAGCTTTATAGGTGCAATAGATATTATCTCCATGACTATGATGGCAAGATGAAGCAGCTTATTTGGTAGAAGCCAAATGTGGTTCCTGCTGTATGTGTCTCTACCCAAAGAATAGGAACCAGAAAAAGGAAGCTACTGTATGGGATATAGTAATGCTCTGTTATCTTAAACAACTGTTTGTTTTGCGTTGAAACCTTCGCCTTATGTCAGCAGTCCCCAACCTTTTTGGCACCAGGGACCAGTTTCATGGAAGCCAATTTTTCCATGGACAGGGGTGGGGATGTTTTCAGGATGATTCAAGTGCATTACATTTATTGTGCACTTTATTTCTATTATTATTAAATTGCAATATAAAATGAAATGATTATACAACTCACCATAATGCAGAAGCAATGGGAGCCTCTCCCTGACCTGCAGCCCTGCAGCCCAGTTGCTTTTCAGTTCCCTTGCCACTCACATGTACCCTCCCTGGCTTCTCCGTGCCACTTGCCGCCTAGCTTTGCTGCTGCTGATGCCACCACTCCCTCCTCCTTTCAAAGCCCAAGACCCAAAAGGACCCTAAGGAAAATCTGTATTTGCAGCTGCTCCCCAGTGGTGATGCTAACGCTGGGGAATGGCTGCAAATACAGATGAAGCCTCACTTGGTCGCCCACCGCTCACCTCCTGCTATGTGGTCTGGTTCCTAGCAGGCCACGGACTGGTACTGGTCCGCAGCTTGGGGACTGGGAAGTCCTGCCTTATGTGTGTGTTCACATGGGTATACATATATAGATTGATGTATATGTCTCAGTTGCCTTGTTCTTCCTTTTGACCCTACCAGTACAAACACAGTCACATTTTATTATTCCATATTCTGCTATTCCTGCCTCTTTTCAGTCAAAGAATGCTGGACCAAAAAGAAAGCAAAATTGCTTGTAATGTAGTAGATCAAAATCTCTGTGATACTCAGATGGATTTCTCCCAGCCTGAAGGGAATTTAAGAGAGAACTGGATAAAGAAAGGAAACAAATCACTTGTAAAACAATCAAATGTAATGCACAGCTCTGCATTTACTTTATTCAGGTGTCACATGAGAATTCCTTAGAAATTTAATATGTGATATGTCTTTTACCTTCTTTCTTGAAGTGGTGTTCACTCTGAAGCAGAAAATAAAAGCTACACCAGTGAAAAACAGAGTAACCACCCATATAGCCAGATAGCCTTGAGACAAGCCATTCTGTACAGAAGACGATATTTGATTCTTCATATCACATAAATATGTGGTTATGCATGAATTTATAGGCATAACTGTAGCTCCATCTAGACCAGTATTACCTACTTGATTGCCATCAGTTCTTCAAGGTCTAAATTTTAACTCATTATTGAAAACAATTGTCAGAATTGCTCCATTCTTCCTCTTTTTAAAAAAGCAAAGGAGAGTGTGACAGTGCTTCATACACATGATTGTTACTTAATGCTCTACTATTATTGTCTGAAACATTCTACAGCTCAGTGGAGTTCAACATTCAGCACTAGCCATTTAAACAGCATGCTAAACTCCCACCTTTAGGAGCAATGTCATTTCAGCTGACTGCTAGCTTATGAGCAATAAATGGGGTGGGATTTGCCATTAAAATTCGACTTGGATGTGCAAGAATGAAACAAAGTAATCAAGATGCTTGGGACTCATTTGCAATGCTCATTCATGCCTTCTACAGATCATATTTGAGCGCTGCATGGGGATAGGGAAAGAGCATATGTACCATTTTATGTGTACTAACCACTTAATGTCTTTATAATTTTATTGAACAGTAAAACTAAAAAGTAAAACATATATATGAGTAAAACATATATAATAATGACTGCTCAAAGGACTCATACTTGAGACTTGAGGGATAATCAGTGGGATATGCTTAGAGCTGGATAAGTAGAAGGTTTGCAAATTGCCTGAGTTAGCTGTAGGACAGTTCTTCTGTATGGCAGCAGTTTATTATGAATGGGTGTTAATTCCCCTGAGAAATCTGAGGTTGAATGACAGCCTCCAGAATATCTGATGGCAGTGGGTGATTCTCAAGGAGGACCCACATGTTCAAACTTGATTGTACCATATTTTTATTCAGCATTTTTCCCAGGCAGCTCTGAGTGGCATGTGGCTTTCACATAAAAGATGGTGACCTCTGAGTGCAAATTCAGCATTCTCCATTTTAGCTACATTGCTACTGTATTGCTTCATTAGCCTTCAGCTTTTAAAAACCTGGGATTCAGCCTGCAGCAATGAGTTACAGACCTGAGTTTAAGACAAAATTCAGTGTTAAAGCTTCAAGAGTTCACACACTCCGTACAGCCAGAGCTAGAGCCAGTTGCAGCTCCATAACAAATGTAGCTATAGGATGTGTTTTTGTGTTGCATGTTTACATTACATTTTCCAGTGTGCACTTAAAAAAAACTTGGGTGAGCATATAAAAGTGTGTGGTACAGGGTGTTCTGAGAAAGTTTACCAACTATTCTGGATGTCTGGAAACTGGTATTTGCCTGAAATGCAAGGTACATGTACAGTATCTGATTTAAATGTTTGGCAAATTTTTCTACAGGTATTCCTGAGCCAGGCTGCTGAGAAATGGGATCCTTTTCCGATACATGTTGCCCTTGTTATGAGCAGATGAACTATTCAAAGGAGCTACTGATGTTTTGCTTGAGGGAAATTTCCTTTCTGAGGAAGTTAGTCATGCAAAAATGTGAAAGAAGAATCTAATGTGGGTAGAGGGAGTGCCCTGTTTGCACATTTCCTGGAAAAGGCAGCTGTTGACATACTATTGACTAACGCAAAGCCTGCTTGTTTAAAAGCAACTCCTTTCTATACTCTCATTCCAAAGGGCAGAAGAAGAGGCATAACTCCATGACAGAGCATATGATTCACAAGCAGACCTTAGGCACAATCACCAGCAGCCCTGATCTAAATAATCCTAAGCAGCAGGCCTATGAAAAATGTATGCATGACACAGCTACATTTCAGCAGTTTCATATGTTCATCTCATCCTCCAAATGGCCTTAAAAGTGCATTTAGTGGGTAGTCCTAGCTGGATAGTCATGTTAATTAGTTGCAACAAAAACAATGGATTCTTAGGTGTTGTAAATGGAAGGGGACTTGGAAGCTTGTTTACGGCAGTTTCCAAGCCCCTTTCACCCTCTGTAAAGCTGCTCTGGAGTATTCCTCTTGAACAGCATGGGGTGGGGGGGCGAGCATAAAAAGATGCTAGGAGGAGGAGGAATTGTTTCAGATCAGGTGGAACCACCTTCTGTGAGTGGAAAAGCTAAGCAACATTCGATATATAAATGTTACTTAAAAGTACCTGAAATGGGTACTATAACATAGACTATAACATAGATTGCTGTCTTAACCTGATGCTGAAAGGATGGCAAAACTGGTGCCAGGTGGGCCTCAGTTGGATACCGCCCCATGCTCAGGAGAGAGTAAACAGTTACAGTGTCTGAGTCTGAGTGGAAATAACTTTCTGTTTACATTACCCTCCATCTTCAGCAGTCTTCAGAGGGGATATGTTGGCGACATACAGGTATGTGAGGGGATGTCACATGGAGATGGGTAGAGACCTGTTCTCCCCTGCAGAGGAAGGCAGGACGTGCTCCAATGGAGCAAAGCTCAGGGAGCCAAGGTTCCATTTGGATGCCAGGAAGCACTTCCTGACAGTCAGGACCCTGAGGGTGTGGAATGGGCTTCCACAAGAGGTCGTTGAGGCCCCATCGGTGTGGGTGTTCAAGGATAGGCTGGACGTCCACATGGTGGGCATGTCGTGAGTGTAGCTGGCTGGTGCTGGAGCTCAGACTAGATGGCCCGGGAGGCCCCTTCTGACTTGCTTTGTTTCTATTTTTCAGAAGGTCGACATTATATGTGCATTTCATGTTCTTATCTTTTTACTCCAAGAAAATTGAGAGTCAAAGTTCTAAGGTTATGCATGATAAGGATTGTCTTGATCTCACTAACAGTGTGGATTTACTAAGATAAATATTTCAACAAATACTAATTATTATTTGCAAATTCTTAAAAGACAGAAAACTTACTTTCAATCCCTAACATCAAGAATTCAGATACTGCAGCAGTTACCATCTGGAGATCTCTGTGGTAGCTTCATAAGCACATAGGAGAACAGATTTACATTTCAAAGACCTGCTACAATGGCTGGAATTCCAGAAGGAGAATCCTAAAAATCATTTTAAAATACATACGATTTTCAAATTGCTTCTATCTAACCAATTAATCTTTTGTGATGCTTCCTCCCTCTTCCCCCACCCCTCCTCTGTAATAAACCTGTTTTTAGCCTGTTTCTTGTAGTCCTTTGGTTTCAGGTTGCACATATAGAAAATTATCCCATGGCTCAGAAAACAAGTAGTTAAAAAGTACAAGGAGGCAAACAATAACAAAATATACCCCCATTAAGTTTTTATTACTAATATTTTCCAAGTCTACATTTTCAAGATTTCTCGAAGTCTGACTCATGTTTTCCACATTGGTAGGAATATTGGCAGGTGGTAATCCCCCAGCTAGAACTCACCAAAGGAACCATGCCAAGCTGGTATGTAAAGAGCCATAGTACCTGTTATGCTGTTTCTGACATTTAAAGATGTATATCACCAAGACACTTGTTAACTTGAATAGGTGCTAAGACAAAGACCAGGTTTGCATGACCACTGCAGGGTTACAGCATGTGCCAGGTGGCTTTTGAATATTTCAGCTGCAGTTGTAGCTTATTGTGTCATCAGGAAACAATGATGCAGGTTGTTGGCATGGTTAACAAATGACAAAGAAACCATGGCCTATTTTAGGGTTGTGGATGGTTTGTTAACCTCAGCAGGTTTGGACAAAACAACAAGATACGCTCTTGGCTTGAATATTTAAAGTGGCCAACCATGCATGCTTAGTTAAGCCATAGTGAGCTGCCTGATTATGTGAATGGTTCCACAGAGTAAGTGGGGTTTAAAACATTAACCCAGTTGCATAGGAAATGCATTTTTAAAAAGTAGTTGATGGAGCAACTAGATGAAAATTTACCTAAGTTTATGTTTGTGCAAGTGTAACTGCAGAACTGGTTGCATGTAATGATTGTGCAATCCATTGTGAAGCCAGGTTGTGCATTTGGTTGCATAGTCTCTTGTACAACTGGTTATGAAAGTGTAATGCACAATCAGTTGCAAAGTGGCACTCCACTAGCACTATATGAGTTTGCAGAATCACACCACTGGATACTGCCCAAGGTTAGGATATCAAAAGAGTGCTGTAGGAATGTATGCTTGCTTCCTCTTCTTAATAGACCAATAGGAATAGGGTCTGGTAACTATGGCTATGAATGGTTTGGAGAAAGTGAACTGTTTGGCTTTAGACAGTTTCTTTGTACAAGTGGCAATTAAACCAGGCAGTCTCTAATTAACTAGTATTTCCTATTTATCACAACTGGTAAATTGTGTTTAGCAAGAAATTAGTTTAAGATCTGGCTTTTTCTGAAGATGGTAACCATACTTTATAAATTTAAATAACTTTAACTCTAACTATGATTAGAGACATGTTGATTAAGTCATTATTTGTAGGAAGGGGCTGCGTGTGAAGGCACATTTCATTCAAATCTCAACATACTGAAGTGATTGTGATAATCCAAACTCGATAGCTTTAAAAAGAAATTTACAAATTCATGGGGAGGCTATTCTGTCAGTAGCTGTTAACCCAAGTGGCTTTAATGGAATCTCCTTGTTCAGGAGCTGCATGCCTCTGATTATTAGGATTATATTATTAATTATATTTCTGTGCTGCCCAATAGCCTCTCTGGGAGGTTTACAACAGCACATAATATACACTAAAATACAATATAAATACAGATAACAATTAAAAGTCATAAACATTACCATGCAAGATTTAAAAGCCAAATTAAAAGAGTTACAATAGCATATACATATTACATCACAAAACCTGTTAAGCAGTTGATGTAATGCCCTGATATAATATAAAACCCTATCATAGAGGACAGTCTTGACCTGGTGCAGGGAACTCAGCAGGGTTACCACCAAGCCTTCTTTGGGGGCGGCAGTTGGAGACAGGCTCCCCATCTTGCTTATGGTGTCCAGGTAGATTGTTCTTCGGGAGAACATTCCATCAGAGACAGTGGTCCAAGCCATGTAGGGCCTTATTGGTTAAAACTAGCAGTTTGGATTGTGTTTGGAAGTTTATAGACAGCCAATGCACGCAGGCCAGAATTGGTGTTATGTGTTCAGTTCTTCTGGATTGTTTTATTAATCTGGGTTGCAATCACTTAATATTAATATATCAATACTAGTCAGTACAGTCAGTGAATGTTCAAGAAGCATTTGTTTGACTACTGTTGGAAACAGTCTGATCCATCAGGGCTTTATTTGAGTTGTTGCACTTAAGCACCTATGCATAGTTTCCTTCTAGAATACTGACTTGCTCCTTAGAGGAAATTTGGCACTTTGATTATCATTGCAAAAGATGTAGAATCGGTACTGGTGCCTGAGCTGAAAGCGGTATATTAGGATGGTTAAAACAAAAAAGGGGTGGTGAGGAACGTTAAAAGAATTTTTCCAAATTGGCTGGATGGGCGTTGATGTGGCAAGTGGAGCTCAATGCAAGCACATTAAAAACTGATTCACATTTGGGCAAAAATGTTCTAACTTTGCATATCTGCTGAATGGGTCTAATATGTCAGTGACTGGACAGTATGGGATCTTGAGATTGTCGTGGATAGCTTGATGTTTGCCTCTACCCAATGTGTGACTTCACAGAGAAAGGCAAAATCCATGTTGGATATTATCATTAAGAAAGGAATCTTTAGGAAAACTACTAAGATCATAATGCCTCTATACAAATCAATAGTATGGTGACGCTTGGAATATTGTGTAGAGTTCTCCTGCACCTAAAAAAGGAAATTGTAGAGCTGCAGAATGTGCAGGAAAGGCCAACCAGAATGATTGAGAAGCTGGAGCAACTCCCCTTTGAGGAAAGTTTACAGTGTCTGAGACTCTTTAGTTTAAAAAAAAGAAAATGTGATAGTGTAAAATGTGCTATGTTAAGAAAATGAACAGGGAGAAAAATCTTCTTTCTCTCATAATAGCAGGAGCCAGTGCCATCCAGTGAATTTGAATGGCAAAAGGAAATGTTGTTTCACACAGTGCATAGTTAAACTGTGGAGATGTGATGGCTGCTAACTTGGATGACTTTAAGAGTGGTGGTGGGGGTAAGAAAAAGGCAATAACAACTAGACATGATGGTTGTATGCTACCTTCAGTATAAAAGGCAGTTTGGTATGAGCTGCGGGAGAGCACAAGCTGTGAGGTGCTACAGGTTATGAACATCTGGGATACAAGCAATCTGTACTTATGAACACACAAAAATCCATAAACCCTATATGAATATCTCAACCAAAACACCAAGAATATTTCTAGGGAAGTATGCAGTGCATTTGGAAACAGTTCCCTAGAGATAGTCACAGCATTTCATTAGAGATAGTCATGGCTTTTTGCTAGAGATAGCCATGATTATCTCTAGTGAATATCTCTAAAGCTACATGAGGTCTCTCTAGGGAACTACACAACTACAAATTACCCTTGAGGCCTACTTCAAGAAAGTGGCTCTAGTGGTAACCACCCCTCCCTCAGCTGCCCAATCAAACCCCAACTCTCCAGCACCAGGTCCATCTCCATCATCATCAGTTAATGCTAGGCTTAATGTTACCTCAAGAATGTCCTTTAAGAACATTTCTTTCATTTGTTTTTTACAGTACTGTATACCTACACACACAGATCCCCCCTCCTCGGTACCTGTAGTTACTTAATTATTGCAGTATTATTATCATTATCACAATGCTGTATTGTGTTTAAGATGTTTTGTGAATATGGAAATGTTTCTTACGTGTTTTATAAGCACAGATAGGTAAAATATATACATATACTAAGACAAACATTTGGCTTAATGAAGTGATCTGACTTAAATTTGACTTAAGGGCATGCTCAGGAACAGAACTTGACCTTCCCTAACCCAGGGACTACCTGCATTAAATTCATGTCCTGCTGTGGGCTTTCCAGTGGCATTTGGTTGACCACTGTTGGAAACAGAATACTGGACAAGATGAAACTTGTGGTCTAATGTTCACATGTTCTTAGGCTCTCAAAATGAACGTCTTTCTCACTTTCTTAGGCTCATGTTTTTAGGCTCTCAAAATGAATGTTCTTTTCAGATTCTGTAAATGAATCTGTTATGGAACATTGTTGAAGCATGGAGTTTATTTGCAACATTGAGCATATTTATTCATACTGACTTTTATTTGACATGAAAATACAGTGGTACCTCAGCTCATGAATGCCTTGGTTCATGACCAAATCGGGTTGCAAACAAAAATTTCATGAAAATTTTGGCTTGGGTCACGAATTCCGCATTGGGTGGCGACCAAGATCGCAGCCATCTCCCCCCCTCCCCCCCCCCAAGTGGGGAGATGGCCATGATCGCAGTTGTGTTCATGCAGGGAAGACATGTGTGATCATGGGCGTGCTCCTGCAGGAAAAATGGGCACAATCTCGGCCATCTCCTCACCCCCAGCGCGCCCTGTTCACGCCCGTCTCTTCAGTCCCCCAGTACGCCCCGTTCACACCTGTGCGGGGTGACAGGCACAATCTCGGTCATGCTGGGGTGGGGGGGGGAGATGGTCGCACTTGTGCTTGGGGTGGGGAGGGGAGATGGCCATGATCTTTGTTGCTCTTTGTCACTTTGCTTCACATTTTTCTGATTAAAAAATAATGATTACAGAACGGATTAACCTTATTTACATTGAACCTTATGGGGAAATTTAACTTGGCTCACGACCAATTTGGGTCACAACCAGAGTCCTGCAATGGATTAAGTTCATGAGCTAAGGTACCACTGTAAAATATTTTATTCATCCTTCTAGAGACATTCATGACATTTGAGACATACATCATCAGGATGGCTAGGGCCATTATTTTGGAATAAAGCATCTTTGGTTGTTATAAAGTAGGGGCTCCATCCCATGACCTGCAGGCCCCATGTGACCCAGGATGTCTATGAATGCGGTACAATATAAAACTGGAAACTTACTTAAAATACTGAGGGTTTTTTGCAATTTTTATTTGTAACTCAGTTGTGCAGTTCTCGAGTGTGAACTTTGCAGATGCCAACGTCATGTTGCAGTGTCACGTAAAATAAATGTACATATGGGGCTTGCCATTTGTATGCATGGTTGTGACGGATATCATGAAAATTATGCACAGACCTTTGTTTTTGCTCATCAGCTTTTGTTAGTATTTGTATATTTAATGTACTGCTCAGGACAATTTTTCTTCTTCCAGTGTGGTCCAGAGAAGCCAAAAGGTTGGACACCCCTGTTATAAAGCATACCTAGAATTCAGTATGACCCTTAAGATCTCGTTGAAAGATCGGCAAAAAGAACAATGCAATTTTTCCTGTCTGTATCCACAGAATTATTATTATTATTATTATTATTATTATTATTATTATTATTATTATTATTCACTTGCAGCTCATCCATCTATACACTTTAAATTCAACAACAGAGGCAGCCCAGAGTTGTGGAAACTGGGAATTTTCCATAAGCTGAGTTGCACAATCCTTAGAAATGATCTGAGTTAGTTGAACAAATGGAGGAACTGAATTCTAAGCAGCAGTTTGTTGAACAGTGGCATATTTCTGCAGGTGATAAGAAAGCTACCTCTGTTTCTGCTGAATCAGTACAGAGGACTTTAAGTGGGGAAAGAGGGTGAAATCTTTCTCTGGCATTCAGAAGCTTTCATAATTCAGCCAATATTTTTTATTTTAATGAATACACACAACATGCTAGAAGTCTAGAATTGCTACCTCTTACTCTGAACATGTCCCTTTCACAGTCTCTAGTAAAGAACAAGAGAAGGCTCCCACAGGTCCTCTTTGCTGCCTAGTCTTTTCATCTACCCTCATTGCCCTTTCTGTGTGACCTGCCCAGAAATCTACTTCCTATGGCAAAGAAGCGGGGGAAGGATGCAAAACAGGATTGTAAATCCACAGCTACTGTCTTTCCCCTAGTATCAGGAAATTTGAAGATACATGTCTGGGGCAGAAGACTACTAAGTTATTAATATAATTCAACTGATGTTGTTGTTGTTAGTTGCAAAGTCATGTCCGGCCCTTTGTGACCCCATGGACAACATTCCTCCAGGCCTTTCTGTCCTCCACTATCCCCCGGAGTCCACTTAAGTTCACGCCGACTGCCCCAGTGACCCCATCTAGCCACCTCATTCTCTGCCATCCCCTTCTTCTTTTGCAATCTATTGTTCCCAGCATTAGGCTCTTCTCCAGGGAGTCCTTCCTTCTCATCAGGTGGTCAAAGTATTTCAGTTTCATCTTCAGTATCTGGCCTTCTAAAGAGCAGTCAGGGTTGATCTCTAGGACTGACCGTTTTGATCACGTTGCGATCCAACGGCCTTGCAGGAGTCTCCTCCAGCACCACAATTCAAAGGCCTCAATCCTTTGGCGCTCGGCCATCTTTATGGTCCAGCTTTCACAGCCATACATTGCAACTGGGAAAACCATAGCCTTCACTATATGCACTTTTGTTGGCAGGGTGATGTGTCTACTTTTTAGTATGCTGTCTAGATGTGTCATAGCTTTCCTCCCCAGGAGCAAGCATCTTTTAATTTCTTGGCTGCAATCAAAGTCTTTAGCATAGTCAATGAAGCAGAAGTAGATGTTTTTCTGGAACTCCCTAGCTTTCTCCATGATCCAGCATATGTTGGCAATTTGATCTCTAGTTCCTCTCCCTCTTCGAAATCCTGCCTGGACTTCTGGTAGTTCTCAGTCCACATACTGCTGGAGCCTAGCTTGTAGGATTTTGAGCATAACTTTGCTAGCATGTGAAATGAATGCAGTGGTGCAGTAGTTTGAACATTCTTTGGCATTGCCCTTCTTTGGCATCGGAATGTAAACTGACCTTTTCCAATCCTATGGCCACTGTTGAGTTTTCCAAATTTGCTGGCATATTGAGTGTAGCACTTTTACTGCATCGTCTTTTAAGAATTTGAATAGCTCAGCTAGAATACTGTCAGCCCCACTAGCTTTGTTGTTGCTCAGACTTCCTAAGGCCCATTTGACTTGACATTCCAGGATGTCTGGCTCTAGGTCAGTGACCACCCCATCGTGGTTATCAGGGAAGTTAAGGTCTTTCTTGTATAGTTCCTCTGTGTAGTCTTGCCACCTCTTCTTAATCTCTTCTGCCTCTATTAGGTCCCTGCCATTTTGGTTCTTTATCATGCCCATCTTTGCATGAAACATTCCCTTCATATCTCCAATTTTCTTGAAGAGATCTCTGGTCCTCCCTATTCTATTGTTTTCTTCTATTTCTTTGCACTGTTCATTGAAGAAGGCATTCTTATCTCTTCTAGCTATTCTCTGGAATTCTGCATTCAATTGGGTGTATCTTTCTCTTTCTCCCTTGCCTTTCGCTTCCCTTCTTTCCTCAGCTATTTGTAATTCAACTGATATAAACAGTTATTGATAAGTTTAATTTGGTAGACTGCTTCATCCCAAAGGGATATTAAAATCTAACATCCTCGCAGGCATTAAAATTCATCCCCTGATGTTTCTCTGGTTAGCATAAGCCAATTAAATCTTTTCCTAATAGGATCTAAATGGCATTGTAATGGAATCCAAAGAGCACTTTAGGTGCTACCGAAGGTCTTGCACACACTTAGAGAACATTTTTCTTTTTTCCTCACAACCTTACAATATATCTCCATGTCAAAGGTGGCTTATGTAACTTCAGGGAGTTAAAGTGAGTGAAAGCCCACTGGGCACATAAAACTTGTTACAGAATTCATTAGATGCTGGCCCCTAACTTTGATATTGTTTACAAACTTTGAAACCATCTTTGGGTCCTAGAATTCTGTGCGCTGTTGCATGTTCTGGGGAATCCAGTGAGTGGAGACAGGGCCTCCCAGTGTGTGATATTGTGGCCTGCACTACAACAGTATCCTTGAGTACAGTAAGCTTCTTTTCTGTCCTTTAGGAGTGAATGACAATTATTCATTTCCATGGGGAAAAGTGAAAAGAACTTACCTGCTTACAGCCTCAGATGAGCCCAATCTGAAAATCAAGCATGGCAATTGTTAAAATCACTCTTTCCTTTCTGTTGGAAGAGAAAAATATTCCAGGCATGCGGAGACTTCTTTTTAAAACTTTATTGCAATAAAGGGAACAGAAGGGAATGGTTTCCTTCCCAATTCTTCTGTTCATCTCAGCACATGTTCACACACTCCTTTTGAACCCTGCTCCCAGCCGCTTGTTCCCTCCTCCTTTCCCCTAATTGGCTAATAGAGTACTGAGAGTTACATTCTTTCCTCCCGCCTACTCCACACTGCCCCAACACCGACCCTTCTTCCCAATCCAGCCCTGCCCCCGGTGGGCTACACTAGGCTCATTTTGTTCTGCCCAGCTTGTCAATTAAACAATCAGGAAGTGTTTGGCCCTCCTGCCTACTAGCCTGTTTGCCCATACCTTGTGCCTTCTGGTTTTGGCCCCTCCCCTCCTTTGGGCTAAGTAATTTTCTTCGTTATCTTTTTAAATCTTTTCTCCCTTGTTTCAAATCACCCCCCCCCTTTCCTATCAGCAATGTCCTGTAATCTTTTTCTTGTACATGCTGCAGAAATAAAATATTAGGAACTAGCTCCTAGAGTGCCACAAATAGACCAGAGCACTTTATTTAGAGACATCCATGCTCTAATACACACATGCCATGCAGCGCTTTCTCGTTTTCCCAGAAATAACATGTGTGAGCACAGTCTCAGCTAGCATATTATCCATATGTCTTCCATTGTTTCCACACAAAGCAGAGAGCAATTCGTAGTGGTGGAGAGGAAGACTGAACTTTTCTTACAGAGCTTCTGTAGTTGGGCAGTATAGAAATTAAATCAGTAAATAAATATAAACAAATACTAATAGCCACCCAAGATGAGGAAGTGTGCCTATGACTACCCGTTGCTGAGGAACACACCTAAGGGAATGCACTTGCACTTAGTGTGCTTCCTACAGGCATCTGGTTGGCAACTTTGGGAAGAGATGCTGGATTAGATGGGTCTTTGGTCTGATCTGGCAGGGCTCTTCTTATAATCTTGACCTAAACAGAACTACTACTGAGCAGGGTTCTTGAACAGTTTTAGTGGCATGCACTTTTGTGGTCTGGAGTGTTTAATTTGTCCATCTGTAAAATGAATCAACAGCACTCTTGCAGCATACCTAGATGTGAGTGTATGTTCATTAATGCTTGTAAAGCAGTCTGAAATCTATTTATGAAAGCTGAGGTATAGCACTAAGTTAGTTGCATGAGCCGTAATAATGCTCCAGGAGAGAGAAAGCAAGGAGGAAGCTGGGTCAAGTAGTATCAATGGTTTACAATATTAACATATGAAAAGTCCCATTAGGAAACAGCTGTGCCATAGATATCCTTGGGAGCAGCAAATACTTGTCTGTATCCATCCTTTGTATTAATCTGGAACCTAGCATCATATTTATGCTTTAGCTGCTTGACCTGTATGTTTTCTTTCAGCAACAGTATTTCTCATGAAATTATCACCTGGGCTCTATGCATGCTAATTCTTCAGAGAAAGAGAATCTGCAGGTGGAGTGGCAGGCAGAAAATGGAGATGTCAGATGTGGGGGACAATCGCCCAGAAGCTATAAAAGTTGGGCACCAATTCCCTGCTTTCTCCATCTCTGGGATACTAACAGACTAGAGTACTTCTTTTGAGATGATTCAAGAGATCCACTCTTGAAAGGCAGCTTCTAAAGGAATGGCAGCTTCAAAGGCAATGGTAGACCTAAGGGACAACTTGAGACTGTGTCTGCAGTTTACTGCAATACATTGAGCTCTTGCGAGAGGTCTTTGGAGGCTTTCTGAGCAGATATATTTACACAACTGCTGCCCTGTCACAGCCTCTGCTGCCAGAGTTCTCGAGACATGTTTGCAGCAGTGAGGAGAAAGGGACTGCAGGGGGAAAGTAACTGGTAAGTAGGGTCAGGCACACCTTCACTTCTGTTCTTGTGCTTCATATTTTGCCATGTTTCTTTACTGACAATCTGGATCCCCATATTGTGGGTGGCAGTTGAACATCTAGGTCTTCTCTAAGATCAGAATATTCAGATTCCCCTAATTACATCAATTGACCTTCCATCTATATCAGTGGAGGCTCTCAAGCTAAAGCAGCCTTCCTCAACTTTTGTTCTTGTTAGTCGCGAAGTCGTGTCCAACCCATCGCGACACCATGGACAACTTTCCTCTAGGCCTTCCTGTCCTCCACCATCCCCTGGAGTCCACTTAAGCTCAAATTGACTGCTTCAGTGACTCCATCTAGCCACCTCATTCTCTACTGTCCCCTTCTTCTTTTCCCATCAGTTGTTCCCAGCATTAGGCTCATATCCAGGGAAGCCTTCCTTCCCATTAAGTGGCCAAAGTATTTGAGTTTCATCTTCAGTATCTGGCCTTCTAAAGAGCGGTCACTGTTGATCTCCTTTAGGACTGAGTGGTTTGATTGCCTTGAAGTCCAAGGGACTCGCGGGAGTCTTCTCCAGCACCACAATTCAAAGGCCTCAATTCTTCAGTACTCAGCCTTCCTTATGGTCCAACTTTCACAGCCATACATTGCAACTGGGAAAACCATAGCCTTGCCTATATGCACTTTTATCAGCAGGGTGATGTCTCTGCTTTTCAGTATGCTGTCTAGATTTACCATAGCTTTCCTCCCCAGGAGCAAGTGTCTTTTGATTTCTTGGCTGCAGTCCCCATCTGCAGTGATCTTGGAGCCCAGGAAAATAAAATCTGTCACTACCTCCATTTCTTTCCCATCTATTTGCCAAGAAGTGATAGGACCAGATGCCATAATCTTAGTTTTCTTGATGTTGAGTTTCAAGCCAACTTTTGGGCTCTCCTCCTTCACCCGCATGAAGAGGCTCTTTAGTTCCTCCTCACTTTCTGCCATTAGAGTGGTATCATCGGCATATCTGAGGTTGTTAATATTTCTCCGACAATCTTAATTCCAACTGGTGATTCATCTAGGCCCACCTTTCTCAATCAGTGGTTCCATCCGTGTCCAGTTCTCACTGTTGCTTCTTGACCCACATATAGGTTCCTCAAGAGACAAATAAGATGGTCAGGTACTCCCATCTCTTTAAGAACTTGCCACAATTTGTTGTGATCCACACAATCAAAGGCTTTAGCATAGTCAATGAAGCAGAAGTAGATGTTTTTCTGGAACTCCCTAGCTTTCTCCATGATCCAACATACGTTGGAAATCTGATCTTTAGTTCTTCTGCCTCTTTGAAATCCTGCCTGTACTTCTGGTAGTTCTTGGTCCACATACTGCTGGAGCCTAGCTTGTAGGATTTTGAGCATAACTTTGCTAGCATGTGAAATGAGTACAATGGTGCGGTAGTTTGAACATTCTTTGGCATTTCCCTTCTTTGCAAGAGGAATGTAAAATGACCTTTTCCAATCCTGTGACCACTGTTGAGTTTTCCAAATTTGCTGGCATATTGAGTGTAGCACTTTAACAACATCTTCTTGTAGGATTTTGAATAGCTCAGCTGGAATACCTTCGCCTCCACTAGCTTTGTTGTTGCTCAGACTTCCTAAGGCCCATTTGACTTGACATTCCAGGATGTCTGGCGGGAGGTCAGTGACCAGCCCATTGTGATTATCAGGGAAGTTAAGCTCTTTCTTCTATAGTTCTTCTGTGTAATCTTGCCTCCTCTTCTTAATCTCTTTTGCCTCTGTTAGGTCCCTGACATTTTGGTCCTTTATCATGCCCATCTTTACATGAAACATTCCCTTCATATCTCCAATTTTCCTGAATAGATTTCTGGTCCTCCCTATTCTATTTCTTTTCATTCATTGAAGAAGGCATTCTTATCTCTTCTAGCTATTCTCTGGAATTCTGCATTCAGTTGGGTATATCTTTCCCTTTCTCCCTTGCCTTTCGCTTCCCTTCTTTCCTCAGCTATTTGTAATGCTTCCTCAGACAGCCATTTTGGTTTCTTGCATTTCTTTTTCTTTGGGATGGTTTTAGTTGCTACCTCTTGTACAATGTTACGAACCTCCATCCATAGTTCTTCAGGCACTCTGTCTATCAGATCGAATTCCTGAAATCTATTTGTCACCTCTAGTGTATATTCATCAGGAATATGATTTAGTTCATACTTGAGTGGCTTAGTGCGTTTCCCTACTTTCTTCAATTTAAGCCTAAATTTGGGCTACAACTCTCATTATCTAGCAGAACCATTCTGGAGAGCACCAAATTGAAGAAGGATTGTTTAAAGGTTTTCCTTCTTTTATCCTTCAGTAGGATGCCCTGCTGAAGCCATGGATAGCATTCCCTCATAATTTCTGCGTGTGGCTTTTAGAATTGTTCCATAGCACCAATTTTACCTATCATTATGAAACGCTGCAGCAATATTCCTGTTGAACCAGACAGTGTACAATGTGAGGTATTGTGGAAGAAGGAATAGCTTATTTCTCTGTTTAGCATATTAGAGAACTGTGGGCAGCCTCAGAATTTTTTCCCTGCTACATCTCTTCCCTGAAAGGGCCATGAATGTCAGTAAAAATATGATTACAAAAACATTTTGAAGGAACACCTATCACCTGCTAGTAAATATCTCTCTTCAGAACAGCAAGAATCACTTCAGTAAACACCATTAGGAGATTAAGCATCTTCTGTGAATAAATTGTTTTGTATTCCAAATGAAACTTGTCTGACATTTATGTTTTGCAAGCAGTAAGTATGCTGATGACATCTTAATTGTCTTCACCTGACACAGTGGCAATAGCAAAATTAGAATGCTCCAGTACAAAAGGGCAATTTTAAAAAGTCTTTTTGCTTAGGTGAAGCAGACAAAAATGTTAACAAATACTTCACCTAAATCTGTTTCATCTCATACTTAGTTCATGTTGGGAGGATTTATATCTGAGAAAGTGTTGAGCTAAAAGTTGAGGAAAACCTGGTTATCTTTCTTGGAGATTCTGCCCATATTCAGAGGTACACTGTCCTCACTCCATTTTTAAAAGCAGGACCTAGATTCCTTCACAAATCAAGGCAAATTCTGCAAGGGTAAAGGAACTTTCCCCTCAGTACCTCTACCTTTTAATCTCATTTTTTTTTTTTTTTTTGGGAAAAGCTCCATTTAGTTGGAGGTGCCTGAAAATTTGAAAATGAAAGCTGATGCACTACTTCTCCCCAGGCTTTCTTAATACACACTAACGTACTACAGGAGTACCTCAGCTAACGAACGCCTCAGTTCACAACCAAATCAGGTCGTGAACAGAAATTTCAGAAAAATTTTTACTCGGGTCGCAAACTCCACATTGGGTGATGATCGCAATCACTCCCCTCCCACCCCCAAGCCTGCGATCGCTTCCATCTATGACCACTATCGCAGTTGCACTCATGCAGGGAAGATGGGCGCGATCGTGGTTGTGCAGGGGCAGGGGGGGAGATGGCTGCGCTCATGCTTCGGGGGGGGTGAGATGGCGATGATCTTTCTTGTTCTTTGTCACTTTACTTCAAATTTTTGTGATAAATAAAACAGTTACAGAACAGATTAACCTTATTTACATTGAACCTTATGGGGAAATTTGACTTGGCTCACAACCAATTTGAGTCCCAACCAGAGTTGTAGAATGGATTAAGTTCGTGAGCCAAGCTTCCACTGTACTTGTTTCATATATAAATGAGAACACATTCTTCTGCGTAAAAGGGTGGACAATTTATGAACATTCTCTGATTATGTTACTCATGCTTCATTTTTATTTGTATTGATCCTTGCCAATGAAGTAGATTAAGAAAGCCCAGCATGAAAACCCAGTATGGGTGGCAAGCCATTGTAGAATGTCATGTTGCCTGAACCTAGCCAAGGTTACCTATGGTGTCCTCCCCTCCCCACAATCGACTCTGATAACCATAGGCTGTTCTAGGGATTCTTTTGCCCGCCCTGGGTTGTTGTGTTTGGACAATCTGGCAATGTCCTACTTGACAAGTAGCACTTGCGATGTAACTGTCACTGGCTTTCCTTGCTTGCTGATAATCAAGCACTGCTCTCAGCTCCCTGTGGCTCTTTGACATTTTTAACTCTTCTGTCTCCTCAACCTCCCTCTCTTCCTCCCTCCCTCCCTCCTCCGAGACCACAAAAGGCAGCTCAAAGAGACCCCTCTTGTGACCCACTGACACTTCATCAAAGTCCCCCCATGTACATTTTTCTGGAGAAAAAGAGTTTTGTCAGGATTGAGAGCCAGCTTTAAAACTATGGGTCTCCTTTAAAGGAGAATTTGACAGGTCACTGGGATTGTTTGTGGGGACAGGAGGGATAAATGGCTGTATCTCATTATTTTGCTAAAACACCTGTTAAAGGGATTAGCTCTCAAAATTCTTTTGTCCAGAAAAAAGGTTGGGCAAAGAGAAGTACTTTGTACTCTCTCAAGCACCTTGACTGGGAAGTGCAAAATGTGTATCACCCTGAGGACTGTCAAGAGAATGGGGGAAAGGCTCTTGCTGCTAAGGGGATAGAAATCCCACTACCCATTTTTGCAAGCAAAAATCACTCATGCCTTTTTGGATCAACAGTTCACCTTTTGACAGCTGCCAAAGCAAAGGCAGGGGAAGCCTCTTTGAACTTTCTTTGGGTCAGTGTGCAGGATTGGTACCTGCTGTGACTTTACAACAGGTACTCAGCCACAACTTGCCCAATCAAGGCTCCTGATTTTTCCCACCCACACAACTGCTCACAAGTGCAAAAAAGTACTTGTGAAAGTACAGCTTTAAAAAGGTAAAATTATTTTCCTAAATATTTTCAAAACTTCGGGGAGATTTTGCCAGTCATGGAAAGCCTCTCCAAGGTATTGCCTGGACATTTTGAAGAGTCTATTGGTGACAGTCAAAACAGGAATTGTTTCATGTTTTTCCCCCATCCCCAAAATGGTTACAATGCCAAAGAGCTGTGGGGAGCTGCAAACAGCTCTCAAAGGCAACAGGTAGGGAAAGATAGCTCACTTCTGCTGTGATGTTTTCTGGGATACCACTTGGAGAACCAGAGAGGAAGGACTGAGAGGGAGAGTAGAACAACCCACAATGAGTCTGATTGTGTATTGAACTCACTGTGGGTTGTTTGCAGGACAACAAACCCACTGTAGTGTATTAGCAGGATGAGCTGTTCTGATGTGCAAACAATTGTTAGACTGCTAAGCTATGACACATGACTTTTCAGCCTAACCTTCTTCACAGAGGTGTTGTAAGAATAGAATGGGAGGGAGAGAACCCTGAGGCCATTTAAGCTACTTTGAAGAAAGGTGGAATATAAAAGTAAATTCAACACATACAGAATTATTTTTCAACAGGGGGCAGTGATGTCTCCCACAGTGGAGTGGGGGACATTCTGAAGCACTTTTGTTTCATCTTTCCTGATGATGATCTCAACCTAACTACTTCCAGATTAAAGCATTTTGGAAAGGAAAGAGAGAGGAAGGGATGTCGTGAAGCCTTTCTTCTTTCTGATCTGATATACTACTGTTCCATAACGTTTTGTGTGTTCAGTGAGAGAAAACTGATTCTGACATTGCAGAAAGGAAAAGATATTGTGTAGGATCTTGTTATCTAGGTTTGGGGCAAAAATACTTGTAATACTTGCAGGAATTTTTTCAAGCAACGTAACTCCAAGCAAGAACTAGGCCAGGCAACACTAATTTTCATGTGATAATATAAACAATACAGTTATAAAATGATTTGAGAATAAGTTTGCATCTATCTCATTGGTTTTAGTTGGCTGTTGTTTCTTTTGGACACTGAAGATGATGCCTTAAAACAAAAATGTGTTTGAAATATACTACATAAAAATGAAATACAAAATGGTACATATTACCAGCCTTCCTGTGTGAAGTGTTATATTGAACACAAAGTATCCTGTAGAGATTCCGGAATACATTTTGTACCAGGAAATATTTTAGATTCAGCCCTAAACCTTGCTTAAGTGCAGTGTTAGACAACCTTGAGTTTTATCAAGAAAATGTGTTTGTGGAATGGCAGAGTGGTAGGGAAAGTCATATTGCAACCCCATGGATGACATTCCTCCAGGCCTTCCTGTCCTCCACCATCCCCCGGAATCCACTTAAGCTCACACCGACTGCTTCAGCGACTCCATCTAGTCATCTTATCCTCTGCTGTCCCCTTCTTCTTTTCCCGACAGTTGTTCCCAGCATTAGGCTCTTCTACAGGGAGTCCTTCCTTCCCATTAGGTGGCCAAAATATTTGAGTTTCATCTTCAGTATGTGGCCTTCTAAAGAGCAGTCAGGGTTGATCTCCTCTAGGACTGACCGTTTTGATCACCTTGCAGTCCAAGGGACTCGCAGGAATCTCTTCCAGCACCACAATTCAAAGGCCTCAATCCTTTTGCACTCAGCCTTCCTTATGGTCCAGCTTTCACAGCCATACATTGCAACTGGGAAAACCATAGCCTTGACTATACATTGTTTTATAGGCAGGGTGATGTCTCTGCTTTTTAGTATGCTGTCTAGATGTGCCATAGCTTTCCTCCCAAGGAGCAAGTGTCTTTTAATTTCTTGGCTGCAGTCCCCGTCTGCTGTGATCTTGGAGCCCAGGAAAATAAAATCTGTCACTATCTCCATTTCTTCCCCATTTATCTGCCAGGAAGTGATAGAACCAGATGCCATGATCTTAGTTTTTTAATGTTGAGTTTCAAGCCAACTTTTGCGCTCTCCTCCTTCACCCACATCAAGAGGCCCTTTAGTGCCTCCTCACTTTCTGCCATTAGAGTGGTATCATCAGCATATCTGAGGTTGTTGATATTTCTCTGACAATCTTAATTCCAACTGGTGATTCATCTAGGCCCGCCTTTCTCATGATGTGCTCTGCATATAAGTTAAATAGGCAGGGCGACAGTATACAGCCTTGCCGAACTGTTTTCTCAATTTTGAACCAATCAGTGGTTCTGTCCGTGTCCAATTCTCACTGTTGCTTCTTGACCTGCATATAGGTTCCTCAAGAGACAAATAAGATGGTCAGGTACTCCCATCTCTTTAAGAACTTGCCAGAATTTGTTGTGATCCACACAATCAAAGGCTTTAGCATAGGCAATGAAGCAGAAGTAGATGTTTTTCTGGAACTCCCTAGCTTTCTCCATGATCCAACATATGTTGGAAATCTGATCTTTAGTTCTTCTGCCTCTTTGAAATCCTGCCTGTACTTCTGGTAGTTCTTGGTCCACATACTGCTTGTAGGATTTTGAGCATAACTTTGCTAGCATGTGAAATAAGTGTGATGCTGCAGTAGGTTGAACATTCTTTGACATTTCCCTTCTTTGCAAGAGGAATGTAATATGACCTTTTCCAATCCTGTGGCCACTGTTGAGTTTTCCGAATTTGCTGGCATATTGAGTGTAGCACTTTAACAACATCGTCTTTTAGGATTTTGAATAGCTCAGCTGGAATACCTTCGCCTCCACTAGCTTTGTTGTTGCTCAGACTTCCTAAGGCCCATTTGACTTGACATTCCAGGATGTCTGGCTTGAGGTCAGTGACCAGCCCATTGTGATTATCAGGGACGTTAAGCTCTTTCTTGTATAGTTCTTCTGTGTAATCTTGCCACCTCTTCTTAATCTCTTTTGCTTCTGTTAGGTCCCTGCCAATTTGGTCCTTTATCATGCCCATCTTTACATGAAACATTCCCTTCATATCTCCAATTTTCCTGAATAGATTTCTGGTCCTCCCTATTCTATTTCTTTACACTGTTCATTGAAGAAGGCATTCTTATCTCTTCTAGCCATTCTCTGGAATTCTGCATTCAGTTGGGTGTATCTTTCCCTTTCTCCTGTGCCTTCCACTACCCTTCTTTTCTCAGCTATTTGTAAAGCTTCCTCAGACTGCCTTTTCTTTTTCTTTGGGATGGTTTTAGTTGCTACCTCTTGTACAGTGTTGCGAACCTCTTTCCATAGTTCTTCAGTCATGCTGTCTATCAGATCTAATTCCTTAAATCTATTTGTCACCTCCACTGTATAAGCCATAAGCAGGGCTCCTCAAACTTTTTGAATAGGGGGCCAGTTGAAAGGCTGCGGTGACCGTCGTTGCCCAGTGAGGTGCCATCAGGCGCGCACAAGGTGGCATCTGGCATGTGCGGAGGTGGCTAGCTCGCCTGGAGATCTCCCAGCTAGTCCAAAACCATCTCTGATCGAGCAAGCCACCACCTCCCTACCCGCGGTGCAAGGCAGCAGTGAGCGTGCGCATATGGGAGGCAGGCGGTGGTGGCGGCTTGCTCACTCGGAGACCATCTCCGAGTGAGCTACCACCTCCCTCGCCCACGCTGTGAGGCAGCGGCGAGCATGCAGATACGGGAGGCGGGAGGCAGGCGGCAGTGGCCACCACCTCCCCACCCACACTGGCCTGATGGATGGCCATGACAATTCGGATCTGTCCTGCAGGCCGTAGTTTGAGGACCCATGTTCATAAGGAATATAGAAACAGAAACAGCAAGTCAGAAGGGGCCTGCCGGGCCATCTAGTCTGACCTCCAGTAGCAGCTCGGGTATGATTTAGGTCATACCTGAGTGGCCTAGTGCTTTTCCCTACTTTCTTCAATTTAAGCCTAAATTTTGCAATGAGCAGCTCATGATCTGAGCCACAATCAGCTCCTGGTCTTGTTTATACTGACTGTGTATAGCTTCTCCATCTTTGGCTGCAGAGCACATAGTCAGTCTGATTTCTGTGTTGACCATTTGGTGATGTCCATGTGTCGAGTCGTCTCTTGGGTTGCTGGAAAGGAGTGGTTGCTATGACTATGGTATTCTTTTGACAAAATTCTACCAGCCTGTGCCCTGCTTTATTTTGTACTCCAAGGCCAAACTTGCCTGTTATTCCAGTTACCTTTTGGCTTCCTACTTTAGCATTCCAATCCCCCATGATGATAAGGACATCATGTTCCGGTGTTAATTCTAGAAGGTGTTGTAGGCCTTCATAGAACCGGTCAACTTCAGCCTCTTCAGCACCAGTGGTTGGGGCATAGACTTGGACTGCTGTGATGTTGAATGGTTTGCCTTGGATTCGAACTGAGATCATTCTGTCATTTTGGAGATTGTATCCCAGTACTGCTTTTCCTACTCTTTTATTGACTATGAAGGCTACTCCATTTCTTCTGAGGGATTCTTGCCCGCAGTAGTATACCTGATGGTCCTCTGAATTAAATTCACCCATTCCTGTCCATTTTAGTTCACTGATTCCTAAAATGTTGATGTTCAGGCTTGTCGTCTCATGTTTGACCCCGTCCAGCTTACCTTGATTCATAGATCTTAGATTCCAGGTTCCTATGGAGTATAGATCTTTACAGCATCGGACTCTCCTTTCACCACCAGATACATCCACAACTGAGTGTCCTTTTGGCTTTGACCCAGTCGCTTCATTCTTTCTGGTGCTACTAGTACTAGCCCTCTGTTCTTCCCCAGTAGCACATTGGACACCTTCCAACCTGAGGCGCTCATCTTCTGGAGTCATAGCTTTTTGCCTTTTGGTACTGTTCATGGGGTTTTCATGGCAAGGATACTGGAGTGGGTTGTCATTTCCATCTCCAGTGGATCATGTTTTGTCAGAGCTCTCTGCTATGACCTGTCTGTCTTGGGTGCCCCTGCATGGCATAGCTCATAGCTTCATTGAGCTACACAAGCCCCTTTGCCATGACAAGGCAGTGATCCATGAAGGGGCAAAGGGAGGAGAGAATCCTTACATTTCCAAGCATTGTCCCAGTTGCTGCAAATACTAGCATGGCAGGCTGACCCTCCTCCTTCCTTAGCTCCAATATATGCTCACTGATAGTAAGAAATAACAGTATTGGTATTTGTTTAGCACCTTTGAATTTTTGAAGATGGTCTGAACACTTCAGTTGGTGCAAAATAGAGCTGCCAGGTTGCTGACGGGGACGGGGCATTATGCTCACATGACTCCAGTCCTCCGTCAGCTTCACTGGCTGCCCATTGAAGCCCGGGCCCAATTCAAGGTGTTGATTATGACCTATAAAGCCCTAAACGGTTTGGGTCCGGGCTACCTGAACGAGCGCTTACGTCCGTATATGCCCGACTGCCCTTTGAGATCTGCGGGAGAGTCCCTTCTCCGGGAACCCTCCATGAAAGAAATTAGGAGAGTAAATACTTGGAGGAGGGCTTTCTCTGCGGTGGCGCCCAACCTATGGAATTCACTCCCCAAAGAGGTCCGCCTGGCACCGCCGTTACTGGTTTTTCGGCGCCAGGTAAAGACCTTTTTATTTAAACATCATTTTAATTGTTAAAATATATGATCTGGCCAGGGCAACTTCTTCTTCCATCTCTTTTCTCCTCCTATATTATTTATTTACTTATTTTATACTGATAATTTTAATTTTATATTATTATGTTTGTAACTCAATATATTTTTTGTATTTTTGTATGTAATGGTAATTTATTATGTGCTATTGTATTTCAATGTATTTTATTGTGTTGTAAGCCGCCCCGAGGCTTCGGCAAGGAGCGGCATAGAAATGTTATAATAATAATAATAATATACATTATTTCAGCAGTCTTTACAACTTGTAAGTCATGCAACTGTTATTAATACCATATTGCAGAGAATATGACCAAGAGAATAGAGATTTGCTTAAATCTGTCTAGCAAGTTTATAGCAGAGGCATTTGAAAAGATCCTCTGCATTTTGCACATTTGGTAGGCAATTTATCCACTGGTTATTTCTCAAACTTTAACAGTCCACTTTTTCCCCCTCTGGGTGCTGCTAAATTGTATGGCAGCTAACCAGGTGTAATGTCTGGAACTGTGCACAATATTCTAAGTGTGGTCATACCATAGATTTGTAGGACAAGTAAAACTTTAGTAGAAATAATGGGTATATAAAGGTATACATAGTCCAAAGAAAGAAAATGGGACAGGTATAAATATGAAACCAGACATAGTATATTCCACACAATCAGGCATACTTGAGAGAAAGCATAAATGTGCTTGTTGTAGGAATGGCAAGCATTCCAGAGGCTCCCTGCTGTGAGTGAAATTTGTGTGGAAACCTTTCTGCTTCACTGTCTGAGAGTGGAAGAGGAAGATAGAAAGAGTTGCCAGCCAGGAAATAATGTCTGAGAGCACAAAAGAATGGAAAGTGTAAAGAGCCAAGAGAGGCCAGTGGAGTAAACAAAGTCCTATTGGAAAATAAAACTGCCTTAAGGATTTTGGAAGCAAGTGTGGAACTCACTTTAGGTACTTCCATGTGTACAAATGAGTCCCTTGGGCTGTTCCAAATCTTGTCTATGGGATAGCATTATTGTTGATGTTTCAGATTGAATAAGGAAGGTAATGATTATAATTGGAATTCAGAAGGCAAAGGGAGGATTTAGATCAACCACAGTTTGTGCAGAAATTGGAAAAATATATATCCAGAACTGCTTGCAGAAGCCAGTCAAGTTCCAAATAGCATTCATAAGGGCATGAAATAGCAAGCAAATGACCAAGCTCGGTGCTTCAGAAGTTAAATATGAGACATAAGCAAAACCTTTTCTGTAGATGTATCATGTCTGTGGAATGCTGTCTGTAGTGACAATTGCATGGCACCAGCCTTCCTGACATTTTGGCACTTGGTGCTTTTAGTGGCTGGCTTGACTATTGATCTTAATACTACTCATGCTGCTGCCATTGTTTTTTGCTACAATCCTATATGCCTGGTCTGACCCTCTGAAGTTGAACTGAAGGAGGGGCAGGTCCATATGGGCAATCCTTCAGGTCTACTTTCCAAGATGTTTAAATGGTTGAATTGTACTCAGACATAAACACACTAGAAGGCAGTGGAGATGATTTACATACTTACATAATACAGCTCTCAGATATAATTGATTCGCCTAAGCATATATGCTGTAAAAGATAACCCCATGTCAAAATCTCCCTCTGCAGTAAACATTCCTACATCTAAGGAAAGGCAGACTAGAAACCTTCCTCCAGTTGTGTAATTCCACCCCTGAGATCTTGATGTTTCTTCTTACTTAAGAGCAGATATGTGCCAAAACAAAAGTAAGATGGTGATAAAAACTAAGAGGAATGTCTGTTGGACCACAGGAAATTTCCTGTTCAGGAAGAGATCTTTGGAACTTCCTGTGGAGGAGTGCATTGTGGGCCTGTTGGCAGAACTCTCATCAGCACAGCTGCAGTTAACTGGGTGGAGGGAAGGGGTTGGTGGAGAGGGAGGTAGGAAAAGGAAGGTCATTATCAGAGGTCTGGCGTAATACAGCTCAGCAGTAGAGTTTAAAATACACACTTTTCTTTCCTTCTTCCCCCAGCCCACCACTCAGTGCTGCAAGGACAAATGTTCAATCAAAGCTGTGGCTTTGTGGTAAAAGTTGCTCATACACAGGAAGTGAAAAGCACAGGTCCCTAGCTGTAGCTGCATTATTCTCCCTGTGAAAGAACCAAAAGCTGAAAGGTTTTTTACTTCATCCATGTAGTCTTCTGTTAAAGATTGGTTTTCATGCCACTTCAAGGCCATAAGAAATGTCTTAGTCTTTAAGGTGCACCATAGGTCTAACAAATAAAAGCTCCCAAAATAAGCATCATGCAACAGCAGTATTTAAAAGACTACAGGGAAGAAAGGTTGAATGTGATTTACTAGGCACTGTTTGACTTGGATTTAAGTTCTTTAACACCCCCCACCCCACTCAGCCAAGAAGGCCATTGGGTCATCTTGGTATTTCTCAGGCTAAACCACTTCACAGGGCTGTTGTGAAGTTACACCAACCTGCATATCTTGGAGGAGAGGTGCAGGCAGGATAAAATGCAATGAATAAGCAACATCTAATATGCTTCAAGCTGCATCTGGTCTTTCAGCACTAGAAGTTTAAAGGTGAGTTAAGGGTGAATAAACTATGGGTTGTTCATAAAACAACCTATGTAATGTCTGAAAGATTATTAAGCGTAGCAAACAATGTTCCCCCCTCCTTCCCCTGCAGTCCTCCCATGGATATCACAGGGGACTCTGAGACAGGACCAACTTGTCTCCTTTTCCCCTAATGGGTTCACAACCTCTCTTGTGTTTGCAGCAGGTTTTTTCCCTCCTCTTCTCTTCTTTGCCAATGTTTTGAAAAGTTTTAATAGGGATTATCTAGGGAAACTCTCTAGGACAGAGTTTTACCACACAGTTGGAACCAGTATGAAAAAAATGCTGCATGTGTGTTAGGAATCTTACAGAAAAGATTTTCCCCATGGCTTGATTACTTCCAGACATCTTACATCTCTAGACTTTCTATAATACTATCCTTATTGCATAATTTCTCAAATCATTTTGTTGGAACTAATGGCTGTGTAACAGTATATAAATATCCCGTAATCCAAACTTGTTCACATTTTCAGGGAAAACATGATCCCCTCCCCCCCATTTTTTTCCATTTTTTTCTCAGGCTTTCACATCTCTAGATCAAAATGATAATTCTTCCCTGCTAGAGTAAGTTAATAATAAATAATGTTTCTCTAGCCTCCTCCCCAAAATAAGTAAAATGCTGCTTCAGCTTTTCACTTACTGTTTTTGTTACAACATGGAACTCTTTGTTTGCCTGATAAGCACTTCCCCACCGGAAATTTCCTATGACGGAAAGTGCAGGGGAAACTTCCTGTCAGACAGGATGCTGGAGGGGGTAGATAATAGAGGCATTCTAAATGTCAGACCGCAGCAGCTATGGCAGGCTTGCCAGTGTCACTCCTTACTTTCCTAGAGTGTGGGAGGAAAGAAAAGAAGCCCATGTAGCATATATTTGTTGGAATGTGGCTGCTGTGAATTATTTTAGAAAACCTGTCTTCTTTCTTTTGAAAGATGGTTTAGCTGCCCAAGTGATTTCAGAAATTCAGGCATTATTACATCATGAGACTCTGTTGTGCAGAGCTGCTTGGGTACAACCATAATAACAGCAGGTGACTTGGTTCATCCTAATTCATCCAAGATGCAGCCTAGTTCTTAATATGAACAGTCTCCTGGGGCTCATTATGGGCCATTTTGACAGGAGCCAGAAACAGGTTTCCATGTGGTCTGAAGCCTATGTAGCCCACACTCCACTCATTCTTGTTGCTCTTCATGGGCACCAGGAAATGGGCAAGCTAATGGTTTTCCAGATGGTGCTGAGAAAAGGGGGTTCTGTGTATGTAATTAGGCAGTTGACATTGATCTTTCAGCGTGATTGAGAAAGGGCAGAAGCTTTTTCATTTTTTTCAGGCCGCTTTGCTATAAGCAAGTGTTGTGGCACAGTTCCACTGCAGTTCCAAGATTTACAAGGCAAATTGGGAAGTGTAATATTTTCAACTGCCTATACAGTCCTTGCAGAAATATTCACCTCCATTGACATTTTCATGTTTTTTGTGCTATGACTTAGAATTGAAGTGGGTTTCATTGGCATTGTTACCACTTTATTTACACAAGTTACTCAGCACTGTGAAGGAGAAAAACATTTTCATTGTAGCACAAAAGTAAACAAAAACAAATTGGTGCTCGGGGTTGCATAAATATTCACCCCTTTGCTGTGCCTACCTAGGAAAGCTGCAGTGCAGTCCAGTGCCCCCAGAAGTCACATGCTATGAGTATTTGAATGGAGTCCACCTGTGGGCAATTCCATCCCACATGGTATCAGATCAAATACACTCATTTTTTGGAAGTCATTTTTTGGAAGTCCCTGGAGTGTGTTGGAGAGAATGTCTAAACAAACACTATAATTAATACCAAGGAACTATCAAAACAACTCCTGAATAAAGTTGTGCAGAAGCAACAATCAGGGCTGGGTGTTTTAAAATTGTGCCAGATCACAAACATCTCCTGGAGCTCCATTAACTCTATCATTACCAAATTGAAATTATATGGCTGAACTACAACTCTGCCTAGAGAGGCCACCACTTAGTTGCTAGCTAAGGAGGGTATTGGTCAAAGAAGTAATGAAGAAGTCAGTGGTAAATCTGAAGGAGCTGGAGAGTTCTGCAGCTGAGACATGAGATACCATCCATGGGAGAAGTAACACCTGGATGCTTGACAAAGCTAGTCTTCATGAAAGAGCAGTGAGAAGAAAGCCATTGCTGAAACAAACTCCTATCAAAGCCTGTCTGGTGATTGCAAAAAGTCATGTGACCAGCACAGCAAACATGGGGAAAAGGTTCTGTGGTCTGATGAGACCAACATCAAACTGTGTGGTGCAAAGCCTGAGAACACCATCCCCACAGTGAAGCATGGTGGGGGCAGCAGCCTGTTGTGGGGATACTTTTCTTTAGCAGAGAATGGGAAGCTGGTTAGGATTGAGGGCAAGATGGATGGAGCCAAATACAGGGCATCTCTGGAGGAAAATCTGTTTCAGTCTGCCCTAGTTTTACTAGGACAGAGGTTCAGCTTCCAGCAGGACAGTGACCCAGCAAAACACTTGACTAGTTTAGAAACAAGAACCTGAATGTCTTCAAATAGCCCAGCCAAACCCCAGACCTCAATTGGATTAAGTACTGAGGCAAGACTTGAAAGTTGTTGCTCACAGAGCTGGAGCAGTTTTGCCAGGAACAGTGGGCAAACTTTGCAAGTTGACAGGGACCCTTAGCCTAGAAGGATAGCTATCTGTATACTTTGCCAAACACAAGCTGGGCTGGCAAGCATGTGATATTTTCTTTCTTTTCAGTTCAGCTCTCATTAACTCAGATGCATTCTTTAGGTGACAGAGTGAAATCTAGTGACTCCCACTCTGGATGTATATAAACCTCCACACTCAGAGTTTTGCATGTATCCACTGACCAGAGTGAGGAATGCAGCACAGATAACTGCTACTATGCCTCACCCCATTTTCAGCTGCTAGATGGAATGCCAGGGGAGGGGAGGGGAGAAGGCTGTGGTGCCAGTAGAAATCTAAGTACATAGGTGTTCCCAGACTGCTGACTGCCCTGCCTGTTGGCACACTATTTTCCTCATCAGGTGGGGAGAGCAGGAGCATGCCCACCAGTATGCTAATGCTAGCCTCAGGATCTCAGAGTTGGCACTCTGAAAAACCCTGTGCCCACCCCCAACAATTTTAGGAGGCCATAAGTTTGTACCCACACAGTGAGCTCTATCTTGAGCTGTAAACTCAGTCAGAAAGATTTTAAAATGTAGTCTTAAACTTGTAAAAATTTAATATTAGATAATTATTTCCATACATTAAAGTCTCATGAACATTTATTCGCCATTGCTGCTATGCATGTGTCATGAGAGGACTGCCAATTTGTTCCAAGAAATTAATGAAAAATGTAAAGCATGATGTGAGCTAAAAACATTCCCCTGTAGATGCATTGCCTGCTGCATTCTTCCAATTGATCTTTGGTACTGGTAGATAATTCAGCTATGTCATCAGAAGTCATTGCTCAAAGAAAGGGCAGAATTTGTCAATTCCCCTCAGAGAAGGCTAGCCTCTGCATCTCTGAAAAGTAGCTGCCGTGAGTTTAACTCCTTCCATTTAGGAGGTGTGATCAAAACAGCATTTCATGCAGCTCTGCAAAAGGTGGGTCCCTCTGAAGACTTCTTATGACTGATTTATAATGTAACCAAAAGATCCCTAATGTAGTGCCTGTGGTAATCTGCAAGGGTGCCTGTAAACACCCACATTTTTTAAACTTTGTTATTTTTAAAATATTTTAATGTGTATGATATTCATTCAGCTTTCTAGTAACTATACATAAGGTTCAGTATATTCATTCTTTCATCATATGAAAGTGGTGTCTGTGTGCCAGCTGTTCATTGATTAAAAGCATTGTAAGTTCCTCAATTCATTGTGTTATGGGAGGTGTCTGTTCCTTGAAAGAGGAAGAAAAGAGGGGTATAAAATTAACATTAAAATCATAATGGCAATAATAATAAAACAATAATAAAAGGGCCCAAGGGGAGAATCAATTTCCTCTTCTTAAACTGCATGAATCAGATAAACAATTTAACAGATTTTGTAAATCAGTGAATATTAAAGACTGTACCAATACACAATTTATCTGCATACTAACCTCTGCAAAAGAAGCAGCCACTGGGCACTGCTAAAACATATTTTTCAAAGATGAGTTGCCTTGCATCATCAGCAATTACCTGAATTACATTGCAGTGTCTAGTAGAAATGAAACAAAGCCTTTGTCTGATAAGATACAGCCTAAGGGCCATTGATGTGATTAGTCATTTGCCTAAAGGTGACTTGTTGTTATTCGTGAAGTCCTGTCCTACCCATTGCAACACCATGGACAACATTCCTCCTGGCCTTCCTGTCCTCCACCATCCCCCGGAGTCCACTTAAGCTCACACCCACTGCTTCAGTGACTCCATCTAGCCATCTTATCCTCTGCCGTCCCCTTCGTATTTTGCCATCTATTGTTCCCAGCATTAGGCTCTTCTCCAGGGAGTCTTTCCTTCCCATTAGGTGGCCAAAGTATTTCAGTTTCATCTTCAGTATCTGGCCTTCTAAAGAGTAGTCAGGGTTGATCTCCTCTAGGACTGACTGGTTTGATTGCCTTGCAGTCCAAGGGACTCATGGGACTCTTCTCCAGCACCACAATTCAAAGGCCTCAATTCTTCAGTACTCAGCCTTCCTTATGGTCCAGCTTTCACAGCCATACATTGCAACTGGGAAAACCATAGCCTTGACTATACATTGTTCTTTCGGCAGGGTGATGTCTCTGCTTTTTAGTATGCTGTCTAGATGTGCCATAGCTTTCCTCCCAAGGAGCAAATGTCTTTTAATTTCTTGGCCGCAGTCCCCATCTTCTGTGATCTTGGAGCCCAGGAAAATAAAATCTGTCACTACCTCCATTTCTTCCCCATCTATTTGCCAGGAAGTGAAAGGATCGGATGCTATAATTTTAGTTTTCTTAATGTTGAGTTTCAAGCCAACTTCTGGGCTCTCCTCCTTCACCCGCATGAAGAGGCTCTTTAGTTCCCTTTCACTTTCTGCCATGAGAGTGGTATCATCTGCATATCTGAGGTTGTTGATATTTCTCCCAGCAATCTTAATTCCAACTGGTGATTCATCTAGGCCCACCTTTCTCATGATGTGCTCTGCATATAAGTTAAACAGGCAGGGCGACAGTATACAGCCTTGCCAAACTCCTTTCTCAGTTTTGAACCAATCAGTGGTTCTGTCCGTATCCAGTTCTCACTGTTGCTTCTGTATCCACATACAGGTTCCTCAAGAGACAAATAAGATGGTCAGGTACTCCCATCTCTTTAAGAACTTGCCACAATTTGTTGTGATCCACACAATCAAAGGCTTTAGCATAGTCAATGAAGCAGAAGTAGATGTTTTTCTGGAACTCCCTAGCTTTCTCCATGATCCAGCGTATGTTGGCAATTTGATCTCTAGTTCCTCTCCCTCTTCGAAATCCTGCCTGGACTTATGGTAGTTCTCGGTAGTTCAGCTGTCCACATACTGCTGGAGCCTAGCTTGTAGGATTTTGAGCATAACTTTGCTAGCATGTGAAATGAATGCAGTGGAAATGACCTTTTCCATTCCTGTGGCCACTGTTGAGTTTTCCAAATTTGCTGGCATATTGAATGTAGCACTTGTACTGCATCATCTTTTAGGATTTTGAATAGCTCAGCTGGAATACTGTCACCTCCACTAGCTTTGTTGTTGCTCAGACTCCCTAAGGCCCATTTGACTTGACATTCCAGGATGTCTGGCTCGAGGTCAGTGACCACCCCATCGTGGTTATCAGGGATGTTAAGCTCTTTCTTGTATAGTTCTTCTGTGTAATCTTGCCGCCTCTTCTTAATCTCTTCTGCCTCTATTAGGTCCCTGCCATTTTGGTCCTTCATCATACCCATCTTTGCATGAAATGTTCCCTTCATATCTCCAATTTTCTTGAAGAGATCTCTGGTCCTCCCTATTCTATTGTTTTCTTCTGTTTCTTTGCACTGTTCATTTAAGAAGGCATTCGTATCTCTTCTAGCTATTCTCTGGAATTCTGCATTCAATTGGGTGTATCTTTCCCTTTCTCCCTTGCCTTTCGCTTCCCTTCTTTCCTCTGCTATTTGTAAAGCTTCCTCAGACAGCCATTTTGCTTTCTTCCATTTCTTTTTCATTGGAATGGTTTTAGTTGCTACCTCTTGTGCAATGTTGAGAACCTCCATCCATAGTTCTTCAGGCACTCTGTCTATCAGATCTAATTCCTTAAATCTATTTGTCACCTCTACTGTATGTTCATCAGGGATATGATTTAGGTCATACCTAAGTGGCCTAGTACTTTTCCCTACTTTCTTCAATTTAAGCCTAAATTTTGCAACGAGAAGCTCATGCTCTGAGCCACACTCAGCTCCTGTTCTAGTTTTTACTGACTGTATAGAGCTTCTCCATCTTTGGCTGCAGATCACATAGTCAATCTGATTTCTGTGTTGACCATCTGGTGATGTCCATGTGTAGAGTCATCTCTTGGGTTGTTGGAAAAGAGTGTTTGCTATGACCATCGTATTCTCTTGACAAAATTCTACCAGCCTGTGCCCTGCTTCATTTTGTACTCCAAGGCCAAACTTGCCTGTCATTCCAGTTACCTTTTGGCTTCCTACTTTAGCATTCCAATCCCCCATGATGATAAGGACATCATGTTCTGGTGTTAATTCTAGAAGGTGTTGTAGGCCTTCATAGAACCGGTCAACTTCAGCCTCTTCAGCATCAGTGGTTGGGGCATTGACTTGGACTACTGTGATGTTGAATGGTTTGCCTTGGATTTGAACTGAGATCATTCTGTCATTTTGGAGATTGTATCCCAGTACTGCTTTTCCTACTCTTTCATTGACTGTGAAGGCTACTCCATTTCTTCTGAGGGATTACAGCATCGGACTCTCCTTTCACCACCAGATACATCTGCAACTGAGTGTCCTTTCAGCTTTGACCTGACCCAGTTGCTTCATTCTTTCTGGCGCTACTAGTACTAGCCCTCCGCTCTTCCTCAGAAGCATATTAGACACCTTCCGACCTGAGGGACTCATCTTCTGGCGTCATATCTTTTTGCCTTTTGGTACTGTCCATGGGGTTTTCATGGCAAAGATACTGGAGTGGGTTGCTGTTTCCTTCTCCAGTGGATCATGTTTTGTCAGAGCTCTGCTACGATCTGTCCGTCTTGGATGGCCCTGCATGGCATAGCTCATAGCTTCATTGAGCTGCACAAGCCCCTTCACCACGACAAGGCAGTGATCCATGAAGGAGCTAAAGGTGACTATGTATCTGTAATAGTTGAAGTCCCTTAGTCTGCATTCTTCACCTAAGAGTGAAGGATGCCTCCAGTTTTAATTGGTGTGGGGCAAGGAGTATGCCCTCTTGTCTATCAAACGCATGGAAAGCTTTTTGTACTAATCTAATATAAACAGGGGTGGAGGGTGTTCTTTGGGCTTTTTAGGAACCACCCACAACATTCCACAGAAATAATGAAGGGAAAATTTTATTTCTGTGTTAGGCTTACATTGCTCTCATGTTTTCAAATGAAGAAGAGATAACATGTAGATAACATTTGAGATAGCATGGTAGTTGACCTACTAAAATGTGCTTTCATCATTTGCATCTGATAGGAATTAGAAGTAGGATTTGTTACATTTCCAAGGATTTAAGGCAACATTTACTCTAGAACTGGTAATAAACTAGTATTCAGAATAACTCTGCAATGATTCTTGTTAAATGAAGGGAATTACCAAGAAGTAGAATGGTGTTTGTTTGCCTTTGTTGATGGGTTGGCATTGTGAAGTTCAATTAGTGCCCTTTCTGGCTCTGAAACTGTCGTAATGGGAAGCCGCAGCTGCCAGGCTTAGTACAGACACACCACTTGAGCAAGTGGCAGTCTGTGCTACATGAGTCCCTAGAGACCTTAACAGTTTTTAGCCAAGGTGTATTCAGGCTCTAAAAATATAGATTTCCATAGGTTATCATTATGCCTCTCCTTTTTTATATTTTGTTTGCATTGCATGTGATTTGCTTGTGTACAGATTTCTGTGGGATGCTGTGTCTGTGGAAAATGTATGTAGCTCCTCATTGAAAACCCTTGCTGCTAGTTGATACCAGCTGAAGGGTGGTCAGTGTGGCTTTCAGCACAGAAAACTTTAATTCCTACTAGTAGAAAAGATGGTCAGGGCAAAACAGATAACTTTTTTAAAAAGTTTTAAAGCACTCTCTTAAGGACAGTTCCTCACTGTCCTTCATAATGGGTGCCTATGCCATTTCCTCTTTCCTTTTTTTTTGGGGGGGGGTGCTATCTCTTTCATTTCCCCATTCCTCTGCTTTTTTCTGACTAAGATTGCTGGGAACTCCCTGCTTGAAATGTCACCTTGGTCACAAACTTACACAGTGTTCTTGGGCAAGCTGCTCAGTCTTTCACCCCACTCCAAGGGTGAAAGGCACTACTGGCCTACTTAAGGATTTTTGTAAGGATTTATAAAATGCTAAGTTTGCACTCTTGAACACATCAGGGCATACTTTTCAGTAAACATGCTTAGGATTGAGCTGTGACAACTATTACTATTCTTTCTTTGCCGTGGCCTCTGTGCATCACATATATGGGTGCTGCGCCTGCGCAGTGCCTGTAGCCAGGAAGATTCAAAGGCTTAATGGTTTTGGCGGGAACTCCGCACCCCCCCCCCGCCACAGTATAAGAAGGCAGTCTTCTTTCAACGCCGTTTCCCCAGTCTTCTTGCAACCGCCGTTCGCTGTGCCTCGAGCCTATTGTTTCTTACCATAAGCTATACTGTTGTATCTATAACCCTTTACCATGTATTTTTCTTTACTTAGACTTTTTGTTAAGATCTCCAAGTTACATTACCCTCCCCGTTAGAAGTTCTTTCTAAATCCCCATTTTTTCCCTTTCTCCCAAATATTAATAATAAAAAAACCTTCTATCATCTATTCTTCTCTTACTTCGCTATCTTCTCTATTTCTCTTGATGACTCAGCATGTGGCTTACCGCAAGTCTTCCCAGTGCAGGGCCAAGATGTCCCCCACTGATCCTCACGATCTGTGCCTTCTCTGTCTTGGAGAAAGTCACAGAATTGATAAGTGTGGCCATTGTCTGTCAGGCCTTCACTAAACAGGCATGTAAAAATTGAGGAAATCAGCTGCATAAACTCCTGTGGGACCAGGCTCTACTCACATCCGACCAACTTGCGGTGCAGTCCGCTTTTCAGCCTTCTTCCTCAGCTGCTCCTCCCTCTCACCCATCAGCCAATGGAGCGACTTTGCTGGAGGGTAAACACTTCTCTAGATCTCCTCACAAACAAAAGGCGAAGAGGAAGCATAGCGGCTTGGATAAGTCCTCGGTCCACAAGAAGGGCAGAGTGGACAAGGCGGCCCGTAAAGCAAAGAAGACCAACCATCCGTACCACCATGACTCAGGATCGTCCGCTTTGTTGGTCCTGACCGCAGCATTGCTGCTGACACAAACTGGCCCAGGTCTCCAACTGGCCATGCAGGTGACCCCGCCAGGGTCCCCCCAGTGGATTGTCCCATTGGCCCTGTCTTCGCCAGAACATCAGGAGGCAACTCTGCTGGGATCGATTTCGAATGGAGAGATCTGGGACTCTCCACAAATGGCCCCTCCAACAGTATGCTCACAGACTCCGCAGCCTTCACCTGAGATCTCCCCAAGGGCCCTACCTTGGCAGGTGCGCCAGCAGCAGTGTGCTTCTGGCTGTTCATCTGGAGACTGGGTGCAAATGCCCTATGGAACCTCCCATCGTGAGCCCTGGGATGATGATGCACCCTACGGATACTATCCATCCGTCCGTCATCACAACTCATCTCCAGTTCCGAGGGACACTCTCTTGACGTTGGCGGTGGTCCAGTTCAGGTACCCTTCCTCACCGGCCGACTCCTCCAGTCCTCAGTTCCACTACGATACAGATTCGAAGGATTCGGATGCAGCATCATCTTCACTGGACACGGTGATTACAACGCAAGGTCCTAGCTCGCCTGAGGAGTCTCATTCAACGTTCGGTAAGATTGTCGAGGTCACTGGGAATCAAAGCCGTTGGTCCCAGTACTGACAATTTTTATAACATCGTCAAAAAGGAGCAGTCTGCTGTCATCATCTTGCCTCTGATCACAACCTTGGGTCCAGCTATGATGGAATCTTGGTGGTTTACCAACCAGCCGCAACCCACTTCACGATGATATGAGTCGATGTACAGAGTTTGCGAGCAGGATATTTCATTCCTCCTGAGTCATCCTAAACCAAACTCTATTGTCGTGGAGTCGTCTCAAGACTGTGAGACAAGGGAACACTTCACGCCTCAGGACAAGGAAGGGTGAAAAGTCAACATGATGGCTCACTGTATCTACTCTGCCACAGGTCTTGGCCTCCATATTTCCAACTATGAGGTGACGCTAGCACGGTACCTGTACTTTATGATGCAAAAGTTGGAAAACATCACAGTGTCACTTCAGGAGCAACAGAGTGACCTGGCACACGTCTTTAGCCAAGAGGCGATGCAGGTGGCAATACAACAGCTTTCAATGGTGAGACATCATGTTGACTGCAACTCGAGGGCCCTCATTGGTGCTGTAGCCCTCCATCGCCACGCCTGGCTTCGGAACTGCAATTTCCTGGATAAGACCAAGTGTCGGATTGAGAACATGCCCTTCAAAGGCTCCGGGCTGTTCAATGCGAGGACAGACCACAAGCTGAAGAATATCCACGAGGCTCGTATTACTACTCGACTCATGGAGGTTCCTGCACAATCCAGATGTAAGTGGTCCTGGTCTTGTCCTTCCTATTGGTACCACCCTTATCTGCAATATTCTGGCTGGCAGCAGTTCCAGACTCTCCAACAGCGCAGCCGTAAACAGCCAGCTTAGCCCTACCAGCAGAGTTGTCACCACCCCGAGTCTGACAAGCAGCAATGTTGACTGGTTGAGCAAACCTCTCCTCTTCTCCCAAATGCACCCTCCCCTCTTCCTTTTGGGGATCGACTGCAAAGTCGACTCCCCATTTGGGAGTCCATCACATCTGATCGGTGGGTTTTGTCCATCGTGGAACACAGCTATGAGGTCGAGTTTGATACTGTACCCTTGTCTGGACTGATCCGATAAACGCCTCCATTGTTGGTTCTCAAAGATGAAGTTCACCAGCTTCTTTGTAAAGGAGCAATTCGACAACTCATGTGCTCCGAGGGGCTTCATGGATTCTACCCGAGATATTTTACGGTCCCAAAATGGGACAGTGGTCTTTGCCCGATATTGGACTTACGTGGCGTCAACAAGTTCATCAGAACAAAAAAGTTTTGAATGACCACCATTCAAAATATCCTTCCATTGTTCAGGAGAGTGGATTGGTTCACTTCTCTAGACTTAAAGGATGCTTACTTCCACATTAGCATCCATCCGTCACACAGAGGACTTCCCCGTTTTAAAATTGGCTCTGACCTTTTTGAGTACAATGTTCTTCCCTTCAAACTGGCTACCGCGCCAAGGGTCTTCGCTAAACATATGGCACCTGTTTGCATGCATCTGCAACTACAAGGGATACATGTCTACCCTTACCTCAACGACTGGTTGATCATCTCCGCTTCTAGAGAAGGCCTTCTGTCAGCGATCCGTACTACATGCTCCCTCCTTAACAGTCTGGGACTTTGTATTAATCATGAAAAATCCTGCCTTGTTCCTTCGCATATCATCAACTTCATCGGAGCCCGTCTCGTTTCCTTGCGTGCAAGAGCCTTTCTTCCTCAAGATTGTCAGGAGAAACTCCGTTCATTTATCCGTCAAATCCACATGGACAGAACCGTTCCTGCTCTGTTGATACAGAAGCTTCTCAGACACATGGTTTCCACGGTTTCCATGGTCCCCAATGCCAGGTTATGGATGAGGCCACTCCAACTGTGGTTCAATCTCCTCTTTCACCCATAGCGAGTCTCGCCACGCTGTCCGCTTCATCCTTCTACCTCCATTCTTCGGACTCTGTCATGGTGGACGGTAAAGGACAACCATCCATCAGAATCCCATTCTGTCTGCCTCACCCGTCACTGACTCTGTTCACGGATGCCTCCCTCATGGGCTGGGGAGCTCTTTGTGCCAGTCTTCATACCCAAGGCACCTGGCACGGCCACAAGGCTACCAGACCCATCAATTACCTAGAACTCTTGGTGGTATTCAAAGCCCTCAGGTCATTCGAGAATGCTCTTCGGGACCGAGTCATCCAACTAGCATTGGACAAAATTGCCACTGTTTTCTACCTCAACAAACAGGGCGGAACGAAGTCTGCCCCCCTGGCTCACCTCGCTCTACGACTTTGGGACTAGTGCATCCTGAGGGGAATTACTCCTCTTGCCATTCACCTCGCCAGTACCAACAATGAGGAAGCAGATACCCTCAGCAGGCAGATGTCGACGACTCATGAATGGGAGTTGGATCACCAAGTCTGCCATCATCTTTTTCAACTATGGGGCCCTCCGGACATAGACCTTTTTGCTATACACAGCAATTCAGTCTGCGAGACGTATTGCTCCCGAGCGGACATTGGTCCGAACTCAATGGGGGATATTCTGTTGGTTCCATGGACAGGCAGATTTTTCTACGTGTTTCCCCCAATACTGCTCATTACGAGGATCTAGCCAGAATCAATCAGGACGATGCTTGGGAGATTCTCGTCACTCCTTGGTGGCCTTGCCAACCGTGGTTTTCCACCATTCTTCGCCTCTCCAACAACACGTTTCAGCGGCTCCCTCAAGTCCCGCATCTCTTAACAAGACGGAGCAGTGCAGCATCTAGACCTTCAATCATTGAATCTGACGTCCTGGCTTATCCAATAAGCCCTACTGCCTCATTGGTACCGACAAACTTATCAGATTCGACGCTGACCCAGCAGCTTTCTGCTGCAGCTGTATCTTTGTTTCCAATACTGCTAACTACTCCATCGAATCTGAGCACTCTATACCCAGACATTCAATTCATTCTTCAGTCTGCACTAAGACCTGCTACTCGCCATTCATATGTGGTTAAATGGAGACATTTTGCTTTGTTTGCTGAAGCCAAGCATTTCATTGCTCACTTGGCTTCTATCAAGAATATTCTTCAATTTCTACTATCTTTGCACCAGACCAGACTTAAACCTTTGTCAATTAAGGTTTACATTGCGGCTGTTTCTCATTTTCATGGTCCAGTTTTGGGCTCATCGGTATTCTCCAGTGTCCTTATCTGTCACTTCCTGAGAGGATTTCAGAATCTCCAGCTACCGGTTAGATCGTTCATTGCGACATGGAGACTTTCCATTTTTTTCCAAGTGCCCACTAAACCTCCTTTCGAGCCCTTAGCTACTACCAATTTATGTGTACTGTCTTGGAAGACAGCTTTCCTTGTTGCAATCACATCGGCTAGGAGAGCTAGTGAACTTTGTGATCTCTTATCGCCCCTCCTTACCTCAACTTTCACAAGGAGAAGGTTGTTCTCCATACTGATCTGGCTTTCCTACCAAAGGTTGTTTCACCGTTCCATGTTAATCAGGACATTGTTCTACTGACGTTTTTCTCTACGTCTTCCACTCCAGTAGAGCATTCATTGCACTCCCTCAACATTTGTCACTGCCTCGCTTTTTATTGATCTCGGACTGAGTCTTTTTGGAACACGAAATGCCTATTCATCAAGTACTCCGAGCATGACAAGGGCTTCCCAATCAGGTCCCAAAGACTCTCTAAATGGATCGTCCAGACCATTGAGCTTGCTTATCAACTCTCCAATTTAGAGTTGCCTGTAATGTCCATAGGCCATTCTACAAGAGCTGTTGCGGCATGCTCTGCCTTCTCCCCTGGCATCCCACTGCATGACATTGGCAAGGCAGCCACCTGGACTACCCCTTGCACATTTACCAAGCATTATCGCCTAGATGTTCGTACCAGACAGGATTGCTCCTTTGGTCGCGCAGTCCTCTCTTCAGTTCTTCAATGATGACACTGTTCCGCCTCCGGGTGTGGTAAGCTTACTAATCACCCATTTGTGTGATGCACAGAGGTCATGATGAAGAAAGGCAGGTTGCTCACCTGTAACTGTCATTCTTTGAGTGGCCATCTGTGCATTCACACAACCCACCTGCCGGCCCCACTGGGTGTTGGTGACTGGGTTTACGGTACCGTTTTTGACTAAGGTCTCATGTGTTATATACTTACCTTGTGTGTTTCCTTAGAGCACACTTTGATTCTGATATAAATGTGTAATGCTTATAGTTTCCACTTGGGGGCAAATGGTCATTCTCCAGTAGACTGGGGAAATGGCAGGCACTCCGCCTTCTTATACTGTGGCGGGGGCGGGGGGGGGGGCTGCGGAGTTCCTGCCAAAACCGTTAAGCTTTTGAATCTTCCCAGCTACAGGCACTGTACAGGCGCAGCACTAATATGTGTGAATGCACAGATGGCCACTTGAAGAACGACAGTTACGGATGAGCAACCTGCCTTTCTCAGATATGAAAGTGGGAAGGTGGAGGAGTCAATGTAAGTGATACTTTGCAGGCAGTTAAACAATACCTTTTTTTTCTTGTATTTTTCCTTCTGTGCATTCTACTCAAGTGCTGAGAGGTATTTCCCATGGTTGTCTTTACAGTTTGTCACAAAAGTAGTTTCTGGGAATCCTTGTACTAAGACAGGGTTATTCCTGCTGATAACCAACCAAGCAATACAGAATAGAATAAGTAGAACCAAGTGATGTGTTCTGGTATAGATTGTATTGGGGTCATAGCATTGGTCACTGTGGAACTATAAGGTTGAAAAAAAGTAAAAGATCACATAACTCAGGAGCAGAGTATTGACCTTGAGTATTTCATACTGGTAATTACTGAGTTATGTGATGACACGATCAATCTGGAGAGATAATGGGACACTAATTTTTTTTTATCAAGGGTTTCTGAGTTGGTTGAGACCAGTGTAAATGAAAGCAATGCAACCAATTGAAAACTCCAAAAATAAATCAAAAGCATCATGCCAATATTCAGGAAACTGGCAACAACAAAGTGAAGCATGTATTCAGTGGATACCAAGCAGAGTAAGTCAATATCTAGGACCTAGCAGTGAGGGAATCCAACAGATTCCCCCCCTCCATTCCCATATGAGTATTGCAAGACCCAGGTACTTCTGCCTAAAAGGTCCTTCTTATGACAAGTTGAAATGAGGCAAGTCCAGTGGACAGGTAAGTTTTCAAGAGAGTAGACTTATGTCTAGCCTTAGGACTTGAGTGGTCCACATCCAGCCTTTTGGAGCCACAATATCTGTCCAACTGCCTCTAACATCTATCAATTCCCAGTCCTACAAATATCCAGTGTTTGGGGGAAGAAGCAGTCACTGGGAGGAAGGGCAGGCAAACTCCAGTGGTATGTAAGGACCCAACTCTTCACATATTTTTATTTGCTGCCATGAAACCCTTGGACAGAAGGAAATACTGCACTGTTGCTGCCTATAACACAGGGCCTTCTAGTATTGAACACAGCAACAGTGATGTCTCATTTAGCCATATGTTATTTTTAAAATCAGTAATGCCAAATGTAGGTGGCTGGCATGCTTTTTTTCATTGTGTTTGGGGATTATTGTGAATGCTCCAAAAAAAAAAAGTTGGGTTTCTATTAATGCTTCGACAAAATCTGCTTCCCTGAGATTTCTACCCATTAGTTATAGTCCTCTCCTCTGGGGTAATAACAAGTCTGTTCTATCACCTGTCAAACCGTCTGTCAGATATCCAAAGATTACTGTTGTGCCTTTCCATCTATCCTTGGGGCTCTTTCAGCCTTTCCTCATAGAACTTGATTTACAGATTCAACATCATCCTGGTCACCCTCCTCTGGACATGTTCTGGACATTGTTTCTAGAGCCATTATAAGATCATTGTACTGCAATCCGTTTTGCATCGCACTCCAATAGAAGCATGTGTGAAAAGGAAAGGGCCAGATGGATGTATCTCAGTTAATACATTGAGAGTTGGGTGTACATCTGCATCTTCTTAAAGTAATATCATTTTACTGTTCCAGTCTCAAGAGATGCACAAGTACAGAATCCTAGCAGAGTTTACCATAGTTTACCACTATTCCTAAGATATCGGTTTGAACTTTGTCGCTTACCTCTCATCCTTTGATTTCCTTCTGTGTCCTTCCCTTTCTCATTTAGTGTTATGGAGATGGGATGGAGTGTTGAGACCTTGACTGACAATATCTTTGTGTGATTTGATTAACTGCACATTGTGTACAAGCAAGAAAGAGAATACCAAAGGCAAGATTTTATTCCAATTCCATCAAGGGAAGGCAAGAAAGTCTATTCAAAGTTTGATACTTGAAATAAAGCACCCCCCAAAAAAAAACAAAAACAAAAAAACAAAACTGGTCAGAAGAGAACCAGGGTGGATTAAGCCTATAACTGGAATTAGCACCAACCAGTTTTTCCTCAGCCCCTGTCCTGGACCAGTCAGCTGTTTATTGCACATGCTCCCCCAAGTTCAAGTCCCATGGTTATTATCTTTCTTATTTAAATTTGCAGTATGAGATGACTTGGAGGACTAAGGACCATCCTGAGCCTGAGCAAACTACTCTTCCCCTTGAGTACTTGTCTTATTTTAGTAAACAGGTTGCAAATAGTTGTGTTCCCATTCTGGCATGCACCCTTCAAGACATGGTGCCTATGAGGAAGGATTTCTCCCTTCCTGTGTGTACTGAAGCCTCAGTTAAAATTATATATCACTGTGTGTGCAGGGCAAAAAAACATTTAACCTGTAACTGGGCTTGCCTCTTACAGGATTAGCAAACTCAGTTGTACCTGGTTATTTTTCTCTTGGGCAGTTGAAAATAGGCGAGTTGATTCAGTCAGAGAAATACAGTACCTTATTTGGCTTTGATCTTTGAAATTTGATTAATTATGGCAGCTCTCAGCCAAGGTTTTTTGTTTTTTTTTATGAGTGAAAATTGGTTGCATTAATTGCTGTGCTTATATTCAAAATGCTTCAGTTATTGGGATTATAAATGTGCAATAATTTATCCTTATGCCAGGAGCAAGGTAGCTTAGTGATAGAGATCCAGCATTCAGTCCTGCCATTGCCCAGTAAAAGATTCTATGGCAGCAGATGAGGCAGGCCCCATATAGCTGCTGCTGCTCAGAGCAAGCCCTTCCAGGCTGTATGGACCCATGACCTGACTTGCCACCACAAAGTCAAAGTGATACCCAAACTTTAGGCTACACTGTGCATGAGTTTAAGTCCAAAATTAACATTTGAGAGTAACTGAATTGTGAGTTGGAGACTTTTTATGAGAGTACGCTTTCCTTCCAAGTCCTCCTACCCAACCACCTTACCAGTAATAGTGTAATGATTTTAACTGTAATAGGCATTGTCAACATTTTCACAATCATGCTGTTGTTAACTGTTCAGTGGGCTGGTTCAGATGCTTGGTCAACCAGCTGATTCATACAAATAGAATGAGTAAATTTATTCAATGTTCAGTACTCATGCAGGTAGATGGCTGACATGAGCTATTCTTTGGGTCACTGAACACCTGCCCTAATCCTGAAATTTCTAATCTCAAAAATATTGGCCAGGATCAAAAGAGGTACGTTATACCTTAAGTATTGTGCTATTTCAGTTGAATTATTTTCCTTAAGCAGATGGCTCCCATGACAGATTGACAGATGCAGAAACAAATATTTAAGAAATACAAGTTCAAAGCCTTGTGAGACACCTGGACTTTGTTGGTGTCCACTACTATGTTGGTGTCTGAAACAGAAAATTCACATAGCAGACCCCATGGTGGTTAAAACATAATAATAAAGGAAACGGTGGGTGATTTGTTGGCCTTTAGTGGTACCCTAAAATATACTTTTGGAGGTAAGATGTACATTGGATGTGCAACATAACCCTCTTAATTTTAAGCATTGAACAATCCATTCTTGGTGCCCTTCACCTTTTCAACACTTTCCCAAGCTCCAGGTACTCCAGAAAGTAGAGATATTAACTCTCCCCATTTGTTTCATAACACATTTTCAGAGTGCTTACTACTACAGTTAATGTGTTTTCCTGATAATTCCAGCATAAAGAAAGAAAGAAATCCAGGAAAATATGTTCAAGTTTAATGGTTGGGAAGTAAAGGGGGGGTGGGATCTGTGTACCTGCGATAATTGCCTCAAAAAGATGCTGCAAAAAGTTGGTGAAGAGGACTTAACATCTCCCTTTCTGGAGCATCTGGAGACTTGGAGAAGGTGGAGGGCACTGAAAATTATCAGTTCAGCACCTGAAATTTAGAGAATTGGCTTGCTAAAGGGCAGATACTGTCCACCCTTTTCCCCATTTCCCCCCTTTATTGATAACTGGGCAATTAGTCCTGGGCAGCTATGCAAAAATTATCCTATCAGCAGTTTTTCTGTGTCAGTTTCCTTTGCCTATTCCCCCTTGCTGGCCTTTGACAATTGAAACAGGCAAAGAAATTGAATAGTAAAGATTGCATATCAGATAAGTGCACATTTACAAAGGGCCTCGTCCAACAACAAAAAATTACCAGCATAATTGGACAATTTTCTGGAGCTAAAAACGGAGGTGAACCAGTGACAGTTACTCCAGAGTGTCACTTGGGCATTGGTGGACTGGGATAAAGAATGGCAAGGGTTTTTGCTGCTTTTACCAGACCCCATAATACACAATTAAATTGTTCTCCCAGGTTCCATGGTAACACACTGTGCCTCAAACAATACCTAGATCAAACAATGGATTGTTGCCCCAAAATAGGCCACCCTGAAGGAAGTAGTCTGGGATTGGACAACATGACAACCCACTCATGGCTGGTTACCCATGAATGGTTGCTGTGTCATGTGGACCATGTAATTGATGGCCTTATTATCTATGGTGAGCCATCTTGTGCTTCCTGATAGTCAGATCAGCTTTGCACTTTCCCCATGAAATAGTGAATTCTGTGCCATGAATCAGACTGCTTCTATTACTCAACTGCAGGGATTGTTGCAATAGCCAAATGTGATTATTCCTTTGAGATTTATTAGTATTTTGTCTCCACTACTATTTTATTATGTTTTTGTTCCCAAAGGATTTTATATCACTGTATTAATATTGGAAAAGGGAGGGTTCCTTCTGTTGTAAATTCTGACTCTTAAGAATGCTTAAACTACATAAGAGAGAACACGTATTTCATTTATTCAGGGAGGGGGTTTAATACTGAGGAGTTTAATTTCTTGTCTTCCAACTTTCTTTTTTTTAAATTGGCAACTTGGTTGGCTTTCATTAATCAGCAAGTGATCACTGCCTGGAGAGCTAATTTAGAGTCCTGCTTGTACATTTGATCAGCAAATGCAAGCCATGTGTTATGTCAGCAGGTCGGGAGGGTTGATGGAACATGGGATTTTCACACTGGTTCCAGAAAGGGGCCGTCACTGCTTCCAGGAAGCGGCACTTGGCTCTGTTTCTCAGGGTTTGATGATTTATTTCCTTATAGCAAGGGCTCTGAGGCTTCAAGTGTTTTTCAATCAATATGCTTTTCTCAGGTTTTTAAAATGGGATCCTTTTTTAAAAGAGAGAGAGAAATGTTATTTATGTGTGGCTTATTTTATTTATTGTGACCTCATCCTTCTATATCCCCATGGAAAGCAAACTAGCTACAATTTGTAAGACCTCCAAATAAAGAAAATAGTGGCAATAGAAGAAGGCCCTGTGCAACCCCCTCTGATCACAGATATTAAGAACTTAAGAACTGTACAGTGGGAAAAGTGAATAAGAAAGTGAAGTGAACTGGGATGGTCAGGTACAGAGTGCTGACAAGATTTAGGAGCATTTTGGCAGTACCACCATAATTAAGCAGGTTCAAGTAGGGTGAATCTGCAGGTTCTGCAAGGTATAGCCTGCAGAAGTCTGATCTGATCAGAGGGGTCACAAGCAGGAATATGATGGAATCTGAAGGTTAAAGAGAGGAGTCCCACTCAAATCACATCAGGATGGAGCTAATGCAGAACCTGACGAATGACAGGTACAGTTTAAGCAAGCAAGAGTGTAGGCCTGAAAATTCTGGACTTTACCAGCTTTCCAGGGTACAATATTGTCTGTTGAATATATATTTATTAACATTTATATATCACCCATTTACTCAAAGCTCATCATGGCAGTACATAGAAATGTAAAATTATTAAAATTATTAAAAACAGTAAAGCACTAAAATTACATGGGTTTAAAGGGTGAATTTAAAAGAATATAATCTTTCAGTCAGCAAAAGAGAAAGCTAACTTCTGGTGTCTACAAATATAAGACTTGAAACAGACCTCCAATCTCTGTTATTTTAACCCTTTGAATCCAACATATCTGTAAATCTCTTCAATTGAACACAGAATCAGTGGAAGAATCTGTGGGGAAACTTGGGATGTTTACAAGTGGAAGCTCCCCCTACTCCCATAATTGTGAAGAAGGTCAAATGCATGATGAAAGCCTCATCTGGAAGCACCCTGAGCTGTGCAGGACCTGAAAGCCGATAACAACACTCCTGTTTTATTCAGATAGTAATCCATGCTTGTCAGGGTCCTCTTTTGAATTAGGGTTGGGGAAGGGGGATTGGCTTGTATAGCTTTGAATGCCATGGTCAGCAGAACAGCCCACTTTCCTTTATTTTGATCTTCCATTCTGAAATGCCCCATGCCCTTCCTTCTTGGCTTTAATTTCAAAGCTGGTATGTTTTTGCCAGGATTACATGGCTGGGCAGAGTCCTGATGCTGTAATTAGAGATGCTGCTTTTTTTTTTTTTCTTTTTCTTTTACAATGTGCAGGACTTGCTTTGGGGAGGAGTTATTCTAGTTTCCTAGCAAGCCAGCTCTTGCCCTGCCCACTACTAATGCATTTTGCTCACCCCCAAACACTGAGGTACTCCAAGTAATGTTTAGTTTTTTGCTTTGCTTACTTGCTCGCTTTTTTCACTCTGTTAAATGAGAAAGTCTGCAGCACCACAAAGTGCTAGTATAAGGGGCCAGAGGGGAGTGATCCTCCTGGCAATACCATTGATCATGTGGACCCTGTCTCTCCTCTTTTATCTCTCCTCATATAGCATTAGTCCTTCCTGACATGCCACATTTAAAAACCACACATAGTGAAATGAAGCAATGTACAAAGAAAAAGGAAAGCGCAACCTCCTTGTAAGGTGGGTGGTTGTGCTCTCATGCAGACCTGAGCACTGTGAGTAGCCTGGCAGCATTCACAGCATACAACCCAATTTAAAAACCTGGCAAAAAGTGTCGGTTATGGTGGTGCTCCTGTACACTGGCTGAACCTTATGCTTGTGCATAAGCTTATCTGCCAGCTTACTGCTAACTTGCATCACTGCTGTAGATGCTGACTTGTTTGTACCACATGAACTTAAGGTAAAAACTTCCTACTAAGGCACATGACTACATCTGATGAAATGGGTCAATTTAGTGCTTAATTTCTTGGAGGAGAGATGCAGGAGCACCTGGAATCTCTGCTGCTTTTTCCAAATAATGGCTCTTGAATAGGGCTTGTAAATATTCAGTACATGCGCAATATATTCTGTCACTATTTCACACTTCTCAACATTAAATGTGTAATTTCGAAGAGATTCCAGGGCAGAGTGCAAGTTAGCCTCAGATCGATTTAAGCTCCAGACTATTTCTTAATAAAAGTGAAAAAGAGATATCCTTTTCCCTGAACAGGGTATTTATTAGTCTAATAACAGGGACTTATTAGTCTGCCTTACATTCTTTCTCTAAGGATTGGAGTTCACATTGCCCAATTGGAAAGAATGTGAGTAAATCTTAGGAAACGGTGTAGGAAAGACAGGAAATAAGTGCTTTACATACAGTGGAGCACAGGACCCATCCCCGGAATCCTGTTAAACGGATGGATCACAAGTAACAGAAAATAATTGTCTGGAGACTTAAAAGGGCTAATCAGAAAAAGACAGTGTTGGGTTAGAAGGTCAGATAAAGTGACTCTGTATCAGGCAACCTCTATCCACTTCTATTCCATCCAAAAACTTTCAAGCCTCCAGGGATATGCAGGTTGCATCCATAGAAGCCATCGCTTGCTCACAAAAACGGAGTACAGGGCAGTTTTCCTCAAAGCATAGATTACTGTTACTTCATCACTTACCCCATGCCTTGATGCCAACCTGTGTTTTTAAGAATGCTTATTGTATCTTCTTGGTAGAGTTTAGTGTCTTCCTAGACCTAAACAGCTGTTATTTGTTTCTCTCACTTGTAGCTACCACCTTTCCCCTCTCTTCATCTCTACTATTTTCCTTTAATTCTTAACACCTACTGAATACTCAGTGCTAAATTTGTACAGGCCCCAATTCCAGAATGTACCGGTTTTAGAGCTCCTGAAATGGCAACACAACTGCCAAATCCTCACAACATTTTTTTTTTTTTTTTTTACTTTATACGCCCTTCCGTGAAATAACTAAGCATGGTTTGTGCTGTTTGGCACACATTCTCAGTTTATGCAGTACCCTAAGCTCACAGGAATGATTTATGAATCCTACTGCTTTATAGCGGAACCTTGGCTGGACTGAGGAATTTAGAAAAAGGCACAGCAAGGGGATTTTGAATAGTAAGATGCAACTCAGCATTTCCACCAATATCTATGAAGCACTCCAGTTGTAACAAATTATGTTGGTAGGTAGCAGTCTCTTCAGCGTGGTCAAGAGATCAGGAGTCCAGCAGGCTCACACATCTCTTCGCCTTCTCACCAGTCCCCTCTCTTGTAAACGTCCCTTCCCTTCCCTTCCAGCACTAATCATTGTTTAGCTCAGGGGTCCTCAAACTTTTTCAACAGGGGGCCAGTTGCATGGTGCCAGTGGTGGGCACAGACTGCCAAGGCGGTGCTGGCGGAGAGGGCGGGAGCGCACGTGGCAAGGTGGTGGGGCACACAGGGCAAGGCAGTGGCTTGCTCATGTGGAGATTGTTTTCTCCGAGCAAGTCCAAAACAATCTCCGAGCGAGCAAGGCTCCACCTCACCATGCGCCCACACGTGTGCAGCAAGTCTAAAACCTCTAAGGCGGGCTGGATAAATGGGCATGGCAGGCCGTATCCAGCCCGCAGGCCGTAGTTTGAGGACCCATGGATTAGCTGCTCAGTGCTAGCCATGGTTCATGCAAGTTAGAATTTGCAACCAGACTTAAAAATGGGATGAAAATCCATGGTTAGCATTATCATCAGTGCAATTTATTGCTTCACTGTGATTGGCTCCGGAAAAGAAAGGGAGGCAGGATTAGGATGTAGTTTGGGAGGTGAGAGAAGACAACATGAAGAGACTACCTTGTCAAAGTTAGTTGAATTTTATATAAGTCTACAGGCAATGCAGGGATAGGAAATGCCCAGGACTAGGTGTCAGCTGTGTTGAAATGCAGTAAGACCTATGCTAAGTTGTAATTCTGCATCATATATAAATTATGCTTATCAAGCCCATTTTTCTTAGCTGTTGCTGCTAGCTATGGGGAGGAGCAAAAAAACTTTTTAGAGCATTAAAGGCCTGACCCTGACCTCTTATTCAGGAACTCCTCTGGCTTCTAAGATTTCAACAGGCAATGCTCACACCCTCAGTCATAAAATCTAGAAATCTGTCAAAGGAATAAACATTCTGATCCTTGACAAGGTGAATTCTGCAGACATTTCTGTGAATTCTGCAGACATTTCTGTGTTATTTCTGCCCTTGTGTGGAATTGGAGAATACTATGGCTACAGGACTGGTCTGTCCAGTGACATTGCTTGTGCGGATTTGCTTTGCTCACTTGGTCAACTCCTGCCCTATAATATATGTGACATGGTTTTCTGCTGCCCTCTGCTTGTGGACTCTAATCTTCATGAAGCATTTTTCTGATTATGCTTGTGAATATCAAAAGTGTTGCTGGATCCCTTTTCTCTTTAGAAAGAGGAAAAGGGGGTCCTTCCTCCCACCTTGTCTTCTAGCCTTCTCTCATACAACAAGCAGGTGTCACTATCTTTGCTGGATTTTGAAAGGGGGAAGGATCTTTCAGACTAATTTAGGATGAGCTTATTTAATTCTCAAGGTACAGGACTAGCCCAGTCAAAAAAGCACATCAAACAACTGTCTGAGTTGCCAAAACTGCAGTGCCTCCCCTGTTGCACACCCTTTTAAGGAGATAATCTCATCAGCATGTCAGCAGGTCCTAAATTTAGTGGGACACAATTCAGTCTTCTGAATGTATCGAAACTGATATGTTCAAATACATGTAAAGACATTTTTCTCTTTATGATTTTGTTGATATTTTAGGTGGAAAATAATTAATTAAAAGTGTGTGAACATTAGTTTCTTTTAAAATGGGAGCATTTCTGAAAATCCTTTACAAATGTAGTTTGTCTTTGTTCATGTGAATGTACTTGGAAAGGCATGAAGAGGGACTTGATCTAAAATGAGTGTACTTGAGCTTTAGATCATATACCTAAATAAGTTCTCAAATTCACAGGCTATGGGCATACCACATAGTGTTTTAGTTATAATAATTGAGAGTGCCAGCCGATGGTCTGATGCTGGTAAACTGCCAAACACAGAGACTTTCTATTGGAGCAGGAAGAGTGGTGAGGGCATTCCCCACTTTCCTGCACCTTCCACTCTGCATTTCTGCTAAACAGACATTTTCAGGTATCCACTTGAGGCATTTTGGAAGGACAAGGAAGGAGGCTGTAGAAAACATAGGATAGGTCCTGGCCTCTGCAATCTCATAGAATCATATAATAGTAGAGTTGGAAGGGGCAATGGAGGCCATCAAGTCCAACCCCCTACTGTTACAGGACACCATGTTACACCATCCCACTCAGATAATCTCTTCTCTTTCACCAGAGTGCTCTCTTTAATCCAAATTTGAGGAAAGAAGGAACTAGAGGTGCTGTTTGGCTATGCCATGCACCTTGGGCCCCAGTCTGTTCCCCTCCCTGTCCTTCAACATGTTCCTTTAGCTTTCCCCAAGACTGATTTCCAGCTATGGAAATGATAGGGTAGTTCTTTCCAGGTTAGGTAGGGATGTGCAAGGAATCCATTTGGAGGTAGGAATCCTTCATATTCCCTAGACTCAGCTCCCTGCCCTCTGCTTTGCAGCAGCCCAGAGTCCAAGTTCCTACAAGTGCACCCAGCATTTATGGGATGCCCCACACACTGAACAAGCAGGACCTTTCTTTCATGTCCTGCAGCTGCTGTGAAGATTGCTGGTCATTTATGGACGTGCTTTTGGTTTGGCTCTCTTTGCAGGACTGGGACATGCACCAGAGGAGGTCCACTGATGTTGGAAGGATGAATTCCAAAAGGCTTTATCCCAACCCTATGTCTGGCTGGGAGGTGTGGGGGTGGGGTGATCTGCATTCCAAGGATCTTGGATTGAACCCTAAGTTACTTACTTTAATTAATTGCAATAATTAAAACTTTCTCCCTTTCAGAAAATAGCTGTTTCTAAACATGGAGCATAGGTTGATGTAACTGACCAGTCTCAGACCTTTCAATAGCAAAAGAAGCTCTTAAGCTCTAAAACTAGCAAGGTGAACCCTAGCGTCAAATGATTGTTTCTACTGCAAGTTTTGCCATTCAGTTGCATTGGGTAAATTATACTTGGCACACAGAGCAATGACAAAAACTTGTCATCAGCACCCAACAATAGATCAAAAATAAAAATAAATTTGTTTGCTGAAATCCTCCACAAAACCATTTTTTTACAAGTTTTTAAATCTGGATTTTCGGATAGTATCAAGTTAATTTAGCATGAGAAAATGGACTAAAATGCAAATGATGTGACAAGGTAGGAATCCTCTATGTTTTAATGTGCTGAGCTTCTAAGGCCATTCATTTAAAAAGAGGATCCAGACAAGAAGAATCCCAAACTGACCACAAAGGAAAGTGGAAAGTAAGAGAAAAAGAGCAGACTTTAGTACAGGTCATCAAACAGTCCTAATGATAAAAAGCAAGATCTGGAAAGCCAAATGCACCTTCTTTAATTGGAAGTTATGTTATTTTGGAGAATATTCATAGCAAGGATAAATCCAAATTTATGAAACAGAACTTCGAGCTTTTGAGCCAGGTAGTAGTAGAGGAATCCCACATATAACATAAAAGGTCCACCAGTGTTGGAGGGATGGATTCCAAAAGGGTCTAGTCTCCTATGGAAGCCATGCAAATGCAGGGGCTAGAGAGGGAAGTTCTTCAAGGCTGTATACTCTGTTCACACAGTGTTAGCCAATGTTTCATTGTCCATGATATTCAGGGAGTATAGTAGTTGGAGTGTTGGACTAGACCTGGTCCATTTCTAGTTCCCACTTGACATGAAGCTTACTGGGGGGGGGCAGGATCACATGACATGGCAAGCAACCCTGCACTTCTTTTGAATGAACTTACTCATCAAATGATCCACCTGGTTGCCTGGGCAGCATAGTCCCTGTGCTCTGGGCTTCATTACCCTGGCCTTGTCACAAATCACCCTGATGGCCCCAGGGAACAAAGTCTCAGTCCTTTCCCTGTTCTTGCCTGGAACTCAGCAGGCTTCTCATGCTTGGCCTGCTGTGATCCTGAGGTGGGTTTCCCCCTTCCTCTTCCTGAATATATTTGCATGCCTGCAATACTTCCCAATCTCTCAGTCCCCACAGAAATTGTTATTATTACATGGAAATTAACAATGTAATTCTTTCTCTGTGTATTTTCACACTGTCTACCTGTTTCTAAAGGTAACCGGGAAGACAGACACAGTGCTCAGCCAACGGGAATAAAGCAATTATGTGTATGTTGGTAGGGAAGTGAGGGTAGTCAAAATCAAAGGCTAGAAGTGGGCACTATCAACAAATCTAAAATGGTGATCCTGGGTCCAGATGATGGGAGAATCCATGTTGAAGTATGGAAATCTTAGAACAGACTGTTGATTTTCTCTGTGGTTTCAGAAAACCAAGTGGAGCCCAACCCTCTTGTATAGGCCCAGCTTGTTCCTCAGTGCCTAGCAAATGCAAAACTCTCCTCTTTATACCACCATCTCACTGAGACTCCTCAGCTGTGTCTATCTAGCTGGCCCAGCTCATGGGACAAGTAGCATTTCTGAGTAAGCCACCTTGGAAGTACTGGCTTTCAGCCTTCTACCTGGCAACCTAATTTTGGCTTCCAAGATCACAACTACATTTCCTCACATCATTGGTACCAACATGGACCGTGACCACTGACTTGACCCCTACACTATCTAGACTGTGCATGATATCCGCAGCCTTTGCACCAGGCAGGCAATTCACCATAGAGTCCACATACTCATTGCAAACCAAACTTTCTGTTTCTAATGATCACATTTCCAAGTTCCAGAAGCTCTCCACCCACCAGAGCAGTGATGGCGAACTTTTTAGAGACCAAGTGCCCAAACTGCAACCGAAAACCCACTTGTTTATCGCAAAGTGCCATCACTGCAATGAAACCTGAATATGATGCTGCAGATTCAAATATGCCAGGGGGAACAGCACAACATTAAAAGAATCTCAGTCTCTTAATTAGAACATCTCTTTGCTAAATCTTAGATATTAAATTTCAATTTTTTTCATAAGAAAACTCAAAGCTAAAATCTTGTGTTAATAAAAATGAATGTATTAAAACGCATAGCCAGTCCAAGCAAATCTCTCTCCCTCCCTCCCTCCTGGGCAGCGCACTGACTGGTCATGCGAAAGCTCGGACAAGTCGTGGCTAATGAGTTGCAGCTCTTGAAGTCATCGCCTGATGCTGCTACTCCTTTCTGAGCATGTGCATGGCCCCTATGTGTGCTGTTATCCGATGCTTGGCTGCTGAGGTGATGCTGGGGCGACTTGGCTCGCGTGCCAACAGAGAGGGCTCTGCATGCCCGCTGTGGCATATGTGCCATTGGTTCACCACCACTGCCCTGGAGGGATATCCTTAGTGCTCAGGTGTTTCCATGCAACTGATAGAAGCCTTAGGGCCAAAACAGGAGAATTGGAATACTTGGTGATAAAGGAGAAGATACAGTGGGCATTGTGGAAACCTGGTAAAGTAGAGATAACCAATGGGATATGGTCATCTTTGGATAAAAACTGTATAGGAAAGGCAGGGAAGAGCATACTGGAAGAGGTGTTGCCCTCTGTGTTAAAGAGGGCCTAGAATCAAGCAGACTTGATAATCTAATGTGTAACGACTCCACAAAAGCACTATGATTGAAAATTCACAGCTCTAAAACTAACCCAGTCAGGATTGTGCTATTGTCCCTAGACCAGAATGCTTAGGATGATCCTGAGATGAAAAATGAAATCAGGGAGGCCTCCGACAAAGGCAATACTGTAATAATGGGGGACTTCAACTACCCACACATTGACTGGATAAATGCATGTTCAGGTTCTGGCTTGAACATTTAATCTTTAATCTGGAAAAAATAAATTTCTCAGTGTCATAAATGACTGTGCCCTAGAGCCGAGTAGAGGGAAGGCAGTCTTGGATTTAGTCTGGGGCAGGTTGCCCAGGGCATAGTAATGTTGTCTAGCCCTTAGGTAACAGTGGCCATGCCGTTTTTTGATTTAATATACAGTTAGGTAGAAGACTGCCAAAGAGGTTGAACACAGTTGCGTTTGATTTCAAAAGAGGAAGGTTCTCAAAGTTAAGGGAACTGGTAAAGAAACTGAAGAGGGGAATTGAGAAGATTAAATCATTTCAAAGTGCTTGGAGATTACTTTAAAACACTATAATAGAGGCACAGATAATATGCATAGCAAAAATGAGAAAAGGTAGCACAACATCCAGGAAATCACCAGCATGGTTAATGCATAGAGTCAAGGATGCTTCCTTCAAAAAATGGAAGTCTTGCCCAAATGAAAAGAACAGATGGGACCACAAGCTTGCACAAGGGAGATGCAAGCAGACCATCAGAGAAGCAAGAAAACAGTTTGAGGAACACATTGCTAACATTATCAAAGCTAAAAATAAAGTGGTTAAGGAAGAAGTTGGGCCATTGGATGCTAATGGAATTAAAAGAGCACTACAGGGAGATGAGGAGATTGCAGAGAAGTGAAATATTTTTTAATCAGTCTTCACAGCAGAGAATGCAGAGCAGATACCTGTTCCTGGGCTTGTGTATTCTGGAAGGCAGTCTGAGGAATTAAGGCAGATAGTGCCAAAAGAATGAAAATCTGACCTTATTGACACACTGAAATTCAGAAAGTCACCCAGTCCAGATGGTGTCCATCTTAGAGTTATCAAAGAACTCAAATGGGAAATTGCTGACCTTCTTACCAACATATTTAATATTTTCCTAAATCAGGATTGGAGAATGGCCAATATAACACCAGTTTTTAAAGGGGGATCCAGAGGGGATCTGGGAAATCACAGACCAGTTAGCTTAACATATGTTCTGAGTAAACTGCTTGAAAGCATTATTAAAGATAGAATCAGCAAGCACATAGAGGAACAAACTGATAAAAAATCAGCATGGTTTCCTCAAGGGGATGTCTTGTCTCATTAACCTACTGGAGTTCTTTGACAGTGTCAATAAATGCATAGATGGGGCAATTCAGTAGATGTTGTTTACTTGGAATTCCAAAAGGCGTTTGACAAAGTCTTGTACCAGAGGCTTTTAAGCAAACTAAACAGTCATGGAATAAAATGTGCGGGGGGAAGGGGGGTTCCTCTTGTGAATGACCAACTGTTTAAAGAACAGAAGGCAGAGGGTAGAAATAAATGGCATTTTTTTTCCAATGGAGAGATGTAACCAGTGGGATTATTTATTAGGAGCAGTGCTTTTTAATCTATTCATAAATTATCTGAAATTGGGAGTTAGTAGTCAAGTGCCCAAGTTTGCTGATGACACTAAACTATTTAGGATGGTTACAACCAAAAGAGATTGTGAGGAGCTGCAAAGAGATCTCTCTATGATGAGTGAGGGAGGATCAAAATGGCAAATGCAGTTCATTGTAAGCAAGTGTAAAATAATGCATGTTGGGGCAAAGAATCCCATCTTTACATATACGCTGATGGGATCTGAACTAGCAATGACTGAGCAAGAAAGGGATCTTGGGGTAATAAGGGGCAACTTGATGAAAATGTCAGCCCAGTGCACAACCACTATAAAAAAGGTGAACTCCATGCTAGGCATAATTAGGATCAGATAAGAAAGTAGAACTGCCAAAATCTTACTTCCCATATACAAATCTTTGGTGTGACTGCTCTTGGAATATTGTGTTCAGTTCTGGTTGCCTTACCTGAAAAGGGACATTATTGAGTTGGAAAAACTACAGAAAAGAGCAACAAAAATGATCATGGGGTTGGAGCATTTCTTCTATGAGGAGCAGCTACAAGAGCTCTGATTATTCAACTTAGAAAAAAGGGGAAGATATGATAGAGGTGTTTAAAATAATGCATGGTATGGAGGAAGTGGAGAGGGCAACATTTTTCTCCCTCTCTCATAACACTGGAACCCACTGTCAATCCAGGAAGCTGATTAGTGGAAGGTTTAGGACAGAGAAAAGGAAGTACTTCTTCACATGTCATATACGTAGTTAAGCTGTGGATTTCACTGCCATGGGAAGTGGCAGTGGCCACCAAGCTGGATGACTCTTAAAAGGGATTGGACAGATTCATGAGGGAGGAGGCTACTAGCCCTGCTGATGTGCTACATGAGATGGCACGCCTGCATAAACCAGTTGCTAAGGAGCTTGGGCATGTGGGGGTTTCACATCCATCCTGCTGAAGCAATCCTGTGACAGGTGGTTAGCCACTGTGTGTACCAAGTATTAGATTAGATGGACCTTTGGGCTGATCCAGCATGGCTTTTCTTCTGTTCTAACCTATCTGAAAACCACTGTGTGTGGTTCATTACTCTGAACTATGCTCCATCTTTGTCCAACTGAAGATAATTATAAGTGAGAGCCAAAGATCTGATCATTCATAATTAAATGAAGGGAACATCATTCATATGTAGAATTCATTACAGCAAGATGCGACAGTAGCAATTTAGTTAGAGACCAGATTCATAGAAGAGGCCTTTCAGAGCCTGTTATCTGTAATAGCTTAATGAACCCTCCATACTCAGAAGCAATAACTTTCTGAATGCCAGATGTTTGGAGACATAAGGGCATCACCCTGATGCCTTGCGTGTAGGTTTCCAGGCGCATCAGTTTGGTCACTATTGGAGAAGGCTAGGCTAGTTGGTCCTATGATCTGATTCAGTGAAGCAATTTTTATAAGGATAAAAGCAGTATCTGCTCATGTTAAGGTGACTCCTGAGAAAAGGGCTTATTTCACTTAGAACATTTGTGTTCGGAAGCTGAAAAAAATATTAGATCTCACAGTGTTGCTTACCAGAAGCTAAACATATTCTTGGGAGTAATAAGGTGCCCTTGGGCAGGTATAGTATGGGAAAGGAAGGGAGGAGAGCCTTCCACTGATGAAGATACTAGCCACCTCCAGTGGAAACACGCCAAAGATCTGATCAAAGATAGATTTTTTTATATACTGCATGAAATTATCTTTGCATCTTATCAACACATCAAGAACCACAATAAGACATTTCACAAGGAAGAGTAAAAAAAGTGAGAAAGTTTTCTATCTCCTTGGAAATATGGATCTATGAATCTCTAGACAAATATCTAGTTTGCTGTCTAAGCAGTTATTCAGCACATTAACCTCTCTCCTTTTTTTACACATGCACACAGACACATTTGCATGCATTTTACAGAGGTGCCTACATTTTGCTAGTTCTTGTGAAGAAGCAAGATGCAGGGTTTTTGTTCTATAAAGGCAAATGCATCCCTTTTAACCCTTCTCCCCAATAAAGTGTTTTTACAGGGAAGGAGCAAAAACAAAAAAAGGGGGGGGCGGTTTAACTCTAACCCTCCCTCTCCAGTGCATGGTACTGGAGCTTTATCTTGCAGCAAAAAGAAGGCTGGAGCCATTTTAAAGGAAACACTCTTACCCTCCTGGTGATGATGGCAAATATTTTTAAAGCCTTCTATGGTATTAGAAGCATCCTTGGTAATAACCATAATGATATTTACTACTCTTAAACAATAATTGTGGACATTGGATTTTGAAACTATGTGCAGCTTACTGAGAAAGCAGCTGAAAAATTTCCCTCATTACAAATCTCAGTCCAACATTCTTTTGGACTTCAGCACTAGCAAAATCAAGATGTATGAACTGAAGAACTTATAGATGTGGTCAACAATTCATAATTTATTATTATGTTGTTCATAAATAATCATAATTTAATTACATGGTAATAATTTATTATGTTTGTATGTCACTCTTAAAATAGCTTGGTTCAAGACTCATTTCAAATTTCATAGAATCATAGAACAGCAGAGTTGGAAGTGGTCTGTAAGGCCATTGCAACCCCTTGCTCAGTGCAGGACTCCAAATTAAAGTATTTCATTTCACCTCACTTTGGATGGTCTTAGGCAAAGTCTAAACTTGGGCAAGTTCTCAGCTTCAGTCCAGTCATTTCCCACCTTTATGGGATAATAATACTGGCCTGTAGATGGTTGTAAGAACTGGTGCAGTAATGTATATCAAGCACTTTAAAAAATCAGTTCTCTACTCAAGAAATCAAAGTTTAGTGGTTAGCACTGATGTTAGTTAACCAAAGCCCCACTGAGTTAAGAGGGTCTACTGTAAGTCTAGATACAAACCTGTATCAGGAAATTCTGGATGCTATGCTGTCTATGCAAACTGAGGAGATTTATGTGAGCACTTCTTTTGAAAATGACATTTCTTCTGCCATTGTTTTTTTCATTTCCCTTGCAATTTATTCTTGCTATGCTAGTGGCAGGGAGAGGTTTTGGAGCTAAGCAGGACACTTCCAGTAAGCTTCCAATCACTGGAAACCTGTTCTGTATGCTGCAGAATCAGAACAAACCTACATTCATGGCTTTTAGCACTCCACAGATGATGGTGATGATGTTTTTAAGGTTTTCAAATCATACCTTGCAGCATAGGGCTACAGTTTACCAAGAATGTGGTGTAGTACTACATGCTGCAGCAGCATTATTGGCTGGCAGCTGTTCCATGGGAAGACTGACTTGTATGCGTACCTCTTTTTCGTACCCGCTTTTCCTTGCGCCAGATTCCTTACAGTGGTCTGGGGTTGAGAAATGTTCTGTTGGAATTCATAGCCACATGCTTGATGCACATTTCACTGGATATAATTAAGTGCAGGGAGAAATCACCTGCCTATAGTTCCTCATCCAGCAAGTGATCTACTTTGTTGGGTTAGAAAGAAAGCTCAAATGAGGACTGGAAAGGAATCCTGCCCCTTTTGTTCTGCTGTGTTTCTAGTTTATTTTATTTTTTGCAGGTCCACACAATTTTTAAAATGAATATTATTTTGTATTTAATTTAATGTATGGTCAAAATGGAACCTGTACGCCCCATCCAAAACAGTAGGAGTAAAGTGCGCAAATCATTGAAATTTTTCATACATCTTTATTTTGAAGGCCAAAAAGGATTAAAAAACTGAAAACAGTTTAAAGTTGAAAAGTAGTGTTTGACACATTGCTCTAAATCAGGGGTCCTCAAACTTTTTCATCAGGAGGTCAGTTGAAAGGTGCCGGTGCTGGGCACGGGCCAGAAAGGTGGTGCTGGCAGTGCGTGCGGGCCGGCGGGGGGGGGGGGGGGCAGGGGGGGGACATGCAGGCATGTGCACTGAGGCAGGGGCAGGGCACGCAGCAAGGGGAGGCGAGGCGCATGTGCACAGTGAAGAGAAGCGGGGCAGGCGCACAAGGCAGCAGCTTGCTCACTTGGAGATCATTTTCTCTGAGTGAGCAAACTGCTGCCTCCCCGTGCAGGGCAAGATGGGCGGCGACGGACTCACGTGTGGGTGTGGGCACATGCACGGCGGGTCCAAATGGGCATGGCAGGCCGGATCCAGCCCCCAGGCCATAGTTTGAGGACCCATGCTCTAAATTATATTACTCTTCATTATAAAAAGTATAATGATTCATTCATAATTGTGAGGCTATAGTGAGGAGAACAGTCTTTATATAGACTTTTTCTCTGCATCCACAGAAAAAAATAGATATATACCTACACCAATGCATGAGACCAGGGATGTTTGGCATACATGCAGTCCCAGAATGTTGCATTCTGCAAATAGCAGAACCCCTGTTTGTTGAAATCTGGTTTAACCACTTGGGGTATTTATAATGTAATTGCACAGAACTGTAAAGGTGGGGAGGAATCTAGCCAGAGTCATCACTCATTTATAGCCCTCCTTCTTTTCCCCTTACCAGAAAAAACAATCCTTACAGAGGAAAAGATGGAATAGTTGCGCTCTTTTTATTGGTAGCACTAGGCTCCCTCTCTTTTGGAAGAGTTTTGAAAGAACTTGATTATCATTTTAGTTTGTCAGTGTATGATTATTCTACTGTCTTCTTTACAGGGTTACAGCCCATTTACTGGAGCAGGGATGATGTGGGCCAGTGGCTGAAGTGGGCAGAAAAGGAGTTCTCATTGAGGCCTATTGAAAGCAACACTTTTGAGATGAATGGCAAAGCACTCTTGCTTCTGACCAAAGAGGATTTCCGATACAGGTCTCCACATTCAGGTGACTAGCTCATGTTCTAAGAAGGGGGGGGGGAGGAGATGCACGCCCTTTATAAAGCAGGTATACAAATTAATCAGAGCTTCCCTTGGGAAAGGATCCAACTTCTGCCATGTTTGTTCAAGTTACCCAGTTTGAAGTTGGCTTGTTTCAAGCTAACATTAATATTTTCACAGTTTGGGTGGCAAAAACTTGGGTGGTACTTAAGCAAAAGTGAAAACAAAAGCTTTCAAGCCACTTCTCACAGCCCTACTGGAGGAGGGAGGAAAAGGGAGAGACAGAATGGGATGGGACAGGTGAGGGAAGAGTGTAAGCCAAGCAGACGGTAAGGCTAGGCTCATTTCCATCATGTTAAACATGATGAATCTCCGGAATTTTCTTAGCAATTGAATTGTCTGAATAATTAATATGACATTTTTACTGTCTTTATACTTATCCTGATGCTACTGACCAAATGCAGCTTAGAAGAATTAATACATCTCTTGTCTTTCCTAGCTTGTGGAAAGCCAGATAGATATACAAATGTTGGGGTCCCTTTACTTGAGCTTATCCATGAGAAAAAAATGGACTCCTGTTTATAATGCTACTAGATGTTGCTACAAAATGAGACCTCTTACCCTTATAATTTGAGTGGTGGCCATGTAAAGTATTTTTGCACTTGGTGGCTCTAAAAATGTGCCTTAGTGCCCCATATGGATGGTGCCTGGTCCTTTGGGAAGTAGCAGCAACAGCACAGAGAAAGTGTGCAGGGTGTTACCATCACTTCTGAGGGATGCCTATTTCTATTTCATCTTTGCTGCCTTGTATATGCACCTTTTTCTGTGATACCTTTATCCAGGTGGCATCTAAGTGGGAGGACCAGGCAAGTGTAATCAACCAAACTTAAAGGGGGACATGGGTGCACAGCGGCATCTAGTATGGTTAGTAGATATACATGAATAGAGGCAGGAAAATCTACATACATTGCTCTGGGGCAGAGGTGGCCCTTTTAATATGTATGGCCCATTCACAATTGACCTGTCATCAAAATGACGGTGTCAGCTCTCATTCTGCCAGTTCCTCAAGGAGTGATGCATTCACTAATAGAATCTAAACTGTTGCCCAAATGGGGCTAAGAGTTGTGTGGTGGAAAAAAAAACAACAGCAGCAATTGCTGTTTAACTAAATTAGCTAAAGGACTATTCAGCCAGACTAATAACCATGAGCTTTCTTTTATGCATGTATAATATATATCCATATGAGATTAATGACCTTATAATTACATCAGCTGATGATTATGATCTCAGTCAGTTTAGATGAAGTGCCTGGAAAAAACTTGTGTCAAACATAGAAAGAGCCATCATTTGTGGAATAGTAAATAAGCTGTGAGCATCTAACTCTTCAAGATCTCAAGAAGGAGGGATTGCCCAGGTCATTCTGACCTATTCGTGACTAAGGCATTTGGTCTGTAGTACTTGCAGGTGGGAGCTCTTCCATGACCAGCCCTACCATTATTTAGGACAACCTGAAAAGGGAGCAATTTATTAATTTATTTTATGCTTCCAATGGTCTTGGGATCAAATAAATAAAAGGCTATTGTATAGTACTTCATTTTTGGAGACAAAGATTGGACATGGTTTTCATTTTGAGGATGCAAATATCCATCCCTGAAATGATGCTTAATATAATTAATCAGAGCACCTGCAGAATGAATTACATTTTTACACTTGTTCCTTCTCCACCCCTGATTAGCTACCCATCTTCCACTCCTCCACAGTAAAAACAGATGCTGAGGCCTGGCAACTCAGCCTCCATCCCCTAAAATGGCTGGTCAGCCAGTTCTGTTACCATCAACACCAATTTCCATAAGCAGTTTGCTTGTCAGAAAAGGAGGAGTTAAGTGGAACCACACTTAGTCCCCCAAGTTCTTGAGCCATATTCCACCATTCTTTACCCAGCAAGCAGACATTTCCACATCCTAACTCAGTAACTCACAAATTGTGTTCCATGGGAAAACTGCCGGTATACTGTGAGAAAATCTTTGTATTTACAATACTCTGTTTAATATCATGCTGGTTGATAATAAGATATTCAAGGAAGTAAACTACAAAAGTAGAAACAACAAACAATAAATTTTAAATGATTTTTACAAACTAGCATAATAATTAGGCACTGTTTCCTTGTCTGTTTGGATTTGTAAGGACTTAAGGATCCAAAATGATTTTTGGAGACTTTTGATTTCCACATCAGAGTTGTGTTTGGTCTAGTTCTAATTGGGATGAGAACCACTTACTAAAGGAAATCCTGCCAACTTGGAAGTCAAAGAAAGGATTTGGAGCCTAGTCTTTCCACAAATGCACAAGTTTTCCATGTGCAGCAATTTAATAATTCTCTGACTTTGGAGAGCATTTCAGTACTTTGCAGCCAGGCTCCTCTCCTTGAATGGAGGCAAGGGCCACCTGTTCTGGATATTATGGAATTTAAGGGGCCTTTTGATGCCCTTGACTCGCTAAGCCTAGCTTTAGGGATGCAGGTTCTCCACAAACCACCAGGGACTTTTTCTTAGATATTTTCCATTTACACCTTTGCCACTCCACCTCCATCCTATTCTATATAGACTAAAGTTCTCAGTCCCAACTCACATTTACCCTTTCACAGAAGTAAAAGCTGAACAATAAAAGCTGTTGGGATCTGGAGACGAGAAAGTCTTGCCACAATGGGGTAAGCAAATGGAAGGCAGCTGAGGGTCTCCCTTCTCTGACAGAGGAGGAAAGTGGACTCAGTCGCTTCATCCAACCTATCACTTTCTCCCATAGTGAGAAGAATGAGAGATGGGCTAGGCAGAAGGAAAGTCACCTGCACTGGGAGAACTGCCACTTTCACTGGCATTGGCAAGTCACAATGGTGCCACACCTCATCTCCCTGCTGCTTTTTCTGATCTGAAGAACCAGGACCATACTGGAACTACTCTGTCTGAACAAGTTTCTAAAGAAGGAGCACTTCCATGGAAAATATGGGGGTCAATAGTGGCAGTCCTTAGGGTCACTCAAGGATGGCTTTCTGGCATCTGGAAACCTAAGAGAAATGTATTTGCATATGCTAATCAACCCCAGCCACAGGGAGGGGGGATTATTTAATAGATTTATATCCCACTTTTTTTCTTTTTTAAAGAACTCAAAGCAGCGTACATCATTCTCTTCTTCCTCTTCTCAATCTTATCCCCATAACAACCCCGTAAGTTAGTTTGGGCTTAAAGCCACCTAGTTGGCTCCATGGCTGACAAGGGACTAGAACCCAGGGTGTCTGAGTCCCAGTCCTGCACTCTTAACTGCTACAGGACACTGGAACTCAAATCTCTTTTGTTTCCATTACAGTACGTGATATTTTCAGTTCATTCCTCCTCACAGCAGCAGCCAGGATGTTCACCAAGCAGAGCTAAGGCAAAATGGGGGTATATCTTGACAACATTCTACTGTAGTCCCTTTCCAAGAGTCAGAGCCACAGGGACCTGTGGACAGTTCTGGAGTACCACAAGGGGCACTAAGAACACGTAAACCCAAGCTCATAATAAGGAACGCCTATGTGTATCTGCAGGTATATTCCAGTTCCAAGTGCATTAGCTACCAGCAAGAAAGCAAAAGCTTTCAGGCTAAACTACCTCTGTGTGCAAGCCCACAAAAACAAGTGTAATGATATTACATAGCATAGCTTCAGGTGTTAGCATAATGGTGGCAGGGTATCCCTGAAGCCCCAGTGAAAGCTACCATAACCCCATCAGCACTATATTGCAGTGTGGACATCTCTACAGATTGTTATTCTACAGTAGGAGTGCATCCTTCTGGATTAGTGTTTCAGCTCATAGCATCTGGCACAAGCAATATGCTTAACAGTTTCGGACAGGCTTTTTATCACCAAGGATGCAAGTCTGTTAGGTTGGGAGTGCATCTAGACAGTTAGCTGGCCCCAGGGAAAAGGACGATGGAGAAAGCAAAGGAAAGTAACAACTGAGAGCCATCAAGCTGGTCTTGCTTCCATTCTGCAGTTGCCATGTTCTCATCATGTTAGAGGCATACAAGACCAGGCATACAAAGGGAATGCACTCAACGTGTGCAGAGTTTTATTCTTTTTATTCTTTTATTTTTATTATTTTATGTGCACAAATGGATTGGGCACTGTAGCACCTCCATTCTGTCAAGGCAGAGCACCTGTCAGACCTAACCGACATCATGGCAGACTGGTTTAGCACAACAACAGTGGAGGGGCCTGAGTGGAAACTCAGGATGGAGACATTTTAAGTGGAGATGGCAGTACTTTGAGACTCCAGAGCTGGCTCTATTAGCTACCACAGAACATTCTCAGATGCCAAGATTCTTTGTAAGACACCTAAGTCAAGGAATGGAAGGCATAAACACACTGGAGGTGCTGTGGCCTGAAGGATCTCATATCCTCATATCCATGTCCATCCTGCTAACTGATCCCAGTAGCTCACAAAAAGATATGGAAACCTGCTTCAACTGTTGAGCCTAGTTGCAGGAACAGGTCCAGCAAAATTTCCTTGTCCAGACATATTCCATCCGAGAACCTGCAGAAAGACAGGTATGAGAGCAATTAGCCTTCTCAGAAGAAGTGTGAAAACCTTTCTGTCTTCAAGGGAGGACTCCATGGCCAAGATGTACTGTAGCACTTGTAACTACCAAAAGTAGGTTGCAGGAGTGAGCAGGCTGCAGGGATGCAAGGTGTTCCACCTAAAGGCATCACAGGTCACTCAGGATGGCAGTCTCGATGGCCCTCCATGGCAGTTTGTTGCTAAATGAAACTTGAAAGGTAACAATTCCCCAGCAGTTGCAACTTTGGGGAGTGCTACAGAGTGCTGCAGAGATCAGTTTGTCAAGACGCCTGGGCACCTGTCTTAGGAGGACACTGCTGTTCCACGGTGAAGTATTGGAATGCCCTCCAGAGTCAGGGGAGAAAAGGAATTTGTGGACCCTGTATTCCTTTTCTCCATGACTCAAGGAGGGTACTCCACCCATGGTTATTACACAGGGCCTTGTGAACACAGAGGTTCTTCATTGTGGCCTCTGTGCATCACACATTATGGGTGCTGCGCCTGCTCAATGCCTGCAGCCGGGAAAGATTCAAAGTTTCAACTGTTTTGGTGGGGACTCCACACCCCTCTCCCCATAGTATAAAGGGCGGAGTGCCTGCCATTTCCCCAGTCACCTTGCGACCGCCGTTCGCTGTGCCTCGAACCTTTTGTTGCCTCTTGTAGCTATACTCACCATTTATATACACTTTCAATCACTGTTTTTCTCTCATTACGATCCCTTTCTAAGTTATAACTACCTCCCCTCCCCCTTTCTAGAAAGTTTTCTTCCCCTTTCCCCATGAAAAATATATTTAAAAAAAACCTTCTATCATTATTCTTGTTGCCTTTTCTCTCTCACTCTTGCTATCCTCTCCTTTTCTTCGATGGCTCAGCAAGTAGCCTTCCACAAGTGCACCAAGTGCGGGGCTAAAATGTCCCCCACTGATCCGCATGATCTGTGCCTTCTTTGCTTGGGGGAAGGACACAGGACTGGCAAGTGTGGCCATTGCCAGTCTTTCACGAGGCAGGCCCGTAAGAATTGCAAGAATCACCTGCAGAAGATTCTGTAGGAGCAGACCTTGGTCACATCTGATCAACTCACAGCTGAGACCACGCCTGCCGGCCTGTCTATGGCCGCTCCTCCTCCTCATCCATTGGCTGATGGCATGACTCCTACAGAGGCCAAATGCTCCTTTCACTCTCCTCACCATAAGCAGAAGGAGAAGAGGAAGCATACTGGATCCGACGAGCCTTCAGCTCCCAAAAACAAGAAGACCAAGGCTGATAAGTCAGATCGCAAGCAGAAAAAGCTTGCTAAGCCACCATGGAGAAACTTGGGTTCGACCACACCATCGGTACTGACCGTCATCTCAATCCCAACACCAACTGGTTCACATCTGCAGTCAGTCATGCAGGTGACCCCACCAGGGTCCCCTCAAAGGATCTCTCTCTTGGGCCATTCTACTCCGGACCACTTGGAGGCTGTTGTTCGCGGCTCCATATCTGACAGTGAGATTCAGGACTCACCACCTCAGCCTCATACTGGTTCACCATCAGCGTGTTCTCCGACCCCGATACCGGCTTCTCCTGACACTTCTCCAAGGGCCCAGCCTCAGTTGACCTGCCAACAACAGCAAGCTCCAAGACTTCAAGGAACTGGGTGCCTATGCCCTATGATGATTTTGATCTTTCCCAATACCCTTGGGACTACTGTCCGCTGCACAGGTATTACCCCAGGCCTTCCATGCACCCACATCACTCCACACCACATCCAGTCCCGAGAGATGTGCCCTCAACATCAGCGGTTTCATTGTCTAGACCTCCTTCTTCCCCGGCTGATTCTTTCTCCAGCCTGGCGTATCAGTATGATTCAGATTTGGAGGACTCAGAGCAAGCATCCACTTCACTGGATGCAATCATCTCCACTCAAGGCCCCAGTTCTCCAGAAGTCTTACTCCACCTTTGGGGAGCTGATGGCACAACTTGCCAGGCCACTGGAGATCAAAGTACAACATCGCTTTGATCCCAGTACAGGCAATTTTTATGACATCATGCAGAAAAAACACTCTTCCACCATCTCCTTGCTGCTCATCACAACTCTCTGGCAAGCCATGACCAACAACTGGCAGTTCCCGAATCAGCCACACCCAACCTTCCAACGTTACGAGTCCATGTATAAAGTCCGGGAACAGGACATCCTGTTCTTACTCAAACACCCCAAGCCTAGCTTGATTGTCGTTGAGTCATCACAAGGTTGGAAAAATGGAGCATTCTACTCCCAGGGATTAGGAGGGATGCAAGATTGATATGATGTCTCGCTGCATCTACACTGCCCCTGGTCTCGGGCTTTGCATTTCCAATTATGAAGTAACGATGGTCAGATATCAGTATTTTCTTATGCAGAGGCTGGAATCAATCACTGTGGGTCTCCCAGAACAACAGAGAGACCTCGTCCAGGTATTCACCCGTGAAGCCATGCAGATGGCCATCCAGCAACTAACTACGGCGAGGCATCATGTCGACTGCAATTTGAGGGTGCTCGTTGGTGCCATCGCCCTCCGTCACCATGCTTGGCTGCGATCTTGCAACTTCCCGGACAAGACCAAGAGGCATATCGAAAGTATGCCCTTTGACGGCTCTGGGCTCTTCAACGCCCGCACCGATCACAAGCTTGAAAACATCTACAAAGCACGTGTCACCGCTCATCGGATGGAGATTCCCTCCCAACAATGACGTAAGTGGCCTTGGTCCCATCCTCAGTACCGATACCAGCCATATGTTCAATACGCCGGCCGTCAACAATTCCAACGTCAGCAACAGCATAATTGCAAACAGGCCGCACCTCATTACCAACAAGCCTGTCACCGCCCCAACTCCAACAAACGCCAGCATTGATGGGACATGCAAACTTCTCACCTCTGCAACCCACCCTCCCCTCTTCCTTTTGGGGATCAGCTACAAAGCCGACTCCCCATTTGGGAGTCCATCACATCTGATAAGTGGGTACTTTCCATCGTGGAGTATGGCTATAAAATCAAGTTTGACACTGCGCCCCCTTGGGGACTGATCCGATATATGTCTCCTTCTCCGGTCCTTCAAGATGAAGTTTCCCAACTACTTGTAAAGGAGTGATTCGGCAACTCACCCGCTCTGAGGGGCTCCACACTTCTACTTGAGATATTTTACGGTCCCGAAACAGGACAGTGGTCTACATCCAATATTGGACTTAACATGGCATCAATAAGTTCATCAAAACTAAAAAATTTCAGATGACCACCTTCCAAAACATCCTTCTGTTGCTCAGGAAAGAGGATTGGTTCACATCTCTGGACTTGAAAGATGCTTAGTTTTATATCAGTATCCACCCTACTCATAGGTACCTACTCCAATTCATGGTTGGTGCCAATATTTTCAAATACAATGTTCTTCCCTTCGGGCTCACTACCACCCCAAGGGTCTTCACCAAGTGTATGACTCCTGTTTGCGCCCACCTGAGGCTACAAAGCACTCACATTTACCCTTACCTTGATGACTGGCTGATCGTCTCCTCTTCCAGAGAAGGTCTATCAGCCATTGATACCACATGTACCCTCCTTGACAAACTTGGACTCTATTAACTTTGAGAAATCCTTCCTCGCTCCTTCGCAGGTCATCAACTTCATCAGAGCTCGCCTCAACTCACTTCATGCCCGACTCTTCCTTCCACAGGCTTGAAAGGACAAGCTATGTTCCTCTATCCATCGAATTTCCACACATCAGACTGTGTCCATGCTGTCTGTACAGAAACTGCTTGGCCACATGGCCTCCACGGTCTCCATGCTTTCCAATGCCAGATTACGGATGAGACCATTACAGCTATGGTTCAACCGTCTCTTCCACTCACAGCATGACTCACCTTATCGCCTGCTTCAACCGCCTACCTCCATTCTTCGGACTTTGTCATGGTGGACAGTGGAGGACAACCTCTCTGTTGGGGTCCTGTTTCAACAGCCCCAACGAGCCCTGACACTCTATATCAATGCTTCCCTTACGGAATGGGGAGTACACTGTGCTGACTTCTGCACTCAGGGTGCTTGGCAAGGGCACAAGACCTCCAGAGACCTATCAGTTGTTTGGAACTTCTGGCGGTTTTCAAAGCCCTTCAGTTCTTCGAGAATATCCTTCGGGACCGAGTCATTCAGATAACTTCGGACAATGTAGTTACAGTGTTCTACATCAACAAGCAGGGTGGCACGAAGTCTGCTCTGCTGGCTTACCTTGCCCGCCATCTATGGGACTGGTGTATTCCAAGAGGTATCACCCCTCTCATAGTTCACCTTGCCGGAACTGACAACGAGAAAGCGGACTCTCTCAGCAGACACATGTCAACAACTCATGAGTGGGAGCTGGATCGCCAGGTCTGCCAGCATCTCTTCCAGCTTTGGGGCCTGCCAGACATAGATCTCTTTGCCACCCACAGCAACTCAGTCTGCACAACTTATTGCTCCCAGGTGGGCATCGGTCCGAACTCAGTCAGAGACACACTGATGGTTCCCTGGACGAATGAGTTCTTTTATGAGTTTCCTCCAGTACCTCTAATCGCAAAGATTCTAGCCAAGATCAGTCAAGATGATGCCCCAGAGATTCTCATCACACCTTCGTGGCCCCGGCAACCATGGTTTCCCACCATTCTCTGCCTCTGCAAGAGCACTTTCCTTCATCTTCCATGGATTCCACATCTTCTGACTTAACAAAGCGGCACCATTCAACGTCCAGATCTACACTCTCTGAACCTTATGGCCTGGCTCATTCAATAACTAACACTGTCTTATCAACACTGACAAATCTGTCGGTTTCAACACCTCTTCTGCAGCCCTCCGTCATGGCCATACCATAGGTTTCGACATCGGTTCCCAGTTCTTCATCTAATCTGTACACTTTCCATCCTGACATACAGTTTATTCTTCAATCTGCTCTAAGACCAGCTACTCGCCACTCCTATGAAGCTAAATGGAAACACTTTACTTCGTTTGTGTTAACCAACTATTTTACTCCTCATTCAGCCTCAGTTGAGAACATTTTACAAGTTCTCCTATCTCTACACCAAAATGGACTTAAGCCTTCTTTTAAAATTTACATTGCTGCTATTTCACATTATCGCAGCTCTATATCGGGCTCCTCAGTGTTTTTACATTTTCTCATTCATTGCTTCTTAAAAGGACTACAGAACCTCCAACCACCAGTCCAGTTGGTGGTACCAACATGGAGTCTTTCAGTGGTTATTCAGGCGTTTACCAAGCCTCCATTTGAACTGCTAGCCACCACAGATTTACGTCTTTTATCCTGGAAGACTGCTTTCCTCATAGCCATTACTTCAGCCAGAAGGGCTAGTGAACTCTGTGCTCTGCGAATTGACCCTCCTTATCTCAACTTCCACAAGAAGAAAGGTTCTCCGTACCAACCCGGCCTTTCTTCCTAAGGTCACTTTGTCCTTCCACATCAATCAGGATATTGTCTTACGGAATTCTTTCCTACCCCTTAACACTGATAGAACGTTCTTTACATTCACTCGATGTTCGACGCTGTTTAGCATTCTATCAATCCTTGACTGAATCTTTCAGAAAGACTAAACGCCTCTTTGTCAAGTATTCTGAACACAACAAGGGCTCTCCGATTACTTCTCGGAGACTCTCTAAGTGGATTGTTCAAACTTTTGAACTCTCCTGTCATCAATCCAAGTTGGACTTACCTGTGATGCCTAAGGGTCATTCCACAAAGGCTGTTGCAGCTTCTTCTGCCTTTTCTGCCAGCATTCCATTGCATGACATCTGCAAAGCGGCTACCCGGACTATCCCTTGCACGTTTACCAAACACTACCAACTAGATGTTCGTGCCAGACAGGGCCATTCAGTCCTCTCCTCAGTTCTTCAGTGATGACACCGCCCCACCTCCAGTGTGGTAAGCTTACTAATCACCCATAATGTGTGATGCACAGAGACTACGATGAAGAAAAACAGGTTGCTTACCTGTAACTGTTGTTCTTCGAGTGGCCATCTGTGCATTCACACAACCTACCCACCGGCCCCAGTGTCAGTGACCGGATTGATGGGAATTACTTTCCTTGTCCTTCCACATTGTTTCTACCTATTTAATATAGGTATATATTTTATATCATATGCTCCTTACTTGAGCATCCCTATCTGATCTATCATTTACTGTGAATTCATTTTCACCAATTCCACCTGGGAGCGAACAGATGGTCTTCAGTAGACTGGGGAAGTGGCTGGCACTCTGCCCTTTATGCTATGGGGGAGGGGCATGGAGTTCCTCCCAAAATCATTGAAGCTTTGAATCTTTCCCAGTTGCAGGCATTGTGCAGGCGCAGCACCTATAATGTGTGAATGCACAGGTGACCACTCAAAGAATGACAGTTACAGGTAAGCAACCTCTCTTTCCTGCACAGCTGTGTTTATGGGGAGGCAAGTAAAGCGCCTTAGAGCTGGGGTCCCTGCTGTGGTGCCTGCCAGTTTCCTCTGCCTCTCCTGATTCTTTTTTCTTAAAATGGTTTTGTTTTCATCTGCAGCCTGAAAAGCAAAGTGCCATCCTCTAGCACCATCTTTGGTTAGGTTCAACAAAGTGGGTTTTGTGTTTTAGACCCTATCTCTACCTTGTACTTAGGTTCTTGGGGGAGAGGCTTTTTGCTTAGTTCTGCCTGTTTGACTTCTGGGAATGTATGTTTTGTGATCAGCCACCCTTCTATGGCGGCCATTTTATAAATCGGCAAGCTACTACTTCCATGGCAGCCACTTTGTGAAAGCACCTACAGTATTCTAAAACATAGAGTCCAAATGAGTCCACTGACCTCAGAAGGTTGGAGACTGAAACCCTAGGAGATATTCCCACCTATCTACTTCTGTACTCTACTACCTGATCCCATCCTTCTTAGTTTCTCTTTCTATTGCCTAAAAGACCACATGAGATGAAAACCTAATGAGATGAGGAGCTCAATATTTCAATATTCCAATATTCCAATACAGCCCAGTCCGGCATGCTTGTAGGCTCCTTCTCTTCTGGAATAAGCAAAAGTTGGTGAATGTTACCTCCGTTCAAAAGGCCTCCTACTCCTGAAGTATTGGGATGCCCTCCATGAATCCTGAAAAACCAGAATACACAGTAAGTTATGTCCTTATTTGTGTGAAAAGCCATTCCATCAAGTGACTCCCCAGCCCCCATTTGAAGTGGCATGACCCAACCAAAAGGTACCCCCCTCTGGAGGATGATGCTTTTGCTTTTTCTAGTATTGTATAGCTTTTCATTCACTTGGGGTGGCTCTTTCTTTTTCAGGTGATGTATTGTATGAGCTTCTGCAGCATATTTTGAAGCAAAGGAATTCTCATGTGCTGTTTTCACCTTTCTTCCACCCGGGGAACTCTATCCATGCTCAGCCAGAAGTGATGTTGCATCAAAATCATGATGAAGGTAAGAATATCTCTTTGTTCATAAGAAGCACTGTTACACAATGACTTTGTGTAATACTGTAGTAAAAAGGAGGGGAGGGATAACTCATAAACTCTGGCCATTGGATTGAGTTTGTGCCCACATATTTGACTGCCTCGTCTAAAAATGTTCTGTTAAGTTAGAAAATATATCATTAAGGAGACCAAAGAAGACAAACGTTCTTGGGTTTTGTGTTGTTTAATCCCTGTCATATCCAAAATGAGGTTGATGGCCAGAACTTGAGCTTGGCTATATTTGTTCAGTATACAAAATATCTGATGCCTCATTTATCCAGTGAGAAACAGCCTGTCAGAAAAGATAACTTGTAGTATAGGTTTCCAGTTTAGTTCCAAGCACCAGTACCAACCTCCTGGGCTATATAATGTGTGAATTATGATTGGAGTGTGCTGAGCTTCAGATCCCTTTTATGTTAAGCATTGCTTGATTACGCAAAACTTCATTATGCAAAACTTCATTTCAGTAACGGCCTATAGTTGAATGCTAAAGCTTGGAGTACCCATGCATAAGCAAGCCCTTCTGCAGTGAGGTCTCTTTACAAGAAGCATGTTCAGTATGTGGATGAAAACATAGGTTGAGGCTGGGGCTCTTCATCACAATATGGTCCTTCACACAAGTAACAAGGCACTGCTTTTAGAATGCCATGCTGGTATTATATTAAAAATGCATGTTTTGTGCAATGGTGTTACTGAGTAAATGTGGTCTATAACTGGGAAATGGTCTCTTCTAGATGGTACCAGCTTTATTATGGAGGAGGAAGCAGCCACTGCTGCCACCTCTGTTGTGAATTTGGCAGTGGCAGCAAAACAAAATAACAGTTCTTTTTTGTGGTCGCTGTGCATCATACATATGAGCTCTGCCCCTTCATGGGGCCTGTTGTCAGGAAGATTTTCCTAGCTAAAACTCATTCCAGTGGAAGCCCCTCCCCTCCCTCCCCTTTGATGTCCCTAAGTGGAGCTCCTGCCATTTTCCTCAGTTCTTTTCTGACCTCCATTGCACATGCCTCAGGTTTTTCCCTAAGAATTTCCAACATTTGTATCACCCCTTCCTGAACTATCATGCTCTATCCCTCATTCACTCACTTTATTCTTCTTATCCCTTTTCCAAAATAATAATATCTCCTTAAAAATAAAACCTCCAACCTTTCATTAATTCTTTGGGCCTGTCCTTTTGTCTTAGCTTTCTTCTCTCCCTGATGGTGCTCAAAGCGTCCTTCAGAAAATGTGTTCACTGTGGAAGCCATCTGCCTTCTACAAATGCTCCTACTGCCTGGGAGTGGACCACCCTGGGCCCAGAAGAACCAAGTGGGCTGACTTAGAGTTGGATTGTGGAACTGTGCCCTTATGGCCACTAACTCAGCCACAGGACTGCTGCTGGAAGTGCACGCCCACTTTGTGGACAGCTCATTTCTCCCACCTGTCCTACCCTCACCTTTGTCTGACTACATGGACAAGGAGGAACACAGTGCTACTCTCCATTGATGCTGTACGTGGATGCATCAGTGCTGTTTTTCTACACCAGTTCCTATACCAGTTCCTGCCCCCTTCCTGTAGCTACCCCTGTGCCAGCTCCTGTGGTCCCTGCAGTGCTTATGGCACTGGTTCCTGTGCGTTCCTTTTCCTCAGCTCCCTCACAGGCCCCTGTGATCACCCTGACCAAGCTGGTGGCAACACTGTCCTATTCCAAGGAAGAGATATGAAACGTACCAGCAGGGGGCCCTGGCTGCAGTGGGAGCCCCAGTCTCCCACCCAAAGGAACTTAGGGAGGCCCTGTCAACCCATGGTCACTGCAGTGGGGCTCCCTGGTCTACCATCCAGAGGAACTAAGAATTGTTTTCCACAGTTCCTCTGCCCATTCCCACAGCTGGTTCCCATGCCCCAACTGCCTACTCTGCTCTGGCAGTCATCACCCTTGGACCAAGATGACCATGTCTTGACTTCAAACTCACTGCTGCTCCTTAAGGAAGTGCTCACTTCCTCATCCAAAGACATGATTTTGGCCCAGGATTCCCCTCCGAAGAGCTGGGAAGTTTTTCCAATCAGGTTTTTTGGATGGCAGCATTATTTGGACTGTATACCCAGAGGACACAGTCCTGGTGGTCATTCCATTCTTTGCATGAAAAGATCTGTGGAGGGTGCTGGCACAGCCAGAGCCAACATCCACCTGGCTGGAGAGCCTGTGACAGGTCCAGGAGCGCAGCATCCCATTCCTTCTGCAGCATCCCCATGGTCATTGTGGAGAAAGCCTCTCTCAGAGGGTTGTTCCAGAACTGAGGAGCTGCCTTTCGATGGTGAAGCCCTCTTCAGTGCCCATACCGACAAGTAATGGGGCACCCTCCCCCACCAAAAAGCCAGGGCTGCTGCCAAGAAAATGGGCTTTGTGCCTGCACAACCACAGAGGGCACATGAGTGGTCTGTGCTCCCTACTCAATCCAGCCAGCAACAGCTCACCCAACCACACTGGAGCGATGCCACCTCTCAGTTCCTGCAGTTGCAAGAAGGAAACTGGACACTGAGAGGTGACACCACTGACCACTGCAGCCTGCCAATCCCCTCCAGCTGTGCAGACCTGGTTCAAAGGAAGCCACCAGTCCATCACTACTGGCAACCCCTGCACCCATTCCTGCACTGATTCCTGTGATGGTTCCTGTAATGGTCCTTGTGGAACCTGCGGTGACCCAGTTTCAATTGCATGCACTCAACATCCCCCTCTCCTATGTTGTTGAGGGAAGTGCTCTGTTCCACCCTCCATCCAATCTCCACTATGGATCTACTCGTGGTATTGTACAGTACCAAAGAAGGATGGTGGCCTCCATCCTATCCTAGACCTGCTGGATGTGACCTGGATGGATTCATCCCCCATAAGAAGTTCTGCATGGTCTCATGCCAAATCTTCTGCCACTGTTGTGGCAAGGGAGGCGGATTTGCCTCAATTGACTCTGTCAGGGCAAGGCTCAATGCAACTATGGCATGGGCATACCTGGGCAGGGCAGCAGCACTAATCACCTTCACTTAACAGCTCCAGGTTAAACCCAGGACAACAGTGTAGCAGGTGCAGCGACCCTTGAGGCCCATGGCAGTGACGGTCATGGTTGTTCCATTTGCCATATGGATGTAGCCACTACAGCTCACCTACTGGCCCCAGAACAATTTGGTCTGGAAGCAGCTGGTGCTCCCATATTCCGTTCAGGTGAACCTTAACGGGTGGATCTGCTAACACAATCTAGCAAAGGGAGTTGCCTTCGTATTGAAGGAACTGGACCTGACCCTGACTACAGATGTGTCACACATGGGCTGAGGAGCACACTGTGCCAGCACCACAACCCATGGACTCTGGATGGATCAAGACTGGAGGAGGCATATAAACTATTTAAAGATCCTTGTGGACTGGAAGGCAATGATCATATTTCACCTCTGCCTCAAAGACAAGCATGTTTTGGTGACCATGGAAAACACTATGAGGATGTTCTACCTGAGCAGGCAAGGCAGCATGCAATCCACATCCTATACTCACCTCACTTAGTAGCTCTGGGTCTAGTGCCTCAGGAGAGGCATTAGCATTGTAGCCATTCACATGGCTGGGACCCACAATGTCATGGCGGATGCCCTGAGCAGGAAGACAGATGGGACCCACAAATAGGAGCTACACCCAAAAGTCCTGTCACCTCTCTTCTAAACCTGGGGTACCCATTGGTGGACGTCTTCACCAAAAGCATACTTTTTGCACCTGAGTTTGGGTCAGCCAGGGCTCAGTTCTCTGCTGGAAAGGGATCCTGTTCTGCCTTTACCTGCTGTTCTTCTTCGTGGTCTCTGTGCATCATACATAATGGGTACTGTGCCTGCGCAGTGCCTGTTGTCAGCCAGAATACTCAAGCTGCAACGGTTTTTGGCGGGAGCTCCGCACCCCTCTCCCTTGGTGCTATATAAGGCAGAGCACCCGCCATTTTCCTCAGTCTTCTTTCGACCGCCGATCGCATTGCCTCGAGCCATTACCTTGTCTTCTCGTACTTACTTGTTTGTTCTAGAATCGTTCTTACCCGTTGAATCCAACTTCTTTTTCCTTATTTCCCGGTTAACACTTTCCTCTTTACCTTTATTTTTATTTATATATATATATATATATATATATATATATATAGAGAGAGAGAGAGAGAGAGAGAGAGAGAGAGAGAGAGAGAGTTAGTATTTCCACTCTTTTTCTCTTACCTTTACTATCCTTCTTCTGACCTTCTCGATGGCTCAGCATGCGGTGTTTCGAAAGTGTTCGAAATGCAGGGCTAAAATGTCCCCAGTGGACCCACACGAGCTCTGCCTCTTCTGCTTGTGAGAGGGGCATCGCACCAACAAGTGTGGGCACTGCCAGGCCTTCACTAAACAGGCCAGAAAGAACCGAAAGAATAGGCTGAGAAAGATCCTTTGGGATCAGGCCTTACTAGCCTCTGATGAGCTCGCCGCTCAGCCTGTGCTGGCCGACCCTTCCAAGGGTGCGCCCTTCCTCCCCTCGCCCACCATCTGGGGGAGTTGCTTCCGAGGAGACCTCTCACTTCTCCCATTCCTTGCTCAAACAAAAGGAGAAGTGGAAGCATTCTGACCACGGGGATCCGTCGATTCCGAAGAAGGCCAAAAAAGATAAGTCGAGCAAGGCCAGCAGGAAGCATAGGCCTGCTCCGGAATCACGGAGAGATTTGGATTCGACCGCCCTGTCGGTCCAGACAGTACCATCGGTCCTGATGCCCTCAGCACCGACACCGAGAGAGCTGATGCAAGTCACACCGCCAGGATCCCCACAGAGGGTTGAACCTGCGGTTCCAACCATATCACATCCACCCAAACCAGTCGTTCATGGGTCGATGTCGGATGGAGAGATCCGTGACTCACCCTCAAGATCTTTGCCTTGCCATCTACCGGCTCGTTCCCAAACTCCGATGCTGTCCTCTTCCGAGGCTCCCAGGAGGACCACGGTGGTCGAATCCCACCAGCATCGCCGTTCATCGGGACAATCCGCTAGATCATGGGTCCCGATGCCTTATGAAGGGCTGGAGGCTTCGCAACCTCAATATAGGGGACCACCCCCATATGGCTACTACATGCCAAGGGAATACGGTCATCGATCCTGTCAGACAAGGGCTGAAGCTCCTTCTACTTTGGCGCCAACAACTTCTAGCTATCCTCCTTCTCCAGCTCAATCTTCTTCCAGTCCTCCATACCCATACGACTCAGACTCTGAGGACTCGGACGACTGTTCTACGTCCCCTGCGGCAGTCATATCCAGCCAGGGACCTGGGTCACCCGAAGAGTCCTATGCTACCTTCGGTGAACTTATGGGACACTTTACTAGAGCTTTGGAGATTGAGGTTGAGCATCAGCCCAACGTTAACAAGGACAACTTTTATGATACTGTCCGCAACGAGTAATCTTTCACAATTACCATCCTGTTGATTACAACCCTATGGGAGGCTATGGAGGATACATGGACCTCTCCTGATCAACCTCAGTCGACATCTTGAAGATACGAGTCCATGTACAAAGTCAAGGAACAAGATATTCCCTTCCTTCTTAAACATCTGAAGCCCAACTGTATCGTGGTCGAGTCCTCTCAGGGGCAAGACAACAGAGAGCACACGGCCCCTAGGGAAAAGGAAGGAAGGAAAATCGACCTTATGGCGAGACGCATTTATGCGACTATGGGACTGGGCTTGAGAATCTCCAACTACAAGGCGACGATGGCGAGGTATCAGTATTTTCTGATGCAGCGGCTGGATTCGATCACCCTGTCCATCCCAGGGCAACAACATGATCTAGCCCGAGTCTTCATAAGAGAGGCGATGCAACTCACGATCCAACAGCTCACGACAGCCCGCCATCATGTTGACAGCGATTCCCGCACTCTAGTTGGATCTGTCGCTCTCTGAAGGCGTGGACTCTGGTTACGCTCGTGCAACTTTCCAGAGAAGACCAAGAGATGGATCGAGGGGATGCCATTCAATGGATCGGGCATCTTCCACGATAGGACGGACCACAAGCTCGAGCATATTTATAATGCTTGGGCCACCACCAGGAAGATGGAGATCCCAGGCTCGAGCTGTCCTAAGTGGCATCAATCTCGATACCCAAGATACCAACCTTACCACTGTTTCCAGCCACGCCAACAATTCCCCCAGCGGCAACAACAAAATCGCACGCAACCGGCTGCCCAATATCAACAGGGCCACCGCCGCCAACCTGTTGATAAGAGGCAACGTTGACGGGCTCTGCGAACCAATCCTCTCTCTCCTACACCCCTCCCCCTCCCTATGGGGGCTGGCTGCCAAGCCGACTCCCTCTTTGGGAGACCATCACATCTGACAAATGGGTCCTTTCCATAATTGAATTTGGATATAGAATCGAGTTCGACATCATTCCCCCTTCGGGTCCGGTGCTATACACCACCTCATCGGAAATTCTTAGAGAAGAAGTATTCCAGCTACTTCATATGGGAGCAATCCGCCAACTCTCCCATTCCGATGGACCCTGCGGTTTCTACTCTAGATATTTAACGGTACCAAAGAGGGATGATGGCTTATGACCCATATTTGATCTAAGGGGCGTCAATGCCTTTATTACGACTAAGAAATTCCGTATACAAAATATCCTTCCCCTGCTAGAGAGAGAAGATTGGTTCGCATCCATTGATCTGAAGGATGCCTATTTCCATATAGGTATCCATCTGTTTTATAGGAGGTTTCTCCGATTTACAGTTGGTTATGACATTTTTGAATATAATGTCCTCCCATTTGGACTTACCACAGCCCCCAGGGTATTTACAAAGTGCATGGCTCCAATATGTGCTCACCTTCGTCAACAAGGTGTCCAAATTTGCCCATATTTAGACGATTGGTTCATCGTTTCCCCATCTCGGGACCGACTTGTTGCAGACGTTCACCTTACGTGCACTCTCCTGGAGGACTTGGGGCTCGTTTTTAATACCAAGAAATCCTGTCTCATTCCTTCACAGGTCATTGAGTTCATCAGAGCGCAACTCAATTCGGTCTGAGCACAAGCATTTTTACCATGGACACGAATGACAGACTTTGTTCAGTAGCCGGTCAGGTGCAGAAAGGCGGGCAAGGTCGAGCATTGCTTATTCAAAAACTTCTGGACCATATGGCATCAACTATTGTAGTGGTTCTGAATGCCAGACTATGAATGCGACCCCTCCAGCTGTGGTTCAATGCAGTGTTCCAGCCCCTCTGCAACTCCCCAAGGCGACGTCTCCTTCCTCCCGCTGAAGTTCGGCAGACTCTGACATGGTGGATGAACCCCGACAATCTCACCGTCGGCGTTTCGTTTCACCAGCGACAACCCTCCATTTCACTCCATACCAATGCATCTCTCATGGGTTGGGGAGCACACTGTTCCAACCTACAGAAACAGGGCATCTGGCAAGCACACGAGAGGTCCAATCACATCAACTTTCTCGAGTTGCTAGCAGTTTTCAAGGCACTACGATCTTTCGAACCCACATTACAGAATCGATCGATACAAGTGGCCTCCGACAACACAGTTACCGTTTTTTATCTGAACAAACAGGGTGGTACAAAGTTGGTACCGTTGGCCCATCTATCCATTCAGATTTGGGACTGGTGTATCCCCAGAGGGATTTCGCTCACAGCAATCCATCTAGCAGGAGTACACAACCAAGAAGCAGATACCTTGAGCAGAAAGATATCGTCAACCCACGAGTGGGAATTGGACAACCAAATTTGCAAAGACTTGTTTACCTGGTGGGGTACCCCGACTTTAGACCTATTTGCGACAGCTTCGAATTTGAACTGCAAGACATATTGCTCCAGGGCAGGTAAGGATCCGAACTCACTAGGGGATGCCCTGATGGTGAGTTGGTCGGATTCATTCCTGGACGCCTTTCCACCGATTCCGCTGATCACCTGCACCCTGGAGAAGGCTGCCTGGGACGGAGCAAGGGTCATTCTCATTACACCATGGTGGCCCCGTCAACCCTGGTTCTCGACCGCTCTCAGGCTGTCAAGACATACGTTCTTCCATCTGCCACACATCCCTCACCTAATTACGCAGGGGAGGGGGATGATTCTTCATCCCGACCTCAACACCCTCAATCTTACCATGTGGCTCCTGCAATAACTACCTCTACCGACCCTCACAGACTTCGACAAGACACCTTGGTTCTGATGCCAGAGCACCAGTCGGTACTGGAGGACCTCACTTGACTCTCCTCTGATGCTGCAACATCTCTACGGGAGATCGAGTTCATCCTACAGTCTGCCCTTGGACCATCCACTCATCGGTCGTATGAGGTGAAGTGGAAATGTTTCACCACATTTGCAGAAGCGAACCGTTTTAATCCAGAATTGGCTTCTATTGATAACATCTCTCTTTCTTGCTTTCTTTGCACCAGTCGGGACTTAAACCTACCTCTATCAAGGTCTACATCGCAGCTATATTCCATTTCCGCGGCCCTCTGTCGGGCTCATCCATGTTTTCTCACGCGCTCATCCGGTGCTTAAGGGACTACAGAATCTCCATCCTCCAATCCGACCATCGGTACCAACTTGGAGTCTATCAGTAGTTCTCCATGCACTCACCAAAGCTTCTTTCGAACTCCTCGCAATGACGGATTTAAGATTGCTATCTTGAATAGTAGCCTTCTTGGTTGCCAGAACCTCAGCGAGGAGGGCAAGCGAACTTTCCGCCCTCCATGTGGATCCACCATACCTTAACTTCCACAAGGAGAAGGTAGTTCTGCACACAGATCCGGCGTTTCTCCCTAAGGTGGCCACAGCATTTCACGTTAACCAGGACATTGTGCTTCCAGCATTCTTCCCGTTCCCGTCCACCCCAATAGAGAAATCTCTCCATTCCCTTGATGTGTGTTGGTGCCTTGCTTTCTATCGGTCACGCACAGAGAGTTTTAGGAAAACTAAATGCTTATTTGTCAAATACTCCGAACCTGACAAGGGTGCACCCTTCTCTGTCCAGAGACTATCGAAATGGATAGTACAGACTATTGAGCTGGCTTACCAGCTGGCCAAGATAGATCTTCCCGTTGCCCCTAGGGGTCATTCTACCAGAGCCATGGTGGTCTCATCGGCTTTCTCATTGGGAGTTCCACTGCTGGACATTTGTAAAGCTGCTACATGGACAACTCCCTGTACCTTTACCAGACACTACAGACTGGATGTCCGAGCCAGACAAGATTACTCCTTTGGACGAGCCATCCTTTCATCCATCCTCCACTGACGACACCGACCCACCTCCGGTGAGTGAAGCTTGCTAATCACCCATTATGTGTGATGCACAGAGACCACAAAGAAGAAAGCCAGGTTGCTTACCTGTGACTGTCGTTCTTTGAGTGGTCATCTGTGCAGTCACACAAACCGCCCTCCGGCCCCACTTTATGTCGAGGGACGGGATGGTAGTCTCTTCTATCGACTCCTCTGTTAAATGGCAGGCTCTGCTAGGGGGCAATCTGCCAGTTTCCAGAGACTGAGGAAAATGGCGGGCGCTCCACCTTATATAGCACCGAGGGGAAAGGGTGCAGAGTTCCCACCAAAAACCATTGCAGCTTGAGTATTCTGGCCGACAACAGGCACTGCGTAGGCGCAGTACCCATTATGTGAGACTGCACAGATGACCACTCAAAGAACGACAGTTACAGTTAAGCAACCTGACTTTCCTGCTGATCATCAGAGGGCTGGTGAAGATCTGGAGGAAAGGCACCTCCTGCATGCTCATCACACCATGGTGGCCCCAACAGGAATGGTTTGCTGACCTCCCCTGCCTGTCCAACCGTAATTTGATTCAACTTCCTTGGAGAGCAAACATCATGTCTCAGACTGAGGGATGATCCTGCACCTGGACATCAGGACCATGCACCTAACCTCATGGAGGAGCAGCTGGTAGACCAGGACCTCCCTATCTGTCCCGTGATACAGGCCACTTTGGATGCAGCCCTGCAACCAAACAGGGGAAGCCTTTGATCTACATTAGGCATCCATCCATCAGACCTCAGCTTCCTCAGTGCACTGCACTCCAGAAGCCTGCAACCGTTCTCCATTAAACATAGAATAGCAAGTCAGAAGGGGCCTCCCAGGCCATCTAGTTTGATCCCCAGCTCCAGCTGGCTCGGCTCATGTAATACCCAACATATGGTTGTCCACTCTTTCCTTGAACACCTTCTTTGATGGGGACCCCATCAGTATGAATATTAAGAATTAGTATGCTGATACTTATTTATTACTTATTTATTATTTATTACTTACTTATTACGCTAAGTATCAGCTTTAAGGTATATGTGGCAGTGGTCTCATCATTCCATGGGATAATCAACAATTTTTTCTTACTATCCTTGCATCGGCTGTCCTGTTGATTCATGGAAAGTCTGCATAATCTGGTTCTACCCCCTTGTTCCTTCAGCACTTCCATATTGAGATACCAATGTGTCTTTCAGAGGTAACTAAAGTCATGCTGTGAGGCATAAAATCCAAATGGTAGCCATCCTATGATAACATGGGTGAAAGTATAATTATAAATAGTTGTGCTGCCCTTTAGATATTGCCAGATCTAAGATGGGATGCATAATTCTGTGTATTGGTAGGGCCAGGCTTAGACTTACATAGGAACCTGTACTGTGTGTGTGTGTGGTCCTTGGGCCTGATTCTCGGTAAATCTTTGTGTGGGCCATGTTCCCTCACATGACTGAATGTCCTCCATGTAGCAAATTAGCAAGTCAGGAAGATAACTAAGCTAAAAGTCTTCTCCGCATCTAGATCGTTTTTTGTGGTTGCTGTGCAGGCCTACATATCAGTTCTGCACCTTCTTGGAATGCAGCTTTTTATTATAGAGGGAGCTATTTGTATGGAAAAATGCACCTTAATCCTTTGGGTTTTTTAAAAAATTGCTTCTTCAGAGAGAAGTGTCAAATGGACAAAATTCTAATAACTTAGATTTAAACCCAGATTAAGCTCCAGAATCATGGTCATTTTTAAGCAGACCTGTAGGAAGAAATGTAGTTTTGCTCTTTTCACAACTACTAGCTAACCTGGGGCTATGTACAGGTCTAAAATACGCTTAGAAGATTCTTTTTTTCCCAAATCCAATTTTAAAAAGTTTACTCACCGCAGACAGGGCATGGCCCTGGCACTGAAGTTTCACTTCCTTGTGCCCATTTTGTTATTACTGACCTAAATAGTCAAAGAAAGAAAGATCTTTCTTGTTTATGACTCTGGGCTTGTGAATCATAAAATCCACACCAATGTCACTTCCTCCTCAGCCTTAACAAGGAAGCTGGTGGTTGCTGGCAAGATGTCTTTGGAGGTGGACAGCCTGATGAGCAGGCATGGAGTCAGGCTAAGGTCACTGAGTTAATGTGGGTGGAATTCCATTTCCCCAGCACTCTATGGTTTTTGTAGTCCCTTAGAGGGGTTGGTGGAGTTCTTTTGTTTACAGTGTGTACAGATTTTAGAATGAACAAAGGTCTTTTTTTAAACAGGGACTTAAAAATAGTAGTAGCCATGGACTGAAATATATCTGTGTATTTGATATGTAATGTGAAATGGTAAGGTAAATGCTTAAGTTGTCAATTTGAGGTGCCATTCTCCTGCTTAAGCAAGGGGGACAAGACCAGTCCAAAAAGTAGAGTCCCAAACAGCGGTTAGGATCAAAACTGGAAAGCAGCTTAACAGAGAATGTGATCTGATACCAGAGTTGTGAATAGCCAAGGGGAGAAATGCAGAGTAAAGAACAAAGTAAAACTTGCTAACAGGGGGCTAAAACCAGAGATGCAGGCAGCAGGGTGGATGTAAACATAAATCAGCAAGGAAAATGGTAAGTTAAAATCATTGCTTTAAATCAGTCTTCCAGTGAACGGTTTTCATATATTTCTTAAACAATGGTGCAGATCTGATCACTTAACCACGTTCATTTACAGCTAACCAAGTAGAATATTATACTATTTCATCATTGCAAGCCGACTCTGCACCTCTTTGAGGGTTGTCTGACCTCAGACAATCTCTGCAGCCAGAGGTTGTGCTACACAAGCCAGGGACTAGTGGGCAGCATGAGAAAATTATGTCTGTGGGCACTCACTGCAATGCAGTGCAATTTACCCCATAAGTAAATTAAGCCACCAGGAGCTGCTTTGTCATGTGAACCATGCCTCTGTCTCATTGTGTGCATTTCACATGCTTTTCTTTTTTTTCTATTGAAGCAATCTTAGATAGGCTCCTTCTTATCACCAGCACTTACAACAGTTTGAGGTTAACAACAAAGTCTCCTCAGAAATCAGTTCACTGAGTTCATTGTTCCTAGTGGGTATAGGATTGCAGCCTTAGTATAGGAGTACAGTAAGATGCACACTGGACATTTTTTTTTCTCTTTCTTCTCCAGTGTTGCTCCTTCTTGTTTTACTCTCACAAAAACAAAGTAGCAAACAAACGTGAAATGCTGATAGGTTTGATAAAGCAGGGTTTGATCGTTACTGGGCAGGGGAAAAAATCTGATTTAAAAATCTGATTTTTGTTAAACATCAAGTTTTACCAGCTTTCCTATATGGCCTTTTAGTCTTAACTAACTTAACTAGCTCAAAGCCACTACCTCGCAAACACAGAACAACACTCCCATGTGCATTCCAGCTGGAAAACCTGGAGATCCAGAAGTTTGAAGAATTCGATCAGCAGACTTTTCACTCCTTCTTCCATGTCATTGAGGAAAAGATTAAACAGGATCGGCTCCAGGACAGAGCCCTGGGGGACGCCACTTGTCACTGGCCGCCATCCTGAAGATTCCCCTCATAATTTGGCATGTTTAAGTTTGGCATGTTTATAATGAAATTTAATTACCAATGAAAGGTAAAGGTTTCCCCTTGACGTTACGTCCAGTTATGCCTGACTCTAGGGGGCGGTGCTCATCTCCGTTTCCTAGCCAAGGGAGCCAGCGTTTGTCCACAGAAAGTCTCGGTGGTCATGTGGCCTGTATGACTAAACACCGAAGTGCATGGAATGCTGTTACCTGCCCACCGAAGTGGTACCTTTTTATCTACTTGCATTTGCATGCTTTCAAACTGCAAGGTTGGCAGGAGCTGGGACGGAGCAACGGGAACTCACTCCGTTGTGTAGATTTGAACCGGCAACCTTTTGATCAACCAGCCAAGCAGCACAGAGGTTTAAACCACTGCGCCACCTGCAGTCCCTAATTACCACTATGTAATTTTAAAGTGAGAAAGATATTTAGTATTTTGATTATATATTTTTAAAAGAGAAAGTTTGTTGTTTTTGATCCATTTGGAGAGATTACACAGCAGATCATACCTGCATTGTTCCAGCAGTTTATATAGCAGGACAGAAGGGTGTTGTAACTGGATCTTCCAGAGCTATGCCCAGAGCCAGTTGCAAACAGTCCAGCTCTCCAGGCTCCATGTGCCTGAGGAATCCCCTCCCTTTGAGGAGGCTTTTATTAGTGCCAAATCATTTGTTAGATATACATGACCCCATCCAAAGAACCTTAAACACTTTTTAATTCCACTGAGTTCAGTTAGAAGGATTTAAGTACATATATAACTGAAATTCAGCGGGCTGAACTTTCAAGGGATTGTGGCCTTGAATGTTCCAACATGTTTACATATATACATGAACATGTTACCCTTGCCACTGATGAAGATTTGAAGATTCTTACCAAAATATTAAAAGTTTTTATGATCCTTGTTCCTATGAATAATTAACACCAAATAATGCCAACTTTAGGCTTCCCTCTTTTTTGTCACTTTTTGTTACCTTTTTCATCTGCTCCTTTTTTGGGGACACACCAAATGGCTAAAAATCAGCATCTATTTTTTCTGGGGACAAAATATTTTGAGATACCTACAGGCACAAACCAGCAAAAGTGATTGTTGTCCCTTTGCTTTCAACAGGAGAGTGAAGTTTAATTCCCTCCCATTTGAAATCATTGAATTCTAAAAATGTTTTATTTAGGCTAAATCATGGCCATACTGTTTAACATTCAATCGACTGTAATGGTAGACTGTTTTAATGGTGTAAAGCAGGCCAGTGTAACAGTAGGCACCAAAAGCAACTTTCTGAGGGTTTTTGCTTTCTCTTACTTTCTGGAATCAGTGGGACAAGTTAGTCGTGACTAACATAAACCCCATTGATTTCAGTGGGTCTAAGTCTGGATAAAATTCTGTGTCAGTAGAGATATGCTTGATAGCATAGTAAGCAGTGCCTTCTGACATTTTAGAATGGAAAAGGTAAATTACTATGATTTTCAGTATCAGGTGGCAGGACTTCTGTGTCTTTTTCTGTTTCAAGAGTGGCAAAGCCAGCATAATTTTTGCAAAAATATAATGCAACTTAAATAGCCACAGTGTTCTATCCTGGGCCCAATGCTCTTCAACATTTTTATTAATGTTTTGGCTGAGGAAATACAGGGAACAATTATCAAATTTGCAGAGACCTAAAAGTGGGCGAGATAGCAAATTCCCTGGAAGACAGAAAGAAGATTCAAGGATATCTTAATAGATTAGACTGCTGGGCTGATAACAACAGAATGAAATTCAGGAGGAACAAATGCCAAGTCCTGCACCTAGGGAAAAGAAACCAAATGCATCATTACAAGATGGGGAATACTTGCCTCAACAATACTACAAATGAGAAAGCTCTTGGAATTGTCATAGATCACAAGATAAATATGAGCCAACAATGCAATGTAGCTGCAAAAAAAGCAAATGCTATATTAGGCTGTATTAATAGAAGTATCACTTCCAGATCATGTGAAGTACTAGATCCCCTATACTCAGCACTATTCAGATCTCCTCTGGAGTACTGTGTCCAGTTCTGGGCACCACATTTTAAAAAGATGCAGAAAAGCAGGTTCAGAAGTGGGTAACAAGGATGATCCAGGGACTAGAAACAAAGCTCTCTGTTGAGAGACTGAAAGAACTGGGCATGCTCAGCCTTGAGAAAACTGAGGGGGGTTATTGCAGCACTGTACAGGTACTTAAAAGGCTTTCACAAAGGGGAAGGACAGGATCTCTTCTCGATCATCTGAATGTGCAGGACATGGAATAGTGGACTTAAGTTACAAGAAACCAGATTCCGACTAGATATCAGGAAATGTTTCCTTACTGTTAGAGTAGCACAATAATGGAGCCAATTACCTAGGGAGGTTGTGGGCTCTCCCACATTAGAGCCATTCAGGTTGCAATTAGACAACCATCTGAGAGGGATGGTGTAACTTGGTGTGCTGCACTAATACGGGGTTGGACCCTGTAACTTTATGGTCCCTTTCAACTCTACTGTTCTATGATTCTCCAGTGTCCTATATTATACCCTAAACGAGGAAGATTGCATGAAACTGTTTTGTCGTACAACAGATTAATGTCATCCTTCTGGAATTTGTGCTATTTTTGCTTATTCCACTACTTAATTAGAACCAGAAGATAAGATACTTGGGGTTGATTGGCACATTTTGCATCTGTAACATGATTATTTTTATATTTGAGATACCAAAAGATGTTTAAAAATAATTCAGTTCAACTCTACTATTCTGTGATCTTGCAAGTTTGCATAATGCCTACTGTTTCCCAAATTCATGCTTTCTTGGCATACTATTTTAATATTTTTAGGTGTAGTGGTTAAGAGCATGCGACTGGGACTCAGGCGATCTGGGTTCGAGTCCCCGCTCAGCCATGGAGCCAACTGGGTGACTTTGGGCCAGTCACAGACTCTCAGCCCAACCTACCTCACAGGGTTGTTGTTGTGGGGATAAGATGGAGGAGGAGAAATGATGTAAGCTGCCTTGAGCCCTTTGTAGGAAAAAGGCAGGCTATAAATTGAAAAATAAATAAATAAATAAATAAAATAAAATAAAATAAAACCACTGACAAGGACTTCATGTTTCTACTTGCAACTTGAGAACAATCATGATATGGAATGTCCTGAAAGTATTTTTGTTTGGTCTCAGGGTAACAATTATGGGCAAAATGTTTAAACTTTAGCTTGGCCAGCAAGAGCCAGTTGAAATTGTTTCATGGGTCACTTCTTACCTAAAGGCTACCAGTTGCCCACCAGGGCTAATAAAGGTTTGTTGGACCTGCCACATTCTAAAGTTAGTTTTTCTTTTTCTTTTTTTTTTTCTTTGTTCTCCAGACAACTTTGTCCAGAGACCTTCAAGACAATCAACAGACACAATCCATCACAACCCACCAACCATTGAACTATTGCACCGTTCTAGATCACCCATCAATTCCAATCACAGACCTTCACCAGAGCCTGAGCAGCGGTCATTGAAATCCCCACTGGAGAATACTATTCGTCGCCTCTCACCAGCTGATAGGCTTTTGGGGACAAGACACCACCAGGAGAACAATCACCAAGAGACTTACCCCCTCTCAGTGTCTCCGATTGAGAATAACCACTGCCCAACCCCTTCTGAAGTACATCAGAAGCCTTCCAGTCCTCGCCAAGAAAACACCAGGGTGATTCAGCTTATGCCCAGCCCCATCATGCACCCCTTGATACTGAATGCCAGGCACTCTGTTGATTTCAAAGCCTCGAGGTTGTCTGAAGATGGACTGCACAGAGAGGTAAAGCCCATCAACTTGTCCCACCGTGAAGAGTTAGCATACATGAACCACATCATGGTCTCTGTCTCCCCTCCAGAAGAGCATACAATGCCCATTGGAAGAATAGCAGGTTAGTATGATACGGTCCAGACTGTGTATGTTTCTTTGGAACCAGATACTTTTCCAAGCAAAAGTGTTAATGCTACAGAGTAGGATTTTACATTTTGTTTGTTTATGATTTGCCAAATTCATTTGAAGACACCACAAATATGCAGGTTGAAAGTAAGCCAGCATTACAGAAGTGATTAGTTAAGTTGATATAGAACATGACTTGGAATCAGTAGAGACAATGCAGCATATTTAGAAGTGGCCCTATTACGACTACAGTGTGCAGCTGTGCAGGATAGCATTAAGTATGGTGTCACCAGTGGGATGTGGCAGTGGGGACACCTGCACAGAACACTTTTTTGGCAGCAGAGTGGTGCTTCCAAGTAGAGGGTTCCTGGTGCTACCAGTTAACAGATATTGTGCAGCCATTCCATCTTTTCTTTCTTAACAGAACTTATGTGAAGAGAATAAAGACAGAACAAGTGGTGGGAAAGCTCAGGAGGGTTACAAATGGAAAGCAATGTTGTCTGGACTGCCTGTAAACATCTGTGAACGACCAGAAAAGGCACTCTGTATCCATGTTAATTTAGATGATCTGCCTCAGTATGCTTTTGGCATACTTCATTTAAGAGCATCTGATGGCTGCATGCAGGTTGCCTGTGGGTGCTGTAAGAGATGCCTTGACTCTGCAAAGGGCAGAATTAAGCATTTTGGGAAAAATGGGTTTTCTAACTATCACGGCTCTCCTGCCACAATTCCACTGCTTTATACAATATTGAGTGCTTTTCGGAAGTGTTCTGACATCATGGCAAAGTATATTTCCCCACACTTGTGCATTTCCATATTCTGTAAAATGGAGTAGAAGCCAGGAAATGCCTCTTGCCATGATATTTATTTATTTTATTAAAACATTTCTATGCCGCCCCTTGCCGAAGCCTCGGGGCAGCTCACAGCATAGCATAGACAGCATAGATATGGCATAGACAGAACTAGATGTACAAGTGAAGGAGCTAACATGGCTACCATTTTCAACAGGCCATTCTGTGTTTATAATAATGTGCATCTTCTCCACTCATGTTGTGATCTGTCTGGAGGAGAGACCGAAGAGGATGGATCAAAATCAGTCACAATAATCTGGCAGCACCTTTCCTATAGATGTAGCTGCACGTGTGAGCACTGAAGGTAATATAGAAGCACAATGCTCACATGAAAGTGCCCATTCTTCGTCATGGTCTCTGTGCATCACACTTCATGGGTGCTTTGCCTGTGCATTGCCTGCAGCCGGGAAGAATTCAAAGCTTTAACAGATTTTGGCTGGAACTCTGCACCCCTCCCCTGCTGTAATATAAAGGGCGGAGTACCCGCCATTTTCCCCAGTCTTCTTTCGACTGCCGATCGCTTTACCTCGAGCCGTTCGTTACTCTCTTTTCTATTGCATATTACCTTGTTGTTTGCTGATTCCTGTTGATCTTTCTTGTTAAAATCCTTTCCAAGTTCAAATCCCTATCTTCCTTGTTAGGCAGTTCTTTCTCTTCCCCCGTTCCCTTTCCCCCACAAAAGTTTTATATTTCATATCTTTACTATTTTATTTAATTCCTATATCTTCCATTCACTATTCTCGATGGCTCAGCATGCAGCTTTTCGAAAGTGCTCGAAATGTGGGGCCAAAATGTCTCCTACAAACCCACACGAGCTATGCCTTCTCTGTCTCGGAGAAGAACATTGGACTGACAAATGCGAACATTGTCAGTCATTCACCAAACAGGCCCGCAAGAATCAGGAAAATCGGCTGAGGAAGTTTCTTTGGGATCAGGCCCTCATTGCCTCCAATGAGCTTGCCGCCCAGGCCTCTTCCACAGGCCCACCCATGGTGTCCTCCTCTCGTCCACCATCAGAGGGGGCCGCTTCCAAGGAGACCACTCGCTCCTCCCATTCCTCCTTCCAGAAACAAAAGGAGAAACGGAAGCACACTGGGCCGGAGGTTCCGTCAGCTTTGAAAAAGTCTAAGAAGACTGAAGCCGACAAAGCCGAACACAAGCAGTGTAAGCTTCCCAGGAGCCTCACAGGGACTCGGGCTCGACTGCCTCATCGGTCCCGATGGCCGCTTCAGTCCTGACCCCTTCAGGTCTGACTGCCCGGGCCGTCATGCAGGTTACACCACCTGGATCCCCTCAAAGGATCTCATTGTTGGCTCCTTTGACTTTGGATCGCTCTGAGGTGGCTCTCCACAGATCAATGTCTGATGGCGAGATACAAGATTCACCTCCCCATTCTCAACTGGGTCATCCGCCGGCTTGCTCACCTACTCTGATGCCATCGTCACCACAATCTTTCCACAGGAGTCCCATTTCGCCAGCCTCTACACCAGTGCCTCCCTTACAGGATGGGGAGCGCATTGTGCCAACCTCCGTACTCAAGGCACTTGGCAGGGTCACGAAAAGTCCAGGCACATCAATTACCTAGAGGTTCTAGCGGTTTTCAAAGCTCTCCGGTCCTTCGAATTGACCCTTCGGGACCGAGTGGTTCAAATAGCCTCAGACAATGTCGTGACTGTATTTTATGTCAACAAGCAGGGCGGCACGAAATCGGTACCATTAGCTCATCTTGCCCCATGAATATGGAACTGGTGTATCCCCAGGAGGATTACCCCACTAGCAGTTCATCTCACCGGTGTAGACAACGAAGAGGCAGATGCCCTCAGCAGGCAGATGTCCACAACTCACGAGTGGGAGTTGGACCAACAGATTTGCAACATTTTCCAATGCTGGGGCACCCTGACCATAGATCTGTTTGCTACAGTGGCCAATTCAATGTGCATAGACTACTCCTCCCAGGCAGGCATCAGCTCAAATTCACTGGAAGATGCTGTGATGGTGAGCTGGGTGAACACGTTTTTCTACGCGTTTCCTCCAGTTCCGCTAATCATGAAAACCCTGGCCAAAATTGTTCAAGACAAAGCCCAGGGAATTCTTATAACGCCATGGTGGCCACACCAACCTTGGTTTCCGACCATTCTCAATCTCTCCCAGCAAACCTTCTTTCGTCTCCCACAAGTTTCTCATCTTATTATGCAGAAAAACGGGGCGATTCGTCATCCAGACCTCGACTCTCTCAATCTCACCGCTTGGCTCATTTGTTGATTGTCGCTTCCTCCTCTGTCTCGGTACTGACAACTTCATTGAACCCGACGACTCCAGTACAATCCTCGGTACTGACATAATCTTTGGTATTGATGGAACCTTCTGGTCCTGTATCGGATTTGAACCTCCATCACCTAGACATTCAATTTATTATTATTATTATTATTATTATTATTATTATTATTATTATTATAACATTTCTATGCTGCCCCTTGCCGAAACCTCGGGGCGGCTTACAACACGATAAAATACATTGAAATACAATAGCACATAATAAATTACCATTAAATACAAAAATACAAAAAATACATTGATTTACAAATATAAGATTAAAATTATCAGTATAAATTAAGTAAATAAAAATATAGGAGGAGAAAGAGAAGGAAGAAGAGGTTGCCCTGGCCAGATCATATGTTTTAACAATTAAAATGATGTTTAAATAAAAAGGTCTTTACCTGGCGCCGAAAAACCAGTAATGACGGTGCCAGGCGGACCTCTTTGGGGAGTGAATTCCATAGGTTGGGTGCCACCACAGAGAAAGCCCTCCTCCGAGTACTTACTCTCCTAATTTCTTTCATGGAGGGTTCCCAGAGAAGGGACTCTCCCGCAGATCTCAAAGGGTGGTCGGGCATATACGGACGTAAGCGCTCGTTCAGGTAGCCAGGACCCAAGCCGTTTAGGGCTTTATAGGTCATAATCAACACCTTGAATTGGGCCCGGGCTTCAATGGGAAGCCAGTGAAGCTGACGGAGGACTGGAGTCATGTGAGCATAACGCCCCGTCCCCGTCAGCAACCTGGCAGCTCTATTTTGCACCAATTGAAGTGTTCGGACTGTCTTCAGGGGAAGCCCCACGTAAAGCGCGTTACAGAAGTCTAGGCGGGAAGTCACCAGTGCGTGTGTCACCGTCGCCAGGCAGTCGTACTCCAGGTAGGGGCGCAGCTGATTAATCAGCCGAAGCTGAAGGAAGGCGTTCCTCGCCACCGCTGTCACCTGAGCTTCCAAAGAAAGCTCCGGGTCGAGGAGTACTCCTAAGCTGCGGACCTTATCCCTAAGAGGGAGTGTTGCACCATTCAGGACCAGGTCAAATCCACCCTCTCCGAAACCCGATCCGCCAACCAACAGGACCTCCGTCTTGTCTGGGTTGAGTTTCAGTTTATTGGCCCTCATCCATTCCCTTACCTCGGCCAAGCACCGGTTCAGCACAGCCACTGCCTCACCTGGATTGGTGGAAAACGAGAGGTAGAGCTGGGTATCATCAGCGTATTGATGATTCCACAGCCCACACCTCCTGATGACCTCTCCCAGCGGTTTCATATAGATGTTAAATAGCAGAGGGGATAAAATGGAGCCCTGTGGTACCCCATGGCATAGCTGCCATGACGTAGAGACATGGTCCCCCAGCACTACCTTCTGGAATTGACCGTTGAGATAGGAGCAGAACCACTGCAGAGCAGTGCCTCCAACCCCCAATCCCGCAAGTCTATCCCGAAGGATACCATGGTCGATGGTATCGAAAGCCGCCGAGAGGTCCAGAAGAACCAACAGGGATGTACTCCCCCTGTCCTTCTCCCTGCACAGGTCATCGTACAGGGCGACCAAGGCAGATTCAGTACTGTACCCGGGTCTGAAGCCAGACTGAAAAGGATCCAGATAATCAGTTTCATCCAAGAGTGCTTGGAGTTGTCCCGCCACCACTCGCTCCAACACCTTGCCCAGAAACGGGATGTTGGCCACAGGTCTATAGTTAGTGGCCATCTCTGGATCCAGTGACGCTTTCTTCGGGACCGGTCGTATTACCGCCTCCTTTAAAGGGGCAGGCACTCGACCCTCCCTCAGAGAAGCATTAACCACTTCCATGATCCAGGTCCCAATCCCGTGCTTGGAGTTATTTATTAACCAAGACGGGCAAGGATCCAATAGGCAAGTGGTGGGACGTACTCGTCCAAGCACCTTGTCCACATCATCGGGCTGCAATAATTGAAATTCCTCCAATAATTTTGGACCGGACGGTAGCATTGGTGACTCCTCAGAGACCTCCGATTCATTAGTGGAGTCCAGCTCGTGACGAATCTGAGCGATTTTCTCCCTGAAATGCCTGGCAAAGTCGTCACAGCAGGCCTTTGAGGATGGCATCGGATCTTCCTTAGGACCCGGGCGAACCAGGCCTTGCACCACTCGAAAAAGCTCCGCCGGACGGCATTGTGAGGAGGCAATGGAAGCGGAAAAAAACTTCTTTTTCGCCGCCTTCACCGCCACAGCATAGGCCCGATAGTGGGCTCTCAGGTGTGTTCGGTCAGATTCATTCCGTGATTTCCTCCACCTACGCTCTAGCCGTCTCCCAACTCGCTTCATTGCCCGCAATTCAGGTGTATACCAAGGGGAAGAGCGGACTCTGCCCGGTGGGAGAGGACGCTTGGGAGCGATCGTGTCCACAGCCCTGGTCATCTCTCCGTTCCACAGTTCGACCAGAGCCTCGACAGGAGCACCAGTCTTGTCAGCCGGAAACTCCCCCAGGGCCTTCAGGAATCCATCTGGATCCATCCGGCTCCTGGGGCGGGCCCATACAATCGGGTCTGCACTCTTATAGAGGGAGAGGCCGCTCTCAAGCACAAACCTCACCAGGAGGTGATCTGACCATGACAGGGGAGTCAAACATAAGTTCCTCACCCTCAGGTCATCCTCTTCCTGCCCCATCGTGAATACCAGGTCCAGAGTGTGTCCACGTTCATGGGTCGGGCCAATGACATGTTGAGACAGGCCCATGGCCGTCATAGAGGCCATGAAGTCCTGAGCCGCCCCGGTCAGTCCAGACTCGGCATGGAGATTGAAGTCCCCCAGGACCAACATCCTGGGGGTCCTCAACACCAGGTCCGAGACGGTCTCTGTCAGCTCAGATAGGGAGACTGCTGGGCAGAAAGGTGCACGGTACACCAATAGAATCCCCAGTCTGTCTCGTTCGCCCAACACCAAGTAGAGGCACTCCAGCCCTGGTCTCAAAGGGACCAGAAGACCCGTGATAGAGATGGAGGCTCTATAAACCAACGCGACTCCCCCTCCCCTCCTTCTGGGCGTGAACAGTGTTGAACCAGATACCCGGGCGGGCACAATTGGGAGAGGGCAACATCCCCTCCCTCTCCCGCCCAGGTCTCCGTTATGCAAGCCAGGTCGGCCCCCTCATCCACAATCAAGTCATGGATGAGGGAAGATTTATTATTGACCGACCTGGCATTGAGCAGCAGTACCGTCTCCAATCTGCTCTACAGCTGATGATGCACTGCTTCTACAAAGCTAAATGGAAGCGTTTTACCACCTTTGCAGTGGGCAACCAATTTCTGCCACATTCAGCTTCAGTTGACAATATTTTACTCTTTCTACTGCACTTACACCAGCACGGACTAAAACCTACTTCTATTAAGGTGTACGTCGCTGCGATTTCTCACTTTTGTGGTCTTATATCCAGCTCCTCTGTCTTCTCACATGTTCTCGTCTGTCATTTCCTGAAAGGATTACAAAATCTCCAACCTCCAGTTTGTTCAGTGGTACCAACTTGGAGTCTTCTCCCCATTGTGTTGCAAGCTCTTACCAAAGCTCCCTTCGAACTTCTAGCTACCACTGACTTACGCTTGCTGTCCTGGAAAACCAATTTTCTTGTTGCCATCACTTCAGCTAGGAGGGCGAGTGAACTGTGTGCTCTTCGTGTTGACCCTTCTTACCTCAACTTTCATAAGGAGAAGGTAGTTCTCTGGACTGATCCTACATTCCTTCCTAAGGTTGCTACACCCTTTCACGTTAATCAGGACATTGTTCTGCCAGCCTTCTTCCCTTCGCCCACAACACTGATAGAAAAATCTCTCCATTCTCTCGATGTAAGGCGCTGCCTGGCTTTCTGTCAGTCCCGTACGGAGAACTTCAGAAAGACCAAACGCCTTTTCATTAAATACTTGGAACATGATAAGGGCGCTGCTGTCTCCACCCAAATGACTCTCCAGATGGATCGTCCAAACCATCGAACTGACATACCAGTAGTCTATGCTAGAACTCCCTGTCATACCCAAGTGTTATTCTACCAGAGCTGTGGCAGCTTCTTCGACTTTTTCTGCTGGCATTCCATTGCCTGACATCTGCAAGGTGGCAACTTGGACAACCCCTTGCTCATTCACCAGACATTATAGACCTGATGTCCGTACCGGACAGGACTGCTCCTTCGGTCGTGCTGTCCTTTCTTCAATTCTTCACTGACAACAACGTCCTGCCTCCGGGTTGGTAAACTTACTAGTCACCCATAATGTGTGATGCACAGAGACCACGACGAAGAAAGGCAGGTTGCTTACCTGTAACTGTTGTTCTACGAGTGGCCATCTGTGCATTCACACAACCCACCCACCGGCCCCACTCGGTGTTGGTGATTGGGTTTATGAAGGTTTTTTCCTTCTACACAACCACTGAATGTTTTGTACTCATTTTATTAGTATGTTCCTTTCTTTAATTAGTTTCACTGGTGGCGTCTTACACTTACTGCTTATCCACCAGGAGGCAATTGGACGGTCTACATGAGACTGGGGAAAATGGCGTGCGCTCTGCCCTTTATATTACACCGGGGGGAGGGGTGCAGAGTTCCCGCCAAAATCCATTAAAGCTTTGAATTCTTCCCAGCTGCAGGCACTGCACAGGCGCAGCGCCCATAATGTGTGAATGTACAGATGAGCACTCAAAAAACGACAGTTACAGTAAGCAACCTGCATTTTCCATCTATCTAGCAACATTTCCTGTTTTCAAATTTGTCAGAAATCAACATCATGATTTTCTAGTTCAATAGCTATATTCTGAATTTCAGCTCCTCTGGAGTTGGTTCCTTTCAGAATGCATAGGTTACACTTGGATTTGGCCTTAATCTGCAGGAGAATATGTCACAGTTAGGTATCATTACTGGAGGTTTTTTCTGGCAGAAAATAGGGATGGTTCTCCATGTCAGTGGCTAATATGTGAGCACAGTGGGAATGCTTGGATCTGCTAGAGGGCTTAGACTAGGCTGCATTCAGTAAAAAGTGTCCTGTGAGAAGTGGTGTCTCCGGGTGAGATCTCTTTGAGTGGCTGCTGTGGTTTGCACAGTAATGCTTACTACAGGAATTCCAGCGACTGCTCAAAGAATAAAACACAGCCCCTGTAAGTTCACCAGTCTGTCCCACCGTCCCCAGCAGTGTTTCTGTGAGGGCCACCAGCAAGTGTGAATTGTCCCTCAAAGTGGATTCAGGCCTATAAATCATTTAAATGTGATTTGTTTCTTCAGACCTAACCTTGTTTGAAACAGTGTTGTATTGGGCTGAGGAGCACCACAGTTTTGGCATGCCTCAGTTTTGACTGCTGTGCTGATAACATTGGTTCAGTGCATGAGGAAACAACCATTTTATCAGCAGTTTATCACCAGCACTGATCAATGGGAAGCCTACATTGGTTTGAGTGGCCTTTTGCATTCAGTGCAAAACTGGCTGTTTTATATGCAGCTGCTAAGTGCTGCTAAGTCCTGTGGGTGATTAACTGCAATGGGGGCTCACTGTCCCACCCACCATGCATGCTCCATGTTCTGTTAATAGGAGGGTGTCAAGAATAATTTTCTGGTTCATTTATTTTTGAAATTTTTGAAGCAGTTGTGTGATGACACAACAAGCCATTGCAATCCAGCTGCCTGTCGACACTGCAAAAATGGCACCCTTGGGCATCCAGCATGGCACAGCAGCCCCCACCAGTGACTTAATCCATGGTCACTGAGTCAAGACCATTGCTCTGTCCCAACTGGAATTATCATATGGGTTGGCAGTGGCTCTCCCTGGGACTCAGGAGGATTGAAGCTAAATACAAGACTTTAAGAACAAGTAAACCTCCCCTCCCCCACCTCTCTGCTGTACCAAATGGAATATATTCTAGATAACCACTTGCATCATACTTGGGTCCAACAGCAGGCAGAAAATACATCCACCTTCAGTTTTGACAGGTATTCCCATTTTAACAGGTTCACGACCTTAATACTGAAGTATTTATGCACCTATTTAGGTTAGCATCGTCCTCCCAACCATCCCCAAACTTAACTTCTGGTGGCACAAAAACAAGATTTCAGGGGCTAAAATATTTGCAATAAACCACCAGGACCAAAGGAGGAAGAGGGGGAAGGAAAGAGGATGTAGCTGTGTGGTGTAAACAGCCACTCCTGTGCAGGGAAAGAGTCAGCACTGTGAGCTTGCCTTCTTAAATGATCGTTTAACTTTCTTAGGCCTTTTTTGGGATCCAGCCAATCATTGATATTTCTCCGAAGGGTACCCTTTTGCATGCTAAATTAAAACAACACTACTCAAGGGAAATTGAAAAGGGAATTCTAGTATTTCCTGTGACGTGGGGTCATTTCCTTGATAAGCCAAGGGCGGGAGGGGGGATGCAAGATGGTTTAAATTCATACAGCAAGATAAGTTTCATCCCTCCAAATCTGGTTATTCTAGATTCTAAAGGAGATATTATTTGCTAAGAATTTTGTTCAGCTGAGCAACCAGCAGGGAACCTTGCCTTGCCTTCCTTATATTAAGAAAAAGTTCTGCCTGGTATACAAACATGCAGTTACAGCTGGTCTAGATCACAGTATAATAAGACCAAGAAAAGACCCTCTTACTGTAGGAAATTTCCATGCACTCTTTAAAATCAGTTATTCTGACAGATACAGCCATAGTTTGGCATTTATAGGAGCCAGGCTAGATGAGATGTTGGACTTATGTGATCTAATGATTGCATCTCCAGCTCTTTTTTCATTTGCTTTACATGAAGGGGTGGGGTGGGATTGGAGCCAGAGCCGGAGCTGGGCCATGGTACCAGGGGAGTAGAGCTAACCCCTTTTCTCAGTTTTCATCTTTCTCTTGCTCTCTCTCTCTCACACACACTAACATAAGGTAGTGTTGGGAGGCCCATTCAGACTGGGGTGGTATCATGGGGGAAAAGTAGCCTCACCTTCAGCAATGAAGCTTCTGTTCTCCCATGTTGCTCATACCTGTGTTGCATTGGTTCCACTGATTTGGGGTGGGGGGGGGGATTTGAGCACACCCTTGGCTTTGTCATTGCAGTCAATCTATTAAAGTACTTAACTCTGGCTAGATTATGATTAATCATGAGTATAACACTGAATATTTAGAGAGAAGCATATCAAGAAATAAAATAATTCTATTTCAGATTATCCTGGAGTTGTAGAGGGCAAGTGCATTTGTTGAAGGACAAGAAGAGAAGAACATTGTACTTGACATCTAGACAGGAAATAGCTGTTTGCTGAAGGAAACTTCTCCTTGTTTGCTGCTTTTGGTGCCAGGGTCCCAAGCAAGATTTGAATGACTTGGCTTGTGCCAGTTGTAGTCAAACAGTAAAGAAGAGGGCAGCCCTCCCTTCTGCGCTATCTTTAGTCTATGGTGCGTCATGGTTCCAGTTCCCATGCTCTCCAGTTCCTAGAATCTTTTGCAAGGCTTTCTACACTGTTCCTTTCCATCATTCCAGTTTCAACTTGGATTCCATAATAACTACAATATTAATAATGATATTATATGCCGATTCATATAATTATCATGCATTATTACATGATAATAAGAATTGTCATTATGATGATTATAATTATCATGATAACCCCACTGCCCACCTGCTTCAGAAGCCACTCCCTGCTACTCTTTCTCCCCACCTGCCAACCACCTGCAAACTTAACTCAGCCCAGTTGCTAGTGACAGTGGTGCCAGGTCACTGGAGATGAGAGAAAGAAAGAAAGAGAGTGGGGGGGGGGGGAGCAGCCAAGCCACAGTGTACCAGCTGCACCGCACTTGGCTGAGGCAGGACCTCTGATGCCAGAGCCTTCAAACAGAGTGCGCTGCCGGGGGTGGCATCCTTGGGCAGTGGCCAAAGGGCAGCTCCAGTTTGACACCCATTTGGAGATTGTTTGGGACAGGTTCCTTGGTTGGTGGTGGTTCAGGTGGCTATTGGGATCACAGCTGTGAGTTAAGTAAAATAATTTTAGTGGTGTGACTGGATCCGGAGTGGGGGCTAGGGGGTGCAGCCATCAAGGTAGTGAAGGGGAGGGAGAGATACAGTGCTAGGGGAAGAACATGCCTGCATAGGAGAAGAGAGGTTAGAAATGGTACATCTGTTCACTTGTCTGGTTCTTTCCCAGGCAAAAGGATCTTGGCACCCATATCAGTCAGCCTTTGGGCCTGCTGGTGCTGCCATTAAATGCCAGGTCGGTTTAAAATAAAACCTCTCTTATTCATCATATGATTATTGATGAGGGGGACAACCTGGCCTGTATAATCTGAGAGGGAGACATGGGTGGGGTTCCTCTCCCCCAGCTGTGCCCATCTGGGTACTTGGTGCAGCACTAACATCACCTGGAGGGCTGGGGGTGTGGGTGGGCATAGTCTGTAGGAATGCACTTTCCCTTGTCAGGCTTCTAGTCCAGTTAGGGGCTGGTTTTCAGTGTGTGCACCTTGGGCTGGGCTCTGTCAATACAGATTAGGGATTCAGCTGGTGTACCAACCACCCTGCTGCCCAGCACATCCATGCCGAGGCTGCTTTATCAGAGGCTGCTCTGTTCTCATGTTCTGTTCTGCTCTCATGGCCACCATGAGAACCATGGGGCTGTCTCAGGATGTCACTAGTCCAACACATGAAATGGACACACTCTTGACCTGATTTTCTTGATGGGTCAGGAAGATGGTGGTTCAGATGTGGATGGGTTAACACTAACCCCATTGTCATGGTCTGACCACTTTCCAATAAGGTTTAGACTTTTGGACCCATTTCCCCTCTGCAAGGGTGGGGGACTTATTAGGATGGTCTGTCCCTAGAGACTGATTGCAGTTGCATCAGAGGAAGGCCCCAGATACTAATAGCAACATCCAGGTGTGATGGGGTGAGAAATGTCGTCAACTACCGCAGTGCCCGGCCATACAGGAATTTGTAGATTAAAACCAGCACCTTGAACTGGGCTCAGAAGTTGCAAATCCAAGCAGGCCTGAATTGGTGTTACATGTTCAGTCTTTCTGGTCCTAGTCAGGCTTCCTCATTTCACATAATAGTCTTTAAGAGCAGCCCCAAATACAGTGCATTGCAGTAATCTATGTTAGAGTTTATGAGAGAGTGGATTACTGAAATCTGACTATCCCTGTCTAGATAGGAGCATCACTGGTAGAAGCACTCCATGCCACTGAGACCACCTAAGTCTCAAGGAGGACTTTCAAGCTATGTAGATCCAGTATAGAGGTGAACAACCTCCATTGCTCAAAGGAACCAACTACCAGCAGTACTTCAGTCCAGAGCTTCAGTTTTTGGCCTGCATCCAATCCATTGCTGCAAACAGGCATGGATTTAGCATGTTTACAGCCTCACCTGATGGGGGTGAAAAAGAGAAGTAGAACTGTGTATCATCAGCATACTGATGACAGTAAACTCCAAGAAAACCAGCCCTTGAGGGATCCTATACTGGAGAACTCACAGAATCAATCAGTGTTCCCCATGTACCACCTTCTGGGGCTCACCATCCAAGTACCAGTGGTTCTAAAGTAGTATTACTGCAAAGCAGTACCCTGCATTCCCAACACATAAAGTCAAATCAGGAGGATATAATGGCTAATGGTATCAAAAGCCACTAAAACATCCAGGAGTATCAACACTCCCCCTGTCTGTACTGACATGGGAACCAAAGCTGTCTCCTGGCCAAAATCTGGTCTGAACCCTGACTGAAATGGAACCAGATGATCATTCTTATTTTAAAAAAGGGAGTGGAATTGGTTGACCACTACATGCTCAAAGACTTTGCCCAGGAAAAGATACATAGAAATGTAGAAAACAGAGCGAGTCTGAAGGGCCCTCCCGGGCCATCTAGTCTGACCTCCGGCACCAGCCGGCTCCGCTCACGACATGCCCACCATGTGGACGTCCAGCCTATCCTTGAACACCCTCACCGATGGGGCCTCAACCACATTCTGTGGAAGCCCATTCCACACCCTCAGGGTCCTGACTGTCAGGAAGTGCTTCCTGGCATCCAAACGGAGCCTTGGCTCCCTGAGCTTTGCTCCGTTGGAGCGTGTCCTGCCTTCCTCTGCAGGGGAGAACAGGTCTCTACCCATCTCCATGTGACATCCCCTCACATACCTGTATGTTGCCAACAGATCCCTTCTGAGTCTCCTCTTCTCCAGGCTGAAGAGACCCAGTTTGTTTGTTTGTTTGTTTGTTTGTTTGTTTGTTTGTTTGTTAAAACATTTCTATGCCGCCCCATTCGCCGAAGCCTTGGGGCGGCTCACAACATAAATAATACGGCATCCCCTGCAAACTGGCCACAAACCTTGTGGCCCTACTCTGCACTGACTCCAACCTGGCTATATGCTTTCTGTAATGAGGGGCCCAAAACTGAACACAATACTCCAGTTGTGGGTGCACCAGAGACGTATAGAGTGGTAGTAATACCTCTCTCGATCTAGAAGCCACACTTCTGGCTATGCAACCAAGGGTGGCGTTTGCCCTCTTGACCACCACATCACACTGCTGACTCATGTTTAGCCTGCAGTCAACCAGTATCCCGAGGTCCCTTTCACAAGTGCTGCTCTCCAGCCACTTATCACCTAACCTGTACTTATGACACCTATTCCTATGCCC
>NW_025336598.1:2964355-2964831 GCF_004798865.1 Varanus komodoensis | reverse complement strand
CCTGTCAAAACCCCTAAGTTTCACCCAGACTGCCTCTACCGAATCCCCATCTGTGCTGCATTCTATCTCACTGCATCCTATCCCTTCCCTGACATATAAAGCCATGCCCCTGTCCTTTCTAAAAAGGTGATACCCTTCTATGTTCACATTCCAGACTTGCCTTTCATCCCACCAAGTTTCTGTGATTCCCACCAAATCATACACTCCTATTCCCAGGAGAGCTTCAAGCGCTTCCTGCTTATTACCCATGCTCCTAGCATTGATGTACATGCACCTCAACTCCTTCCCACCGCTTCCTTTCCTTGGAGTTCCCAGCCTCCTCCTTCCTCCCATTCTCCCTAATACCTGGCCCCTCTCTGAAGGAGTCCTGTCAGTCCCTGCAGTATCTCTAAAACCCTGTTTCCAGAGCCCTGATTCTCCCCCCACACTTGTCCAGTGCAGACACGTTCCTGGGGGGCCTGAACCCCCCCCCCCCG
>NW_025336598.1:2865193-2964255 GCF_004798865.1 Varanus komodoensis | reverse complement strand
TGCACCTCAACTCCTTCCCACCGCTTCCTTTCCTTGGAGTTCCCAGCCTCCTCCTTCCTCCCATTCTCCCTAATACCTGGCCCCTCTCTGAAGGAGTCCTGTCAGTCCCTGCAGTATCTCTAAAACCCTGTTTCCAGAGCCCTGATTCTCCCCCCACACTTGTCCAGTGCAGACACGTTCCTGGGGGGCCTGAACCCCCCCCCCGGCTCAGTTTAAAGTCTTCTGGATGAAGCTCGCTAGAGCATCTCCAAAGGATCTTTTCCCCATCCTCGTGAGGTGTAACCTGTCCCTTGCCAGAAGTCCATTGGCAAGAAAATGAGTGCCGTGGTCGAGGAACCCGAAGCGTTCCTTCTGGCACCACACCCTAAGCCACCACCCTAACCTCGGAGGCCCTCCTGTCCCTTCCTGGCCCAAATACTTCTGGGTCCAGATTTTTTTTTCCAGGAATGGCCTCACCACTGCCTGTTTCAGGTGGTATAGGACCTCTTACTCTTGTAAAAAGGCATTGATCACCTCTGGGCCCAGCAACTTTTCCGTCCCTGCTAGCTTTTATAAGCCAAGAGGGATAAGGATCAAATATGGATGTGGTTGCACAATCCTGGCCAAGCACCTTGTCAACATCCTTAAACTAAACCAACTGAAACTCATCCAATAAAATTAACTAGGCTGTGCTCTGGGAGCTTTACCTGATTCAAATATTGTTAACACTGAAGCCTAAGTCCTAGCAGATAAAAGGATTTTTTTTCTTGGATGTTCCTAGTGAATATATTGCACCACCCATTCTAAGGTGTCCATGGGCCCAGTGTGTAACAGCCCCAGATGACCGTAAAAAGCTGTGTAATGGTGGCAAATAGTCAGTTAATGAGCAATTCTGAGGTTAACAACCCATAGTCCCTGGATTTCCACATCATGAAATACTCTTTGAGTCCAACATAGGCTGCATATTCCAAGTGCCCACATCACATAGTCCATCAAATTGTAAGTTAATTGATTAACCCATGATCTGCCACCCTTGTGGGTAAACAGGCCTATTAATGCGAGCCCCATTGAGAATCCAGTTGGTAAAACTTATATAAATGCTTAAATAAATTAGGGGGAACAGTGAACATAGAGGATGCATTCACTGCTTCCACATTCAAAAGCAAAATTTGTCTTTAAGGTCTGACCCTATATTGCCTTTGCAGTACCTTAAATTCCACTGTTTTTCATCATAGATGCCTGTGCTGTACATTCAGTAGTGTCAGAGGGGAATAACTTTTCACTTTCTTCATCTTAAAATGATGATGATAAAGGAAGAGGAATGTAAACAAAATCTAAATAATCTGTTAGACCTTTAATTAGAGATCTGGAGTATTTACCAGGGGAAAATTTTAGTCTAATTATGAAAAGGAAGGGTATTTAACTTCTTAATAGCTTTGTGGTAATTGCAAATGCTTTTACAGGTTATATGCAAATGCTGAGCTAAAGTGCCAGAGACATATGTATGGAGTATTGGTAACACAATGGATGTGTAGTGTGTATGATTTAGCTAATATACCTTAACTCTGAAGCCAGATTTTAACTGAGGAAAGGGCTTATGCCCACTGAATAATGGAATACCTAAAGCAGGGATGGACAAAGGAGGGAACCACACTCGTGATGGTGGCAGTGATGACAAACTGATGGATTGTTGCCAAAATTCAGTGACAAGCCATTCCATAATGCTGTGTCACAGCAAATGGGTTAATTTTAGCTTGTTTGCAAGCAAATATGGCCCCTTTAGTGCTGGCTTTAGGTCCTAGAATATCACTGCCTCTTCATGGCCTTGAATACAAGTAGATCTTAATTGAGTTATGAACCATGGTACATATATGGATGCACATGGAAAAAGTACTACCAGAAGATGCAGCTGAAAGCCAAGTACATGTTGTTGGCAGTTTCTTTCTGGCGTTGTCCTCTATTCTGGGTCGTGCTGCAGTTAGAATCTCCAGGGGCTACAGAATGAACAAATTTTGTCACAAAACCAGTGCAAATAAATATGAGGTGTAAAAGGCAACAGAGAACTGAGGAGTTACTGTTTTTCTCTGTCCACATTTCTGACGGTGATGTTGAGATGGAGAGATAGAGGCAGCCAAAAGAAAATGCTATGATAATGTGTGACTTCAGTTATGGTCGTATTGTGAGTATTTGTTTTTCGGCGCCAGGCGAAGACCTTTTTATTTATGCAGCATTTTAAATGTTAATATTATTGAATTTTATTCGGCCAGGGCGGCTTATTTTATTTTACTGTATATATTTTAATTGTCATTGTTTTAATGTATTTTGTATTCGATGTTGTAAGCCGCCCCGAGGCCTTGGCAAGGGGCAGCATAGAAATGTTTAAATAAATAAATAAATAAATAAATAAATGGCAAGAAGTCAAAATTGCTAGAAACAGTCAATATTATTAGTCCTACTGCTATGGATTTGAATTTTCCCATGCTTCTGGGAATGTAGCCAAAATCACATTATGCATGTACAAGGAGACCCTGGTTAACCCTGTTTTTCTTTCAGAGGGAGAAAAAGAATCTGAAGGAAAAAATAATGGGGAAAAGGCACATGTGACCAACATATACTACCCAAAAGAGATAGGGGTGGGTGGGAAGCAGACTAATAAAACATAGAAACAGAGGGAGTCAGAAGGGGTCTCCCGGGCCATCTAGTCTGACCCCCGGCTCCAGCCGGCTCTGCTCACAACATGCTGCCCATGACATAAAGACCCTAGTGCTCAGGGCTTTGTGTGGCTGTATTCATTTCAATGGGTCTGGTGTAAGTAAGACTAACATTGGATAAAACTGCGGGTAAACACAGAATGCTGACTGATATAATGCTGTCAGGAACCGTGCATGTTAGCTCTCTACACTGCAACACTTTGTTGCACACCTCTGCTGGCATCCCTGAATACTAACCACTAGAGACATATAGCAAGCGAAGGCCAGCACCTTCATATCCTGCTCATTTTCCAGAGGCATCTGGCTGGTTTTGTCTAGAAACAAAATGTTGGACTAGGTGGACCTCATCAGATTCTCCAAGGCAATTCTGAAATTGAGATCTGAATTGTTAGCATCATTCCTTTGGGTGACCTAATCATGGCAAACTGCCCACTTCATTCCAAGCAAGATTCTTTTGAAAACCTTTGTGTCCTTCTCTTCACAGACTGCAGGCTCCTTTGGGATTATGTCTATCAGCTGCTGTCAGACAGCCGGTACGAAAACTTCATCCGATGGGAGGACAGGGAATCCAAAATATTTCGGATAGTGGATCCTAATGGGCTGGCACGGCTGTGGGGGAACCATAAGGTAAAAGGCAGCCTAGCTTTGGTGCTTCAGAGTGTTGCTTACCTACTGTGGTTATACACCAACCCAGCAATGTTGAATGGGGGGCAGGAAAGAGAAAGGGGGAAATAGGATTTTGCCAGAGAAATGTGTTTCTTTTCCCAAAGCACACAGAAAAATGCAAGAATCCTTCTAATATACCACTTTCCTCTTCTCTTATTTAATGGTCAGGATGATGCTCATTTTATTAGTGTAAAACAATTGCTTTTAGTACCCCTTAGAAATACTGGTCTGTTGAAGGTTGGTTTGCCTTCCCTGCTTAACAAGTGGGAAACATCATTTATATGGGAGAAAGTAAAAGGGTGTACACTGAGCTAATTTTGCCATTTATTATTACACTTGTGTGGATGGAAAGTTTATATAGTGCACAAATAAATCCTGGCTCAGCAAGCCATCTGCTACCCCAGAAAATCCACTGCTGATGAGGACATGCCATTCACCTTCAGTGAGAGAGGGCAGGCTGTGTCCTCACTGCAACAAGGTCCTCAAGCCTAGCATTTGTGAGCCTTTCACAGGCAGCTGATGACCATAACAGGAACAGAATACTGTACTACATCACCTCTTGCTTTGATCCAGCTAGTCTCTCCTTATGCTTATACTTCTCTACAAAGGTAAATATTAGCTTACTCTGGAAAATATTAAGAGACAAGGGCACCAAAAATCAACACAGCATTAATCTTGTCTATAGTCTGACCTCTTGGTGTATCCAGACTCCTTATTCTTGGTCCATGCCAGAGTGTGACAGAATTGTAAGAGCTGGGACTTTTATTATATAGATTGGTAAAATTATTTTCAAATTTGTTTTACAAGATAGGAGGTAAAAAAAAACAAAGGGAAACATGGGCATGGCCCATTTTCCTTTCTTTTTATGTAATTCTTGCTTAATGCTTTCCTTTTTTTACTTTGAAATAAACAGAACAGAACAAATATGACATATGAGAAAATGTCTAGAGCGTTGCGCCACTACTACAAACTAAATATTATAAGAAAGGAGCCAGGACAAAGGCTTTTGTTCAGGTAATACTTCCTCATTTTTCTTGTTCCTTGGGGAATTAATTTTGCTAAATCATTATGGATAAGCTTGGAGGAAGTTATAAAATCAAATGATTGTTTCTCTGCAGCTATTCCTTCGTTGTGTAACAAAACAGTCATGCATGTGCTTGATCAGAAGAGCCTTACATTGGTGGGTAAGGAGCATGGCAAACACCTCCTTAGAGGAAGGCATTACTCTACCAGCTTTCAGGTGGCTGTTGTAAAGCCTCTCTTGAAAAGGCCTTGTTCACACCCACTGTGTTGGATAAACACTGATCCATCTCAAATTTGCCATTCTTGGGTGTTCAAGCTTGCAGTAGTAACACATCAGTTCCACAAGCTCTTGAATGAAATAGATTATCTGAACTCATTTTAATATTGTTTCAGCCCTGGTGTTGGAGATGATACAAGTTTGCTTGCCTTCATAGTCAAACTTCTCCAGGAACTGAACAGGGAGAATTTGTTGTTGACCCATCGCAACCCCATGGACAACATTCTTCTAGGCCTTCCTCTCCTCCACCATCCCTCGGAGTCCACTTAGGCTCACACCAATTGTTCCAGTGACTCCATCTAGCCACCTCATTCTCTGCCGTTCCCTTCTTCTTTTGTCATCTATTGTTCCCAGCATTAGGCTCTTCTCCAGTGAGTCCTTCCTTCTCATTAGCTGGCCAAAGTATTTGAGTTTCATCTTCAGTATGTGGCCTTCTAAAGAGCAGTCATGGTTGATCTCCTCTAGGACTGACCCGTTTGATCACCTTGCAGTCCAAGGGACTCGCAGGAGTCTCCTCCAGCACCACAATTCAAAGGCCTCAATTCTTCAGCGCTCAGCCTTCCTTATGGTCCAGATTTCACAGCCATACATTGCAACTGGGAAAACCATAGCCTTGACCAGGGGTCGGCAACCCGCTGCTCCGGAGCCACACGTGGTTCTTGAACCCCTCTGCTGCGGCTCCGTTGCTCAAAACATGCGCCGGCACAGCCGCTGATCTGCTCGAAGCTCCACTCAGGAGCACAGTGCTAGCTAGTTAAGTAAATCAGCTAGTTATGCTACATTCCTCTGCTAAACAGGCTTCCTGCAGGCTCTCATGTTACATGAAAGGCTGCTGAAAAGATTCTCTTTCTCCCAGTGTAATCTCCTTCATCTGAATGTTAAAAGCTGGGCTTGGGACCTGTCACAATTCACAGCACTAGACTGTTTATCTGCTAATCAGTCATTAACACACCTATATCTGCGCTGATCTGTGACCCCCACCGATTTACTGAGCTTCCCCCCACCCCTCCCCATAGGCCAACCATGGATAAATCAAAGAAAGTTTCTGAAGATAACGTGGGTAGATTCATTTGCTGACCAACTTATGGGGTTTGCGGTTTAATGCATGCAGCCCTTTAGCACTGACTTTGACTCTTCAGGAAGCTGTTCTCCTATTCAAAATATATGAAAAGAGTCCTACTAGTTTATAATGTAAGATTAAAAATAACAGTTTTTAGTGACTGAACAAGAGCTGCGGCTAAATCATGATGAAGATATACATAACATTAAGGTAAAAAATGATATATGCAGTGTTATCTTCATTTTAGATGTCAAAGGGGTTTTGCGGCTCCCGGTGTTTTCTTGTGTGTAGGAAACGGGTCCAAATGGCTCTTTGAGTGTTAAAGGTTGCCGACACCTGGCCTTGATTATACGCACTTTTGTTGGCAGGGTGATGTCTCTGCTTTTTAGTATGCTGTCTAGGTTTGCCATAGCTTTCCTCCCCAGGAGCAAATGTCTTTTAATTTCTTGGCTGCAGTCATTGTCTGTGGTGATCTTGGAGCCCAGGAAAATAAAATCTGTCACTATCTCCATTTCTTCCCTATCTATTTGCCAGGAAGTGAGACAACTGGATGCCATGACCTTAGCGTTCTTAATGTTGAGTTTCAAGCCAACTTTTCCACTCTCCTCCTTCACCCGCATCAAGAGGCTCTTTAGTTCCTCTTCACTTTCTGCCATTAGAGTGGTATCATCAGCACATCTGAGGTTGTTGATATTTCTCCCTGCAATTTTAATTCCAACTGGTGATTCATCTAGCCCCACCTTTCCCATGATGTGCTCTGCATATAAGTTAAATAGACAGGACGACAGTATGCAGCCTTGCCAAACTCCTTTCTCAATTTTGAACCAATCTGTGGTTCCATGTACAGTTCTCACTGTTGCTTCTTGATCCACATTTAGGTTTCTCAAGAGACAAATAAGATGGTCTGGTACGCTCATCTCTTTAAGAACCTGCCACAATTTGTTGTGATCCACACAATCAAAAGCTTTAGCATAGTCATTGAAGCAGATGTAGATGTTTTTCTGGAACTCTCTAGCGTTCTCCATGATCCAGCATATGTTAGAAATCTGATCTCTAGTTCCTCTCCCTCTTCGAAATCCTACCTGTACTTCTGGTAGTTCTCAATCCTAGCTTGTAGGATTTTGAGCATAACTTTACTAGCATGTGAAATGTGTGCAATGGTGCTGTGGTTTGAACATTCTTTGGCATTGCCCTTCCTTGGGATCGGAATGTAAACTGACCATTTCCAATCCTGTGGCCAATGTTGAGTTTTCCTAGATTGCTGGTACATTGAGTGTAGCACTTTTACTGCATCGTCTTTTAAGATTTTGAATAGATCAGCTGGAATACAGTCACCTCCACTAGCTTTGTTGTTGCTCAGACTTCCTAAGGCCCATTTGACTTCACATTCCAGGATGTCTGGCTCGAGGTCAGTGAGCACCCCATCATGGTTATCAGGGACGTTAAGCTCTTTCTTGTATAGTTCTTCTGTGTAATCTTGCCACCTCTTCTTAATCTCTTTTGCCTCTGTTAGGTCCCTGCCATTTTGGTCCTTTATCATGCCCATCTTTGCATGAAAAGGTCCCTTCATATCTCCAAGTTTCTTGAAGAGATCTCTGGTCCTCCCTATTCTATTGTTTTCTTCTATTTCTTTGCACTGTTCATTTAAGAAGGCATTCTTATCTCTTCTAGCTATTCTCTGGAATTCTGCATTCAACTGGGTGTATCTTTCCCTTTCTCCCTTGCCTTTCGCTTCCCGTCTTTCCCCAGCTTTTTGTAAAGCTTCCTCAGACAGCCATTTTGCTTTCTTGCATTTCTTTTTCTTTGGGATGGTTTTAGTTGCTACCTCTTCTACGATGTTGCGAACTTCCGTCCATAGTTCTTCAGGCACTCTGTCTATCAGATCTAATTCCTTAAATCTATTTGTCACCTCTACTGTATATTCATCAGGGATATGATTTAGGTCATGCCTAGTGCTTTTCCCTACTTTCTTCACTTTAAGCATAAATTTTGCAACGAGAAGCTCATGATCTGAGCCACAGTCAGCTCCTGGTCTAGTTTTTACTGACTGTATATAGCTTCTCCATCTTTGGCTGCAGAGCATATAGTCAATCTGATTTCTGTGTTGACCGTCTGGTGATGTCCATGTGTAGAGTCGTTTCTTGGGTTGTTGGAAAAGAGTGTTTGCTATGACCATCGTATTCTCTTGAAAAAATTCTACCAGCCTGTGCCCTGCTTCATTTTGTACGCCAAGGCCAAACTTGCCTGTTATTCCGGTTATCTTTTGGCTTCCTACTTTAGCATTCAAATCCCCCATGATGATAAGGACATCATTTTTTGGGGTTAATTCTAGAAGGTGTTGTAGGCCTTCATAGAACCGGTCAACTTCAGCCTCTTCAGCACCAGTGGTTGGGGCATAGACTTGGACTGCTGTGATGTTGAATGGTTTGCCTTGGATTTGAACTGAGATCATGCTGTCATTTTGGAGATTGTATCCCAGTACTGCTTTTCCTACTCTTTCATTGACTATGAAGGCTACTCCATTTCTTCTGAGGGATTCTTGCCTGCAGTAGTATACCTGATGGTCATCTGAATTAAATTCACCCATTCCTGTCCATTTTAGTTCACTGATACATCCCTGTTTGTTCTGCTGTAGTTGTCACTAGGATTCAATGCCATCAATCCTGCTATTGTTCTGGACCACATAGCAGGATTGTTCCTGGAAGATACCATTTTTAGTTGGCAGTCCTTGTTCAAAGAACATTTCCAAGAAGTGGAGTTGGGGAACTCATGTTGGTTTCCTTGGCTGTTGGTCTATGATATCTTGCATGGATAGATCTTTTCCTCTGTGCCATGTAATGTCTTTGTGGAACTGCAAAAAGAGCTCATCTGAGAATTCAGTGTATATTGTCACCAATATGTGGATGTCATATAACTTGATTCTGACCTGGGGTTTGAATAGGCAATAAATGGCTAGATTATTGCTATAAAATTGAAGCTTAAATCAGGCAAGAAAGAGGTGTCCCTGATGGAGAAGAAAGACCATCGAATAGGAATTCAAACTTTTTTGGGTGGGGGAGAACTTCCATTGAATAAGCCAGTTTGAAGTCTGAGGTGCTCCAGAACTCAGGTTTCCATCTGAAGGACCAGATGGCCAGATGTGCCTTTGGCCAGTTGAGGCTGATCCATACTCCACTCATTTATGAGGAGGTGACACCTGGCCACAGTAACCTATGTATTAATTACAACCAGCTTGGAATATTAGAATATGCACTACATGAACAACTTTGAGGGCTTCAGTCAGTCCAGAAGGCAGCTGCAAGGATGTTGGTGGGCATATTCTGTGGGGATCATGTTATCTCAGCCTTGCACAGCTGAGCTACTTATCAGTGTGCTTATGGACAGAAATTGTTAGTAATTATCTTTATATGTCTAAAAGGTCCAGATCCAGTTTAGGACTGCCTCCTTCCATATTGTTCTGTCTGCTCCCTAAGATCAGAAAGCAAGACCATTTTCTGTGTCATCTAAAATCTTATCATGTTTGAGTTGAAAGAAAATGTGAATGGCCTTCTCAGCCAGATCATGTCCCATGAAGTGTTCTTGGCCCTTTCCTTGCTGTTTTCTGCTGCTTTGTCATATCAGTCTCCTGTTGGATGTGACGGAATGTTTTCACGGGTTTCTTTCAACTGTTGCTCATGCCTCATTGGTTGTTTTACATTGTTTTTGTGAGGTTGTAATGATTAAGTTTGTAACTTGGCCTCAGTGGTGCTTTTGCCCCAGAAGCATGTGATACACCTAACTGTTTTAATAAAAACAAATAAATAAATGAAACTATCTGTCTAAAAGCAAACTTCTGAACTTCTCAGAAAGTTTTGCCAGTTTACTCCCCATAATCCATCATCATCAGGGCCTTCCCTGAGCACACTGTGGGGCCTACATGTGCACTCTGTCATCTCAATTTATTCTTGTTATTAGCTTGGTCAAGTTTCCACTTCAGCAGTGAAGCCGTCATTGTCACTCAAAAGAAGTTAGACATAGTACAAACAATTAGATTTTATATTTCATTATTCATTGTATTTTCATAAAATTTGGGTAACACTTTAACTGAAGTCATTGTTCTAAGGTAGGACCTTTCCAGGTTCTAGTGACAAGAGGGCACTTTTTCAGTTAAAACAAATGAACACATGAGATTGTCCAATACCAAATCAAAGCCCTGGTCTTCCAAACTATCTACACTGACAGGCAGCAGCTTTCCAAGGGCTTAGGCACTTGTATTCCTCTTTAGCTAGAGAGACCAAGCATTAAACCTGGGAACTTCTGATGCTCTCCGAGTGAGCAGTTCCCTTTCCTTCTGAAGGTCACTCTTTCAAGCTGCTTTGTTCCATGAGTAACTCAAGTGGAAGTGAAGGGTAAATATGGAATAGCAGGGCATTACGTATTGTCTATATCAGTTTGGGATTCTGCAGGTTCTTTCTTTGGTTGCAGGAGTCTGGTTTCTGGAAATAGGGCTGCTTCACTTGTTGCATTTTTAGGCACTAAAACATATGTTAGGTGTTGTGCACACCTGACATACATATTGATGTGTTTTGCACAACACACCAGTCCACCATGGGTAACCAGACATGAACCAGGGCTAAAACATTTCTATGCATGCTAAGAACTAAACACAGTCCTTTACATTTGTACTGATTTGCTTTTAAAGGTTCATGAAGACCCCAGATGAGATTATGAGTGGCCGCACTGACCGCCTGGAGCATCTTGAATCTCAGGAACTAGATGAGCAAATATACCAGGAAGATGAGTGCTGAAGGAACATGTTCCCTTGCTTCGCTTTGGTCTGTGGAAGAACAGTCTGTACAGAGGCACATTCATGTGGGAAATGAAACCCAGGACTCAACATTTACCTTGGAGACCCGGCAGAGCCCCAGAGCACCTTAGCAAAACAAATCCATTGGCAAGGGTAGTGTTGGCAGTAACATTTGGGAGAAAGAGAAAAAGAAAGAGAGCACTACTGCATTGTTGGTTTTTAGATTCTCCCTTGCCCCAGTGTGTTTTTAGTTTTCCATTTTTGTTTGGTTGGCTTGGGATTTTATTTTTCTCATTAACATGCCATTTGGCCTTTTTTAATGACTTTTGTAGAGCGAAACATCTGGCTTTTTCTTATGCGGATTTCCTATGGAAATGTAGCACAACTGTTTTCTGTGCCAAGTATCACAATATGATTACAGCATAGGAACAAATAGTGGCAAATGTCACATGAGGGGTCTGAAAATGTCTCCAGTTGTCTAAAGAGATTTTATTCACTCTTGTCACAAAGGTAAAATACCTTGGACTGCAATCTATGATTGAGGGTTTAAGAAATGGAGAGAAGTGCTGATTGAAAGTCTGGGAGATCTGACTGGCATATATTCAGCTGGTGTTAGGTCTTGCAAGTGTTGGATAACTCCCAGAGTGCACAGACTTTATTCAAGCACCTCAGTATGCAGGAATTAGAAGGAAATAGGAGAAGCTCTAACAAAACACAGTACAGTTCCTCAGGGGTTTCCAGCTCAAGGAAGATGTAAATAAAAACCACACTGATAAGATAAAATGTGTGTTTGATTGCATTTGTTGAGCCACCAACAGGGTATTTTCAGGTGCAAGGCTGAGGCTGGGTTCCTGTGCTAGCCAATTGCTTCTAGAGGCAGAAGAAACAGTGCTCATAAAAAAGAAGGAAGTGTTTGGGGCCTTCAGAATAGCACTTTAGCCTTTCTAGAAGCTTCCCCAGGATTGGGCTAGACTTCTCTGAGAGATGTCAACAATACCACATGCACTAAAGAAATCCCACAAATAAAATTTCTGGGCTGATTGGTTTTAGTTTACTCTGCTCTACCCATATTGCCATTTTTGGACAATCTTACCCATTTCTCTGTGGATTTTAATGAAAAGAACTTCTCATTCTTGCCCGGTTAAGTTTAAATGTTTTTTGCTGGTTGCAGCTCCAGGTTAGTTCCGTAGCCTTTAGGATGAGAGGAATTTTGTATGTGCCTTTTGTTGATAGGAAGTCTTAGTTCTGTAAATCTCATTAAGTCCCTTTCCTCTGAAGATTGTTAAATTATCCTGAGGGCTGTATGTTATTCTATGGTTTTATACCACGAAATAGCTTACTCTTTGTAGAGTGCATATGTTTGTGTGTACACATGATGACAGAATGCTGTGTGTGTTACAGCATCTCCGCTTTGTACAAGCCATTGACAGGGTTCTGTGTGTTACATTCAAGAAATCAAATTTAGCTGCCACAATAACTTAGACTCTAACAGGAAATATGAAATATTATTGATTTGATATGCAAATTAAGTATACTTGGCTGTTTTCTTAATTTGCATAATGTGTTATGCTTCTACAACTGGGTTATAGTCACAAAGAGCCACACTGAGTCATGAAGTCCTATTTTTCACCCTGCTCTGTCACTGAAAATTCTGCTCAGACATCCTTCCTATTTCTGACATTTCACTACACTTTTTCCAGCCTCTCTCCTGAACCTGAATGACTAGAAAAATGTTTCCCCCACCATATGTGTGTGTGCACGTCTAAGCAGTTACACTTCAGATTCTCAAGGGGTTGAGTCTAGTACCTGCTCCTGAATTTGGATGGTGAGGTTGTGGAAAGTGCCCAGTGAGTTTTAGCTGTTGGGCAATATTGAAATGAAATGAAATTAAATGCTTACAACCCAGGCCATCATTTTGTTTTTTTAATCCATGATAATAACAGTCATGCACTCTTAATAGGCATTTAGCAGTATTCAATAGAAAATTGGCAAACCCCTCTTTTTTGGGTTTTTGTTGTTCTAGAAAATATTTAATAGTGAAATGAAATGTACTACTGATAGAGATTAACTTCTTATATTTAAAATGTAGTATATGGAAAGAAACTCATTTTGCACACATGTAAAACATTCATTCTGTCATGCACGCAAGCGGCCATTTCTCCCACCCTTTGCTCATCACTTTTCTCCAGTGGTAGCTCCTCCTGCCCTGCTTCCTTTTCCCTTGCAGCCCCTGTAGCTACTGACCTTTACTTAACTTGCTTGTTACTTATACCTTGGCCAGCACATATTAGCCAGCACATTAGATGCTCAGCACTTAAAACAAATTGAAATCAACTCCAGCAGGGTTCTTGCTTACCCGATAGCCCACCAATGAAGTAACATTAACATGTTTTATGCAATTATTTCTTAATGAGCTTAAGGTCCTACACAGTGTTTATTTCACACATTTCAAATTAACTGCTTTATGCATTTGCAAAAAACTTCAGTTCCATTTTGCAGTTCATTTTTTGTAAATTCATCCATTGTTTATAGCTGATTGACTCTTCCAGAAAAAAGCCTATCCTCCATTCATTTCCAAAAAGTAAAAGAAGTAAAGAAGACTTCATGTCTGAAAAGGCAGACCTCTAAGACCAGGATATCAGAATATGTCTTTCATTCATGCAAGCAGCCCAGACTGTATAGGCAAATTTAATACATGAACCATGTGATCACAGATAAGTTCAGAGGCAATTTCTGTGACTGAGGTAGCTGGAAAAAGAACACATCATTTGATGGCTGTTAAAGAGTGAGATAAAATTGCAACAAAAACTGTGTTTTTCAGATGCATCAATCCAATCAGAATTCTTGTTTCCTTTGGGCCAAACTAGATGTTATAATTAATGCATGATTGCCAGTGAAAATGGTAACATTGCATCCAATTTGTAACTATACCTGCCTGTCATGACATTCTGCTCTTCCCCACCCCACCAGCAGCAGCCTAAGACAGCCAATGGTAATAGGAAATCTACTTTGAAAATGTAAACAAGTTGGGGAACAGCTGTGCTGCAATGAGTCACTTTTAGGTTCCCCATACAAATGAGCATTGTAAACAACCCAGCATTCACACAAGGACTGAAGATAAAATTCTTTACCATGTCTGTCTAAACAGCTGCAACCATATGCAAATTAACGGTGAAATGGTTGTACTATTTTTTTTTAAGAATAATGTTTTTATTTTCTTAAATAAATTATAGTCTGTTAATGATGGCTCTTTCTTTTTTTTCTTCAAGGTGTGGGGTTAAGGGACTGAACTGAATGAATGTAACAAAGCAAACAAGAATGCCTCTTCTCAGGGCCAGTGAGTTGCAAATAATTTTTAAATGCTTGTAATTACATCATCTCAATAAATTTTTTAATATAAAAATGTGTTGTCTTCCTTAAGCATATGTCACATGTCAAGATTGCTCTTCACTCTGGTGTCTCTATTTTATGCACACCTTTCCAGCAAGATCCTTTACCCAATGTGTTAATCACAACAGCCAACATTTAAGATGTTATGCCAGCAGGCATTTAAAATGTTATGCCTGGTGGTTCTTCCATGCCCCCATTGTATGTCTCATCAGAGCAAATGTGTCATTTCTCCTGGTGTTAGCTGGCACAAACATGTAACATGCCCACTTCAACAAAGGTCCTGCACACTTTGGTAACTCTTTTCTTATGTACTAGGGCACAGTGACCATTTACTTAATGTTTTCTCTGTTTGGACGTAAAGTCTTTTGTTAACCCTTTCCTCAAACTTTCTTCTTAATCCTGAACTCTTCACCTGCATTCATAGAATCACAGAATCATAGCTGAGTTGGAGAGGGCTTATTACGGCCATCAAGTCAATGCAGGACTCCAAGTATCCCTGCCAGATGACTGTCAGCTGCCTCCTGAATGCCTCCAATATGGGAGAGACCACAACCTCCCAAGGCAATTGGTTCCATTGCCACACTGCTATAAGGAGGTTTTTCCTGATGTCCAGCCAGTAGCTGCTTTCCTGTGACTAGCGCCATGTCCTGCACTCTGGCATGATTGAAAATAGAAGTAAAATGGCTGTCTTTAGTGAGTCCCTGTCCATTGGTATGTTTGGTAAATATTATGCTCTAGAGGCAAAATTACTTTTGACTGCCTTTTAAAAGAAAATTAGATAATGAGATTAGGCTGCACTGATAATAGCTGCAAATAATTTTTTGTATAATCTCTTTTGAAATCTAAGAGGTTTTAATATGTAATTTAGCTTGTTAAATGAACTCTTGGCATAGAAAGAAGATCGTGGCATAAGGTAAGAACTTCGTAGTAAGAAAATTTCCTATTTTTGATGCTTTTTGGAAGGATGTTGAACAATGGCTTGAAAAGCAGTATTAAATAAATACTGATGTTTATGTTGTAATAGGAAATTTTATTAAAGTGGTACCTTGGCTCACGAACAAATTGGTCATGAGCCAAGTCAAATTTCCCCATAAGGATTAGTGTAAATAAGGTTAATTCGTTCTGCAACTATTTTTTACTCACAAAAATTTGAAGCAAAGTGACAACAACAAAGATTGTGGCCATCTCCCCCACCCCCCAGCAATCGTGCGGGGGGTTGAGGGGAGACAAGTGCTATCGCGGGCATGCTGGGGGGAGGCGGGCGTGAGCACGCGGGGGGGAAGGGTGCAGGCGCGTTGGGGGGAGGCGAGCGCAGGTGCGCTCGGGCAGGGAACACAGGCGCAATCGCAGCTATCTCCTCCCCAGCACGAATGTGGCCATCTCTCCCCACCCCCAGCACTACCACAATTGCGCCCATGCAGGGAAGGAGGGTGGGCTTGTGATCGTCACCTGATGCAGAGTTTGCGACCTGTGGCAAAATTTTTATGACATTTTTGTTCGTGACCTGATTTGGTCGTGAACTGAGGCGTTTGTGAGCCAAGGTACCACTGTATTTGGAAATTACGTATTCCATAGAGAGCATTTGGTAATGGAAGGAGAATGGAGTTGTTTTTAGCTCATAATACTGTATGAGATCCAAAGCATATGAGCTTTTGTATATGTTTTGTATTTGGCTCTGTATATACTAAAATTCTTGGCAAGCCCTGAACAAAACCCAGCACCTCAATACAGTGCAGACCTGTGCACAGAAGTGTCCTTTGGACCACAGGGCACTCTGGAAAGAGTTTGCCAACCCACCATACCACATTAGTCTATTTCCATCTATTTTGTGATGGAATTATCCATGCCTAACTATGAGTGAGGTTATCCTGACTGCAGGATTCACTTTCTTGAGAATATCAGTTTTTGTGCGGTAGGAGGGAGCATCATTGTTTCCACAGCATGCTTTCTAGACTTCCTTATGACTGTTAAAAAAGAGAAGCAAGGTGAAGTTACTTAATTTATGTAAGTCACAGAAAAAATAGATTTGCAGCAGCCAAAGCAATAGTGATTAGTTTGTGTCATCTTCCTATTTTCCTTAGCCAGAAACTCTTTCCTGCTGGTTTGTCAAGAATTCACAATCTTTCAGTCACTAGTAGAGAAACATATTCTGCACAGAAATTGCTCAATAGAAAATACAACAAGGAATGTTTTCCATTGTCTCCTCTCCACAGAGAGTGAAAAGAACTTTGAGATACCTTGGGATGCAGCCAGTCTGAAATTGCAAGAAGGCATTTGTTGAAATCTCACTGAAGTTAAGGCTTTCATTAGAACAAACTCAGGCACCTGAAAAAATAGTTTCCAGTCTATAATGATTTTTCCCCTTGCATCCCAATGTACCTTTTAACATCTTTCATTTCTTCTTTACTGCTGATAACACAGCCCTGGGTATACATGGGTGAAGAGAGTAGATTGCACTGAGGAGGGAAAACAATGTCCCCAGCAGATTAGGTGCATTAGTTGCCTTTCATCGGGGGGGGGGGGGGAGTGTTTCAAAATGAGCCCTCCTTCTCTTACTTCAGGTGGAAGTTCAGGGAGTGTCAAGTTAAACAAGAGAGCATGGCCCCAATCCTCTCCTGCTGCTGCCCTTGTGTTCCTCTTCCCCTTTGCTTATTTTATTTCCCTCTCCTGGTCCTTGCACAAATCTGTCCTCTTCTGTTGACATTTAGATTTTAAGTTCAATATGGAAATCTGTCCTTTCTGTTTATATTACACCCCACAACATCCATATTTTTAGGTGTGCACCAACAAACAGAATGCATGACATGGCCCTAGCACTTAGCTTGTTAAATATGCCACATGTTAAATATGCCACATGCTTTATCTCAGAACATTATACTTAAAATCTCTACATCTGAAGTATTTTTACCCCATATTGGCAACGGAGGAGTGCACTGAGAGAGAAGTATCTTCCTTAAGTCCCTGGCTAGGGAAGACCTGACCTAGGATTTGCTACTTCAACTTTCACTTTCTTGGGTTAAAACTGAAGATGAGCTGGGCAGCCACATCTGTTGTTTGTTTGTTTATTTATTTATTTAAAGCATTTCTATGCCGCCCCATTCACAAAAAGCCTCAGGGTGGCTTACAAAACAGATTCATTCACACAATTAACCTTAAAAATTTTGGAGACATTTTGGCACACTATAAAACCCAATAAATAATCATTTAACAATTAAAATAACTTTTTAAATAAAAAGGTCTTGGCCTGGTGCCGAAAAACAAATAACGACAGCGCCAGGTGGACCTCTCTGGGGAGCACATTTCATAGGTGGGGCGCCACCACAGAGAAGGCCCTCCTCCGGGTACACCCCCTCCTAATATCCTTCACGGAGGGTTCCCGGAGAAGGCCTCTGCCGCCGATCTCTTTTTCACTTAGGTTTAAGAACATAAGAGCCTTGATGGAGGAATGGAGTTTGCCAGGCAGTGGAGAAAGAATAAAGGACTTCAGGGAGAGAACAAAGCGGAGAGGTCATCTGTGACCTGCTTTTAGTGTCAAAAATTACACACAAATGTACACAGACATATGGATAGCCAGCCAGCCAGCAGCCCTTAATGATGACCACCAGCTTCACCTCTCAGCTCCCCCAGTTTTAAACGCATCCTGCCACCTGTTCTTTTCTAAAGACAGTATCTAGGAAGCAGTCACAAAGGCAAAGGGCCTTGGTGACCCTCCAAGTCAAGAATTTTCTCATGAATGTACGCATAAATGCTGGTGTTGGCATTGGTGCCCCACCCCCAACATGTGTAAGAAGCCACCAGGCCCCACCAGGTCAGGCCACCCCCATGTTCTGACTGGAAACACACAAGAAGCTAGGCCTGAGGATAAAGGTGGAATGGAGGCCTGCCTGAAAGGGTCTCAAGTCCATAAGAGTAGGGTAGGTCCATTGTGAGAGATCAAAAGTCAGTGGCCGCAGCTGCCGCTAAGGCTCATCAAGAGGAGCCAATTGAGTTCTGGGATGTGCCAGAACAAGAGGAAAAGCAAAGGAAAGGGGAGGATCCCTTTGCAGCAACCTGCCCTGCTCTCCTTTGACTAGTTACCTGGCATGGCCCATCAGAAAGAAACCAAACCACTGCCAGTATGGCCAAACATAGACTTACCCTTCAGTGTGGAACCAGCTGATGAGCCTCGGGTGCAATGAATCCATGCCAACAGGAACTGTCAAGACTTGCTACAGGCTGCCAGAGGAAGGTGCCTCAAGAAGGGCAGGTAGTTCACAGTGTTGGGCATTGTGTTGATTTAAAGCCAGGAAGAGGGAAATGGGATGCAAGTCTTTTCCATGAGTAAGGATCTCTAAGGTGCCTTGGCCTCAGTCGGGCAACTAGGGGCAAAGACTTACAAATAAAGTCTCTCTCTGCTTACCTTAATGGCTGATGAATATGGAGGCTAAGGAAGAGGGTGGGTTCAATGTACCCCTTCATGAGGAGGGGCGCACACCATGCAAGCCCAGCTTTGAGAGTTGGAGAGGCACATGGATGACAAGCATGGCTGCCCCTTCAGGACTGGTTTGGTTCCTTAGACACTATACTATAGTAACTCTTGACATCATGTAAAGAACAGCAAACTCAACAGGCTCACAAGGAATACACAGTTCAGAGATCTCTGATTCTCCTTCCCAGTGGTCCAGAAAGCATATCTGTATGCATGTGCAGGAAAGTTCCAGGCAATCGGAGTAGTAACCCACACTTACTAGTGTCTGCCTTTTCACCAAAAAAAAGAACAAAGCACAATGCCTCTTTTCTCTATTCCTTTCTCTCTTTTTTTCCTCTCCCATCCTTTTTTTTTTCTTTTTTCTTTTTTTTACAAAAAGGAACAAAGGACAATACAGAACATTTATAACTGACAACATCACTAGCAAACATGCAGGAAAAAGCCCACAGACACCCGTGTGTAAGAATTTCCCAGTGTCTCAAAATGCAGGAAGAGGATTGGTTACCAAGGACAACGCCAGAGGTTCAGGAGCACCAGTACATCCCAAGCTGACTTATAAAGACAGTTTGTTAGCCCGAGGTCATTGAGCAGTAGCCAAGGCTGCTCAGTACATATAGTTTCCTAACAATCCCTTTTCATCCTTTGCAGACCAAAGGGAAGCAGCTGAATGACAGGTGGATCTAACAAAGGAAGTATTCTTTAGAGTTCCTGACTTCCCTCAGGGATGGGAAGTGTCAGGGCAGCCTTTTACAGGCCCAGTTTCCTTTTGCATGAAAGAGAAAGAAGCAGACATATGCTGGCTTTGTAATATGTGTTGGTTTACTAACAAAGCAGTTGAGAGGGGAGCTGGCAAACAGGCACCTACCGAGCAAGAAGCACAGTGCTGCAAGTGAAAGCAGTTCTGCACTGCAACACCCTGAAGACTGAGTCCACTAGCCCAGCAAATGTTTGGATTTAATTACTCCTATGTTTAATGTTTCTAACAAAATACGCTCATGCTCACAAGAGTTCATCATCACAAATGGCACAGTCTTTTCGAGTTCCACAGTTTGCTGCAACCAACTTCACATGGGTATCATTCTGCTATGTTTTGACTTCCACTCCAGCAACACAAGGGTTACCTCTGCAGTCCCTTGCTGGCACAGCAGCCATCTTGGGGAGATGCATGCTGGGTGCTGAGCATGCCCCCCCCCCCCCAGGCCCTGGTGCCAGCACGCCCAAGCCAGAGTAGAGCTGCAGTCCCTGTCCCATCACTCTGTACTACTGGTGCAGTTACAAAACTACTGTTGATACACTGCTCTCGGTCTATACCTTCTCACTAGCACAGAGAAAGCTGCTGTGCCAAGGATGGAGGATAGACCAAAACCCCTTTCCCTCTCATGTGTTTTTTGAATATGAGACATTCTTCATTTGGCATAGCATGAAAAACAAAAAACCCACTACTCTTACGGACATTCTGGTGTGATATGGTAAGGGATGATTGAAGGCAGCACTATTTGCTATTTCTACACATTTGAATCAATTGCCCTATTACTGGAGCAAGAGTTCCAAAGCAAGAGGTGCCACCAAGAAAGCCTCACAGCCCCAGGTGGGTTTCCCCTGCAGGCTGCCCTGGGCACCATTTGCTCTCTTGTAAAGCCAGAAGCACTCTGGGGCCCAAGTAGTGCTACCAGCTCTTAGCCTTGCTTCTGTCCTCCTTACCACTTCTGCTCAGTGATCTTGCCATCCCAAGATGCACTCCCCTAACCCTCTAGCAGATTTTGCTCAGTAATACTTTGGTTTGTGTGTACAGCTGGGTACACAAAGTGATCACCTGTGTTTCATAAAGAACTCCTGGTTCAGTGACAGTGCACATGTGGGTAATTCTGTTGTCTGAACTGGGTGCCTTCACCTGATATGCTACCCCACCCTGATAATAAGTCATAAGCCAGGATGGGTGGGTTGTCCAGGAAACAACCCACAGAGATGACTGGGTTCACCATGGACTCTTGGCCCGATCCTCCCAGACTGATCCTTCCATAGCTATCACAAGAGGACACTGCAGGTAGAATGACCTATTTTGCCCTAGCCCCTCCCACTGTGATTGCACATCTTTTTTCAGACATACCATGGCTTTTTTGCATTTTACTCTTATTTTTTGGACACCAGTAAAGCTGTCTTTTTCAACCTCTTTCCTGATCCTTCTTTGGTCAGCTACACGCAATCCCTTCAAAGTGGCCAATTGGCACCATAGTTGACCAATCTTCTGAAATGTTATTTTATTACACATAGAATATGTGCCAAAATCTTAATGTATGCAGGCTGCAGTAGTGTTGCAGTTGGTAGCATGCAGATACAAACACTGGGCATTTCCCACAAGAGGCTTTGGTTTTTGTTCACCAGTGTCAGATGACAAATGATCCAGAAAAAGCTAGTACATGGTGCTCTGCAGCTGCAAGGAGTTGGTGAGGGGAGTAAAACCTCCTTCACAGCAAGAGCTTCACTGTCCCTTTGGCTCTTTAGTTCCCACTAGGGGATGTATTTTGCACTTCGACAGCTGGCTGTCAAAACTCTGGGTTCCTTTACAAAGTGGGCTTTTAGTGAAAATTGGGGATATTGGTCTGCAGTTCAAAGTCTGCCTCTTCCTAGTTTACCTGAACAGGTTCAGACTACATGGGATGATGAGTAAGTCCACTCAGAGTAGCTGGCTACAAACATGAGGGTAATTGGGAGAGGAGGGGCTGCTTGCCCTTTCCCTGGTCAGCCACTGGTCTTTTCAAAATCAGTGCGCCAGTGGAAAGGTGCCCCTCCTCGTGTTCTCCTCTGCCTCAAGCTAGAAAATCAACTTGGGAGGAAGAAGAGGTACATTTGGAAGCAGAAGCACAGGAAAGAGAAGCAGCCATGTCCTTCGCTCCCACCACTGGGTTCCACTGCACTCAAGGCTGCTTTGCATTGAAAACAGGGGCAGAGGGGGGCTGACAATGGCGTGCACAGTTTGACCCTTAAGGTTAAAACAAAAAATACTTTAAACCGATGGGCTTTTCTACATGATGCTGTTAATCTGCTGCATCTGCTTCCAGGTTTATCACAAAACTTAGATCCAAGCACAACACAAGAAGTATTTCTTCTACTTTCCACTACATAACATCTAGGTAACACTTTGGACTAGTTAGATATACACACAAGAGGAGATCACACTTTCTTTCAGCTTCAGAAATACGAACTCATTTCCTCTGCTCTAAAATGTCCTCAGGGTACACTGCTCACAAACAAAAGCAAAACTGGCCTATCCCAGCATTGGATTCGTAACTCACAAGCAAGCATGAGCAAGGGGATGACAAGTGCAGAAAAATGCCTCATGTGGAGAAGCTCTGCATTTAGCAGGTTCATCCTCTCTTTCATTTTTATGGAGCCGGACAGCCCTGTGCAACTCCCAGCATCCCCCAACCAACACATATGGAGGGCACTACACCTGGGAGTCTTCCCAGGAGTGTGCCCACACAGAAAGAAGGGTGATATTTGAAGAGTTGGGACTCTGGACCTACTCTAGAGTAAAAATGAAGTGGACTTTGACTACAAGGCCTTCTTTAAGAGCTAGTTGCAGCCAGGCCCAGGAAGAGTCCTGAGAACTTACCTGGGTGCCTAGACACAGAGCTAGAGTCCTGCTATAGACTGCCACAGCACTCTTGATTAGTCTACCTATTAGAGCTTCCAGCCCTTAATCATCTCATGAATTATGTCCAGAGTGAACTATTATTTATGTCCAGAGTGATCTATTATAACATTTCAGCACTGTTTGGAAAAACTGGACAATGTACCCAGGAAAATATGAAGAGAAGTGCAATTGCTCCCCAGGAAAATTGGAAGATTTGGAGTGGAGGTACATACATGCTTTTATATACAGCTGTTAATGTGATGATTTTCTTGAGTTCATTTAATAAGGATTTGAGTCTCAGTTTCATGATAGTCAGAAATAAACAAAAAGTAAGAAAAGATGCATTTTATCTAAGAATTCAAATCTGTTGTGAAGAAACAAAAAATCCAGATGGCAAAAGAGACTCCACAGATAAATGCATTTATACTAGCCTGAAGGCATGGACTGAAAGAAAGAAAATGATGTGGCACTGAACTGTGCAAAAGTATTTTGGCTGAGTGAATCCCTTGATCAATTACAACATGACAGGGAAAGGGAGACACACAGCTCTTTAATAGCAAAGCCTTTGCCCAGATGATCTAGAGCTATCAATTCTCTACATTAATCATATATCAGGCTCAAAAGATATTATTATGTCTTCACTGTGGTGTGCCTCTACTTGCCCACACAAGTAGGGATCATCCTCACCCACATCCAGACAATGTGCGGTTGGGATATAGGCAGAACACTGCATTTGGAGGTGCTTTCTGGAATTCAAATGCAGTGCCTCTTTTCCACACATGTACCTCTTTGCACAGTTAAGAGTTGGTTTCTTGCATGGACGAACTTTTGAGAGATGCTTCCCAAATACTAAGTGAATGTACCCCATTATCTGGTTTAATCCACAGCTTCATTGGGTTTATTTTTTTAAATACTTCTTTCATCAAGCTACCAAGGAAGGCACTCACCTAATAAAGGGTCTTCATTTGCTCTTCCCCAGGGTGAAATAAGAAAGTGTCTATTTAGTCCAGGTTTTAAAATCACATGATTGCCTGTGGCAAGTAAAAGCATTTCCTACATGAGATATCAATTTCAATGTGTATACTCTGGAAACCTTGTTCCTAGTTGCATGTGCATGGGTGAATCCTTGCCAACATTATGAATTTGAAATATTGATGTACATCTAGCAATCAAATCTGCTGTGTCAGGTATACAGTTATCCTTAGATAACTTCTCACCTGACACAACAAATCAACACAACTCCCTGTCCTACCTATCTTTTGAAATTGCATCCACAGAGATTAGGAACAGAAAAAATGTACCATCTTTGAACTTGCTCCATATAGTGATTCTTAGCCTTCTAGATTTCCAAAAATCAGAAAAGCAAGGGGCAAAGTTGCTTTCTTCCAGCTTTTTTAGCTTTCTATCCAGGTGAATAAATCCACAGACTCACCTAACCCTTAGGGCAAGGGTCCTCAAACTTTTTCAACAGGGGGCCAGTTGAAAGGTGGTGGGGCGGGCGCAGGCCAGTGAGGCGGTGGCGGTGGCGGGTGGGCTTGCATGTGGTGAGGCAGTGGCTTGCTCAGAGATTTCCGAGCAAGTCCAAAATGATCTCCGAGCGAGCAAGCCACCACCTTGCTGTGCGTGCGGCAAGGTAGGTGGTGGTGGCAGCAAGCGCAGGCACGGGGAGTCCAAAACCTCTGAGGTAGGCCAGATAAATGGGCATAGTGGGCCGGATGTGGCCCGCGGGCTGTAGTTTGAGGACTCATGCCTTAGGGCTTGCTTCTCTACTTGAGGGGTTTAAGCCCCTGTTTGACTGGGCTTCTTATTGTGCACTTCATGGAAATTTGTGGAGCCTTTTCATGACATTGTGGTCCTCCAGAGCTTCTCCAATTTTTCCTGTGCTCTTTACATGCTTTTTTTAAGGAATGAGGAAAGTCTGACATTGCATTTTAAACTGCAAAATACCAGAATAAAAGCTTTTTGAAAAATCACATATATGCAATAGTTTAGGTATACATTAAGGACTTCTCTACATTAAGGGTTTAACTTACTGTGTTACTGGGGTGCTTCTTCCATTTTCATTGCAATCAGAAATATGTGTCCTTTGCATCAAGATTTTTTGGGGGCTTTGCATTTCTCTGCCTTTCACATATTTTGTTAACCAAGCACAAGCCCTGAAATGGGTTTGCTGTGACACTTGAGGGTCTTAACTGCTGTTTGATGTGATTTAAATGTTAATACCAGACTTTCCTCACTCTAAAAAACACCACCATGGAGGCTGGGAAATGGCATCAGGAGCAGGCCACACACAGGATCCCAAGAGTGCGAGGGGCATCCCGTTCAAGAAGCCTGGCTCTGTCCCTGCACCGGAACTTCTAACGTCAGGCATTTGCTATTTAAACAAAATACTTTTATGCCAAAATGATTTGGAAAAATAAAATAACATCCAAAACCACAGATACTTCATAACCCCAAGAAAAAAGAGAAAGACAGTATTTACACATTTCCTGCCAAAGCACCTTGCATTTCTCTGCCAGGTCCAACCATAAACTGAAGAAGGGCAGGTTGCCATCCTTTTGAAAAGCAAGTAAAGATGTGGAACTTGGTGCTTCAGGGTGGAAATGGCTCCCCAGCCTTGGGGCAAGCACTGCAAAAGTCCAGCTCCCCACAGCTTGGATCTAAATTCCCAGAGTAACAGGATATGACATGCAGCCTGACAGAAGAACCAAAATGGCAGAGGGACTACAGAGGAAAACCAGCAAATGAATCAGGCCTAGGAACAGATGGGCAGCCAATGCAGTTGCTATACTCACTACTAGCTATGTGCGCTTGCCTGTCTGCCAAGTCACGCAGTGAAATTATCTTCAAGAGTAACATCCCCTAGCATCCCTTCACAGCAAAGGGGGAGCTGGTGTGGAGCAGGGTGTCTGGTTCAAATCTCTACTCATCCATGAAGCTCCCTCACAGGCTTGTTGTAAGAATGACATGAAAGGGAAAGACCCAGCTAGCCCACATTGAGCTCCTTGGAAGAAAGGTAGGATATAAATGTTGCAGATAAATACTGTACTTAAAATCAGTATGTTCTAAACTTTGTATTGCATTTTAAATCCTTGCATTGCTGTTAGGTCTTACTAGAGTTCTTATATCTTATACTGTGGTTGTAACCATTTAATTTTTTTACTGCATTTTATGTTTTAAATCATTTTTAAATTGTTGTGATTGTTACCGAACTCAGCCAGTCAACAGCTAGGGCAAACCCGGGTGGACCCCAGACCGAGCCAAACAGAGCCTGAGATGAGACTTAGAGCCAAAATCAGCTTTATTTGAGTGCACTATAGAATAAAGGGAGACAAAAGGGGACATTCAGCCCAAAGCAGTATCTCAAAAGCTGCACCCCGGTACATGCGTTTTATACCCTAGGTAACCAATTAGGTCACCTAATACACATCTAATACATCAATGTATGCACCCCCTCCCGTGCTGGAGAAAGAGTCCTTTCTTCCGTCAAGGACCAGACATTTCCCATGTCTATGTCTTATCTGCTCAAGATTCACACAGGCTTGCCATGTTCTTACTCCCTGCACATTTGCAACTTTCATGGCGGCTAGAACCAGTTTCCACTGTCCCTTTGATTACTGTATTCGAGGTCAGGCTAGCGTGTTAGCTGTGGGTTACACAAAGTTCATTTTGTTCTTATCCCCCCTCCCTTCTGGGACAGTATAACTGTGGTGTTTTTACTATGTGGCCTTCCTCTGGCCAACTACTTTTGGGGTGTTTTAGGGTGCTACAACTGGCAACATGATCCACCAAGAAAGCTTTGGCTATTGGGAGGGATAAAATAATAAATGTGTTATTTATTTATATATTAAATAAATAAAATTACTAGGAACTATCAAGAAAATAATGATTGAATGCAGGCTCAAACCAGATTCAAGATCAGCCTAGCATACCCTATGCAATTAGGGACTGAAATCAGCACAATAAACAAAGCTGATCAAAGGCACTATTGGTGAGGCACCTGCTTATCAAAGCATGCCCAGAGGTCAAATGATATTTGCAGGCTCCATAACTGTTCAGATGGGAAAATCAAAATTGATCAATCATGGGGGATCCAGTCCCCTGCACAGTTTGAAGGAAATAAGGACAAACATCTGCTACACCCTGTTGGCTTTCATTGGATTGCCACCTGATATGCTGGTCCCAAAGAGATTACAGCTCTCAGAGATGGACATCTAGAAGAATATTCTCAAGTGAGGGATGGGAGAAGCTGCACAATATTATGTATATGGTTACCACCTCCACACACTGCACATAGAGCACAACTGGCTAAAAAGCCCCCCTCCCCCCCCCACACACTTTAAATAGGATTGCTGGAAAAGGAAAGTAAGATAAGAAAGAAAAAGGTTTTTTTTGCATGAAAATAAGGTATCCCTCTCCTCTTCCTGGGCTGAACTTTGGCTCAGGAATAAGCCTGTCTGCTCAGAATTCTAATAAAATACAGATCCCGCATGCCTGAAATGGAGCTGCCCCTGGTCTGCAGTATTAAAAGTCACTAGGAGTTCCAACATGCTCAACTTGGCTGCCCTAGCATGGATTTATGGCCTCTCCAACACAGAGAATGCTGCAGGTCTAACTGCCCTGTTGGGACAAAACAGAGCATCTCCTCTCATCTAGCCAGGTCAGCCCACTCCCTTGTGATTACAGAAAGGAAGGAAGAAGAGCTTGTTGTCACCATCCTGCCAGTTAACAGCAACCAACTGCTTGGTCAGAATGGTCTTCCTGCATCTAAGCCAACAAAGCCCCAACTGCTCCCCAGCAGCTCTGTGTCTGACGTGGGACTAAAGCCTCTTGCCTCGCAAGCATATCCGGGAGCAGCTCACTCCAGGCCCAGCTGCCAAACAAATCTTCCTGCTAGCCACCAAGGACAATACTGGAGGAGGGCCATATCGAAGGGCAACCTATAAAGCCTGCCTGGTTTTTTTTTTTTTTTTTTGGTCCCCATTGATCAGTGGCTTCTGTCATGCATCTTTATTGGTAGACTAGCCAGGAGCAAACTGCCCTCTCAGCTTTTGCATGCTTGCCATCATCCTTGCCAAAGCAAACGGATGTGGCTCTGTATAAAGTGCCATCAGCTGCGGGCAAAGGAGAGTTTAGTAATTCCTGCTTATCTTGGAGAGACCTGCCAATTTTGAGTTAAAAGCAGTCCTGTGCTACGTAATGTGGAAAGTTCACTGCAACATTTTTTATGGAGTCAACTTTATTTATTTGTTTATTTATTCAATTTATATGCTGCTCCACTAGCCATAGGCAGCTTGTTGCTAGTCGTGAAGTCATGTCCAATCCATCGCAACCCCATGGACAACATTCCTCCAGGTGTTCCTGTACTCCACCACCCCTGAGAGCCAACCTAAGCTCACACCAACTGCTTCAGTGACTCCATCTCGCCACCTCATTCTCTGTGTCCCCTTCTTCTTCTTCCATCTATTGTTCCCAGCATAAGGTTCTTCTCCAGTAAGTCCTTCCTTCTCATTAGGCGGCCAAAGTATTTGAGTTTCATCTTCAGTATCTGGCCTTCTAAAGAACAGTCAGGGTTGATCTCCTCTAGGACTAACCAGTTTGATTGCCTTGCAGTCCAAAGGACTCGCAGGAGTCTTTTCCAGCACCAAAGTTCAAAGGCCTCAATTCTTCAGCGTTCAGCTTTTCTTATGGTCCAGCTTTCACAGCTGTACATTGCAACTGGGAAAACCATAACCTTGACTATACGGATTTGGTGGCCGGTTTGCAGGGGAAGGGGTATGAGGCGAGACGGAGGGAACTGGGTCTCTTCAGTCTGAAGAACAGGAGACTCAGGGGGGAACTGTTGGCGACATACAGGTATGTGAGGGGATGTCACACAGAGGTGGGTAGAGACCTGTTCTCCCCTGCAGAGGAAGGCAGGACACGCTCCAATGGAGCAAAACTCAGGGAACCAAGGTTCCATTTAGATGCCAGAAAGCACTTCCTGACAGTCAGGACCCCGAGGGTGTGGAACGGGCTTCCCCTGGAGGTGGTTGAGGCCCCATCGGTGCGGGTGTTCAAGGATAGGCTGGACATGCATGTCATAAGAGGAGCCGGCTGGAGCCGGGGGTCAGACTAGATGGCCCAGGAGTCCCCTTCTGATGCATTCTGTTTCTCTGTTTCTATGTTTATTTTTGTCGGCAGCGTGATGTCTCTGCTTTTTAGTATGCTGTCTAGATTTGTCATAGCTTTCCTCCCAAGGAGCAAGTGCCTTTTAATTCCTTGGCTGCAGTCCCTGTCAGCAGTGATCTTGGAGCCCAGGAAAATAAAATCTGTCGCTACCTCCATTTCTTCCCTATCTATTTGCCAGGAAGTGACAGGACCAGATGCCATGATCTTAGTGTTCTTAATGTTGAGTTTCAAGCCAATATTTGTGCTCTCCTTCTTTACCCGCATCAAGAGGCTCTTTAGTTCCTCTTCACTTTCTGCCATTAGAGTGGTGTCATCAGCATATCTGAGGTTGTTGATATTTCTCCCAGCAATCTTAATTGCAACTGGTGATTCATCTAGCCCCGCCTTTCTCCTGATGTGCTCTGCATATAAGTTAAATAGGCAGGGCGACAGTTATACAGCCTTGCCAAACTCCTTTCTCAATTTTGAATCAATCAGTGGTTCCGTGTCCAGTTCTCACTGTTGCTTCTTGACCCACATATAGGTTTCTCAAGAGACAAATAAGTTGGTCTGGTACACCCATCTCTTTAAGAACCTGCCACAATTTGTTGTGATCCACACAATCAAAGGCTTTAGCATAGTCAATGAAGGAGTCTATACTTCTAGTCTACTTCTGGTAGACCTGTACTTCTGGTACTTCTTGGTCCACATACTGCTGGAACCTAGCTTGTAGGATTTTGAGCCAATATGTGAAATGAGTGCGGTAGTTTGATCATTCTTTGGCATTGCCCTTCTTTGGGATTGGAGTGTAAACTGACCTTTTCCAATCCTGTGGCCACTGTTGAGTTTTTCAAATTTGCTGGCATATTGAGTGTAGCACTTTTACTGCATCATCTTTTAAGATTTTGAATAGGTCAGCTGGAATACTGTCACCTCCACTAGCTTTGTTGTTGCTCAGACCTCCTAAGGACCATTTGACTTCACATTCCAGGATGTCTGGCTCAAGGTCAGTGAGCTCCCCATCGTGGTTATCAGGGATGTTAAGCTCTTTCTTGTATAGTTCTTCTGTGTAATCTTGTCACCTCTTCTTAATCTCTTTTGCCTCTGTTACGTCCCTGCCATTTTGGTCCTTTATCATGCCCATCTTTGCATGAAACGGTCCCGTCATATCTCCAATTTTCTTGAAGAGCTCTCTGGTCCTCCCTATTCCATTGTTTTCTTCTATTTCTTTGCACTGTTCATTTAAGAAGGCATTCTTGTCTCTTCTAGCAATTCTCTGGAATTCTGCAAGCAGTTGTTTGTATCTTTCTCTTTCTCCCATGCCTTTCACTTCCCTTCTTTCCTCAGCTATTTGTAAAGCTTCCTCAGACAGCCAGTTTGCTTTCTTCCATTTCTTTTTCATTGGGATGGTTTTAGTTGCTACCTCTTGTGCAATGTTGCGAACCTCCATCCATAGTTCTTCAGGCACTCTGTCTATCAGATCTAATTCCTGAAATCTATTTGTCACCTCTACTGTATATTCATCAGGGATATGATTTAGGTCATACCTGAGGGGCCTAGTGCTTTTCCCTATTTTCTTCACTTTAAGCCTAAATTTTACAACAAGAAGCTCATGATCTGAGCCACAATCAGCTCCTGGTCTTGTTTTTAGACTGTATAGAGCAGGGGCCCTCAAACCTTTTCACCAGGGAGCCAGTTGAAAGGTGCTGGTGCTGGGCGCGGGCTGGAAAGGTGGGGCTGGTGGAGTGTGCGGGCCGGCAAGGGGGTGGGGCAGCATGCAATGTGAGGATGGGTGTGCCCTGCAAGGGGAGGCGAGGCAAGGCGAGGAGAGGCAGGGACGGGCATGCGCCACGAGGTTGGCACACAAGGCAGCAGCTTGCTCACTTAGAGATCGTTTTCTCCGAACAAGCTGCCTCCCTGCATGCAGGGTGAGGTGGGCAGCAGTGCGTGTGCGTGTGGGCGCGCGCACAACTGGTCCAAATGGACATGGCGGGCCAGATAAATGGGCATGGCAGGCCAGATCTGGCCCCTGGGTTGTAGTTTGAGGACCCATGGTATAGAGCTTCTCCATCTTTGGCTGCAGAGCACATAGTCAATCTGATTTCTGTGTTGATCGTCTGGTGATGTCCATGTGTAGAGTCGTCTCTTGGGCTGCTGGAAAAGCCCAAGAGACCATCGTATTCTCGACCATTGTATTTTCTTGACAAAATTCTACCAGCCTGTGCCCTGCTTCATTTTGTACTCCACGGCCAAACCTGCCTGTTATGCTGGTTATCTTTTGGCTTCCTACTTTAGCATTCCAATCCCTCATGATAATAAGGACATCATTTTTTGGTGTTAATTCTCGAAGGTGTTGTAGGCTTTCATAGAACTGGTCAACTTCAGCATCTTCAGCATCAGTGGTTGGGGCATAGACTTGGACTACTGTGATATTGAATGGTTTGCCTTAGATTTGAACTGAGATAATTCTGTCATTTTGGGGATTGTATCCCAGTACTGCTTTTCCTACTCTTTTATGGACTATGAAGGCTACTCCATTTCTTCTGAGGGATTCTTGCCCGCAGTAGTATACCTGATGGTAATCTGAATTAAATTCACCTATTCCTGTCCGTTTTAGTTCACTGATTCGTAAGATGTCGATGTTCAGTCTTGTCATCTCTTGTTTGACCACGTGCTGCTTACCTTGATCCATAGATCTTACATTCCCGGTTCCTATGGAGTATAGATCTTTACAGCATCGGATTCTCCTTTCACCACCAGATACATCTGCAACTGAGTGTCCTTTTGGCTTTGACCCAGTTGCTTCATTCTTTCTGGTGCTACTAGTACTAGCCCTCTGCTCTTCCCCATTAGCACATTGGATACCTTCCGACCTGAGGGTCTCATCTTCCAGCATCATATCTTTTTGCCTTTTGGTACTCTCCATGAGGTTGTAGGATGTACTGTCCACTGAGTGTAGCATGTGAAAATACATTTTCCCTCTTAGTCTTGCATTCCCGTCAATGGACTGTCAGTCTGTTTTTTTTTAAAAAAAAATCTAGCTTTTCAGAAGCATTAAAGTTTTGCATTAGCAAATAAATATTCTGAACATATGATGCCAACATTCACAAGAAATGATATAATTGTGTGATCCATGCCCATCTATGACAGACATTGCTCTGTTAAAGATTTTGCTGCAGTTTTTAAGTAATTGGGTTCATATGACATGACAACCCTTTGTGGGTGACAGGCCACTGTGTGCTGCATAGGTGTGGTGTGGTGTGGTGTGGTGTGGTGTGGTGTGGTGTGGTGTGGTGTGGTGTGAAGGCAGACCATTGGCTGCAAGATTTCTTGTTTTCATCCACAATGGGTGCGTATGTTTTCCTAGCTTGAACAACTGTTCCTGCCTTGGATGAAGGCAATGGTGAGTGAGCCTCTCTGCACAAAGACAGACAGACAAGGAGAAGGGGAAGGGGAAGGGGAAGGAGAGAAGGGAGGGGGGAGAGACAAGCTGCTGTCACTCTTGCCAGTTCTCCCAGGCCATCCCTCTGATGCCCAAGCAGCAAGGCTGAGTGCCTCCACTGCCTCCGTGCACCTGCTGCAATCATGACCTGCTTTGTGTTTGCTGTTTGCTGTGCCTTCTCTCTCCCTTTTCTTTTGTCAGAGGTCATTTTTTACAGTCTCCTACATGACAGCTGGTCACAGCCCCTTCAAAATGGCACATTAGAGGGACTGACTGTTCCTGGTTTATCAGACTTTTGAATCAATTTTTGCATCCCAAGTGCAAAAAGATGCTAGCTTAAAAAAACCAAATGGATTTGTGTGAGTGTACACTTCTGTGGGTCTGAAATGGCATACTTTGTCTGGACAATGCAATTTGCAGCAGACACATTGAGTGGGCATTGAACCAGAGAGGCTGCCAAGAACATTATTTTTTAGTCTCTTGATTGCTGTGAAAAGGCAAGCAATCAGGAGAAACCAAAGCCATAAGTGATCATTGGCTGCCAAAAAGTGGTGAGCACTAGATCAGTCCTTTTGCAGGGAGATCCTCAAGGAGTTTTTTTGAACTGGACTCTTCTCATTTTCCACCTCCACCTGAGCTTCTAGGTGCTCAGGAAGAAGGAAAAGTGCATTTTACAAGAGCACAGAAAATAAGTTAGCTGTCAAAATTTTGCTTCCCTTTCAAAGGATTTTTTTGCAGGAACATATGCAGGCATGAACATGATGGGGAGGGCAGACAAGACAAGTCATGCTGCAGGGTCTCCTGGCATTTCCACTAGAAACTGAGCAGGAAGGAGGGGGTAATCCACAGTGAGCCCAATCATCTGCCAGGAACACTGTGAGCTGTTTCATGAACAACTCACCCTGCCTAACTTATTCACTTGGTGGGTTCTCATGATCTGTGAATTGTATTCAAAGGCTTTCAACCTAATAGGATACTGTGCTTCTTAATCATCAAATGGAGATATGTTACAGAAAGGGTCACTACAGCATGCCAACTCTTTTTGATTTCAAAAGGATGGTATTTATTATTTTGAAGGAAAAAAGAAATAAGGATGTTTGTGTGTGAAAAGGGTATAACAATTTATCAGGAAACTTTCCTAGTAGGAAAAGTTATTATTGAAGTATCCTGCTTAAATCTAGGATTAACTTAAAGAGTCATATTCCAAGGCAAGGCAAGGCAAGGCAAGGCAAGGCAAGGCAAGGCTAGGCTAGGCTAGGCTAGGCTAGGCTAGGCTAGGCTAGGCTAGGCTAGGCAAAGGGTTGTGCGTGTAGGTTTGGAGCTGGTCAAATTCTGTCACAATGCTTGTGGCATATCTTTCTTATTTACATCCCTTTGGAAATTGGTATTATGAGCACAGTGCAGCAGCTCCAAGCTGCCGGGAGCCTTAAGCCTTAGATTCTGGTGCCAAGGTCAGCAACACCTCGTTTTATGCACCGTTTGCAGCAGTTTGCCCAAAGGGGGTGCAGATCCTCTGAGAAGACTCGTGGCAGCATATGCAGTCAGGCGACAAAATGAGGCACTGGGGCTCACCTGGCTCTATAAAGTCACCTTTGTTTGGCTTTGCTGTCTGAGGAATGTTGTCGAATGACACATAATTTTGGTTGGCTCAGCCAACAGGGTACTGACACAATCATTGCCAAAGTATTTGGGCATACCTGTGAAAAAGCTATTCAAGAAAGCAATGCTCTGGCCCTAAGATAAGTCAGTCCCACAGCTCTGAAGCCAGAGGCAGCACCCAGGAATGAAGCCCTGACTCCCCCGTCTCCCTCTGAGGTGCAGGAAAGGTTAAAAAAAAGCTCATCTAGCAGAAAGTATGGAGACAGTTTGCAAAGGTGGCCCCTGCTGCATCTCCAGCTCTCCATGGCTTAAGCATAACTCTCTGAGTTCAGTGGCCTCATGGCCGTGACCATAAGATTGTGCCCTAAATGAAGCCTTATCCTCAATACAAAGGCAGGTTCCTGCAATGCTCTGAGTGCTCCTCCTTCCAACTGGCCACTTCTGAAGAGGGCATGCTCTGCCTCTGAAGAACCTGATGCAACAGAGTCACCATGATCAGCTGAGGTATCCTACCACTTTTTTGTGGTAGAATACCTTGCAAAAGTTATACTGGATGTGGGAGAAGTAAATATTTCACCACCTTGATGGTTTGAATCAGTTAAAAATGATTAAAATTGGTAGCATACAGTGCTGAATATTTTGGTGGTTCTCAGCAAGACACTCTCTGAGAGCGCCTTTGAAATTCCAGAAGCTGTGTGCAAGCCACATTATCTCATGCCGCTTCTAGTCTTTTCAGGAGCCTTGTGCAACTTGTAACTCAGCCCCTGTAGGAGCAGTAGTGCCTCTTACTTTCTTCTGGAGTTGGCTATGATGTATCCTCTAGGCAGAGGTGGGTGGATGTTTGTGATGTCAGCTCCTAAAAAAGCCAGCATTGACAAGGGTCAGGAATGCTGGGGGTTCAGGTTCAAAAGATCTGGAGATCTGTTTTATGCTCCAGTTCTCATCTGGTTGGTGGTAGCTGGGAATTGTAGTCCGACACAGCTGGAGTGCGCCAAGTTATGGAATGCTGCTCCAGGGTATACTCTTTCACTCTCAGAGCAAATGTTTCCACATGTAAGTGTGTGTTTCTGTCATCAGAAGCTGAACACTCAAATCTCTAAAGCCAAGCCTTTCTGGAAAGGGCATGTCTCACAAATTTAGGGAAAAAATATAGCTAAGATGATGCAATAACTAATACACTCAGTTCATTTTTCAGTAGACACATGAAGAAACCATCCTATGCAACTTCCTGATTATTTTTTCACATGGGCCAATGTTTTCAAAATTACTTCCAGGAAAATGGAAGTCTTCCCAAACTCATGATAAGGCGATTAACAGACACAATGTTTTTGTCAACTGATCGTCTAGGGTCATAGTCATGATTGTGATATTAGGAAAGAATAATTTGTTAGCATGGACAGAAATTAAACTGGGAGTAGGTCAGTCAATCAGCTATGAACAGATGGGGTCTGAGGAAGGAGGCTGCACACTGTCCCAAGCTCCTTGATACATATTTTCTTCCTAAGGCCATGGAAGACCGTAGGTTAAGAAGAATGCCTGTTCTTCATATCCACTTTTATGACCTCTGGAAGAAAATTAGGCTTGTTAAATCAGTTTCCTTCATCTGGTGGTACAGGGTCTCTCTCTGACACAGTTTTAAAACACACAAATTATTCTAGAAATGGTGGCCAATCACCTGTCAAGCCCAATAGAAAGCTTGCGATCATTTTGGTTACAGAGAGACTCAACAAGAAACCTGAGAGTGCTTATGCATCAGTACAAGCAAGTAGAACATTTTTCCTATGGTGTTCCTACTTCAAATGAGGGGGCATGTGCATGCATGTGACTGAAAGTTGCTCCCATACTGCTCCAGCACAGAGGAAAAGGATTCATTGTGGAAAATGCTGAATCCAGTTTTTCTGCATGACAAATTCTGGTATCAAAATCTTCTTAACTAATGATAGGTTAGAGGCCAACAGGGAATCATTTGGTGAGAAGGTGAGGAAAGGGTCTCCTCTGCCACAGCAACCATTCAGGTGCAGGGGTAATGGCAAAGGAAAAGGAAGGCCTGACTACAAAGGTTAGGTCACCCTAAAGCAGATGAGACATCTGCTGAAGGGCAAAAATATAGACTATGCAAAAGAAGTACAGTTGCTTCAGGCCTTGTCATATAATCTCAGCGGTCCAGTAATTTCATCTAATGAAATGAAAAACATCTACCTCACAAACTTGTTACAAATCTGTGACAGAGTGTTGTGAAAGATAATACAGATAAAACACAGCAAAACTTTATTGCATGCAATAGCTGGTGTGTATATGCCCTGGGTGGGGGATAGAGAAGGACCCTCCATGGACAGTTGGACAGTTGCCTGCAGGTGGGAAGCTAGACTGTTGATCTCTGCACTCATGACTGCTGCAGGGTTGAGCAAATGCGTGATAGGTAGAGCAAGCATACAGGAAGAAGAAGAACCCATAGGCTACAGGTTTGCTGTGTGACACTGCCTGAATTTAGCCTTCCCACTTACCATGCTTGATCATTAATCTGGCATTTATCTAATTAATACAAATCTTCATCTGGTGAATTTTCCAAGCTATCTTAGTTAGCCATGATCTGAAGATCAACCAATAGTAACTGGAGTCTGCCAGATGCTATGAAACTATTCCTGTGCTTCCCTAAAAGAAGAGAAATACTCTCCCCATTTGGAAGATCTCTTAGGACAAACTAGAAATGATGCTATTTATGCCATCACCAATTACACAAATACTTTAAAGAAAAGAAATGGTATGGAGATGGCCTCAGGATGTGGACCATAGCAGAAGGTTAAAGTTCTATATTCCTTGACAGGTTCAAATCTGGACAGAGGTGCTGTGCCTGCTACTTACAAAAAATAAAAATAAAAATTGTACATTTGCTAATTGTGAATGGTTTGTCTAGATTAGTCCTGAATTCTGGAAAGACCTTGACCCATGGTCTATAAACAAAACATCAATAGAGGGCCTTTAAGCTCTTAGATTTCTCTTATAACTTACAAACTGCATAAGGAAAGTGAAAACACCATGCCAAGAGCAGTTTAAAACAAAGGACCTCCCTTTAAGGGTCACCTTGTTATACAGTAACAAATCACTTTGTCAAGTACATACCAAACAGCTCAAATCCTTAGTTGTCATGCCCTCCTGAAATTCAGCCAATGTATATTCAACTGCATTTGCTCATGTTAATTGTTACCCTTGTTTTCCCCTTGTCTCTGTGACTTCCTCTCTGGCTAATTTAGATTGTAAGCTCCTTGGGGCAAGGAACAGTTTGTTTTTCTTATGAGGCTCTGGAAAACACCCTGTACATGAATGGTACTGTTATAGGTACAGAATTGCTTTATTGCCTTACTTTGGTGACAAAATAGTACACTAAGCAATGTTACACATCACAGAACTTCATGGCATCTCAAAGACATATTGCAGTCCAAGTTCTGTGAGCTCATTCCTGTTTCATCAGAGTTTAAAAAATAGCATTTGTTAGTCTTTCAGGGGCCACCAGATTCCATTGCCACTCTTTCTGTAGCAGACTTAAGAATTAAGATAGTTTTTTGGAACATCCTGAATGTCATTTCCTGTATCAGTGGTTAACCACTGGATGTGATGCTAGATGGGAGATTTACCAGAAAAGATGCACTAAAAACAAGACCTGCTGCTTTCAACAGAGTTGTCTTGTACTCTGTGAGAGCAACTTAACCTTTAAAAAAATGTAAGACACCAGGATCTGAATGGGGATCTACAGTTTGCTGTGCAACTTGTTCCAACTGCTCACAACTTGAACAGGAAGTTGCAAGGAAAGATAAATGCCCACTCTGCTTGAATGTGCTTTGTAGGATAGCGCTGAACCAGGATGCTGCTGCCATGGAAATGAGCCCTGGTGTGGGATCTTTTGTCACCCTGGTAGCACAGAAAGGATTTGATTTTTACCTGCCTAGACAACCTCCATTCCAGAACTTTTGGACTGCAACTCCCACCAGCCTCAACCAGCATGGCCAGGACTACTGGAGGTTGCAATCCAAATAATCTGGAGGGCACTGGGTTGGAGAAGGCTGCTGTAGGCCTTGTGTTTAGCTATGCTACACTTTTGGCTTCCTGAATGGAAGAGCCTCACTACAGATGAAGTGATGTGCTCCATATGAGCTCCACTACTTTCTGTAAGATCTGCATTCTACATCCTGGATAGAGCCATGCAATCAAGTAACTCATCAAACACCTTTTGAATTTGCATAATTTATTCTGTTTCTGCTAGTCATCAGACAGCTGTCTAGGTTTTATCCTCTCATAAGATTAGACATCAGTGCTGCCCAATTCTAATTGATCTATGGTTGCTTCAGGACAGACTTCTTTAAAGTTAATTAAAGTTATGGAATGCCCTGTTACAAGTAGGGCTGTAATGAAAGTGCTCTCGCTCTCTTTCTCTCTCAGATTAGATGACTCCATAGAGGGCAGGTCTAAATCAGGCCACACAAAGAGAAAAGAAGCAGGCTGCACAACTCCCATCACAGTGTCTACCTTTTATCCTGTGACAGTCCCCTGCTTAAAGGCACCCTCTCTTTGAGGGGCTGCCTCTGGTATAAGTCCAGTTTAAAGAGCAAGAGAAACAGTGAGTACGTGCATAGTGGTTTGAGCATACAGCCAAGCCAACAGGGCAGGTGCCAGCTCTCATGTGCCCTGAAGCAAAGGGGTTCCTGCCACTACAGAGTCTTCTCTCCTTGCCATGCAAACTCTGTCCCTGCCATGGTCTGGAGAGCCCACCACCTTTCCTTTGCTCTCTGGACAGGGATGGGCAGCAGCAGGGAGAGAGTGTTGTGCCATGAGGTCAGTGCAGCAGTGGAGTCAGGAGCTGGCACCATATGCCCTTCCATCCCTTGAGATCTCAGCACATGGCCAAGACATTGCAAGTTGCTGGTCATGTGCTGAGATCTCAGGAGAGCCCTAGAGCCCCATGAGAGCAGAGGGCTGGGGCTGCTGAAAACAGCCTCACTGGCTGCTCCCCCACTGCAGCAAGTGTCATGGTGGGAAAGCAGCAGGGAGATGGTGGTGGGCTCTCAGGCCCAGGCTCCTCTGGGGAAGCAAAACTCCCTGCCTTTTCAGCTCTGCCACATCATGCTTCCTGGGTGGGCTGGTCCTGCAAATCACCCAACACACTCTCCTTCACTATGGTGAGTTGCATTGATTTTCTGTTTAAACTGTAATAATGACCTCTACATTTGTATTTAACTCTATACGTACTGGTGCAGAGCTGAGCCCTCTTTCATTCTCATTTTGACAAGATGTGTTGCTGTTGCTTGTTTGGGAAATGTCCAGCAGAGGGCTTTTGCTCCCTGTGTGGGGTAAGAAATCTTATATATTTTAGGACAATTAACAGAAACAGAAGCTAGATGAACAAGAGCTGGAACCTAACTGTCCCGGCAGAAGGCTCTAAAGAAAGTGAAGGACGGACAAATGGATAGACAAACGGATGGATGAACCATGGTGCTTCTCAGATCCTAATCTTGTTAGCTGCTACAGTGTGGCTTTAGTGGACAAGCCAGCTGCAGAAGGGATGGTTGGCAAGAGAATGCTGGCACAGCCAGCAGAATCACAGCATCACTTTGCTATGAGGCAGTGAGCTCTCACCTACACAAAAGAGGGGCTACTATCTCACGGAGAGCCCAGAACTCTCTTCCCGGGTTGCTTGTGCTTGTGTACAGCTTGTATGAAAGCTCACTTGCCAGCACGTCTCAGGAACTGACTCTCAATCTAGGAAATGTAGTTTATTTCTCTAGCACTGGCTGTGCAGCTCCCCAGCGGGATGTAACAGGCACGTGAGTCTGTGGGCAGAGCAGACATCCCCAGGAATGGCTGCAGTTTGCACACTACCCTCTGCCATGCGAGGCACTCCAGGCCACCAGCAGCAGCTGAGCATCCAGGTGCAGGGCCACACCTGAGAGTACAGTGAGCCTGGACAAGTGGAACCTTGTTCAGCACAGCCTGCATCCCCATTCCCTTATCTGCCCTTTGACTATGCAGGGGCTCCATATCCAAGTCTAACCAAAAGCATTTCCGTCTTGTCCGGATTAAGTGTCAATTTGTTTGTTCCCATCCAGTCCTTCAGGTAGTGATTCAGAACCGCAATATCGTACTTAGTTTTACAGGGAAACAGGAGATAAAATTGGGTATCATTAGCAATGGTCATCTGTTTGGGGGACACCAAACTCCAAAACTCAGGCCAATCTCCCCCAGTGAATTTAAGTCTATGTTAAATATCAGGGGCATATCAGGACAGAGCCCCAAGGGACACCACAGGCCAGAAGCCACAGCATCCAACAGCAATGACATTCATGCATTCAGTCAACTGCTGAACTGCCCAACTGCCAAAGCACTCGGTGACAGGTTCTGCAAAGCAATGCAGCTCCCCTGGTGGTCTGATAGAGAAGGCAGCCTGGTTGACCTTGCGGGATTAGCATCTGACCTATAGGTTTTTGCAAAATTACTGCCAGTGCAAACAAGAGGAACAGCTGGCAGCTGCAGGTTGCCTCAGAAAGGCTTCCCAGTCCTGACTGGGTTTGCCACAACAACATGAGATGTTGGGGTGGCTGCTTTGTGTCCCTGACTCAGTGGCTGCCTCCAGTTCTGCACGAGCATCACTTGTACCTTGATGCCTGCTTACTTCTGCCACACCTGCTGGGTATCTGATCATATTCCTGCAGCTGCCTCTGCCTCACCAAATGCCTAACCCCTGCCTGAGCAAGCCTTGGTTCTACCTCCATCATGCCTGGCTTTGTTTTGTGCCCATTGCAGTGCTTGCTGCTATTTTGAAACTGGCACTCTGGGTTAGAAACACAGAAATATAGAAACAGAGTGAGTTAGAAGGGGCCTCATGGGCTATCTAGTCTGACTCCCAGCTCCAGCCAGTTCCACTCATGACATGTTTACAACAGTTCCTTAACAGGACCAGAATTTAAAACAGTTTGAAATTATAGAACGATTTAACAACTACAGCATTTAATACAACTAATACAACTAAGAACTATTAAAAACACCAAGCATAGTTAACTCCACTGGCCATTATATAACCTTAGATATCTCTGAATGCCTCAGCACATAGGGCTATATTAACCTGGTGCCAAAGGGCTGACAGAGTTGGCACCAAGTGGGCCTCAGTGGGGAAATCATTTCACAGTTGGAGGATGGCCATAGAGAAGGCCTTCCCTTTTGTTGCTGCCCCCCCCAAGCTTCTCTCGGAGGTTACACTTCAAAAAAGGCTTCCGATGTTGATTGTCTTGTACAGCTAGATTGTGCTGGGAGAGGCATTCTGTCAAGTATTGCAGTTTTAAGCCATATACTACAACATAGATTAAACACTTGGCATTGGGCTTGGAAACACAGAGGCAGAGAGCGCAAGTGGATCCTCCAAATGGGTGTTATATGTTTGGACCGTCTGGTCCTGGCTCTCAGTCTGGCTGCAGCTGTAGCTTCTGAACAGTCTCCAAGGGCAGCATCCACATAAAATGCATTCCAGTGATCTAATTTAGAAATTAGAACATAGATTTCAGAAACCATGCTATCCCCGTCGAGTTAGGGAGTGGAACCACTGTAATGCCCCCTACCCCTCTCAGTCAGAGAGCCACTCTAGCGGAATACCACTGAAAGCTTCTGAGGAAGCCAGGGGTACCAACAGGCAGGGTGTCTCACACACACTGCCTCTCTCTGGTTCTGTTCCAAATCCCAGCCTGAACCATGACATAAATTGATTCAAATAATTTGTGTCATCCAAGAGAACCTGGAGTTGGTTGGCTACCACACACTCAAGAAACTTGCTCAGGAGATGTACGTCTGCTGCCAGCCTAAAGTTATGAAGATCTTTTGGGTCCAGAAGGGGCTTCTTCTGGAATGGTCCCACCAGCACCTCTCTCAAGTGGAATGAGATGAGCCCCTCTCACAAGGAGGCATTGATCACCTCCCTGGCCCAGCTGATGGTTCCCTCATTGCTGCCTTCTCTAAATAAGGAGGGGCAGGGACCCAATACAGAAATGGTTCCAGAAAGCTGCCCAAGCACTTTATCAAGGTGTAACAACTAAAACTCATCCAATAAAACTGCTCCAGGCTGATCAGACAGATGGCAGCTACTGAAAGGGGCTTTTCTGTAATGGCATCAGACACTTAAAATATGTGGAGCCTTTCCTCTCACTACTGTTTCTCTTTGGGTAGGAAGCAAATATGTTTTAATTTCAGCAGTCTTTTTTGAATATTGTATTAAAAAGAGGTTTGTCAGTGCTGTTTCATTGACTGACATTGCTTTTCACTTTAATTGTGTTGCTAAAAAGGATGATTTCGATTGACATACTGCACTGTAGCAATTATTTTATTGTGAGTTTTATTGATTACTGTTAACCACTTTAAGCATCTTATAAAAAGACTTATGAATATTGCAGATGAATAAATGTGCCACACGCAGTGAAAACCTGCATGAGGGGGTACCTAAATTCTAATGTTGTTCTATAGCTATATACAAGTATAATTGAATAAAACAGTTTATTTCATTATTAATTTGTGCTCATAGTCCTTGTGTTTCAGTATCCATTCACCTCACTTATGTTAGTAGTCCTGAGAACAATTCTACAAGGGAGGCACCCATGCCCTCTTCACCCCACTCCTGCCATAACAGAGACTGTGGATGGCAAGGAGGAGACCAGAGGAGCTTCTTGAGTGTAGTAGGCACAGTTTGAATAAAACACATTCTAGGATGCCTTTTCGAGGCAGCAAATGCAGTTTCAGCCCATTTGGGCTGCCTGCACAATGCCCATTTGCTTTTCTGGGGTGATTGACAGAAACCTCTCCATAAAAGAACTGTGGGGCCACCTGGGCACACCCCAGCCTGCTGCTGGCACACCTGCTGTTGCAACCCTGCAGATGCAGCAGAACCAGTTCCCTGTTCTCTGCACTTTGGGACTGCATGGGAAAGTCAGACTTCCTTGCAGGAGGGACCCAGCTTGGGCTAGAGACCCTTCTGATGTGCTGATTTCTCTGTGTGTAGTGCATCAGAGCACACAGACAGTCCCTTTTCACACCCACTGAATGCACAGACAGCAGGGAAGCATTTCAGCCATGGGAGAAGGTGGCTAGGTGTGTGTGTGTGTGTGCAGGTGTGTGCATGAAAAAAGCCTGCACAGCTCCAGAGCCATCCTTGTGCTTTCCTTGTGGCCCCACAATCTCCCTCAGGCATGCTTGGGTGTGTGAACCACTCACTAAAAGTTTTTTTTTTTTTTTTAATTTCTCACTTTTAGAGGCTTACCAGTCAAATTATGGCTGAGCTGAGACTAGAATGGAAGACTTGCTCTCAGAAGGTGAAGGCTAAGCATCTCAGATCCATAAACCTTGGGAGCTCCAACTTCCAAGGTAGTGTGAGAAGAAGGAATGGCTATTAAACTAGTTTAAGTTTGTAGTATAGATATGTGAAGACTCAAGGAGCTAGAGTGGCATCAGCTCTAAGATGAACCCCCAACTGAACTCCCAAATGAAATCTCAGCTCATTCATAAATTAATGTTTGTGTAACATTCGCAGTGTTGTAGAGCAGGTTTGAAGACAAACTTTCCTGAACATCCATCCCAGGCCTCACTTTGGATGCTTTGTGATAATGCCCCATGCACAAAATTCTACAGAGAGTCTGTTATATTTTATTTGTAACTTTTCTGAGTTTTCTCACTTCACTGAGTTTTCTCATTTTTTCTTATCAAAAAAGAACCTTTTAGGAAAAGGTGGACTAGCTTTTAGTGGTAGAGTTAGGAGCCCTCCAACTGGAAGCTGCCTTGTAATCTGTTTCCATCCTAGCAGAATTCTCAGCACCCTCTTCAAAGGAATCCTTATCATTCCTTGGGGAAGCCAATATCATTCAACTTTTACAAACATTTTGGCCTGCCCTTACCAACAAGCACAAGTGTTTTGCAAAATCCCTATCTGGAAACAACACTGTAGCTACTAATAAAGATGCAGTCGGTTAAATATGGAATATGGAAAATTCCTCTGGGTTTAAAAGTTCATGGAGGAGATATGGGCCTTTAAGTGTCCCCCCAAAAAGTCAAGGGGCATAATAAGGTTGATGGTCCTCTTGTCTTTCTTCTCACCCTCCCACACAACCAAGCTGTGAAAAGATTTTCTTCACTGCAGCTGTGCTCCCCTGGCCAAAGCTTCTTCCTGAAACCACCCCCGCCTATCCTTCGCTTGCCAAGCAAGGCAATTATTTGAAGCAACCCCACCTCCTGAGCCTCTAATGTTATAATCCGTATCAGATCTAAGCAGCGAGCTCATAAATCACAGCTGTCCTGTCTGAGTTGCATAGGAGGTGCTTTCTGCATAACATGAAGGCATTCTGGTTCATCTCTCCCATTGATGAAGACAGTGAAATTTCTGACACTGCTCTCGATGAGCTTTTCCTTCTTCAGAAACAGCTATGCACTACAGACCTACTCTACCCATACAGAAGAAGGCTAGCTGCTCATATGATAGGTTGAAACAAGAGCCAAGGATCTTGGTTCTTTCTGTTAAAAGACAGCAACACAAGGTTGGGAGTATGGCTGTTGTGTAGGAACAGCTTTCTTACAGTAAGAATGCCCATATAGAAACAGAAACAGAGAAAGTCAGAAGGGGTCTCCTGGGCCATCTAGTCTGACCCCCGGCTCCAGTTGGCTCCACTCATGACATGCCCACTATGTGCATATCTTGTTAGTGGAGCTAGAGATTACCACAGAGTTGTCCAACAACTTCATGATAGGGTTATCCTGGATCAATTTCAATTTGTAAGTCCTGAGAATGTTGACAGCCTGCTTGGACTGGTGAGAAAAATCAGCTGCCCCCTCAATCCATCTTGGCTTCTAGCTCATGGGGTAGAAGCATTTAGGGACCTATTGTGTCTTATCATCAATGCCTCCTTCAGCAAGAATACAGTTCCTGCTTGCTTGAAGGAGGCTCTTCTATGGCACTTCCTTAAGAAGCCTAATTTGAACACCCTGGACCTTAACAACTTGAGTCCAGTCTCAAACATAACATTTATTTTTAAGGTGACTGAGAAGGAGGTATCTCTCCAGCTCCAGGCAGCCCTGAGTAATACTGATTTTCTGGACCCATTTTAAAATGGCCTCAGAGCAGAACACGGAGTTGAGACTGCTTTAATTGCTCTAGTGGATGATCTACAACTCAGAAATGTTAGGGGGAGTGTGTCCCTGTTGTTTCTGTTGGATCTCTCAGCAGTCTCCAATACTATAGAAACAGGAACATTGAAAGTCAGAAGGGCTCTCCCGGACCATATAGTCTGACCCTGGCTCTAGCTGGCTCCACTCATGTAATACCGAACATGTAGCTGTCCAGTTTTTCCTTGAACACCCTCATTGATGCCCCCCGCCACCTCCCATGGAAGTCCATTTCATATCCTAGGGGTTCTAACTGTCAGGAAGTACTTCCTGACATCCAACCTAAAGCCTGGTTCCTTTAACTTTGTCCCATTGGACCATGTTCTTTCCTCTACCACAGGGGAGAACAGGTCATGACCCTCTACTGTGCAACATCCCTTCACATACCTATATGAGTCTTCTCTTCTCCAGGCTGAAAAGATGCAGCTCCCTCAATCTCATCTCATATGGCATCCTCCGCAGTTCTTGTTGACCCTAACTGATTCTAACCTAGCTGTGTCCCTCTTATAATGTGGAGACCAGAATTTGACATAGTACTCCAGTTGTGGGTACACCAGAGTCTTGATCTTCTGGCTATACATCCAAGGGTGGCGTTCACCTTCTGAACTGCTGCATCACTCTGCCAGCTTCTCTTTAGTTTGCTGTTGACAAGTACCCCAAGATCCCTTTCACAAGTGCTGCTCTCCAATCACCTGTTCTCCATCCTGTACCTATGGCACCTATTCCTGTGTCCTAAGTGCAGGGCCTTACACTTATCCACATTGAATGCCATCCTGTTGTCCTCTGCCCACTTCCACAGTCTGTCCAGATCCCTTTGGACTACTGTTGACCATAGTGTCCAGTTGGATCATTTGAGGGAGTTGTGAATTGGAAGCACTGCTTGAAGTGGTTCATTTCTTGCCTCTTGGGTCAGTTCCAGATGCTGATGCTTGGAGACTGTTGCTCCTCTAAAAAGGAGCTGACTTGTGAAGTCCCAATGGGCTCCATTCCATCTCCAATGCTGTTTAACAACTACATGAAACCTCTGGGAGAGATCATCCTGAGAAGTGGCACTGGATGTTATCAGTATGCTGCTACTTCTAGAGACAGAATCTGCTCTCTAAATGACTGCCTGAAGCTGGTAGTGGGCTAGATGAGAAAAACAAATTGAAGTTGAATCCAGACAAAATGGAGGTGCTTGCTTGCTTAACGGTCCAAATCCAGGATTAGATGTGTGTCAACCAGTTTTAGGTGGGGTCACACTCCTTCTGAAAAATTGTTTGCAATTGGTGGTGCTACTTGACCCAGCCCTTCAGATGTCAGCTCAGATAGAAGCTTTGGCTGATTTGCAAACTGCTTCCCTTCGTGGAGAAGAATGACCTGAAAACAGTAGTGTACACCTCGGTAATTTCTAGGCTCAGTTTCTGCAATGCACTCTGCACAGGGCTATCCTTGTGCGTACTCCAGAAACTGCAACTAGTACAAAATATGGCAGCCAGGCTGGTCTCTGGGACATCATGGAGAGACCACATATCACCTATTTCAGAGTCTTCTCACTGGCTACCAACCTATTTCTGGATACAGTACAAGGTATTGGTAATTACCTTTAAAGCTCTTCATGGCTTGGGTCCAAAATACTTTGCCCATACATTCCGCCTACCAGCTAAGGTCATCTGGGGATAATCTTGTGAAGCTTGCTTTTGTAAGATTAATATCAACTACCGGGAAGACTTTCTCAGTGGCTTTCCCCAAACTGTGAAATGATCTGGTGAGAAAGATACATCCTTGAAGAGGGAGTTAACAACAGGCCTTCCCGGATTAGTTCTCAGTTTTATATGTTGTTTTGAGTCTAATTTTAATCATTGCAGGTTTTAATTTATTTTAGATCACCTAGAGCCTATGGGAATCGGATGGTCTATAAGCATTAAAATAAATAAATTTACAACCTCCAACCTTTTCCTTATTGAACAGATAGCCAAAAGGCAAAAGGGTGAGCTCTACCATGCCTTTCTATCCCAGCATCTGGAAACACCTGCAGCCAGGGACACAGTGACATTGCGCACATGCAGCAGCTCAAATGCCCATTGAAGAGAAGGAGAGTACGATATTGTGGGTGTGGCCAAGGCATCCTCGCAAGTCAGTGCTGATGCTGCGTGCATGTTTCCTGCCACACTGTTCCTCGTCATCTGTTTTCACTGTCTCCTGCGATGGTCATTTGGAGGCCATGGGCCCCTGGAATCGGGCCCCAAAGCCCAGCCCCTATATGGGGTCACTGTGCAAGCTGTAGACAAGGGATCCTGTGAGTTAAATTCCACCCCAAACATCCAGCAAATTTGCCTCTAACTAACTAGCACAAGATGAGATTGGTTCTAGCCTAGTATTTGTGATTTAAATCATCATATGAAATCATACCCGCACTACTTGGTGCATCTCGCACACCATGATAACACAGTCATACTTTGGGCAGCTGTCAAACATTCTGTTTTAGAAGTTCTCTCTTTCTTTAGGAAAAATTAACAGCTGCCCTTCGGTGTAAGCATTTCTGGCACTAGTTACTAAGCTAACACCATCCACAGTGCTGCATTTTCCTGTGATGAGATTACATGGCTGTTGAAACAGTTTAAGTGTGTCTTGTAAATACAGCCAAAGAGCTTCCTTTTGTTGAAAGGAAGCAGGTGACATATTGACCTGGTTTGCATGCAATGAGAAGCCATCATGAATGCATTTGTCTGCCGCTGCTGCTGCTGCTGTGTCAGCCACAGTTTTGACCATTTAAGCCACAGTCGGGGTGCATGTAGCTTGTTGTTATGTACAAACACAATGAGGGTGGGTTGTAGGGGTGGCTGACAAGTCATGCAGAATTCACAGGCTTTTTTGCAGATGGCTCTCTCTTCAGCACAACAACCAAACCCTTGCTGGGTTTGCACATAATTGTTTAGGGATTTTATTATACTTAGCAGTATATAAATATTGGGCTTAAATATTCAAAATAACCCCCACTGAGACCAAAAGTTCAACAAGGGAATTCACCTATAGTGGTTTCTCATTAAATGTGAACTGAGCTACTGTCTCAAGAGATTTATCCATATCTTTCCAAGTTGTCTTAACAACCATTTTGCAAGTATGAATCTCCAGCTTTCTCAGACACCAGCAATCCAATCATCATATAATGTGACCTAAGTAAAAGGCTCTTCAGCACAAACACCCCTCTAGTCACACCCACGAAGGTTGCCAAGCGAACGGATGCCTTAGAAGTTAAATTAGCCTCAGGAGCCTGGCATCTGGGGGTTGTATGATTGTGAACCAAAAATGGAAGAAGCAGTGGGGGGAAGAAAACAACTGATACTGACTTCTGACTGACTAACACCTGGCCGGCAGCAATTTTGTCATTAAGAAATTTGATTACATTGCGACATTAACCCATCTGGTACTAGGAGTCAAGATTTCCTAGAGCTTGTAATAGAAACTTACAATAATGGTCTTAGGACAAGTTCAAAGTATCTCCTGATGCCCATGCCAGCCCAGTGCATATAGTCAAAGCAATTAAACAACCGGTGTCCTAGAATTCTCTGAGGCTGATCTGAGGGAAGTGTTTTCTCTCTTGCGCTATGAGTCCCTAGGGTTGCCCAGGGTTGCCTTTGGTTTTGTTTTAAACTAGTCCTGCTCATGTGCCTTTAAAAATCAAGACTGGGATCTTTTCACGAAGAACATCACTTTCTAAAATTGATCTTCCTGCTGGGCTGCTTTGAGGCCAATAAAATACTTTGTAAATCTGTCAGAAATTTCAGTTTTCCTCCTCCCCAGAAATCCAGAAAGGCTGTGTTTATTCAGCATCAACAAACCCATACCCTTTGCACCAATTCTTAGTAGCAAATTAAAATAAATTAACTGGCAATTTGCTGAGATATATTCAGCATACATTCAGGAAGTTAATTTGCCTTAATACTGATGCCACGGCCATAGCAGTCATGGCAAGCAGGAAATGGCTGTTGAGACACTTCCCACCACATGCTTGCTAGAATTTTCTGTGGCATCCCATGAACTTAGGATGAAGGCACTCACACTGTCTCTAGAGGCAAGGGCTGATCAGGAAACAGCCTCAGTATATTTGGTCCAGAACTGTGCACTTGCACGGGCAGCAAGCACAGGCAGGATGGTGCTCATGTATCCCCAGGGACACCTCCCCGCTTTAACTAGCTGAGTTTTTACCAGAAGTTGGGACAACTTTGAAGCATCCTCAGGGCCTCCAGCCACTGCTACTTCCACTTTGTGCAAAGGCCTTCACAGGGTTCAGAGAGCAGCTTCAGAATAAGACGGCAGGCGGTGGCCAGGGGGTGCTTTGGCTCTGCCATAAACCCACCCAGTCACCAAGAAAGGAGGTGGGACGAGGAGAGCAGACTCCTGGTACTGCTGCCCAGTGCATGGGAGGACAAGCCAAAGACAGCGGAGTTGGGGGGATGATGGTAGGGCGTGCAGGGGCCAGGAAAGAAGGAAGCAGTCGGGAGGGCCATGCGCTTGCATGTCTGCATGGGTGGGGACTACTTGTGTGAGAAGGGCTTTTTTTGGAGGAAAGGGCTTTTGACAGGATCCTGAACAGATATGAGTTGTTTCTCATGTGCTTGCAGTGAGCAGTAGGGATGGATGGGTGTGTGTGTGTGTGTGTGTGTGTGTGTGTGCATGCACACAAGATGGATACATGAAGTACTCAGGTGTGAATGGCTGGAAAACAGGCAGATGAGAACGTGAGGTGTGTGTGTCTGGGTGATGAGCTACAGGGCAAGAGAATGTGTGAAGGAGAAAAGGACATGGGAGGAATGAGTGCGATAGAAGTCTGCCTTCAGCAAAATGGCTTCAGCTGGTGCTGACAGCTGGGTCCAAAGGAGCTGCTTGGGTGTTGGGACCAGACACCACCTCCACCTTGTGCTCAGCCTTTGAGGCAGTTTGCTTGTCCTTTGTGACTAGCCTTGCCTCCCATGACAGAAGAATTGAGGTGGTGCCCAGCATGGTTCCTTGGATTATGCAATGTGCCCTCAGGCTCCAACAAGGGCACTCTGCAGGGGGGCCTTCTGAAGGGAGTGGCATTCTGCACATGTCCAGGAAACCCAGCCCGGATGAGGTTTTACCAAAACATTGACAGCCAACATATTTTTGCAACTCACTGTTGCAGTATTTTCAGTAATAAAAACAAAGTATGGATAGGAGTAAACATAGAAACAGAGCGAGTCAGAAGGGGCCTCCTGGGCCATCGAGACTGACCCCCAGCTCCAGCCGGCTCCACTCACGACATGCCCACCATGTGCATGTCTAACCTATCCTTGAACACCCTCACCAATGGGGCCTCAACCACCTCCCATGAAAGCCCATTCCACACCCTCGGGGTCCTAACTGTCAGGAAGTACTTCCTGGCATCTAAATTGAACCTTGGTTCCTTGAGCTTTGCTCCGTTGGAGCACATCCTGCCTTCCTCTGCAGGGGAGAACAGGTCCCTACCCACCTCTGTGTGACACCCCCTCACATACCTGTATGTTGCCAAAAGATCCCCTCTGAGTCTCCTCTTCCTCCAGGCTGAAGAGACCCAGTTCCTTCAGTCTCACCTCATATGACATCCCCTGCAAACTGGCCACCAACCTTGTGGTCCAACGCTGCACTGACTCTAACCTGGCTATATCCCTTCCTGTAATGAGGGGGCCAAAACTGAACACAATACTCCAGTTGCGAGAGCACCAGAGTCATGTAGAGTGGTAGTAATACTTCTCTCGATCTAGAAGCCACACTTCTGGCTATGCAACCAAGGGTGGCGTTCGCCCTCTTGACCACCGCATCACACTGCTGACTCATGTTTAGCCTGCAGTCAACCAGCACCCCGAGGTCCCTTTCACATCCCGAGCTGCTGCTCTCCAGCCACTTGTCCCCTAACCTATACTTATGACACCCATTCCTGGTTTTAAAATTTTTATTATTTTCTCTACTAGTTTAAACTAAAACAGCAATTATTCCCGAAACATCGGACATACTGGGTTGACATCCTATTCTTATTACAATTAATAACCATATTCGACTCTACATATAGTCCCATTTCTCTGACCAATGATAAAAGGAATTCGTGGTTTGATAGAAATATGTATCTTTCTTCTCCTTCAAAGACACAGTCAATCTATCCATTTCCACACAATCCAGAATCTTTTTTAGAATCAGCTCTTCAGTTGGTGGTTCTTCATTCCTCCAATATTATTTATTTATTTAAAACTTTTATATCCTGTCACCACATGTCTTGGCCTCTCAAGACAGCTTACAAATGTAGAATTAAAAACAGTAAAACAATAACAAATTCAATAAGATTATATAAAGACAAAAAAGCGATTGTTAATGATAAAATTAATTTTTAAAATAGTCATTACATTAAAAAGTTTTAACCTGGCGCCAAAAAGAATATAGACCCGGTGCCAGGCACACCTCTCCGGGAAGAGCATTCCATAATCTGTGTGCCATCGCAGAGAAGGCCTTGCTCCAGGTAGTTGTTCTTTTTATCTCCTTTATCTCCTGGAGCAGAGCCTCTCCCGCAGATCTTAAGGGGCTTGAGGGCATGTAAGGGAAGAGGCTCTCCTTCAGTTATCCTGGTCCCAAGCCCTTCAGGGCTTTATACACTAAAACCAGCACCTTGAATTGGGCCCGGACTTCAACTGTGAGCCAGTGGAGCTGATAGAGGACCAGCGTTATGTGAGAATAACGGCCGGTCCCCGTCAGCAGCCTGGCAGCTCTGTTCTGTACCAGCTGAAGTATCTGGACCATTTTCAAGGGCAGCCCCACGTAGAGCACGTTGCAGTAATCCAACTGTGAGGTTACCAGAGAATGTATCACTGTTGCTAGGGAATGCTCATCCAGGTAAGGACGCAGCTAATGGATCAGTCAAAGTTGTAGGAAAGCACTCCTTGCCACCGCTGCCACCTGGAACGTGACAGCTCTGGGTCAAGGAGTACCCCCAAGCAGCGGACCCTGTCCTTTAGAGGGAGTGCTACCCCGTCGAGAACTGGGTCAAAATCACCTACCTGGAAACCTGCACTGCCCACCAACAGGACTTCCATCATATCTGGATTGAGGCTCAGTTTATTGGCCTTCATCCAGCCTATTACCTTGACCAGGCACTGGTTCAGTACAGTCACCGCCTCACCTGGAGCAGATGTAATTGAGAGAGCTGGGTGTCATCAGCATATTGATGACACCACAGCCCAAATCTCCTGATGACCTCACCCAGCAGTTTCATGTAGATGTTAAATAGCATGGGGGACAAAATAGAGCCCTGTGGAACTCCATGGCAAAGCTGCCATGGTGCAGAGCCATAGTCCCCCAGCAACACAATCTGGAATCGACCGGCCAGATAGGAGTGGAACCACTGCCACACAGTGCTTCCTACTCCCAAGTCAGCCAGCCTATCCAGAAGGATACCATGGTCAATGGTATCGAAAGCCGCTGAGAGGTCCAGGAGAACCAACAGAGACACACTCCCCCGTCTCTCTCCCTGCACAGGTCATCATACAGGGCGACCAAGGCAGATTCAGTACCATAACCGGGTCTGAAGCCAGACTGAAATGGGTCCAGATAATCAGTTTAATCCAAGAGTGCCTGAAGTTGTCCCGCCACCACCTGCTCTAACACTTTGCCCAAAAACGGAATATTGGCCACCAGTCTAAAGTTGGTGGCCACCTCTGGGTCCAGGGATGCCCTCTTCAGGACAGGCAGGATCACCACCTCCTTCAAGGGGCTGGGACCCAGCCCTCCCTCAGTGAGCCATTAATAACCACCTGGACCCAGAGACCAATCCCGTAACTGGCCAATATTGAGCAAATACAATCCTCGCCGCAGTAATTACATGTAAGATCAAATATATAAACATAGAAACATAGAAACAGAGCGAGTCAGAAGGAGCCTCCCAGACCATCTAGTCTGACCTCCGGCACCAGCCGGCTCCGCTCCCATGTGCATGTCCAGCCTATCTTTGAACACCTGCACCGATGGGGCCTCAACGACCTCTCGTGGAAGCCCATTCCACACCCTCGGGGTCCTGACTGTCAGGAAGTGCTTCCTGGCATCCAAATGGAACCTTGGATCCCTGAGCTTTGCCCCATTGGAGCGTGTCCTGCCTTCCTCTGCAGGGGAGAACAGGTCTCTACCCATCTCCATGTGACATCCCCTCACGTACCTGTATGTCGCCAACATATCCCCTCTGAGTCTCCTCTTCTCCAGGCTGAAGAGACCCAGTTCCCTCAGTCTCACCTCATACCCCATCCCCTGCAAACCGGCCACCAACCTTGCGGCCCAATGCTGCATTGACTCTAACCTGGTTATATCCTTTCTGTAATGAGGGGCCCAAAACTGAGCACAATACTCCAGTTGCGGCCGCACCAGAGTCATATAGAGTGGTAGTAATACTTCTCTCGATCTAGAAGCCACACTTCTGGCTATGCAACCAAGGGTGGCGTTCGCCTTCTTGACCACCGCATCACACTGCTGACTCATGTTTAGCCTGCAGTCAACCAGTATCCCGAGGTCCCTTTCACAAGTGCTGCTCTCCAGCCACTTGTCCCCTAACCTGTACTTATGACACCTATTCCTATGCCCCAAGTGCAAGACCTTGCACTTATCCACATTGAGCGCCATCATGTTGTCTCCTGCCCACTTCCATAGTCTGTCCAGATCCTTTTGGATCTGGAGTACCTGCTCCTCAGTTGTGGCCACTGCTCCACGACCCTCTTTATAATATAACTATTTCTCATATCCAGACGCTTCTCTGACAACACAAGACATTCTGACTGGGTCTGGACAACACACTGCAGTTCACTGTGGTTTATTTAACCCACAACAACATCTGGGAGCCCCAAGCTGAATATGCTAACCCCTTGATCATGGATTGTTGTATCCTGGTCAGTGATACAACCCTCACATAACCCTAAAACTGAAAGTAATTAATTAATCTTAATATTTCTTTCCCACATTTTTTTGCCACATCTGTAGCTCAATACTATATCCAAAATTTTGTGCCCATGTTATCATAGTTTTCTTAACTTGTTCATCTTTCTTTCTCATATCCAAAAGAAAATTATATAATCTTTTAATCATTTTATCTGATTTTAAAATTATTTGGTCAAACATTGTTCCTTATGAAAACCATAGATTCTATAATCTTTAGCATGTCTCGATTGTATTTGCACCTGATGCCATCAAGAAAGATCAATATCCTGTTCCTGTAGTTCTTGATTTGGTTTCAGTTTTCCATCATTATCTTAGATATCATTATACCTCATAATAATGTTACAGTTCAATGCATTTGGATATACAAGGGCTTCTGCAGGAGAAAGCCATCTCAGCACCTTAGTATAAAGTTTTATCTTTAATTTTTCCCAGACCAACATCAATGAGTTCCTAATATAATGGTCTAGAACCATGTGTCTTACATTTCTCGTACCACATAAAATCATGCCATCCCATTTGTAAATCATGTCAAGACATAAAATTGTTTTGTTTCTTAATGTTCTTCGTCGTGGTCTCTGTGCATCACACATATGGGTGCTGTGCCTGCGCAGTGCCTATGGCCAGAAAGATTGCAAAGCTTAAGGGTTTTTGGCAGGAATTCTGCACCCCTCCCTCCTAATGGTATAAACAGAGTGGAGTGCCCGCCATTTTCCCAGTCTTCTTGTGACCGCTGTTCGCTGTGCCTCGAGCCTTTCTCCTCTCCTTTCGTACTTGTTCTCTAGTTGTTGTTAATCGTACAATTCCAAGTTCTTCCCCTCCTTGTTAGAAGTTCTCTTCTTATTACCCCTTTCCCTGTTTAAAAAACCCCCAAAAATATATTACCCCCTTTTTTCTTCTACCTGCTTTTCTATCTTCTTCTTATTCCTCGATGGCGCAGTGTGTGGTTTTCCGCAAGTGCTGCCAATGCGGGTCTAAAATGTCACCGACTGACCCGCATGATCTGTGTCTCCTCTGCCTCAGAGAGGGTCACAGAATTGATAAATGTGGCCACTGGCAGGCCTTTACAAAGCAGGCAAGAAAGAACCAGGAGAATCACCTGTGAAAACTTCTGTGGGACCAGGTCTTCCTGAAATTGGATCAACTGGCCGGTAAATCTGTTCCACCAACCTCCGCTTCCACCACACCTCCACCCCTCCCATTGGCTGATGATGCTCCTATGCTGGAGGCTCAACGCTCCTCTTCTTCTCCTCACAAGCAAAAAGAAAAGAGGAAGCATGGTGGATCTGATCAGTCTTCGAACCATAAGAAGCCCAAAAAGGACAAAACAGAGAAGTTGGCTCATAAGCCTAAGAAGCCTGATCATTCGACACCATGATTCAGGTTCGTCCGCTCCATTGGTCCCGACAGCTGCCACGGTACCGACACTGACAGGTCTGGCCCTCCAAATGGCCATGCAAATAACCCCTCCTGGGTCTCCAAGACAGGTTCTGCACTCGATCCAGTCTTCCCCCGAACAACGGGACGTTCCTTTGTGGGGATCAATTTCTGATGGAGAGATTCGTAACTCTCCCCCAGTGGCTCGTTCTCCAACTCCTCTGCCTTCACCTGAACCTTCCCCGAGAGCAGCACCTCAGCAGATGCAATACCAACAGCGCACCTCTGGCCATTCTTCGGAGGAATGGGTACAACTGCCCCATAGGCTGCCTCATCATGAGCCTTGGGATGACTATCTGCCGTGCGGCTATTACCCGTCGGTACAGGGTCGTACTCTCTCTCCAGTACCAAGAGACACTCCCTCCACCTCGAGAGCGGCGAGGTCCAGGTGTCCCAGCTCGCCTGTTGACTCCGCTTCAAGCTACCCGCCGCACTACAATTCAGACTCAGATGACTCTGAGGCGGTCTCAACTTCACTGGACACCATGAGTTTGACACAGGGTCCCAGCTCACCAGAGGAACCCTATGTGACTTTTGGAGAATTGATGGCAAGGCTTACTAGGTCACTCAAGACTGAAGCCCAACACCGCTTCGATCCTAGTACTGACAAGTTTTATAATATTGTTAAAGGTGAACAATCAGCCGCCATCATCCTCCCTCTAATCACAACTCTTCGTCAGGCGATGATGGAGCCCTGGAACTATCCGAATCAGCCTCAACCTACCTCACGTCGGTACGAGGCTATGTATCAAGTCCGGGAGCAGGATATCCCATTCCTCCTGCATCATCCGAGGCCGAATTCAATAGTAGTGGAGTCGTCCCAGGGTCACGAGTCGAGGCGCCATACTATACCCTGTGATAAAGAGGGCCGCAAGATCAACATGTTGACTCGCCGGATCTATGCTGCTACAGGACTTGGCCTCCACATCTCAAACTACGAAGCCACGCTGGCCCGGTATCAATATTTTTTGATGCAGAAGCTAGAAAATATTACTGCTTCATTTCTGGACCAGCAGAAAGACCTGGCTCGTATATTCATTAAGGAGGCCATGCAGGTGGCGGTGAGACACCATGTCGATTCTGACTGCAGGGCTCTGGTCGATGCCGTCTCCCTTCATCGTCATGCCTGGCTCTGGAACTGCAATTTTCCAGAAGAGACCAAACGCTGGATTGAGGAGATGCCCTTCGACAGCTCAGGGCTCTTCAACGCACGAACAGACCACAAAATGAAGACCATACATGAGTCGAGGGTGACTGCTCGTCAGATGGAAGTCCCAAACCAATTCTGATGTAAGTGGTCTTGGTCCCGTCCATCTTACAGATACTAACCATACTCCCAATTTCTGGCCCGTCAACAGTTCAAACCCCGTCAACAACGTCAGAAGCAACAACAGCAGCACTTCCAACAAAACCACCGTCGTCCCGACTCTGACAAACACCAATGTTGACGGGATGAGCGAACCTCTACTCTCCTCCTCAACCCACCTTCTTCCTTCCCTTTTGGGGATTGACTACAAAGTCGACTCCCCATCTGGGAGTCCATCACATCTGATCAGTGGGTTTTATCCATTATTCAGCATGGATGCAGAATTGAATTCGATACTGTGCCCCCACTGGGACTGATCCGATTTATTCCTCAATCATCGGTTTATTTATTTATTTAAAGTTTTTGTATGCTGTCCCCTTGCTATATAGCCTCGGGACGGCTCATACAAATAAGCTGTCTCGTTGACGAAGTTCAATAGCTTCTTCGTAAAGTAGCGATTTGACAGCTTACATGCTCTGCGGGGCTTCACGGATTCTATTCTAGATATTTTACCGTCCCTAAATGGGATGATGGTCTTCGTCCTATTCTGGACCTACGCGACATCAATAGGTTCATCAAAACCAAAAAGTTTCAGATGACCACCCTTCAAAATATCCTTCTGTTGCTTAGGAGAGAGGATTGATTCGCTTCTCTGGACTTGAAAGATGTCTATTTTCATATTACCATTCACCCATCCCATAGGCATCTTCTACGATTTACTGTCGGTTCTGTCCTGTTCGAATTCAATGTCCTCCCATTTGGACTGGCTACTGCCCCCCAGGTTTTTACCAAATGTATGGCCCCGGTGTGTGCACATCTTCGGCTCCAAGGAATTCAAGTGTATCCCTACCTGGATGACTGGCTGATAAGTCTCCCCGTCTCGGGAAAACCTTCAAGCAGCGCTGAAAATTACTTGTGCTCTTCTGGACAGTTTGGGACTTTGCATTAACCATGAGAAATCATGCCTTGTCCCCTCACAGGTCATTGATTTCATTGGAGCATGTCTCGATGCCACACTGGTGAGAGCCTTCCTTCCACCGAGTCGACAAGACAATCTGTGCTCTTCGATCCATCAAATCCACATGGACAGAACTGTCCCAGCGCTCTCGATTCAGAAGCTCCTCGGCCACATGGCCTCTACAGTCGCCATAGTCCCCCACGCCAGGCTACAGATGAGACCACTCCAGTTGTGGTTCAACAGACTGTTTCAACCTCAATGAGACTCGCCTCACTGACTCTTCCACCTTTTGACTTCCGTCCTCCAGACTTTATTGTGGTGAACTGTGCGGCACAATCTGGCCATGGGCTTCCCATTCCATCCGCCTCATCCAACCTTGACTCTCTTCACCAACGCATCCCTGACCAGGTGGGGAGCTCTGTGCACCGGCCTTTGAACGCAGGGCACCTGGGACCAACGGGAGTCCACCAGGCACATCAATTATCTCGAGCTTCAGGCGGTCTCCAAAGCTCTTCGCTCATTCGAGGACACTCTCCAGTGACACATTGCACAGGTTGCCTCCGACAACGTTGTTGCTGTATTCTATATAAACAAACAGGGCAGGACAAAGTCCGCCCCCCTGGCCCATCTAGCAATGCAACTGTGGGACTGGTGCATCCCCAGGGACATATCTTTTCTCGCAGTCCACCTGGGCGGTACCGACAATGAGGAGGCCGATGACCTGAGCAGACAAATGTCGACGACCCATGAATGAGAACTGGATCGTCCAACCTGCCATCGCCTTTTTCAGAAGTGGGACTATCCAGACATAAACCTGTTCGCCACTCACACGAACAGGGTCTGCGAAACATACTGCTCCTGTGCCGGCATCAGTCCGGGATCGACAGGAGACGCCCTCATGATCCCCTGGTCCAACACGTTCTTTTACGCATTCCCTCCGATTCCACTCATAACCAAGATTGTTTATGCCAGCACCACGGGGATTCTGATCATGCCCTGGTGGCCCCATCAGCCATGGTTCTCCACTCTTCTCCATATATCCGACAACGCCTTTTTCTGACTGCCTCTCATATCTCATTTAATAACCCAACAGGACAGGGCTGTCCGCCATCCAGACCTTGCTTCGCTAGGTCTAACGGCCTGGTTCATCCGGTGAACCATGAGGTCCATTCGGTACCAACAGATACAGGGTTTGCTATAGTCGCCAGATACTGTCCTGATACAGCTTCCGTCCCCTTGGTCCCGATAGACTCCACATCGGACCCGAGCACTCTCCATCCCGAAATCCAGTATATTCTTCAATCTGCCCTAAGTCCGGCAACTCGGCAATCTTATGCGGCCAAGTAGAGACGCTTCACATCCTTTGCGGAATCCAATTCTTTTACTGCTTCCTCAGCCTCTGTTGAAAACATCCTCCAATTTCTCTTGTCACTCCATCAGTCAGGACTTAAACCATCGTCGATCGAGGTTTACACAGCAGCAATCTCTCACTACTGCGGGCTCTTCAATATTCTCTCATACCATCATTCGTACATTCCTCAAGGGACTACAGAACCTTCAACCACCAGTTCGTCCAGTTATTCCTACCTGGAACCTCTCGGTTGTCCTTCAAGCGCTCACTCAAGCTCCCTTTGAGCCCCTGGCAACTACTAACTTACATCTTCTGTCTTGGAAGACTGCCTTCCTCGTAGCTGTCACTTCTGCCAGAAGGGCTAGTGAACTCTGCGCATATAGAGTAGATCCTCCTTACCTTAACTTTCATACAGAAAAAGTTGTTCTCCGCAATGATTCAGCGTTTTTACCTAAAGTTGTGTCACCGTTCCACATCAACCAGGACATTGTCTTACCTGCCTTTTTTCCAATGCCCTCCACTCTGCTCGAGCGGTCCTTGCATCCCCTTGATGTTCGGCGCTGCCTTGCTTTCTACGGATCTCTCACGGAGTCTTTCCATAAATCTAACCGCCTCTTTGTGAAATACTTGGACTATGATAAAGGTTCCCCCGTGAGTTCACAGAGGTTTTCTAAATGAATTGTTCAGACAATCGATCTGGCGTACCAACTTGCTGAGCTTGATTTACCTGTCATGCCCAGAGAGCATTCTACGATGGTGGTAGCAGCCTCCTCTGCCTTTGCCGCTGGCATTTCAATCCAAGACTTTTGCAAGGCTGCCACATGGACTACTCCTTGCATCTTTGCCAGGCATTATTGCCTTGATGTGTGTGCCAGACACGACTGCTCCTTTGGCCAGGCAGTCCTTTCTGCTGTCCTTCAGTGACGACACCACCCGCCTCCGGGTCTGGTAAGCTTGCTAGTCACCCATTTGTGTGATGCACAGAGGCCACGACAAAGAAAGGCAGGTTGCTTACCTGTAACTGTCGTTCTTCGAGTGGCCATCTGTGCATTCACACAACCCACCCGCCGGCCCCGCTCAGTGTCAGTGAATGGGTTATATGGTACCATGGGTTTTTTTGTACTTCTGGTCCCATTTAATTTTCCCTGCAATATCTCTCGCTCCAGCAAGGGGGCGAATGTTCGGTCCCCAGTAGACTGGGAAAATGGCGGGCACTCCGCTCTGTTTATACCATTAGTGGGGAGGGGTGCGGAGTTCCCACCAAAAACTGTTAAGCTTTGCAATCTTTCTGGCCATAGGCACTGTGAAGAACGACAGTTAAAGGTAAGCAACCTGCCTTTATGCATTCTTTTAACCACATTAAAACACATGCTTGATAATACAACAACCAGTCGGGAAGACCAAAGCCCCCGTTCCCTTTTGCTTACTAGAGCATTTTGAACTTAATCCTTGATTTCTTCTTTTGCCATATAAATCTCAAAACTTGTGTGTTTAAATAATCAAAAACTTTTTGTCATTTGTATAGGAATTGTTTGAAATAAAACAAAAGCTTAGGTAATATATTCATTTTAACTATAGCTATTCTTCCCAAAAGTGATAATTGTAAATTAGTCCATTTTTCTAAATTGCTCTTAATCTCCTTAAGTAATTTAACATAGTTATCTTCTTTCAATGTAGCACATCTATCTGTTAACGAAATCCCCAAATATTTAACCTTTTTTAACTATTTGAAGATCTACTTGTTCCATCAAAGTTGTTTTTTGGTCCAGTGAAAGATTTTTGACTAGAAGCTTAGTCTTTTCTCTATTTATTTTCATCCTGGTAACTTCACCATAGCTTTCTATTTTTTTTAAGAGTTTAGGCATCATTACCAAAGGGTCTTCTAAAATAAAGACTAAGTCATCTGCAAACGCTTGGAGTTTGTAGCTTCCATCCCTGATTCTAGCACTTTTAATATCCATGCCTTCTCTAACACTTCTAAGATCAGTATGAATAACAATGGCGATAAGGGGCATCCTTGTCTTGTGCCCTTTTGAATATCTATAGTCTCTATAAATTCTCCATTAACTATTATCCTTGCAGTCTGTTTTTGGTAAATACTTGTTATTGCATTTATAAATTTTTCACCAAATTCCATTTGTTCTACTTGCTGTTTCATAAATTGCCAAGTGACATTGTCAAATGCCTTCTGCGCATCTAGAAACAATAGTGCCATTGATTTTTTCAGAATGCCCTTCATAATATCCAGGATAATCCTCATGTTGTCTCTAATTTTTCTCTTAGGTAAAAAGCCATTTTGATCTATGCATATAAAGTCCATTGAGAATTTCTTCAACCTTTCTGCCATTACAGAAGCAAAGATTTTATAATCCACATTTAAAAGTGATATTGGTCTATAGTTTTGAATCTGTGTCAAGTCCATATCTTCTTTCGGGATTAAAATGATATTTGCTTCAATCCAAGTATTCGGTATTTTAGCATCTGATAATACAGCATTACATATATCCTTCAGAGGTGTACTTAAAATTCCTTCAAAACATTTATAATACTCCACTGGTAATCTGTCCAGGCCAGGAGTTTTGTCATTCTTTTTGGGTCTCTTAATTACTTCAATTACTTCTGTCATTGTCATTTCCTCATTGAGTACTTTTTAAAATTTCTCCGGCAACTTTGGTAAATTTTCCTTTTGTATATATTCATGAATTTTCTCAGTTGGTATTTCTTTGGCTTGATATAACTTTGTAAAAAAATCTTCCACTATTTTCTTTATTGATGATATGTGCCTGTAATTGTCCTTCTCCATTTTCCAACATGAATATTTATCTCTTCTTTCTTTCTTTCTTTCTTTCTTTCTTTCTTTCTTTCTTTCTTTCTTTCTTTCTTTAATTTATAAGATAACCATCTCCCCGGTTTGTTAGCATTTTCAAAAAAATTCTGCTTGGTCATTTTCATTTGATTAGCTAATTCATTTGTTTCTAAAAGATTCAATTTATGTTTTAAAGTATTCATCTGTATCTTGAGATCCTTTTTTGATGGATCTTTCTGTAGTTCCTGTTCGAGCTTCGTCAGCTCATCTATTAGTTTAAGTCATTCTTGTTTTCTCTTTTTATTCATTTTTGCTGAATAAGTTATGATCAGATCCCCGACATACGCTTTAGCAGTGTCCTAAACATTTTGTAGAGAAGTTTCTTCAACTTTATGTTCTTGAAAGAAGAATTTTAATTTCTTTGTTATTTCTTCTTTAAAGTTTTTATCTTTTAATAGAGATTTGTTAAGTGTCCATCAAGGCATTTTTGTTATTCCTTTCAAGGTCATGGCTATGGGATTATGGGCAGCCCAGACATTTGTGTCTATTTCAACTTCTAGCAAGTCTGAAATTAGGTCTGGAGTTATCCAGATCATATCAATTCTAGACCATGACCTATGTCTATTCGAATAAAAAGTATATTTCGCTGTGGTTGTGTTTTTATGTCTCCAGGCATCTATAAGTCTAAATTCCTCTAGTATGTTAAAGAAGGACTTTGGAAGTATTCTCCTTCCTCTCTTCCCATTAGATCACTCTTATAGTCCATTTTTTTGGTCTACAATTGCATTAAAATCTCCCATTAAGCAAAGAGTTTGATATCCAGTTTGTAGAAGTAAAGTATGCAATTTTTGATAAAAGGTTTCTTGATGATCATTAGGTGCATAGATTGCCACCAAAAGCACCTTCTTTTGTTTTATTGTCACCTTGACCAATAAAATTCTACCATCTTCATCTGAAAAGATATGTTTAGGATCCAGATTTTCTTTAATATATAAGGCCAAACCTCTTTTCTTTTGATGGGCCGAAGAAATAAATAACTTGCTGAGTATTGAACATTCCAGAAGTTTATGATGTCTTTTTATGTGTGTTTCTTGCAGACAAATTACATCTAATTTCAATTTTTGAAGTTGAGAAAAAAATCTTTTCTGCTTAGGAGGTGAATTTAGTCCATTTATATTCACAGAAACTAATTCAATTCTTCCTTCTATTTTGAGATTGATATTTATACAGTGTATATACCAATTTACATTTAGGTTTCATGCTTCTAGCTTTTCTCTTTTCTTTTTGCTCTAATAACTGTTTGTTATGACACCCATTCCTATACCCCAAGTGCAAGACTTTGCACTTATCCATATTGAACACCATCCTGTTGTCTCCTGCCCACTTCCATAGTTTTTCCAGATCCTTTTGGATCTGGAGCAACTGCTCCTCAGTTGTGGCCACTGCCCCAGTTTTAGTATCGTCTGCGAATTTGATCAGCAGACTGTTTACCCCTTCTCCCATGGCATAGATAAAAAGACGAAACAGGACTGGCCCCAGGACAGAGCCCTGGGGAACCCTGCTTGTCACTAGCCCCCATCCCAATGATTCCCCACTAGTGGGTGTGAGAGAACCCCTGCCAACTCTCGAAGTACTTTCGGGTGTAACCCGTCAGGGTCTGGCTACTTTGTACCGTCCAATGCCCTGAGGAGCTCCTCAACTTCTAGGGAAGTGACTCTGATCTGTGCCCCTAAGTCCCCAGCCTCATCTAATCTCCCATGCAGATCTCCCCCGTCCTGCTTTGCGGAGAACACAGAGGCAAAATAGTCATTTAGTCTACCATTTAGTCTACTACCATCAGTCTCTGGTAGTAGTACCGGTAGTATCACTGAAAGGAAGTGAAACACATAGTACAAGCGCTGAAAGTATGACATCAACACATTTTGGTTTTTAGATTTCATTTCAGAATCTACTTCCTCCTTATTAAATGGTCCCACTGCCTGTCTCCCCTTCTTCTTACTATTTACATGTTGATAGAAGCCCTTTCTGTTGCGCTTGATATTCTTTGTGAGTCTCAGCTCATAATCAGGCTTAGCTTTGCAAAGAATTCTTCTGCAACGGGTCTCCTCCTCCCGGTATACCCTTTTGTCTATTTGCCCCAGTACCCATTTCCTACAGAGGTTCCTCTTGCATCTAATCCCTTTAACCACCTCCTTTCCCATCCATGGCGGCACTCTCCTTTGCCTCCCCACCTTACTAACTAGAGGTATCATCAAGGCTTGCACCTCCAAAACCTCCCTTCTGAGTGCCATCCACCCCTCCTCAACTCACCTGCCTTCCAGTAACCTATCCCATGAGACTTTCCCCAGTCTGGCCTTCAGTTGGCCAAAGTTGGCCCTCTTGAAGTCCCAGCTTCTAGTGCTCGATCTGCTGCACGTCCCCAGTTCCCTGATCTCAAAGCAAAGGATGGAGTGATCACTCACATCCAGAACTCCCCTAATCTGTACTTCATCTATCAGCTCCTTCCTGTTGGTCAAGACCAAGTCAAGAATGTGTCCCCCCCCCCCCCCTCGCCTCTCGAGCCCTCTGTGTGAAAACCCCTCCCTCTATAGTATTAGGAAGTAACATGGCCTGGCTGTCATCGCTGAGTGATTCTCCCAACTAATATCCAGGAGACTGAAATCTCCCATAATTACTGTGCCCCTTCCCCGAGATATCCTTAGAATCTGATCTGTCAGGACATCATCCAGGCTCCCAAGTTGACCTGGAGGGTGATAACATACCCCCACTGTCAGGTCCCTTTCCCTGTCAAAACCCCTGAGTTTCACCAAGACTGCCTCTACCTCTGCCTCTAAGCTACACCCCCACCCCTCTTTCCCTTCCTGTGCTTTCTAAACAGATGATACCCCTCTTTGTTTACATTCCAGTCTTGCCTTTCATCCCACCAAGTTTCTGTGATTCCTACCAGGTCATACCCTCCTATTCCCAAGCTGTTCCTGCTTATTACCCATGCTCCTAGCATTGGTGTCCATCATTGTTCCTCAAACTATGTCCCGTGGGCTGGATCTGGCCCACCATGTTTTTATCTGGCCCGCCTCCGAGGTTTTGGATTCACTCGGAGAAAATGATCTCAGAGTGAGTCCAAAAGTTCTGTGCCAGCGCAGGCGTTCCCTGAAACTAAGCAGAGTGCCGGCGCATGTGCAGTTACTGCACTTCCTCCTGCCCCCATTGCATGCATACACAGAGCAGGAACGCGGAGTGGGAAACAGAAGAAAGTTGTGTGGAAGAAAGAGACGAAGACACTAAAGAAGGATTGAAGGTAAGAAAAAACATACTTTTTTAGATTAACTTTAAATCTATTGTTAATTATGTGAGCCATGTCTCCGGACTGTGGGCCAAGCCGCAGCTGCCTTGCCAAGCCCAGGGTCAGCTGCTTGATGGCCTTCAATGGGGGAGCCCCCCACCCATCGAGTGGCTGCTCCCAGGTTCAGCGGGAGCAGAGCCAACATTTTTTTAATTAATTAATTTTAATTTTAATTATTTTTTAATGTGCAGTGTGCATAAGAATTCATTCATTTTTTTCCAAACTATAGTCTGGCCCCCCAACAGTCCGAGGGACAGTGATTTGGCCCCCTTTTTTAAAAGTTTGGGGACCCCTGGTGTACATGCACCTCAACTCCTTCCCACAGCTTCCTTTCTTTGGAGTCCCCAGCCTCCTCCTTCCTTTCTCCCATCTTCTGTGCTACCAGCCCCCTCTTCATAGGAGTCCTGTCAGCCCCTGCAGTACCTCTAACACCTTGGTCCCAGAGCCCTGATCCTCTCCCCACACTTGTCCAGTGCAGACACGTTTCTGGGGGGCCTGAACCCAGCCCCCCACCCCCAGCTCAGTTTAAAGTCCTCCGGACAAAGCTCACTAGAGCATCTCCAAAGGACCTTTTCCCCATCCTCGTGAGGTGCAACCCATCCTTGCCAGAAGTCTATTAACAAGAAACCGGGTGCCGTGGTCGAGGAACCCCAACTGTTCCTTCTGGCACCACACCCAAAGCCAGTCCTTCACCTCAGCAAACTTCCTTTCCCTGCCTGGCCCAAATCCCCAGACCAGTAAGATAGATGAGAAGGCCACTTGGGCCTTTAAGTCCCTGAGATTCTTCCCCAAGGCCTCGAAGTCCCTGGTGATCCCACCCACACTCTGCCTGGCTATGTTATTTGTCCCCACATGGATCACCAGAAGCGACTGGTGACCCCTGCAGCAAACAAGACACTCCACTCTATCCTTCACATGCTGGATGCGTGTGCCCAGCAGGCAACAGACCTCCCTCTCCTCAAGGTCGGGGCAGCACACCGCTGCCTCAGTGCCCCTCATCAGGGAATCTCCGACAGTGATCACCCGCCGCTGCCTCTTCCTGGTGGTGGTAGGCAGCTGTGCCCTGGTCCGCACCTCTCCTGCAGCGGCCCCCTTGCCCCATGTGGTCCCAGGCTGGGGGTCCTACTGATCCCCCAAGGCCTCATCAGCCCCCCCCCCCAAGCGAAGAGAACCTGTTTCCCAGCTCCAGATAGGCACCAGGAGGTGACATGCCTCCTAGTCTCCCTGGCTGTTCCTCACGTGGCCCCTTCCTCAACCCTCTGTCTGGGGGGGGGACTGTTCCCAGGGGGCTCTCGGCCCTCAGACACCCCACCTCCTCCTCTAGCAGGGTCACCAGCTTGCACTGAGGGCAAGTGTATCCCTGCCTCTCTTGGGGGAGAAGGGCAAACATGTCGCAGCTGTCACAGGTGACAGCAACACCTGTGATTCAAGCCAAGGCCATCCCCTGGCCTGCCATTGGGAACCCCTCAGAGACCCTACTTTGGTCCCCCGCCTTGTCTGTCCTGCACTACTCCTCACTCACCCAATTCTCCCAGACAGCTCCCCTCCAACACACACACAAAGACAAAATAAAAATTTAAATTTAAATTGAGGGGGGAAAAAACTGCCCCCCAGGGAAGAGAGTCCCCAGGCAGTCTGGACCACAACTAAGGGACGCAGATAAGGGACAATGCCTTATAAGCCTCTCAGGCTGGTGGCCCGCCCTTCTGCTTCCTCCTGGCCTATCTGTCCTCTCTGGGTCCACCTCCCTTCCTCTCTGCTGCTCCTGCCCCTCACTCCTCTGCCCAGCTCTTACCTTGCCTCCGCCAGTCCCCTGGCCACTCAGCACTCTCTCCTAGCCTCTGCCTCTGCTCCTCCACTGCTCTGCCAGGAGGCAAGAGCCAAAAACCATTCCTACATTTGTATGTGAAACAGTAACAATGAAGGCCACTTTTCTGGAAGAACTCATTACCTAGGAATCCATTACCATTTTCAGCCTGATCCGGTGCTCATCCCCTGGCTGCACTCCTAGGAAACAGCACAGAGGAATGTCTGTGGACACACCATTGGACACACACAGCGTGACTGCCTGTGATGCCTAGTTCCTTCACTTGAGCAGGAAAGAGAGTGCCCACATCTCATGGGGAATGAATAATGCAGATCCGGTAAGCAAACAGTTTATGCAAGACTTGCAAAAAATACTTTCAATTTTAGGGTTATGTGAGGGTTGTATCACTAACCAGGATACAACAATCCATGATCAAGGGGTTAGCATATTCAGCTTGGGGCTCCCAGATGTTGTTGTGGGTTAAATAACCCACAGTGAGCTGCAGTGTGTTGTCCAGACCCAGTCAGAATGTCTTGTGTTGTCAGAGAAGCGTCTGGATATGAGAAATAGTTATATTATAAAGAGGGTCGTGGAGCAGTGGCCACAACTGAGGAGCAGGTACTCCAGATCCAAAAGGATCTGGACAGACTATGGAAGTGGGCAGGAGACAACATGATGGCGCTCAATGTGGATAAGTGCAAGGTCTTGCACTTGGGGCATAGGAATAGGTGTCATAAGTACAGGTTAGGGGACAAGTGGCTGGAGAGCAGCACTTGTGAAAGGGACCTCGGGATACTGGTTGACTGCAGGCTAAACATGAGTCAGCAGTGTGATGCGGTGGTCAAGAAGGCGAACGCCACCCTTGGTTGCATAGCCAGAAGTGTGGCTTCTAGATCGAGAGAAGTATTACTACCACTCTATATGACTCTGGTGCGGCCGCAACTGGAGTATTGTGCTCAGTTTTGGGCCCCTCATTACAGAAAGGATATAACCAGGTTAGAGTCAATGCAGCATTGGGCCGCAAGGTTGGTGGCCGGTTTGCAGGGGATGGGGTATGAGGTGAGACTGAGGGAACTGGGTCTCTTCAGCCTGGAGAAGAGGAGACTCAGAGGGGATATGTTGGCGACATACAGGTACGTGAGGGGATGTCACATGGAGATGGGTAGAGACCTGTTCTCCCCTGCAGAGGAAGGCAGGACACGCTCCAATGGGGCAAAGCTCAGGGATCCAAGGTTCCATTTGGATGCCAGGAAGCACTTCCTGACAGTCAGGACCCCGAGGGTGTGGAATGGGCTTCCACGAGAGGTCGTTGAGACCCCATTGGTAAGGGTGTTCAAAGATAGGCTGGACATGCACATGGTGGGCATGTCGTGAGTGGAGCCAACTGGTGCCGGAGGTCAGACTAGATGGCCTGGGAGGTCCCTTCTGACTTGCTCTGTTTCTATGCTTCTATATCCTGACTATTTCAATGTTACAGAGTTTTAAAGCTCACCAATACATGAAAAGTAATCAGTAAAAATAGGAGTGGGCCTTCCAATTGCCTGGTAGTGACATTTATTTAGTCTTGCTGTAATTCCTCATTTTTTTCTGTATGCTCAGAACAAGAGACAAGCTGCCTACTTTGCTTCCTGGATCAGCAGGCACTTGGCCCAGGTTTTGAACTGCTGAGCCCTCCAGAAGAGTTGGACTGCATCTCCCAACCAGCATGGCTGTGGAGTTGAAAACAGCTGGAAGGCATCCGGTTTGGAAAGGCTGCCACACCCTAATACCATCTTGCACCATAGCTGTAAATGTTGAAGTGGGTGGTAAAAGAAATATTAGCCCCCTGAAATGTAAGAACAAGAGCAAAGAATCCATGAAGTGGCAGCCTTAGCACAGAATCCCTATTGAAAGACCATGAAGCTCTTTTAGAAAAAAGGGTAGGGGAATCGAGTAGTTGGGTCTCTTGAAGAAATCTCTCTATTTTGACATTGTTCCTATTATTTATTTAGCACTCCTAAGAACTATTTGAATTGGTGCATTAGAGGAAGCCCAGCAACTATTTCCAAAAGTTTTATAATGGCACAAACATTTTTGGACTACAGTGTGAGAAATGGGTTGTGCAAGTAGATTGCCATCTAGTGGTGGAAACACAGCAAAGCATGTTGAGATTCCAAAAGCTATGAAATAGACACCTTTGAGGCTTCTTGGATAACAGATGGAATATAAGTATAAAAAAGAATCAAGCACATTTTAAAAAAAACCCAAGAAATGTGCAACATTTTAAACAATTTTTGAGGAAAGGTTGATTTAGGAATCCAAAGGATCATATGCTGCAACTCTCTTAGGGTTGTAGAATTTCAGAATGAGGTAAGGCCATCACGATCGGTTATTCTTTTTCTAAATAAATCTTCCAGCATATTAAAAAACAATATTTCAGGGATATTTTTGCCACTCAGTCATTTTAAGCATTGGACTTAATGTTGCCCCACCCTTAGATGGCCATGATGTAATACAGGTAATATGCAGGTAATGAACATCCTGTAAAACCTGTACTTATGAATGTGCATTCTGCCATAAACCCTATATGAATATCTCTCACAAAAACAGGAATATCTGTAGGGAATTCGATGATGTGTTTGGTGACATGTCATCAGTAGCTCTGTAATACTTAGAAATATTCATGTCTTTTTCTCTATAGGTAGAGATTTACTAGAGATAGTCAAGGCTATCTCTAAGGAACTACATGATGTATCTCTAGGGAACTCTGTGATGCATTTGGAAATGCATAATCAGTGCAGCCTAATCCCCTAGAAATAGCATATTCAGAAATAGCATATTCACAATGTTTTGTTCAACAGTGTCAGCTCAAGCATACCCAAGCAGGTGTGTTTTAGGGCACTTGCAGGGTGCATACTTCCCCTTCAGTTTTTCTGTAGCATCTGCCTTGTAACCAGGCCTTCAGTTGCTACAAGGCCATTCTGCCAAACATGGCCCCTCCAAGAGATTTCTGACATATGTTGCTGACAACTTCCTCCAGCAGAAGGTAGAGGAAGGAAAAGAGGGTTAGCTATCCTTTAACTGACATGGATGGCCTAGTGGACAAAATAACAGCCATGGAAACTCTAGGGGAAAGTGACCCTGCAATACTGAATTCTCAATTATAAAAGAGACAAAGTTAATTGCAACCGAACACGTTCCCTGGACTTCAAGAAAGCCAACTTTGATGAACTCAGAACAATGATAAGCGAAGTATCATGGCAACTCACTCTTAGGGGAAAAGAAGTTCAAGAGGGGTGGGAAATATTGAAAAATATTATTCTGCAAGCACAACTACAAACAATTCCAACAAGAAAGCAAGTGTAGAAGACAACAAAGGAAGCCCATGTGTCTCCAGAAAAACTTAAGTTGACAGCCTGAAAGAAAAAAAAAGAAAAGAATATGTACAGGTAGTGGAAGCAGGGCCAAGTCACAAAGGAAGACTATAAACAAACAGTAAGGAATTGCAAGGATGACATCATGAAGGCTAAAGCAGGAAATGAACTGAGAATAGCAAGGGATGCTAAGAACAACAAGGAGACCTTGTTCAGATACATCCAAAACAAAAGACATGTGAAAGGGAAGGTGTCCAGCTACTTAAAGTGGATGGCAGAGTGATAACAAATCACAAGTAAAAAGCAGAGGCACACAATTCCTACTTCACCTCAGTCTTCTTCTACAAGAAAATCTACAACCAAGAAGAAGTATAAGCTGAAAGTGAGAGATGGCAGCCCAAAATGGACAAATGAATGGTCAAGCAATACCCAGATGGAATAGACACATTCAACTCTCCAGGGCCTGATGAACTCCATCCCAGAGTCATAGAAGAGCTAGCAGAGGAACTTATTATCTTTGATAAATCTTGGAAAACAGGAGAAGTGCCAGAGGACTGGAGAAGGGCTAATGTTTCCCTATCTTCAGAAAGGGAAAAAAGATGAACCTGGGAACTACAGACCAGTTAGTCTGACATTGATCCTCAGAAAAATTCTGGAGAAAATTATTTTTAAAATCTGTCTGCAAGCATCTTGAAGAAAATGCAGTGATCAATGGAAGCCAGTATGAATTAAACATTAAACATTGATTAAAATTTTAAAAATAATTAAAAATTAAAACATGTTTGCTCTGCTCGCTTGGGCAGCAGCAAAGCCCAAGATGAGGTGGGGAACAGCATGTCCATATTCAAGGGACATAGATGTCCACAATCTACAATGTCCACGATCATGCTGCAGGGGGGAGATGGGAGTGATTGTGCTGGGGGGGGAGACTGGCACGATCGCGGGGACACTTGTGAAGGGAAGGCAGGCACAATCACGGCCATCTCTTCCCCCCGAGCATGATCATGGCTATCTCCCCGCAAGCATGACTGAGATCATGGCCATCTCCTCACTGAATACGCTTGCACCAGCTCAGAGCTTTTGGACTTGCATGGAAAATCAGCATGATCTTGCATGATAAATCAGCATGGCGGGTCAGGTTCGGCCCGCAGGCCGTAGTTTGAGGACCCATGGACTAATTCAATCCCATTTTTGAATTCAGGACAGAGGGACACCCCCCCCCCCCCACACACACACATACCAGCAGCACAAACAAACTGCAATTCTCCAGCAGCAGGTCCATCTCCATCATCATCAGCTAATGTTAGGCTTAATGTTGCCTCAATAATGTTCTAAACTGTTTTAAGAACTGTTTCTTTTACTTGTTCATTACAATACTGTACACGCACACATACAGATTATTTCTCTTTTCAGTACTTATAGTTACTTTATTATTACTGTATTACTATGCTACAATGCCACATTGTTTTAGCAAATATGGAAGTGTTTCTTAAGTTTTTTATATGCATAGAAAGGTAAAATATATACATATACTAAGACAAACATTTGGCTTACTCATGTGATCTGATTTACATTACAAATTCTCAGGAACAGAACTTGCCTGTAACCAGGGCCGTCTTAACAGCATTATGGGCCCTGGGCAAAGCAGTGTACTGGGGCCCCTAGGACAAGTACAACTACTTTTAATTTTGGAAGTTTTCCAATTTTCCAAGGGTTAACATACACAGATTAGTATGGGGCCCACGGGCAAGTGCCCATCAGGCCCATGCGTTAAGACGGCACTGCCTGTAACTCTACTTCAATTGTGAAGGACGCAATTCAAGTATCTTTTCTTTCTCTCTCAGTCATTCCTTGCTTTCAAATGCTTTTTATGTTCTTGATATGTTAGAACAAAACAACACACAAACCAAGATGTTTGCAAACACAGGTTTGAAAGCAGCAAAAAGAGACCACAAGGAATACTCTGAGCACATGCAATTTTGCTTTTTGAATGACCACTATGACACCAGGAATAGTGTTTGCTGCTGCCTCCTGCCCTAAGGGAAAGTACAGTATACTTACTTGGGAATAAACACCATTTTGCTGCAGAAAAGGACAATGTATTTTAAAGTAAAACAAACAAACAAAATGTGTGCATGTCTGACTGGTCAGCCCTGATTATAAAGAAAAGGATCTCATACCTTTGTTGTAAACCACCCAAAAGCAGTATTAAGTTGTGTGAGAAATGAAATGTTACTAAGTGTTAAGGGTGAAAAACAGGAATAAGACAGGATAATTGAAGTCTCTTGGGGCCATGAGGCCTGAGAATGGAATCATGTAAATAAGTTGTACTAAGAGTAATAATGTTTCTTATATAAAAAGTTTCAAAAAATACCAGAAGAGGTAAAATTGGGGGACAGTGGTAAAACTGTCACCTTCAGTGGAGGAGAGCAGACAATGGATTACTTTACAACTGGCGATAATGAGCCTGGAGAAAGGCCTGTTCTCATTATCTCATCCTCCTCCCAAGATTTAAGAAACATTTTGGCCTCAAGTAAGAATTTTCAAGGCCACTTCGGCCTGTTGACCTCTTAGAAGGTATTGCGCATGTGTAATAAGTTTATGAATACTAAATGACACACCTCTCATAGGTAATAGGCTCATTAGCATGAACACGGGATATATGAGCGGGAGGGGGGAACATATTAAGGAGTAGTATGATATAGGCGGGTGGGGAAGATTGTGACTTCTTAGTAACCAGCCAATGGCGAAGCAGGGATAGTGTTGAGCATCTGGGAAAGGAATGTATAAAATCTCTTGTAAACAGCAAAAGATTGCTCTTTGTTTCTCAGACTACTGAGGCATTGAGCCAGCCTTTGCAAACGCTTTTTGTATGGAATAAACTGCTTGCACCTACTCGAATCCTGTCTCAAGGAGTTTTAAATCTCACAGTTGCAATAAATAAAATAAACAACAAATACGAATTCACCTAGAAGTAGCCCTTACTGAACTCAGTGGTATTTACTTCTGAATAGACATTTTAAGTTTATACTAAGATCCACAAGACCTTGTTTATTTCAGTAGAAAAGGTCTTTATTGCCTTTGTTGAAATGTACTGAACTTAAAAGTTGCCTAAATAGGTTGTAAATTTTGCAGGCCAGTAGTTAATACCATTACAAAGTTGTAGAAATGCCAGTGCTCAGGAATAAAATGTTTTCCCCTTTTGGGAGCAGGTGGCAAGAGGAGAAAATGGGGGAGGGTTTCTGAAGAACTGAAGGGTCTGATTGTGTTGTTTTGTTATTTAGGGGAGTGGGCAGTTATTTACCAGTTGAGTTGGTATAAGTGGGAGTTTACAGAATAGAGAGGTTTCAAACTCAGTTCAGTCTTGCATATTTCAGTGGAACATTGCCTGGACTGGTTTACTGAATGTAGTACCTGGGTAGGCTTGCTTTCGTAAATGCAAGTGTGCTTATTTGTGAAAGGGCTTTGGGAGCTGACGTGGATTAATTAAAATGAAAATATCTTCTAATAAATTCATTTGTCATTATGGAAAATATTGATCCAAAATCCCAGGAGGCTGCTTTGTAACAGGGAGACAAAAGTAGTTAGATTTTCATGTTGAAGGCTTCCAGAAATCTGTTATTATTTTTTCAAAAGAATAGGCTTATATCCATGACTGCATTGTAATGATTTGTGGGGAAAACTCAAGCTCTGTCAAGATTAATAACTGTATCATTGGTTTCTTTGTACAGTAATTCCCTTCATGCTTTGAGGCTCTAGTTCTGTGCACCCTTATTTGAGAGTATTTCACAGCAAGTCAGACTTCTGATTACACACTGTTGCTAGGATGAAGTTGCACTCTAGTATACTGGTCACTCCAGTAAAACACTGTTTCTTTTATCTAAAACTCACACAAGCTTGAATATTCCTTTGTGGGTTTAATTAGATTTACAAAAGACGCAATGCATTCAACAAGGAGTTAATATTTCTTGGTGGCACAAGGTTCAAATGCAATCGAGATATGCCAAAGATCATAGAATGTGGGGCTTCTATAAGGAGTCAACAGCATTTGTTCACGTGATTCTTAAATCTGATGAGAAACTTATTGAAAGATTGTACAATATCCTATTGGAGAGGAGAATGGAAGATGAACAAGTTAAGGAAACTGTGATAATGTGGGTACAAAATTTTGGATATAATATTGAGTTATAGAAATGGCAAAAATTGTGGGAAAGAAATATTAAAGTAACATTAGCAACTTCATCTAAAGAAAATTTGTATAAAATGTTTTATAGATGGTACCGGTAAAAATGTAAAGGTAAAGGTTTCCCCTTGACATTAAGTCCAGTCATGCCTGCCTCTAGGGGGCAGTGCTCATCTCCGTTTCCTAGCCGAGGGAGCCTGCGTTTGTCCGCAGACAGTCTCCGTGGTTACGTGGCCGGCATGACTAAACACCGAAGTGCACAGAACACTGTTACCTGCCCATCGAAGTGGTACATTTTATCTACTTGCATTTGCATGCTTTCAAACTGCAAGGCTGGCAGGAGCTGGGATGGAGCAACGGGAACTCACCCCGTTGTGCAGATTCGAACTGGTGACCTTTCGATCTACCAGCCCAGCAGTACAGCGGTTTAAACCACTGCTCCACCTGCAGTCCCTTTATAGATGGTATTTGTCACCAAATAGGTTAGCTAAGATGTTTCCAAATATGTCAAATGGATGTTGGAAATGCAAATATAAGTCGGGTACGTTTTATCGTATGTGGTGGACTTGTGGTAAAGCAAAAAGTATTGGATTAAAATACACAAATGGCTTGAGGAAATGTTACAAAAACCTTTAGCATTTAAACCTGAAGTTTTCTTAGTAGGCATTGTACCTGATGATCTTAGTAAACAAGCAATGTATTTGACTCTACATGTAACTACTGTGGTGAGGATTGCATTTGCCCAACACTGGAAGAGTGAAGAACCACCTACCAATGAACTGATTCTAAAAAAGATCTTGGACTATGCAGAAATGGACAAATTGACTTTTGTCTCTGAGGGAGAAAGAAGATACAGACTTCTATTAAACCTGGGATTCTTTTTATTATTGGCTAGAGAAATGGGACTATGCATAGACTTAAACATGTTTATAGTTTAACATAAAAGGAAAAAATGTGGGGGGCTGACCCAGTAGGTCTGATGTTTTCAATGATTGATACTTCTTAGTTTCTTTTTGTTAGTTATATTAAGAATAAAACCTATTCTAAAAAAAAAAAAAAGATGCAATGCATTCATCCATTTTTAAGATGGTGCCTTCAAAGAGTAACTGTATGCAAAGCTGGATGTGACAGGAGACATGTGAACGATTTCCAAACTCTAACATCTTTAATACAGGCTTATGTGTATATGTGCAGTGCATGCAACCATGTCCAAATTTAAGAGTAGCAGCATAGAGAGGATAGCTTAATTCTTCTAGGGCACAATCCTACAAACCAAAAGTCCTGCCACTCCCAGCCTTTGTTGGTAGTTGTAGGACAGGGGTCTCAAACTCAACTTACCTGGGGGCTGCTGGAAGTAGAGTCTGGGCGAGACTGGGCCGCATCAAGTATTCCACCACCGCGGTGGTGCTGGGCCGCTCATCCCGCGGCCGGCCCAGGCAATGCCGGCGCTTTGCAGGCCGCAGGGCCCCTCCCCCGTGTCCCACCCGCCCCAGCAATTGGCCCACGGGCCGCGTGTTTGAGACCCCTGTTGTAGGAGGTTATTTTTTTCTTCCTAACCATGCATGATCTTGTCTCCACTCTTACTCTCCTGTGACAGACATACCAATGCAACTTCTCACATCCTCTCACAACTGCAAACATTTTCTTTCTACTGTGTCCATAACTGCACTGTACTGGAGTCAACAAACAAGATGCATATGCAACAGGTTTCCCTTCTTTATTTTATTTATTCTATTTATATCCCACCTTTTTTCCTACCAAGGAACTCAAGGCAGCTTACATAATTCTCTTCCTTCTCTCAATCTTATCTCACAACAATAACCCTGTGAGTTAGGTTGGGCTGAGAATGTGTGACTGTCCTATCCTATCACGGAATGATAAATGCAGCAATGCTGTTGGCACAGGTAGAGCGTTCCAGTGAATTTTAGCAAAGGGATTTCTTCACCTGTTAGAAGTTCAGCGAGAAACTAATTCTAGCCACTGCAGCGCTACAGAGAAGTGGGAGTCCCGTTGCTGGCTCTAACGCTAGGTGTCAGTGCTGCCCTGGTAGCGTTTCCGATGGGACCTCGAGGCAGAAGCAGGTCCACACTGTTGCAGCCTGGATTTACATGCCTGTAACGTGACGGGCTGCTCTCCTGCCGAAAGCAGAATTTACTGCACAGCAGCCCTTATGGGGCACAACTGTTTGATTTCCCTGCCAGAAGAAGAACACTTAGTTTTGCGGGCCTGTTCAGTCTTAAAGCGGAGTTTGCATGACTTCAGGAAGGAAGCGTTTTCCACGACCAAACAGGGCTGACTGGGTTACTGCAGAGCAGTGCATATTGTGCATTGCATATACAAAATAATCACCCCCGGAGGTGATTTAAGTGCTACGTTTCCCTACTGTTGTTTGGAAAATGCAGAGTGCGTAGAGCTCTGTAGAGAACAGATTGAACCCTGCACGCGGAGAAATTACTTGATTTCCCCTTTGTGCCCTCCCAACCACCGTTTCTGCTCTTGCCTTTTTCTTTACTTCCCATGGTTCAAGACTGGAAAAAAGGAAGTATTTTTGCATATATATATATAATTAATATTTATAATTCACTGTTGCAAGATGTACCTTAGATGGTATGAAAGGAGAAGTAGACAAAATCTTGGAGAACACCCAAGCGGAACTTCCAGCGTCAGAGGCAGTTCAAAGGTCTTTATCAATTTAAAAAAGGCAAACAACCGCAAGGCGTTTGGGCCCCCTAGTGCCCCCTAGAATCATCTGGCTGAGCTTAACAACAGAATTTAAATTGATAGACCCTTGGAAGTTTAAACAAAACTATAGGACATTAATACTTAGTGTAATGAACGGACGGTGCAGACTGCCTTTCAGCCAGGACTTCGGGAAAGAAAAGCGCGTTGTCGGGAGCGTTTATTTTAAAAGGAGGCCGTTCGGCTAAACAGCGTGACTGGCAATCGGCTCCACCCTTAAACTTCCAAGACGAGGAAGTGCAGTGAAACCTGATTTGCCTTTTTACTTGAATTGTGTGAGTATTCGTGTCTAAAGTCGAACCGGAGAGGACAGAAATAACACATTTACCTTTTAAATCAAGGAGGGCGGTGCTGTAAAAGACACCTCTGCGTGTTGTTTGTGCAACATTATCCAGAGGTAAGTGTTACCGGACTGAGCCAGTCAACAGCTGGGGCAAACCCGAGTGGACCCCAGACCCGAGCCAAACAGAGCCTGAGACAAGACTTAGAGCCAAAATCAACTTTCTTCTAGTGCACTATAAAATAAAGGGAGACAAAAGGGGACATTCAGCCCAAAGCAGTGCCTCGAAAGTTGCACCCCAGTACATGAGTTTTATACCCTAGGTAACCAATTAGGTCACCTAATACAAATGTAATGCATCGGTACATCAATGTAGGCACCCCCTCCCGTGCTGGAGAAAGAGTCCTTTCTTCTGTCAAGGACCAGACATTTCCCATGTCTATTTTTTATCTGCTCAAGATTCACACAGGCTTGCCATGTTCTTACTCCCTGCACATTTGCAACTTTCATGGCGGCTAGAACCAGTTTCCACTGTTCCTTTGATTACTGTATTCGAGGTCAGGCTAGCGTGTTAGCTGTGGGTTACACAAAGTTCATTTTGTTCTTATCCCCCCTCCCTTCTGGGACAGTATAACTGTGGTGTTTTTACTATGTGGTCTTCCTCTGGCCACCAACTTTTGGGGTATTTTGGGGTGCTGCAATTGGTAACATAAGTATCCTAGATTTTTTATATACTGGACTTGGAATTAGGTGTTATGTTTGCTTTAGCCTGAATGCTCTTTCTCAACAGGAAATGTTCTTGCGCTTACATGACTGGTGAAAGTTGAACTGGGGAAATCAGACAGGTCTGCTCTGCTGGACTATAGGTTAAAAAAAGGTGGAAATGTGAAATTATTGAACCCATAGCCTGCACCAGGTGATGTGTTTTGTTGCTTTAGCACTGGAGAACTTTGACCAGATGAGGCTACAATGAACAGCCAAGGGAGCTTCAGCTATTGGGTAGTATAGAAATGAATAAATAATAGCACAATAATACAGTATTTAAGAGACAGTAGCTTACTGCTGATTCCTTCTAACCTTGCTGTTTCCAGTTACCACAACTTCCATAAGTACTGTATGTTATCCTGCAGCTCTCTATAATATTACATGCATTTGACGGCTTTGGTCCGTGTTAATGCCAAAATAAACGTGCTAGTTTTTAAACCTCGATGAGAACTCTTCTTTTTGCTGCAACAGGCTAAGATGGCTACCCTTTGGACATCACCGGGTTTTTAGGTTAACCTTCATAACTTTGTGCCTTCAAGCTGTGTTGAACCACAGCTTGCATGATCCTGAACGGCCGTGGCTATGCGCTCCAACGTGACAGAGAGGCTCCAGATTTGAACATTGGTCTGTGCAGCTCTGAGATTCTTCGGTGGGCCCTGTTCTCATACGAGGGATCTCCTGAAATACAAACCGGCATTTCAGGACAAACACTTACAATCCACACTAATGGTTTGTGTGGTTCTTCCAGGCACAGCTATAGGTGGGTGTTACAGCACAATCCTAGGCATGTCTGCTTAGTAGTAGTCCTGTTGACTTCAGTAGGATTTGCTCCAAGTAAGTATGCATAGAGTTGTAACCTTCATGGGTTGCTGGACTTTGAAATCTGCATGAGTATGCCAGTGTTAATGATGACTGGGGGATGATTAAAATGGGATCTGCTTTTTTTTAGGTCTGAAAAGGTTTTTGAAGTAAAAACCTTGATTGTGTGAAAGATTAGGAGTCATCCACTATAAGCAAGGCACTCTTTTATTTCTTCAAAGGCACTGGAATGCAATTCCCAGGGCAGTCTGCCTTTAATGGGATATGATATATTGGTAAAGCTGTTTTGATTGAACTGCCAGTTTTAACAGAGTATTATTTTGTATCTATCTGTTGCTGGTTTCTGTTCTTATAGCTATTCTACCGTTTTGTGTTTTCGCACTAGATAATGTGCTTTTCAATTTTTTTATGATGGTTGTTAGCTGCCTTGAGCATTCTCTTTTTTTGAATAAATTTTATTCTAAATAAAGCTAATACAAAGAAAAACTAAAAACAACATCAGTCATCGGGAACATCAGACCTACTGGGTCAGCCCCCCACATTTTTTCTTTTTATGTTAACTTAAGAACATATTTAAATCTATGGAAAGCCCCGTTTCTCTAGCCAATAATAAAAAGAGTCCCAAGGTTGATAGAAATCAGTATCTTCTTTCTCCTTCAGTGACAAAGTCAATCTGTCCATTTCTGCACAGTCCAAGATCTTTTTTAGGATCAGTTCATCGGTGGGTGGCTCTTCACTCTTCCAGTGTTGGGCAAATGCAATCCTCGCTGCAGTAATTACATGTAAAGTCAAGTACATTTCTTGTTTACTAATATCATCAGGTATAATGCCTAATAAGAACACTTCAGGTTTAAAAGCTAAAGATTTTTGTAACTTTTCATCAAGCCATTTGTGTATTTTAATCCAATACTTTTTTGCTTTATCGCAAGTCCACCACATATGATTGAAGGTACCCCATTTATGTTTACATTTTCAACATCCATTTGACATTTTTGGAAACATTTTGGCTAATCTATTTGGCAACAAATACCATCTATAAAACATTTTATGCAAGTTTTCTTTATACAAGTTTCTAATGTTACCTTAATATTTCTCTCCCACAGCTTTTGCCATTTTTCTAATTCAATATTATAGCCAACGTTTTGTGCCCACATTATCATAGTTTCTTTAACATGTTCATCTTCCATTCTCTTATCTAGTAAGAAGTTATATAATCTTTTAATACATTTCTCATCTGATTTAAAAATCACGTGATCAAATGATGTTAAGTCCTTATAGAAGCCCCACATTCTACAGTCTTGAGCATATCTCGATTGTATCTGCACCTTATGCCACCAAGAAATATTAATTCTTTGTTCTTGTATTTCTTGATTCAATTTCAATCCTCCATCATTATCCAAAATGTCATCATATCTTAGGATCGCTTCAAAGTTCAATGCATTTGGATATACAAGAGCTTCCATAGGCGAAATCCATCTTGGTAATTTATTATACAGTTTTGTCTTTAACTTTTCCCACACTGACATTAATGATTTCCTAATGTAATGATTTAAAAAACAACCATGTGCCTTACACTTTTCATACCACATATAAGCATGCCAACCCATTTGCAAATCTTGCCCTTCAAGATAAAAGATTCTCTTATTTCTTAAAGTTATCCGTTCTTTTAGCCACATTAAAACAGAAGCTTGATAGTACAACATCCAGTCAGGAAGACCAAAACCCCCATTCTCTTTAGCCTCCTGAAGCATTTTTAATTTAATCCTTGGTTTCTACTTTCTCCATATAAATCTCGAGATTTGAGAATTTAAATCATCAAAAAATTTTTATCAATTTTTATGGGAATCATTTGAAATAAAAACAAAAGCTTTGATAATATATTCATTTTAAATAGCACTGTTCTTCCCAGCAAAGATAATTGCATATTAGCCCATTTTCCCAAATCACTCTTAATTTCCTTAGATAGCTTATCATAATTGTCTTCTTTCAGAGTGGTACACTTAGCTGTAAGATAAATTCACAAGTATTTAACCTTTTTAACAATCTGAAAGTCTACTTGTTCGGCATGTGAAGGACAGAGTGGCGCATCTTGTTCACTCCGGGGGTCGCCAGCCGCTCCTGGTGATCAATGTGGGCACAAATGATGTGGCCAGGAAGGGTGTGGTTGGGACCACCAGGGATTTTGAGGCCTTGGAGAAGAAACTGAGGGAGTTAAAGGCCCAAGTGACCTTCTTGTCGATCTTACCAGTCCGCGGATTTGGGCCAGGAAGGGACAGGAGGGCCTCCGAGGTAAACGACTGGCTTAGGGTGTGGTGCCAGAAGGAACACTTCGGGTTTCTCGACCACGGCACTCATTTTCTTGCCAATGGACTTCTGGCAAGGGACGGGTTACACCTCACGAGGATGGGGAAAAGGTCCTTTGGAGATGCTCTAACGAGCTTCGTCCGGAAGACTTTAAACTGAGCCGGGGGGCAGGTTCAGGCCCCCCAGGAACATGTCTGCACTGGACAAGTGTGGGGGGAGGATCAGGGCTCTGGGAGCAGGGTTTTAGAGGTACTGCAGGGACTGACAGGACTCCTACAGGGAGGGGCCAGATATCAGGGAGGATGGGAGGAAGGAGGAGGCTGGGAACTCCAAGGAAGGGAAGAAGTGGGAAGGGGTTGAGGTGCTCGTACACCAATGCTAGGAGCATGGGTAATAAGCAGGAAGAGCTTGAAGCTCCCCTGGGAATAGGAGGGTATGAACTGGTGGGAATCACAGAAACTTGGTGGGATGAAAGGCAAGACTGGAATGTGAACATAGAGGGGTATCACCTTTTTAGAAAGGACAGGAAGGGAAAGAGAGGTGGGGGCATGGCTTTATACATCAGGGAAGGGATAGGATGCAGTGAGATAGAATGCAGCACAGATGAGGATTCGGTAGAGGCAGTCTGGGTGAAACTTAGGGGTTTTGCCAGGGAAAGAGACCTGACAGTGGGGGTATGTTATCGCCCGCCAGGTCAACTTGAGACCCTGGATAATGTCCTGACAGGCCAGATTCTAAGAATATCTCAGGGGAGAGACACAGTAATTATGCGAGATTTCAGTCTTCTGGATATTACTTGGGAGACTCACTCGGCTGTGACAGCCAAGTCATGTCGCTTCCTAGAATCTATAGAGGGAGGGTTTTTCACACAGAGGGTCCGAGAGGCGAGGAGGGGGGGGAAACATTCTTGACTTGGTCTTGACCAATAGGGAGGAGCTGATAGGTGAAGTACAGATTAGGGGAGCTCTGGTTGTGAGTGATCACTCCATTCTTTGCTTTGAGATCAGGGGACTGGGGACATGCAGCAGGTTGAGCACTAGAAACTGGGACTTCAAGAGGGTCAACTTTGGCCAAGTGAAGGCCAGACTGGGGAAAGTCTCCTGGGATAGGTTTCTGGAAGATAAGCGAGTTGAGGAGGGGTGGATAGCACTCAAAAGGGAGGTTTTGGAGGTGCAAGCCTTGACGATACCTCTAGTCAGTAAGGTGGGGAGGCGGAGGAGAGTGCCGCCATGGATGCAAAAGGAGGTGGTTAAAGGGATTAGACGAAAGAGGATTAGACTATTTTGCCTCTGTGTTCTCCCCAGAGCAGGACAGGGGATATCCGCATAGGAGATTAGATGAGGCTGGGGACTTAGGGGCACAGATTAGTCACCCCCCCTTGAAGTTGAGGGGCTCCTCAGGGCATTGGACATTACAAAGGTGCCAGGCCCTCCCGAGAGTACTTAGAGAGATGGCAGGGGTTCTCTCACGCCCACTGGCCTCCATTTTTGAGACCTCGTGGAGAATAGGTGAAGTTCCAGAGGACTGGAGGGTGGCATCAGTGGTCGCAATTTTCAGTAAGGGTAGTAGAAAGGACATGGGGAATTATAGACCGGTTAGCTTTACGTCCATTGTAGGAAAAACAATGGAAAGGCTCATAATAGAGAGAGATCTAGTGATGCTAGATAGGGAAGGGAGGCTGACAGCCCCACAACACAGCTTCCGCAAAAACAGGTCCTGCCAGACAAACCTTGTGGAATTCTATGACAAGGTTTTGAGATGGCTAGATGGAGGGGATGCAGTGGATGTGGTATACCTGGATTTCAGCAAAGCCTTTGACAAAGTTCCCCATGCTATCTGGGTGGAGAAACTGAGGAGTTTTGGGATACACCAAAGCACTGTCCGGTGGATTAGGGCATGGTTGACTGACTGAAAGCAGAAGGTAAACATTAGCGGGGAATCATCGGGATGGCGGCCAGTAACAAGCGGGGTCCTCCGAGGCTATGTCCTGGGGTCGATCCTGTTTAATCTTTTCATTAACGACATGGAAGAAGGTGTGAACAGTCTGCTGATCAAATTCGCAGACACTAAAACTGGAGCAGTGGCCACAACTGAGGGGCAGGTACTCCAGATCCAAAAGGATCTGGACAGACTATGGAAGTGGGCAGGAGACAACAGGATGGCGTTCAATGTGGATAAGTGCAAGGTCTTGCACTTGGGGCATAGGAATAGTTGTCATAAGTACAGGTTAGGTGACAAGTGACTGGAGAGCAGGACTTGTGAAAGGGACCTCGGGGTACTGGTGGACTGCAGGCTAAACATGAGTCAGCTGTGTGATGTGGTCAAGAGGGCAAACGCCACCCTTGGTTGCATAGCCAGAAGTGTGGCTTCTACATCAAGAGAGGTATTACTACCACTCTATACGACTCAGGTGCGCCCGCAACTGGAGTATTGTGCTCAGTTTTGGGCCCCTCATTACAGAAGGGATATAGCCAGGTTGGAGTCAGTGCAGCGTAGGGCCACAAGGTTGGTGGCCAGTTTGCAGGGGATGCCGTATGAGGTGAGACTGAGGGAAATGGGTCTCTTCAGCCTGGAGAAGAGGAGACTCAGAGGGGATATGTTGGCAACATACAGGCATGTGAGGGGATGTCACATGGAGATGGGTAGAGACCTGTTCTCCCCTGCAGAGGAAGGCAGGACACGCTCCAATTGAGCAAAGCTCAGGGAGCCAAGGTTCCATTTGGATGCTAGGAAGCACTTCCTGACAGTTAGGACCCCGAGGGTGTGGAATGGGTTTCCACGACAGGTCGTTGAGGCCCCATCGGTGCGGGTGTTCAAGGATAGGCTGGACGTGCACATGGTGGGCATGTCATGAGTGTAGCTGGCTGGTGCCGGAGATCAGACTAGATGGCCCGGGAGACCCCTTCTGACTCGCTCTGTTTCTATGTTTCTAAGTTTCTATGTTTTTCCATATGCATCTCATAATACTCTAAGATGTCCAAGATAGTTCTCATATTATTCCTCATTTGTTTTTTAGGTAAAAAACCATTTTGATCTGAATGAATAAAGTCTGTTAAATACTTCTTCAATCTTTCTGCCATTATGGAGGCAAAAATTTTGTAATCCACATTTAATAGTGGTATAGGTCTGTAGTTTTGAATCTGCGTCAAGTCCGTGTCTTCTTTCAGTATTAATGTAATATTTGCCTCTGTCCATGTATTTGGTATTTTAGCATCTAGCAATGCTGCATTACATATATCCTTAACAAGCGCAGCAAAATTCCTTCAAAGGATTTATAAAACTCTGCTGGTATCCTGTCCGGGCCTGGAGTTTTATCATTCTTTTGTCTCTTAATTGCCTCTATTGCTTCTTTGATTGTTACTTCTTGATTCAATACTTTTTGGTATTTCTCTGGTAACTTTGGCAGGTCTCCCTTTTGGATATATTCATTTACTTTCTCAGTTGGAATCTCATCATTCTGGTACAACTTTGCAAAAAAATCTTCTGCTATTTTCTTAATATGTATACTTTGTACTTGCAGTCGTTCTTCTTCATCCTTCAGTTTACGTATTAGTCTCTTCTCTCTTTCCTTTTTCACTTTATAAGATAACCAGCTCCCTGGTTTGTTAGCATTTTTGAAGAAGTTCTGTTTGGTCAATTTCATTTGCTTAGTACGTTCGTTTGTGTCCAGGAGGTTCAGTTTATGTTTTAGAATATTCATTTGTACCTTAAGGTTGTTTTTGGATGGATCTTCCTGTAGTTCTTGTTCACATTTCGTCAGTTCCTCTACTATTTTAGATCATTCCTGCTTTTTCCTTTTATTTATTTTTGCTGAATATGTTATTATCCGCCCTCTGACATAGGCTTTGGCTGTATCCCAGACATTTTGCAAAGAGGTTTCTTCAGTTTTATTTATTTGAAAGAATATTTGCATTTCCTTATTTAGCTCTTCTATGAATTTTTTATCCTTTAATAAGGCTTTGTTTAACCTCCATCTGGGCGTTTTTACTGTCCCTTTCAGTGTCATAGTTACAGGGTTATGATCTGCCCAGACGTTTGCCTCTATTTCAGCTTCTAGCAGGTCTGGTACTAAGTCTGGGGTTATCCAAACCATACCAATTCTAGACCACGACCTTTGTCTATTTAAATAGAAAGTATATTTAGCAGAGGTTGGGTTTTTCTGTCTCCAGACATCTATCAATCTGAATTCTTCAATCATATCAGAACAAGACTTTGGAAGTATCCTCCTGCCCTTTCTGCCCTTAATCTCACTCTTATGGTCCATTTTCTTGTCCGCAATTGGATTAAAGTCTCCCATTACACACATGGTCTGGTAGTCCAATTGTGAGAGTAAAGCATGTAGTTTTTGGTAGAACATTTCCTGATGGTCATTTGGGGCATAGATCGCCACTAACAGCACCTTTTTAAGTTTCATTGTGATTTCAACCGTCAGAATCCTACCATCCTCATCAGCTAATATATGTTTAGGGTCTAATTTTTCCTTGATGTATAATGCTAAACCTCTTTTCTTTTGGAAAGCGGAAGATATAAATAGCTTTCCAAACTTTAAACATTCCAAATGCTTACTATGTTGTTTCTTAATATGTGTTTCTTGTAGGCAAATTATATCTAATTTCCGTTTGTGAAGTTGAGAGAGAATCCTTCTCCTCTTAGCAGGTCCGTTTAGTCCATTTACTTTTAAAGAGAGCAGTTCAATTCTTCCTTCCATTTTGAAATCCATATTTAAAGGATATATATTTATCTACTTACGCTTCGCCTTTACACTTCTACCTTTTTTTCTTTGGTTCCAGTGTCTGTTCCTCTTGTAAGTCTGTATTCGCTATTTCGCCTTCTTCAGAATGGTATGCTGCTAATTCCACTGGTTCAGCAACTTTCCCTCCTTCTTTTGGAACATCCAATTCTTCCTCTTCAAGTGTGCTTCTGAATTTTTCATAAAACTCTTGTGCCTTGAAGATTTGAGTCCAGCTTACATCTTGTAGAGTTCTAGGTGAAAAATATTCGTTCTGGCGTTAGCCCGCTAAACATGATCTCTTTCTTAATCAGTTTCGTGGTAAGGAATAAGTATTTCTTTCATCCTTCTCTAATCCTCCATGGTATTTGTTTCAAAACAGTCACCTCATGATGATCATCAGCCTTTAAAAGTTTATCATGTACAGCCCTCAAAACATTATCTCTACTGCCTTGAGCATTCTCAAGGAAAGATCGGGCATGTATGTTGCAAATAATAAATTATCAACCATTCTGAAGCGAAATTCTGCAGCTCTAGGCAGAATTTCTTGTTCAAGTGCCCTCTCCAGAGGAGGGTGCCTGGTACATCGCAGCCCTGAGCCTGGTCTTTCTTGAAAGAGAATTGAAAGAGGACCAGAGGAGTTTCTTGCTAGGTGTTCTTCTCCTCATGGCAGTAACTCTTGGTCTCATCCACAGATCCTGGTGGAAGAAAAGCACCTGGAACAAAGCAGTACTCTTTGGGTATGGGAGAAGTGGATGAGGAAGTATTTCGCTGCTTCCCACCACATTAATCTTCAAATGTTGCACTTCCAATCTATTGCCCCTCTCCTGCTCTATAGGAAATGGGAACTGCACAATCCTGATGCACTGGTTCTGCTGCCATCATTGCCTACAGGGCTGTCCAAATGTTTCTCTGTGCTTCTCTTCCGTGGGATTGTAGGCCCTCCAGCTTCATCTCTTTTTTTACCTTTCTGCTTTTGAATCCTGGTAGAAATGTTTGTAAAGTTTTCTGGAGATTTTCATTCATGAGGGACTGATATTGTTTGGGTATTGTTAACTTTTAAAAAATGCCTGCCAGAAAAGTAGTCAGCAATGTTAAGTAGAAATATTAGCTATCAGGCACTTCAGAGAGCTTTTGCCACCCATGGAAGCCTGCAAATTGGTGGAGGATGCCCTTTGTACTATTAAGCAGGCTCTGCCAGCTTGCAGCTGTGCTGTATGCAAAGTGACCCCTCTTAAAATTATTTATTTATATTTATAGCCCACCTATAATTGCCGAGACCTTCCTGCTATTTTTCCAAGGAGGTAATTACTGAGAGTTTCACTTTAGTTTCTATAAAATGAAAGAAACAGGAAGATACTTGGAGAACTGCATGTGATTTTTTCACATAAAACAGATGCCATTTTTTCTTTGTCAGAAAGAGAGGAACTTAATAAAAAATATTTTTTCTTGAAAAATCCTTTCCCCAGTAGATATGTGCAATGAAACATAAGTGCAGAAACAGATGAGAGACCATGGTAGTCTCATCTGCATGTTTGGCTCTCATACTTTCTTCAGAGCACTTTCACGTGAGTAGTATGTGCAGTGAGTAAACAGGAGAGAACTGGAGCAAAGGCCACTGGAGGAAGAGAAAGAAGCTTCTTCCTCTCAGTCCCCTTTGTTCTTGTCCCAGCACCTTGTCTGATGGCTTGCCTTCTTCCTCAAGCTTCTCTTACATGCCACATTGTGAACTCACCTAGGCTTCTGCAGACACACTGCTCTCTTCACCAACCAGCAAGTTCCATTCTTCACCCTGGTGTTTTCATTTCTAGCTGATGCAAGGCCTGCTTATGGCCTTTTTGGCAACATTTCTCATCTTCTTGCATTTCTCCTTACACATTCTTTTCGGAATTGACCTTTTGAAAGCCAGTGTGGTGGAGTTTTTAATCATGGACACCTGGCTAAAATTTTCCCACTTATCCATGAATCTCACTGAACTAGTTGCTCTCAGCCTAATTTACCTCACAGGATTGGGGGTTTTTTTAAACGATTTTTATTAAGATTTTTAAACTACTACTAAAAACATCAGTCGTCAAATGCATTGGACGTACTGGGTCAGCCTCCTACTATGTATTTTTTAACATTCTATAGTCATAATCAAATCCATTTATAACAACTTAAAGACATATTTAAATCTAAGCCAAGTCCCGTTTCTCCAGCCAATAATAAAAAAGTTCCCAAGTTTGATAGAAGTCAGTATCTTCTTTCTCCTTCAGTGATAAAGTTAATCTATCCATTTCTACACAGTCCAGAATCTTTCTTAGGATCAGTTCGTCAGTGGGTAATTCCTCACTTTTCCAGTGTTGAGCGAATGCAATCCTCGCCACAGTGATTACATGTAACAACAGATACATTCCTTGTTTGTTAATATCTTCTGGTATAATGCCTAATAGGAAAAGTTCAGGTTTAAAAGCTAAAGGTTTTTGTAGCATTCCCTCAAGCCATTTATGTATTTTAATCCAGTACTTTTTCACATTGTCACAAGTCCACCACATATGATAAAAGGTACCCAATTTATGTTTACATTTCCAACATCTATTTGACATATTTGGAAACATCTTAGCTAATTGATTATTAGTTTGGCATTATAGCTAAACCTAGTGGACATAACAAACTAGCCAACAACTCTTAAAACAAGCCATGATTTGTGGGTGTTTCAAATGTCACAATAAGCAGCATTGGTAAGTATAATTATGTTGAACTGGCTAGTTAACAAGACTGGTAACCACCCTGTGATCATTCGAACTTGGTTGGTGTCACTTTAAGACTCAAAGTGCTATATAATGGCAAATGCAATCAGCATATTATGATTGTTAGAATGAGTCCAACTGCTTGCTTCCACATGTGGTCACCCTTTGCAGCTTAGCAAAGGCAACTTGACAGGCTAGCTCATATAGATATTACGTTACATGTATGTCCCACCTTCTTTCCTCCTGTAAGGAATTCAAGGCAGCTTCTATAGCTCCATTTTATCCTCACAACAACTTGTGAGGGAGGTTGGGCCAAGACTCTGAGAATGGGCCAAAGTCATGCAGGAAGCCCATTTGCTGGGTAGGGCCAGAACCCAGCTCCCCTTGGTCTCCAGTCCAGCACTCTCACCACCATACCACACTGCCTTTCAGGAAAATTTCCTTAAATGGAGGTCATAACTGATAAAAACTGGTACCACTCTTCATCTTATCTGAAAGGCTGAGAAGTGACTTAAGGCCAAAAACTACTTATGAATAATTCCCATCATTATTTTTCCCTGAATTTAAACTCAAGTCCATTACTGGTCATCTTGGTTAGATGTAGAAAAAATAGCCATATGAATACTACTTTTATGAAGATCTTTTAAAAAAACCCCAGTACCAATCACACTAGCATTGGTTTTGTTTGTAAACCTCTCTAGTTTTATGCAAATGACTTGGCATAATTATCTTTCTACACAGTGGAGAAAATTCTTTCTCCTAGGTCTGTTGATGTGTCTCAAAAACACAGCTTAGTAGTCTCTGATAACAAAAGCCAAAATTGTCCAAAAAGAATTAAAAATATTATGCTTTAGGACCATTGAGTATTTTTCTAAGAGATGGTCAAGGTGGTGTGCTATTTTTGAATAATATATTTAATTTAGTTAATTTAACATTGACTGGTAACTAGCTTCAGTGGTTTATGTCATGCAAATCTAGACTACTTCCTTCAGGATATCTTGTTCTTCCCCAGAAAGCCACCCTGACAGCCTACAGCTTGTTGAAAGGATTGTTGGACCAAGGATGCATTGCTGTATCATCAAAACTTGGCACACTGATCCCAAGCACCATATTGAAGCAGCTAACCCCGGGTTACCACCTATTCCTTGTTTAATTTGCACTTTTATATGTGTAAAATGCCTTTGGTATTTTTTTAAATTGCTCAGTAGTTCATAGTTGCACAAGTAGACAGCTCTGTGCAAAATGTGAAGCCTTTCCTGGTCAATGCCCTTGTAAGTACCTGCTGACAAAGTCTGACTTCAAATAGGTTGCTCTCCATTCACTTGACAGCTATCAAGTGATGAGGTATCAACTGCACAGCTGAGAACAGTTCTTTGCTTTCAGATGGGGGAGGTGATTATATTACTCCAGGGGTCCTCAAACTTTTTAAACAGGGGGCCAGTTCACTGTCCTTCAGACTGTTGGGAGGCCGGACTATATTTTGAAAAAAATATGAATGAATTCTTATGCACACTGCAAATTAAAAATTAATTAAAATTAAAATAAATGTAAAAATTAATTAAATTTTAAAAAAGTAATTAAAAATTAAAAAAATGTTTGCTCTGCTTACTCAGGCTGCAGCAGAAGCCCAAGATGAGGTGGGGAAGACCATGTCCATATTCAAGGGACATAGCTACAATGTCCGCAATCATGCTTGTGGCGGGGGAGAGATGGACTCAATTGTGCTGGGGGTGAAGATAGACGTGATCACACTTCTGCAGGGAAGGCAGATGTGATCGTGGCCACCCCCCCCCCCCCCCCCGTGAGCATGCCCGTCTCTCCCCCCCAAGCATGCCCCCACCGAGCATGCCCGATCGTGCCCGTCTTCCCTGCGTGAGCATGACTGCAATCGCTGCCTTCTCCCCACTGAATATGCCTGCACCAGCTCAGAGTTTTTGGACTCTCTTGGAGATCGTTTTCTCTGAGCAAGTCCAAAAGGTCTGAGGCGAACTGGATAAATAAGCATGGTGGGCTGTATCTGGCCCGTGGGCAATCGTTTGCGGGTCCATGTATTACTCCATCCACAGCACAATCCTCTACATTTTAAGTTTGGATATGACATTTTCTACCCTTTCCTGAGCCTTTGCATGCTCAGAAAAGTGGTAAAGTGGAGCTCACTCTATTTGCAGGAGTGTTAACTTTTGGCAATTTAAAAAGCCTTTCTTTTAAAAAGGGGGTCTTGACAGGTTGGTTAAAAAAAAAAAATCTGGAACCATGAAATGTGATGGTTGTTGTAGTTTTTTAACAAGGGATGGTGAAGCAGAGACACACATTCAAATGTTTCTCTTGGGCACCACTGGAGGAGCAGATTGTGAAAAGTAATTTCAAAAAGTGGGAGGGAGAAGAAAAAAGGGTGAGCAGGGTGGAGAAGAAAGCCACAGGAGGGCAAAAGTGGTATGTCATGCAAAAACCTGAGATACCTACAGGAAGTCCAAGTGGGAAGGAAAGGTAGGGAGTCAGATTGTTTACCATATAATGTACATTGTAGGTTATGTAACCTAAGTGCAGGGTGGTTTGACCATCGTGTGTAATCTCCCATTGAATCAAGCAGAGATGAAATTAAGAGGCAGCAAATAGTTGACCAGTGGAGATGGTAAGAAAATTGCACTGACCTATGCCCCCTTCTCATGAGCATTATCACTCCCATCAGCCTTTCACTCCCATCTTCCCCATGAAAAATGGTGACCTTGTCAGGGCAGGGTTCCCTCTCTGGGGATGACTTTCCACAACTAGGGTGCCAAAACAGAAAAGGCCCTCTTCTTAGTAGCCTGCTGTCTAACTTCATAGTAACCACCTTTTTCCACCTGGAGGAGAACTCCTGAAAATTCATTTGGCCCCAAAACTGACCACTTTACTGCCCTACTGCTTTGCCCTGAATTACTAATACATTTACTACATTTCTGTACCACTGAATAGCTGGAGCTTTCTGGGTAGCTCAGAAAACAAGAGTTATCATCATACCAACTTTGCTGTTAGAAGCAATGATTCTTAGTTACCTTGTAAAAAAAATTCTTCTAAAATGCAGGATATATAACTGTTCATTAACTAACTCAGTTCAGTGCATTGTTTCCTTCCACCTAACCTCAAACCAAGTGAACATCTGAAAATGTGCAAATAACATTCATAGCCTAGCTTTAAGACACACAACTGTGACAAAATAGCTGCACTGTGTCTCCTATACTTTGAAATAAATCCAATAATAAGAGCTGTAGAGCCATGATCATCCTTGTTAATTTGTCGAAACTTCATCTTGTTCCTTAGCAGGTAAGTTTGGTGATAGATGTTTCTGCTGCTCAAAACAATGGGGAGAATGCTGCTTTTTTGCTCTTTGTCTTCAGTTTTGACCTTTTGTCTTCAGTTTTGACCATTGTTTTCAGTTTTGACCTTTAAGTCAATGGGAGTGTTGAAGGTTGTTTGAGAAACCTTGTGTCAAATGTGTGCATAAAGAGGATTGAAGTTTAAACCATTAAGAGATGTATGTCTCTGTGATTTCAATTCAGTCAGAATCCAGTGTACTTAAGAATGCAAACCATCAGTAGGTAATGATCCTGAATTCACTTTGGAATAAGGCTGGGGTGAGCTGCTTGTAGCCTTCCAGATGTTTTGATCTCCAGCTGTAACAGCGACACCCAAACTTTCCACAATTTTACAGACTGAAGTTGGAACTGTGCAGTCTTGTGTTATAACAGACTTCTTTTTCCAGCTTGGGTTGTCACATTGTATTCTACAACAGCTGGTCTTGTTTACATTTCTGAAGTGTGTTAATTCTTCATGATCACTATAATTAACACCAACTTCAACATGCAATACAATGCATTTTTATTTTTAATTAAATTTGGGATTTTTGTTCATCAATGCAACTTTGGATGAGTGATAAGGAAGGATGGAAACCATTTCTGACTTTGTGTGTAGAGTATGCTCCTTTGCACTATAATCAAGAGAGTGAGAATCCAACAACACATCTCAGACACTCAATCCTTAGTGAGCTGGGGGGCAAGGAGGGGAGCTGCAATCTAAGGAACTGTACTGCATATGATCACACACTTAGAAGGTATTTTCAGCTTCTTCCCATTAGAACATGTTGGAACAAGCAGTTGCTAGAGAGTTAGAAGATAAGGACCATCTCTGTTAGATATGAGTGGCGGAAATAAATGAATTTGTACTCAAAATCAGGATGCCTAAGGAATTGTAGAAGACTGCTTCTCTATCAAATGGAAATACTAATATATGCTGGAAATAGTGCCCAGCTATCAGTTGATGGATTTACACATCAGTACTATATATGTTTGTTCAAGATATAACTCCCATAGAACTCACTTTCAACAATAGAGTTTTATAGCTAGTACCAACCCTAGGATCACACAAACCAAATCAATCAGCAACCTCAGGTGGAAGATACTTGGCAATAAGATACTGGAGGACAGAACTGAAGTAATAGTCAGTGTTTATTGAGCCTTAGCAGGTGGAACACTTGTCCTGGACTATCCCTTGCTGCAGCCCAAGAGCATTAAACAATATAAACAGTATCAGTGCCAGCCCAGGGCATTTTGCTAGTTAAAATGGAGCAGCAATTAGTACTCCTCACCTTCTTAAATCGAGGTGCAGGATATCTAAAGCCAAGCAAGTTATTTTAGCACAGTGAACAGAAAATTCCACAAGCATGTCTCCCCATTTTAGACAGTAAAAATACAGTTTGCTGTATTTTGTAACAGTTTGCTGCCTTTTCCTGAAAACAGAGAAACATTTGCTGCCTAGGACAACTGTTTCAGTCTGTCAAATGGCCTTGGGCTGCATTGTGATAGAAATTAGGGCACTTCCAGTCAGAGGGCTCCTAGAACTTCTAGTCAGAAAGCATTGAGCAGCTTACTGTTCCTTTGGAAACAGAGGAATTAGAAGTGGTGGGGAAAATACATGGGAGAGTTAGAGGAGATGTCTTGGCAGGATGACAGAGGCTTGAATTAAGGTACTGATATTATACTTGTAAGTAAGATACATTAATAGTATCCTGTACCATTGCTTTCAAAGTGCTGTTGTAAGGGTTTCTAAGTCTCAGGGCTTTGTCCTCCTTCTGAAGATCTTCTGAGGCAGGACATCTCAGGGTGACATGCATGTATCCAAAGGAGAGCAGCCATTTCTGCTTGAATGGTTTGCTCTTAGCTCTTATGTCCCCCTGTTTTCAAGCCTTGCCCACTGTGCCTTGGAGTCTGAGCTTCCCCACGCCAGGAAACAAGTCATGTCTCTTGGCTCACAGTGAGATACAAACAGCAGAAGGGGCACTGCTCCTCATTGCCTGCATAAAACCTTGGGCTGGCTTTGATTTTCCCACTTGACTGAAGTGTTAAAGGGTTTGGGGGAATTTCTCATTTTATAATTTCTGATAATTAATAAAAAGGATTCCTAGAAAAGGTTAATAAAGAATGTTATATTTACAGGTGAAACATGAATTTGGCCAATTTTTCCAGTATGGAAGAAATCCCTTTGGAAGATGTGGACAGAACCAGTATGGAATACAGAGTACTTATGGCCTATGTCCAGTGCCGACTGTCTGCTACTAAATATAGGCAACTCCTAGAAGGGGAAGTAAAAGGCCAGGAGGGATCAGCTGTAGGCAGAGAGGATGTGGAAGTGGCCAGCCCAGAAGGGTTGTCTTCTGAGGGTCATGAACAGCCTTCCAGAAGAGGGACCAGGAAGAAGAAGAAAAACAAGAAGAGGTCCAACTGGAAACACTTTCTGCTTCCTTCTTGTCTAAGGCCCCAAGCTGAAGGGAAACCCCAGAAGATAATTGCATCCAATGAAGATGCTGTAAATGGCCATGTACTAATGCCTCAGGGAGGGGTTGGAAGTGTGCCTGCATCTTTGCCAAATGTGCAAGGTAGGCTTGCTGTGAGCTTCTATACACACACACACACGCACACACACACGAAGTATAGTACATATAACTCAGCTCTGAGCTCAAAAAAGTCTTTCCACTAGGTGGTTTTCCCAACACATAAAATGATTTGGGAGGCTAAATCCGAAGAGACAGACAGATCAATTTGAAGGACAGACAAGGAAGTGAAAAACTTTTTGTTTCTATTGATTTGAACATGAGTGCTTCCAAACAAAAGGTTCCAAGAGCAGTTTAATACAGTGGTACCTCAGCTCATGAACTTAATCCATTCCACGACTCTGGTCACTACTCGAATTGGTCCTGAGCCAAGTCAAATTCCCCCATAAGGTTCAATGTAAATAAGGTTAATCCGTTCTGTAATTTTTTTTTTTTAATCACAGAGGAGACGGGTGTACTCACAGGTGCGATGGGGGGGGGGGGATGGGTGTGATCACAATCATCACCCAATGCGGAGTTTGCATCCTGAGTCAATTTTTTCCTGAAATTTCTGTTTGCAACCCGATTTGGTTGTGAACTGAGGCATTTGTGAGCTGAGGTACCACTGTATTTTTTTTCAGTTGGAAGCAAGCTTGGTAGTACATCTGACTTCACATTTTTGAAAGATACTGCACATTTTCAAAGTGTGTACTGCATTATGTTCCATCCACACTGCCCTTACCCTGCTCTGTCTTTCTAAAGGGGTGTGGTTCAGACATGTCCAGGTCTATCAACAAGCATTAGTCCTGCTAGCATATGGGCCTCTATCTATTGAGGCAGTTTGCTACCACATGCCGGGTGTAGGAAAGCAGTCGTTCTCAGGCTGTTTCCTTCATGCATGCCTGTGGGTTTCATAATGGTTTGTGGTTGGCAACCGAGCAGAGCAGGTGTCCCCAGCTTGGCACCCTCAGACAGCCACAAAACCTTTTTAGTTACTTTCTTCCCATTGTCAAAATATACACATGGATTTATATGTATATCTAGAGGAATGAACACAGAGGAAATGCATACACTTTTCTAGCAAGTATAAATAAGGGTCAAGAAAACTCAGTCATCGATCCAGATAAAAATTATTTGAAGGGGGTGTCCATTTGCCACCCATTTAAATATTGAAAGTGTTGTTAGGTCCTCAATCCATTTCATTCTAGGAGGTGAGCATTTATTTTCCAGTTTTGTGGCATTAGTCTTTTAGTTGTCAAAAGGGTGCAAAGAATCTATTTAAACTATTTGTCCATTTCCATGAAGTGGATAATTTTTTAAAACTCTGTACATCATTGAATATGAGGGTCTGTTCCAGTACAACGTGTATATAAAAAGAGGCAGCTACTGGATATTGCAATAGTATATATTTAGCAGAAGCGTTAGCTAAATTGCACTACCAGCAACCAACAGACAAATGGCAGATATATATTTATCTCCCTCTGTAATGTCTAGTAGAACCTACTAATGTTCTGTAATGATGAAACAATGTGTATATACCTGAACAGAGCATTAACTGGAAGATATCACTCTGTAAGTACCTTGAAGGCTGTCACAAAGAGAATGCCAGAGTGTAGGACATGGAATAATCAGCTGAAGTTGTGACAAACCAGATTCAGGCTAGAAATCAGGAAAAGTTCCCCACTGTCAGAGCAATACAGCAGTGGAACCAGCTGCCTAGAGAGGTTGTGGGCTCCCACACTAGAGACATTCAGAAATAAACCGGGCAGTCACCGGAGAGGAGGTGTAAATTGGTAACCTTGCAACAGCAGGCGGTTGGACCCAATGGCCTTCTTGGCCCTTTCCAACTCTACTATTCTATGATTCTACTGGAATTGTCTCACTTTGCTTTTATTTTAATAGATGATTCAGACATCACTGTTGTGGCAGACAGACTTGCTGAAATAGTTGATAATTCTAAGTTCTACCTTGAAAGAACAGGCAAGAGATTATTGGAATGTACTGTAAGTCTTGAAGAAGATGGTGGAGGTGCCAGCAAAATTGTATATGAAGGAAGTGATGGAAAAGGTATCTTCTTTAGTAGCTTAATGGCTTTCTGTACTTTATTGCTGTGTGTGTGTGTGTGTTTGTGTGTGTGTAACTTTTGTCTTCAGGGAACCACATAGATTTCTCTACCAAGGAGCTGCTGTGCATTTCTGACACAGTCCCGTGAGTTGCAGAAGATTCCAGTATACGTTCTAGAGCACATTTGGGTGAGCTACGTCAGGCTACTTGGGCATCAATGATGTTCTGTACCAAAGAGTACCTTGGAATGTGACCAACATTAAAAGGTACTGTGAGTATGTGCTTTTGAATGTGACCAAGATTCACTGCAGTTGTATGATGGGAAGATCTATGATCAAGCATTTTTCATTGAAGTTTTTCTGCTGTTACTAAACTGGTAACTGTAAACACCTGAGAATCTGCCCATGGATTCACAGGACAGTATTGACAATCTAGTATTAGAAATCAGTTTTTTAAAGAAATGGGGGCAAATTTTCAAAGAATGAGTCTTTATAAGATAGTGCAGGAAAAAAGAGTGCTTGTTCTGTGTTTTCTTTCTATCTGTCAGATGTTCCCTTTCTGCATAATGCTCAGCAATAAGTTCAACAGAAGTGGACTGCATTTATCAGTGGTTGCCAAGCTGGCTGTAACTGCACAGGAAAGCCAATGTGGCACTGTGAGACCACCGTGAAAATGCCATCATGGTGCGCTGCCAAGGTTGGATAAATGCAAGGCCAGGAACTTTAGGGCCAAGACAGAAAGCACTATAAGGCCACTATAAGCACCTATTGTGCATCCACTGTTCTGATATTCTTTGCAGTTTGGAGTAGGCTGGTTCCTTGTGGTTGGCACAGTTTGGAACTATATTATGCAGTTGCTGTAAGCAGGACCCACTTAAGGCATTCTGATACGCAAGTCAGAAAATCTGGATGTGCCATCCCACTAATCCGTTCCCCCAGTGTTAATAAAGTTTGCAAAAAGAGAATGGGTGCAATTGTTAATACACAGATATATAAGAACACTGTGTGAGAGAATTGTTTCTCAAGAGAGTTTCTTAAGGATCATGCCAGTTTCCTGGAAATTACTCTTGTTCTTCGTCGTGGCCTCTGTGCATCACACATATGGGTGCTGTGCCTGCGCAGTGTCTGTAGCCGGGAAGATTCAAAAGTTTTGGAACTCCACACCCCTCCCCACCATAGTATAAAAAGGTAGCGTGCCCGCCATTTCCCCAGTCTTTTTGCGACCACAGTTTGCTGTGCCTCGAGCCTTTTGTCCCTTGCCATAGATATACTTGCTGTTGTTCTAAGCCTTTCTATTGTTCTCTTTCTCTCTCGTTAGATCCCTTGTTAAGATCTCCCTTCCAAGTTACATTCCCTCCCCCATTAGAAGTTCTTTCTAAATCCCCTTTCCCAACCTCCCCAAAAATACACACAAAAAAATCTATCGTTACTCTTTTTGCTGTACTTTGCTATCTTCTTTTTTCCATCGACGGCTCAGCGTGTGGCTTTCCACAAATATTCCCAGTGCGGGGCCAAGATACCCCCACTGACTTTGCCAGAGGCTCAATGCTCCTCTCCTTGCAAACAAAAGGATGAGAGGAAACATCAGCTAGGATAACTCCTCGGTCCATGAGAAGGCCAAGAAAGACGGGGGGACAAGTTGGCCCATAAGTTGAAGAAGGCCAACCAGCCGCAGCATCAAGACTCGGGATCGTCTGCTCTGTCAGTCCCGACCACGGCATCAATGCCAACACAGACCAGCCCTAGCCTTCAGCTGGTCATGCAGCTGACCCCACCAGAGTCCCCTCAGCGGATTGCTACCTCAGCCCTGTCTTCACCAGACCGTCAGGAGGCAGCCTTACCGGGATCCATTTCTGATGAAGAGATCCGGGACTCTCCTCAGATGGCCCCTCCAATGGCATGCTTGCTGACTTCGCAGCTTTCACCTGAGGTTTCCCTGAAGGCCCCGTCTCAGCAGGTGCATCAGCAGCAGTGTGTGATCTTCCGGAGACTGGGTGCAGATGCCCTACAGATTCTCCCATTGGGAGCCTTGAATGACTACCCACCCTACGGGTACTACCCATCCGTGCATCAGCACTGTTCCATCTTGTCCCCGATACTGAGGGAGGCTCCCTCGACGTCAGTGGCTGTCCAACCCAGGTGTCCTTCCTTGTCGGCCAACTCCTATCCCAGTCCTCCATTCCAGTAAGACTCAGATTCGGAGGACTCGGATGCAGTGTCGATTTCACTGGATGCGGTGATTACAATGCAAGGCCCTAACTTGCCTGAGGAGTCATACTCAACATTTGGGAAACTGATGGCGTGATTGGCTAGGTCACTGGAGATCGAAGCTCAGCACCGCTTCAATCCCAGTACCGACAACTTCCACAACATTGTGAAGAAGAAACAATCTGCTGCCATCATCCTGCTGCTGATAACAACCCTGCGTCAAGCTGTGATGGAGTCTTGGCGGTTTCCTAACCAGCTGCAACCCACTTCACGACGATATGAGTCGATGTACAGAGATTGGGAGCAGGATATTCCATTTCTCCTGTGTCATCCTAAACCCAACTCTATCATTGTGGAGTTGTCTCAGGGCTGCGAGACCAGGGAGCACGCCACTCCTCTAGACAAGAAAGGGCAAAAGGTTGACACGATGGCTCACTGTATCTACACCGCCACAGGTCTCGGCCTCCGTATCTGCAGCTATGAGGCGACGCTGGCAAGATATCAATACTTTTTGAAGCAGAAGCTGGAGAACATCACGGTGTCACTTCTGAAGCAGCAGAAAGACCTGGCCTGCATGTTTACTCGAGAGGCGATGCAGGGGGCCATTCCACAACTTTCTACGGTGATGCATCATGTCGGCTGCAACTTGAGAGCCCTCATTGGTACTGTAGCCCTCTGTTGCCATGCCTGTCTCAGGAACGGCAACTTTCCGGATGAGACCAAGAGAAGGA
>NW_025336598.1:2852238-2865093 GCF_004798865.1 Varanus komodoensis | reverse complement strand
CCGAGGGGCTCCATGGTTTTTACTCGAGATATTTTAAGGTCCCGAAATGGGATGGTGGTCTGTACCCGATATTGGATATACGTGGATTCAATAAGTTCATCAAAATGAAAAAAATTCGAATGACCACCCTTCAAAATATCCTTCCGTTGCTCAGGATAGAGGATTGGTTCACATCTCTGGACTTGAAGGATGCTTACTTCCACATCAGCATCCATCCATCTCACAGTCGGCTGCTTCGTTTTACAGTCAGCTCCAATCTTTTTGAGTTTAATGTTCTTCCCTTCTTGCTTGCTAGTGCACCAAGGGTCTTCACAAAATTCATGGCTCCTGTCTGTGCCCACCTGAGGCTGTAAGAAATCCATGTCTACTCATACCTTGACGACTGATCGATCATCTCCTCTTTTAGAGAAGACTTTCTATCAGCTATTTGTGCAACATGTTCCCTCCTTGACAATCTTGGACTTTGTATTAACCATGAAAAATCCTGCCTTGTTCCTTCACAGATCATCGACTTCATTGGAGCCCGTCTCAATTCCCTGTGTGCATGAGCTTTTCTTCCTCGGAATCATCAGGAGAAACTTAACTCGTCTGTTCACTAAATCCACAAGGACAGAACTGTGCCTGCTCTGTCTATCCAGAAACTACTGGACCACATGACTTCCATGGTCTCCGTGATCCCCAGTGCCAGGCTGCGGATGAGGCTGCTGCCACTATGGTTCAGTTGCCTCTTCCACCCACAGCACAACTCTTCACATTGTCTGCTTCACCTGCCTACCTCCATCCTTCGGACTTTGACATGGTGGATGGCGGAGGACAATCTATCCATCGGAACCTTGTTCCATCTACCTCAACCGTCATTGACTCTGTACATGGATGCCTCCCTCATGGATTGGGGAGCTCTTTGTGCCGGCCTTCACACTCAAGGCACCTGGCACAGCCACGAGACATCCAGACACATCAATTACCTAGAACTCTTGGCAGTATTCAAAGCCCTTCAGTCCTTCAAGAATGCCCTTCGGGACTGAGTCATTCAAATAGCATCGGACAATATTGTCATGGTCTTCTACATAAACAGGGCTGCACGAAGCCTGCCCGCCTACCTCATCATGCTCTTCGACTTTGGGACTGGTGCATCCTGAGGGGAATCACTTCTCTTGCCAGTCACCATGCCGGTACTGACAATGAGGAAGCGGATGTCCTCAGCAGACGAATGTCAACTACTCATGAGTGGGAGCTGGATCCCCAAGTCTGTCATCGTCTCTTCCAACTATGGTGTCTTCCGGACAGATCTTTTTGCCACACACAACAATGCGGTCTTTAAGATTAAGTGGGCATCGGTCCGAACTCAGTTGGTTCTCTAATGGTTCCATGGACAGACAGATTTTTCTACACGTTTCCCCCAGTACCGCTAATTACAAGGACTTTAGCCAAAATCAATCAGGACGATGCTCAAGGGATCCTTGTCACTCCTTGGTGGCCTCGTCAACCATGGTTCCCCACTATCCTTCGTCTTTCCAAGAACACTTTTCAGTGGCTTCCTCAGATTCCACATCTTCTAACTCCACAAGACGGAGCAGTTCAGCATCCAGACCTCCACTCGTTGAATCTGGCTGCCTGGCTACCTGCCTACCTACCGACCTACAGCTTTGTCGTATTCGACACTGACCTGGCAGCCCTCTGCCACGGCCGTATCTTCATCTCCAACACCATGGAATGATTCTTCATCGAATCCGAGCGCTCTACATCCCAACATACAGTTCATTCTTCAATCTGTGCTAAGACCTGCTACCCACCGTTCATATGCAGCTAAATGGAGGCACCTTACTTTGTTTGGTGATACCAACCATTTAGCCTCTCAGTTGGCTTCCATTGAGAACATTCTCCAATTTCTCCTGTTTCTACATCAGACTGGACTGAAACCTTCCTCCATTAAGGTCTACATTGCAGCTATTTTGCATTACCGTGGCCCAGTATTGGGCTCATCACAGTTTTCCAATGTCCTTGTCCGGCGCTTCGTGGGAGGACTACAGAATCTCCACCCACCAATTTCAAACCCCCCATGCTGGTGCCACTCGGTGTTGGTGACTGTGTTTAATGCACCAGCTTGACTATGCGATTGCATGTTTTTTTTCCATAGTTACCTTGTGTGTCTGACTGAGAGCAAGTTTAAGTATAATATGAATGTGTAATGCTTGCAGCCTCCACTTTGGGGCGAATGGTCGGTCTTCTGTAAACTGAGGGAATGGCAGGCCCTCCACCTTCTTATTCTGTAGAGGGGGAGAGGGGCGCAGAGTTCCTGCCAAAACAGTTAAGCTTTTGAATTTTCCCAGCTACAGGCATTGCACAGGCGCAGCACCCATATGTGTGAGTGCACAGATGGCTACTCGAAGAATGACAGTAACAGGTAAGCAACCTGCCTTTTCCCAGCATTGCTGATTGAGAATTCCCAGTGAATGATGCCCCTACATGTCACCCATTCCGTCATCCTCATTGATGGCCTCCACTGAGGCAGTTGCTTGCAAGGGTGTCTAAGGATTACTGAAATAATACACTGCACTTTCCTTAAGTGCTTCCCCTATAAGTACTTACTGATGTACTTTATTGAACATTTAACAATTTTTATTGACCATCTCCTGTAGCTGTCTATAATCTTATTATTTTAATAACTATTTATTGTCTGGCTAGATTAGAAGATTAACTATGTTATTTAATTGTCTTTCATCAGATGAGGAAGCAAAAATAATTGACACAATAGTTGCCTTGCTAAGAAAATCAGGAGATGAACTACAGGATAAGGTACCCAATTTGGGGAGGGAGCCTTTACTCTTTGACTTGCTTTTTACAGGTAGTATGAATCCTAAAGCAGAAGATCCTCTTCTGTTCTTTTCCCTTGCTTTTATTTATTTTAAATCTTGTGAAATCATGTCAGCTCATTCTTTCTTAGGCTACACTTAAAATGGTGTTAGAATGTGGAAAATGTGGCAAGGGAGTAACATTTTCCAGAGCAAGAGAATGGGGAAAAACTTCCCTGGCGGATAGATTTGGCATAGTTGTCTGCAGATTGTGTCAAACTCTCAAAGCTTATTTGCATGGTCAGTTTTCTAGAGAATGGAGTAGTTGTCCCAGAAAAGAGAAGTTTTCTATCCCTGAAAAAGATGGTTGCAAATCTGGAACTCAAGTAAAATCATTTGAGGGCAGTGGTAGTGTGTGTGTGTGTTGGGTGGGGGGGGAGTTATGCCATAAGGCAGCATCAGATCTGCTTGAGGTCAGAGCAGCAGGCAGCAGTTTTGAAGAAACAAATGGACTAAGTGATTGCAAAAAGTCACTAGACGTGGAGAAGGGCAGTAGGCAGGTTTTTAACAATGAATTTGAGGCACATGGCTTGTGTACTTGTAAAAGGGAAGTGCACTGCATAGGTTCTTGGACATGAAAATCAGGCTCCAATCCTTCCCCATCCATGACACAACCTGGCAGGGTAAATCTTCCTCTGCTTGCTCTCTTTGACAAATGTTCATTTGTCTGTTCTATTTTCAGATGCAAAAAGATAAGACTTTCTCTCAGTGTATCTCGGACTTGTTGTCCTATGCATTCTTCAGGAAAGTTGCTGATCAGTTCCTAGAGGAAGTAACTGTAAATTTGGCTGCAAATCATGAAGTCCAAGATCAGAGTACTAAAGTTGCCTTTGCTATGGAACTTACAGCCAGACTCACCAATATGGACAGACATCCCATGAACATTGTGTTGGGTTTTGGAACAAAATACCTGAAAGAAAAATTCAGTCCTTGGATCTCTAGCCAAGGTGGTTGGGTAAGAGTTTTTTATGGGTTCCCTTCTGCACAGACTCTAAATAATATTGATCTATGAACATCCCAATGATACAGCCAGTCCAAGAGAGATCTTGTTTCCAACTCTATGATTCTGTGCTTTGCATATTTGCTGATTCAACATCTTTTCAACCTGAGGTTCCTAATTTGAATGATGTTGCAGAATGGTGCATTTCATCTATAACCCTCAGGATACATTCCTTTGTCAAGCTCATTTGTGCACTCAGTTTTCCTGCCTTGTCTGACTGAGCCCATTTAAAAAGTCAGGTTGCTTACCTGTAAGTGTTGTTCCTTGAGTGGTTACCTGTATGTTCACACATCTGGGCTCTGAAACTTCCCAACAACAGGCTCCATGCAGGTGCTGAGCCATATGTGTGATACACAGAGACCATGAGGAGGAATTAGCATTTAGCATCACTAATTCATGATTAGATCAAAATCAGTTTAGCAAGTATTCTCACCCTGAGGGAATCTTGAGAACAATAGTTCTCTGATGAGGCCCGGGAGAGTCCTCAACAGGCAGCCATCAACATGAATGGCTTTAATACAAGATTGTCCAAATTAATGGAAATTGATTGATTGGTCATGATGGCCATTCATTTCCTTCACTATCAGAATTGGCACGTACGTGTCTTAGTACAAGTTGCAGGGAGGTGGTATGGCATTTCCTTTGCCACAGTTGGAAAAGAATGGCTGCCTAGATAGGTGCTTATCTGATCCAACATGGATGCTACTTTTTATGACACTTAAACTGTTATGAAACTTTAAAACCCATGTAGTCCTTGTGTAGATGGGAAAAACTGGAAGCAAGCAATAGCAGCATGGGACCTTTCCTCTTGGTGCAGGGAAATGAAACAAATGATCGAAGCAGTGCAGTGCAGGCTGGACCTTGAGGACTTGAAGAGCTTTGGTCTTTATAGAATAAAAACAAAGACCTCAAATGAACCCTGAGTGTGAGGTTGGACATAACAGTGACTTAAAGTTCTGCTGATAGAATCAGCAGCAGTTTTTGAAATACTTACAAAATAAAAAATGTGTGGTCTTGCAGTGACTCATCATGAATCTCAAAAGGATGAACTTGGAAAGGAAACACTGAGTCCAAAGTTTATCAGAATTACAACTTTACCAAATGTACAAAAAATAGGAAATTCCTGAACTGTACCTAGAACTGTTGCATAGATCCTACTGGGAGAAATCACTTCAGGGCTGGAGTATGCTCTCCCACACTAGACACATTCAAAAAGAAACTGGTCAGCTGTCTGGGTGGTATGCTGTAACTTGGTATCCTGCAACAGCAGGGCTTGGACCCAATGTCCTTCATGGTCCTTACCAACTCTATGATTCTGTGCTTTGCAGGATACATTCCTTTGTCAAGCTCATTTGTGCACTCAGTTTTCCTGCCTTGTCTAACTTTAACTAGCCGAGTTTCTTAAAGTTAATGCCCATGGTTGCCCAACACCATGGGAGCTTGCAGTGCCTGCCTCATCACCAAGCAGCCTGCCATCAGATACCTGAGGGGATCAGTAGCCAACCTTCCACTGCTAAGAGCTTATCTCCACTTTCTAGGATAGGCACCAACCCTTTGCTCCAGTAGTGCAAACTGGAGACTGATTTCTGTTTGGCAGAGGAAGGCTTAAGGTGGAGTCTCAGTATGTGGCCTCAGCTACTGCCTTACCTGAATCTCTCCTTCACACATGGCTGAAAAGCAGCTCTGGTGCTAAGCAGTACGCAGTACCTGGACCATACCTGCATCCCTTGCCAGTTGCTTTCAGAACTCAGTTTAAGGTGTAGGTTCTAACCTTAAAGCCATGAGCAGCATGTTAGTAACCTAAGGTGTTAAGATCTGCAGAAGAGGCATGTGTCATGACCCAGAAAGGTTTTTTTGTCAGGTGTATCATTCCCAAAACATGGAATACTTGTTTTAAGGTTTAATTGCTGTACACTACCTTGATATCTTTTTGGCTAATACAGCAGACTATCATCGGTGGACAACTTTGAGGTGCAATTTCTAGCCCAAAGGCAACAGTTCCTCTAATGCTGCTGAAATTCGGCAGCACAGACACAAAACACTGGCAGTTTACTTGCTACTTCTGTCAGCAAGCTACAACTGAAAAGGAAGAATATTTGCTACATTCTGGCAGTTTACTGCTGGATTCTGTCAGCAAGCTACAAGTGAAAAGGGAGATTAGTTTACAAGCTAAATTGCCTCATTGGCAACGTCAGTGGTTTGTCAATTGTTTGTCTCTGCTGGTGCTGTGCCTTTCAATTTCAGTGGGTTAGGGATTCCTGTGCGCAAGTGGCCTATGGGCTGCGTACTACCTACCCCAAATATTAAGAATAATGGAGAAATGAGAGACAGAATGTTTTCTAGAGAGCTCTTGTGATAGCTTGTTACAAGTTGTGCATTCTTTTTTTAAGTTCTCAATGCACATTCTGGACTCTCTTTACTAGAGAAGCTTTTGCTGTGTTGTGAATTGAAACCAAAAAACATTCAGAACTGTATAAAGATCACTGATTCAGTTTCTTCTTCATTTCCAGGAAAAAGCTTTAGCATTACCAGATGAAGATGTGGAATAATGAACTAATGTGCTCTTCAGGAGATGTTTCTTAGAGTCATTTATTTGGGATAAGGAATTATAGAGATCATCCTTTCCAACACTTTAAAGGATATGGAGAACAATTTTATATATGTTTAGACAGAAAAATGGCCTACAACTTCCAGCATCCCTTCAGCCAGCCATGCTGGCTGTAGCATGCTGAGAACTGAGGGTTTTTTTCTGTTTAACATACATAGAATTGCACCCTCACGCTCTCATATTGACATGGACATTGGAGTGCAAGTTCAAAGAAGACCCTGTGCTTTTCTGATGACAAAGTGTATTTTACTGGTCCTAGCAGACACTGACAGTCAGTACTTAGCATGATGGGGCAAATGTCAAAGCCCATGCCTATGAGGTCCCAATGGCACTGGTGCTGCCATTCTCTCTCCCCTTTGTAGTTCTTTCTTTAACAGAGAAGAACCAGATGAAGCATCAGCACCATCTTCCTTATCCCAGTGCCCCTTAGTCCCCTTATTTGCTTCTTAGCCTCTGCCCGCAAGCGGCCGCTGCTACTGCTACTTGGCCGGGTGAACTCATTTAGAGGAAGCATGCTCAGCTAGGCGCTAAGAAGAGCAGCAGCATCTTGCAGCCATTTTCATTTTGCAAGGGAGCTGTTCAGCTTGGAACTAAGTGCACACCAATGATACCTGGTTCATGATCTGCCAGTTCTGTGTTAACTTTTAGCTTTTTGGCTTAACACATTTTGATGATGCTGGCTCAGTCAGATAAATATCTTGATGCATTTGTAAAGGTGTTAAGTGGAAAATAACAACAAAATGGACCAAAAAGGAAGTCAGAGGAAAGAGGTCTAGACTTGAGGTCTTTCAATGAGGTTTTTTAATAGCACACAGAAAACAAAATGTTATCAGAAATAATTTGGTGCTGGAGCACTTGAAGAGCTGAAACACAATGGGAGAAAATGATATGGTATGCCACTTCAGACCAGGTAGAGGGAGATAGATTTGAATAGTTTCCCATCTAAAAATGGCCTGCACATACAAAAACTACCAAAGCAAGGATAGGTGGGAGTCTAGCTTAATCTGATTTCCTAATTTTCTGTATGTAAGGCAGATACGGGTGAACTTTCAGTTATGAAACTACCCATCTGAACTGGTATAATTAAAAGGGTTGTACTCTGTAATTGTTCCAATCATTTGTGTAATAGTATAACTGCAGTTGTTGAGATTCTCACTGCTGTACAGCTAAGAAAAATTGCAGCCCTGGGAATGGAGCATTTAAGAAAATGGCATATTCCTCTTTCCATGCTTAGTGCTCCTAAGTGTGCCTCTGCATGTATTAATTATATCATGCCTAAAACAATTGTAAAAAACCTTGAAAAGCTAGGCAGTTATCTAGCTTCATTGTCTTTCCTTTGCTGTACCATACTTTTTTTCCCCTACCGAAAAGGTGTAAATCTGTGTTCTGAACCAGCTACTGGATCAGGGCCTTAGTTCTCCACCTTGTTTTATCTCATCTTCAGTGTGGCCTCCAGGCTGGTCTGGGATTACTGAAATGCTACAGAATATTAACAAAGAATAGTAATAGTTGCATTATGTACAGTTGATCCACCCAAGCGAAACCTGAGTGGGAGAATTTATGATGTTTTCTTGATCTGCCCCTTCTGCGTGGTTTAATTCTGCCACTTCACTGAATGGATGAGGATGCTAAAAGGGAGTGCCTGGTAGTAATTAGCATTTGGGCTGTAAACCTCAGCCATGCAAAAATGCCTGTTTCTGATTCTCTCTCTGTGTCTCCATGTTGTTGGGTTAGAATAAGAAGGATTTTCTTTAGCAAGAGCCATTATGCAAAGGCCAATGGCTTATATTTAAAATCTGCTTTTGATTTGAGCTATCACCCATATTGGCTTGCTTTTTAATTTGCTATCAACATTTTTCTGGAAAGAGAAATGCACACTTGACTGTCATTCAAGAAATATTGACCCCAAAATTAAACTAAATGGACAAGCTCCTGCTATCCGTCTAAGCATAGATCATCAGTACAGAGGAATGTGAGCAATAAAAAATAAACAGCCAACTTAAATATTTTGTGTGTATTCTTGTTCACCAGTTGCATCAGACTTAGGAATCTACTTTGTTCTCTCCTTTGTAGCATTTTTTAATCCTAGAATCTGATTGAAAATAGCCTTTTACTCCAAAAGATATTTTTCACTTATTTCAAACATGTATCACTCTCTTTATATTGTAATTATATTTTAAGATTTTTCAAACAATTAAGCAAATGTAGGCAATTAAAATGATCTCTGTTGAGATAATTGTGGTAACATTGAAATGCTTGTACAGCTTCAGTATCATATTCTGCAATTCTGATGAAAGAAACCAAGCAAAGAAGCAATGTTGCACCTTGGCTTTTTAATGAAGATGAAACTCAAAAACTTTGGCCACCTAATGAGAAGGAAGGACTCCCTGGAGAAGAGTCTAATGCTGGGAACAATAGATGGCAAAAGAAGAAGGGGACGGCAGAGGATGAGGTGGCTAGATGGAGTCACTGAAGCAGATGGTGTGAGCTTAAGTGGACTCCAGGAGATGGTGGAGGACAGGAAGGCCTGGAGGAATGTTGTCCATGGGGTCGCGATGGGTTAGACACGACTTCGCGACTAACAACAACATCAATTTAACAATTGGTCAACAAATGTATCATAGTGTGGAAATCACAGCCAATTCCAGCTTGCTTTTGGATCAGGCTTTTATTGCACAACTGCATTGCTTCATTAATGGAATTTAATAAAGGGGAGGAGTGATATAGGTCCCACTGTAGCTTCAATATGTACCCCTTTTCTGTTTTCATACTTCCAACTTTTTTTGTTTTGTTTCTAGGACAGGAGGAACACCTTGCACAAGTAAAAGATGGAGTAGCTGCTCACACAGTGCTTTTTGATTGTGTTATCCAAGAATCCTTGATCTAGAACCAACCATAGTATCTCAGGGACACTAACAAAATTGAGAGGACACTGCAGCCATATGATCCCTCAAAACACAAGATGCTGCTAGAAAGGGGGCCCATCACTATGTCAACCCACTTTCACTTGCAAGATTTAATCAAAGATTTGCAAAATTTTGACAGGTTGGCTCCTGACACTTGTCTAATGCATATGAAGAGGGATTTACTTACCTGCTCCATTGGAGGGGGGCTTGCCAGGGTAAGTTCCTGCTGGACTTAGCCAGTGGACACCCATTCTGCCATTATTCACCCAGAGCTGCTCCCATGTTGCAAAAGGGTAGCAATGCAAAGACATACATTTGTAGGTGGGTGTATTTAAAAATCTTCTATACCATCAATTCATTAAAAATCTCATGGTGTTTACACATTTTTTAAAAAATCAACACTAAAACAACATGTTGTAAAACAAACTCCTTAGACTGTTATAGCACAGAGGATTTCTTCAAGGAATCGCTTAAGTGCACAGAAATCTGTTTACAATAAACCAGTACTTCGAATTTGACTTGGCAACAGCTTGGCAACCAATACAGGTGCATCCAGACTAGCCTTGTATGCTCACACACCCTAAAGGTAAGGTTTCTCCTTGACATTAAGTCTAATCATGCCTGACTCTAGGGGGCAGTGCTCATCTTTGTTTCCTGGCCAAGGGAGCCAGCATTTGTCCACAGTCAGTCTCTGTGCTCATGTGGCCGGCATGACTAAATACCGAGGTGCATGGAATGCTGTTACCTGCCCACCGAAGTGGTACCTTTTCATCTACTTGCATTTGCATGCTTTCAAACTGCAAGGTTGGCAGGAGCTGGGATGGAGCAACAGGAACTCACCCCATTGTGCACATGCAAACCGGTAACCTTTCGATCAACTAGCCCAGCAGCACAGCGGTTTAAACCACTGCACCACCTGCAGTCCTTTCACATACCCTAGCACTAGTTAATAAATTGTTTTCACTATATGCAGTTTCCAGTTTTAAAGGTTCAGTGCAGTACTCTAGCCTAAGTTAACAGAACACAGAACACTGCTGATAGGCAATCCCCATTAAGATAAGATAGAGCCATAAGTGGGTAGATAGTATTCCAAAATAGAAAAGCTATTTATTCCAGGATATAAAATAGTCCCAGTTTAATAACATAAAGCAGCATAATAGAAAGCTCTGTAAAAATTGCTTTGGGAAGAAAGATTTCATAAAGTGTACATTAGGATTGGCAACTGATTCACATTTTACTAACTCACCTGAACTATATTTTGTTGAGCACAAAGCCGTGGGATCTGAAAAGGCCAGGTTATTGAGAGACTGTCATGCTCTGTCCTATTCCCATATCATACCCAAATCATCTACCCAGGGTGGATTAGCATGATAACTCTTACTGAAATTAGCAGTGAAAGAAAAATAGCACTGCAGTAGTATGCTATTGCTAGAACAATCTAATATCAAAGCTATCCCTGGAAGCTTATTTTGTGCTTCATTTGATCAAAGTTTAGTTATTGGCTTTTTATATGCCAGCAAGTAGCCTCCAAGTTACAGCTACCCTTTAGCCAGTGGTTCCTTCACATTATGCTTACAATTTTATAGTTTAAAGTTCCTATATACAAGCAATACAGTGCACAAAATATATTTTCCACGCAAGTTTATTATAAAAAAATCAATTTATTTGTTACAACTCCATGTAGAGTAATAATTGAAAAAGGGGTGAGGAACTTTGTACAAGGTTATATACAGTTTGCAAGTAAAGCACTTTTATTTTACAATTCAAAACAATTGTTAGTGAATGAGTGAGTAGGGTTGACCAAATGTTGGTCATTATAAGTTATCCTTGCAAAGCATCATTGTACAGAAATCTGTGAATATACTAACTGGATTTAAACAAAAAATAACAAAGGAAATACTAAAAATCACAAAAACGAAGTAAGAACACTGAAAAAACAAACGCAGCACCAGATCCTTCACTTGCGAACAAGGCTTGTTCAGCTTATGCTAGACAGTATCCTCTCTGCATCTGAAGTTAGTTTGCCCTTTTCCCTGGTTGAACTTACAACTTCATTTTAGCATTCACAGCCCCAGCTTACAAAAACGATGTCCCTACAACTTATCTTTTTTTTAAAGTCTGGGAAGAACACTAGGTAAATTCTTTTCTGTTTATTATACTAACTTTGGTCAGAGGTATTTGGAAGACAAAATTGGTCCTTGGGATCACACCATCATACATTGACAAAACAGGATAGGCAAAATTCAGAGCAGACATGCTTACAAATAGATTTTAGGGTTATAACTTTAGTTGCAAACACCTCAGGCACAGTTTCACTGAAAGTGATGATTTCTGTTAATATTTTTACTCTTTGATGTTTAACAGAATTGAATTTTAAGATACAGGCCCCAAAAGAATTTTGAGTCTTACTGATTTCAGTGGGGAAGATTTAAATAGGTGTATCACTCTGCACTAAAATCAATGGAACACAAAAGTGCTTAAGGCTATAAATCCTACAAATACTTATTTGGAGGGGGCCTTAGTAAACATACCTAGGATTGGGCTGCATGTTTGCTTGGATACGTACTTTAATTTGGTATGCACTCTGTTATATAACTGTGTTCCTTACGAGAAAACTGAAACAAACTTGTATTTTTTTTAAACCCATCTCATTCCACTATCTATTTGGTATTTAATAACAGAGGGCTTATTTAATTTTTTTAAATAAAAACTAATTTCATAATATTGATTGTCATCATGTATCCTGTATATTTTAAAGCAAACACACTCATTTTTAAGCAGAATGACAAAAATAGATTCTAGAATGGAAAATATGTTTTCAGGTAGCAAACCTGGCTTGTTTAAAAGTAGTTTGCACACACATCCAACAGTTCTAAAAGCAAATGCTTGCTGAAAACTCATCCTTACATTTGTTTCTATAAGATCAAGCATAAAGCTTGATTTTCTGATGACGAATCTAGCAAAGCAGCAATAGTTTGACCAGTCTTCCCCAACCTTGTATATTCCAGACATGTTTGAATTGCAACACCCAAAATTCCCAGTCAATGACCCTGCTGGATGGGAATTCTGGGAGTTGTGGCACAAATGTCTCTGAAGAACAGTAGGCTGGGGAAGGCCGAGCTAGACCATTAGCTATCATTCCAGGGAAGATTAGAAGATAGGAAAGCAGGATAGGTTGCAGTCCTTCACTAAGGAAATGGATTTTCTGTAACAGTCATGCATTTGAGTAATTAGGCAACCATGTCTTCTTAGAAAAAAGCTGTCAATGTGAACACTTGACTACTGATATACAAATGATATTATGGTGTGTTGGGAACAGTAAGTGTCCAATCAAGAGTGCCAGTTTACCTGTTCATACCTGGCCATGCATATTGTGTCATGTAGACCTTAAAAACTGCCCATAAGTTCTGGAACCTTTGAGGACCAAGCCAAACATCCACCCTTGCCAAGTTCACAAGACACAAAACACAGTGGTCACAGGCTAAATAT
>NW_025336598.1:2819159-2852138 GCF_004798865.1 Varanus komodoensis | reverse complement strand
CAAAAATATACAGTTGCAAGGGACAGAGGTGTAGACAACTGCAACTGTCCACTCTGTATCTACTGTTGGTCCAAGTGTTTGAAGATAACCATCAAAATTTAATATTGGCAAATGCTGCAATACAGGTGCAATCACAGCTAACAAGATAGGCTGGGGTCCCGAAAATATGTTTTCCTTAAAGCTCTAAGTGACCATTTATGTAAATAGAATAGTGGTTTCTTTTTTACCCTAATTGCCATATGGGGGGTGGGGTATTCAAGAATTAAAGGTCATAAGGGAGGAGCTGACCCTCCCCTTCTTACTAACTGAAACATTCTCCCTTCATCCGTTTAAATGGGGCAAATTCCATTGATGCTAACAGAAGCTTTTCTTCTAAACTGAATTGAGTATGTTGGGTCAATTTTCCTGCAAATGGGAAATTAGAAATGGGCAGGGGAACAGAATATTTGCCAAGATATGGGGTGAGTATCCATTTGAGCAAGTATTTATTTATTTAAAAAGTATTTTAGACCACCTTTAATGGTACAGCCTTCTTCAATGGTTGAAGCTTAATAAATCTTAGGAATTATTTCTGTTTGTGTGCTAGTTACCATATGAAAATTTGGTGAAGCTTTTATGTCCTATGGGCCTTGTCCACGAATCTTTCAACTGCTTCTAAATGCCTGACTGTCACATAACATATGAAGCAACTCTTAGTGAAGGCAATAAAATTACTTGACATCCATGTGGATCAGTGCAATAATACTGACTTTTTCACAAATTACAGAAGGAAGGCTCTCTGTGCAGGTTTTCATGATAGTTAGGTTCCAACAGTGGAATCCCAGGAAAGTCTCCATCAAAACTTAGGTGCTTAGTGCCCAAACAGCAAAAAGGCAGCATACTCCAGTTGCTAAAGGACTTGGCTCTCATCAATGAAAACCTGGTATCTCTTTCAACTCAGTGGAGAGATATAGACAAGAGAACATAAAATATACAAAGTTAACAAAAAAAACTTTGGCAAATAATAAATTTCAGAACTGGCATTCACAGTGGTTTAAGCTTAAGAACTGAAGTTTTGCCACAGAAAAGGAAGCAGCAGTTGGAGTCATACAGCAATAACTGGCTTATTGAACATTGCACCCACAAGAAGTATTTCTGACAGAAAGCATTCTGACTCAAAAAAGGCGCAAATGCTTCCTAAGAAAGAAAACTAGTATTTTAATATATATGAACTGTATATTGTGATATTTATTATACACTGAAAGTACTGCAAGGATCTAAGATTTCATTTACATTAAACTAATATTTCAAAGTTACATTTTATGGTTCATAAATATGCCATCTATATTATGTGGTATAAAAATATGACTTTTGGGGCACTGTAACATTTGAGGAGCTGGGAGTTATTCAGGTATATTCACCCTTATCATTAGCATGGAACAGCACTGACCTGGTATGAGAATGTGATCCTACTGTACTGGCAGAAAAAATACCCCTTCTTTCACGTTCACATTCACATGCACACACACTTAAATCCTCGTAAGGGGCCTTTCCATCTTTTACTTGCACCCCACCTCCCAGATTTTACTTCTGGCAAGCAGGGAGCAGGCCTTAGATTTGTGCACTCTCTCTTCTGCTTCTCCCCCTACAGACAGGTAACACAGACATCAAGAGACCCAACATTTACTTGAATGTAGGATCTTCCTGACCCTGCAAAATAGAACACAGAATGAATTCACAAGTCCCAGCTGTGACTGTTTCTACCTCAGCGAAGTAAAATATTGAGACCCAAATGAACAGTCCCACAAATACAAAGCTCACAGCCTTAAACAAAACTAGAACCAACAAAATGATGCAGTTCTCAGAAAGGGGCAAAGAGATCCCAAAATGCAACCAAGTTACTTCAGATGATTTGAATGAAACAAAGGGTACATTTTTGCAAGTGTGTAAATGCATCTCTTTTCACTGATGTGATAGCTGTATTCTTGTAGTAAATAAAGCCCTTTGTGTACCATTAATTATCTGTCTGACAGTTTTCTTCAAGTTTAATTTGAATTGTTGCACATCAGAATTAAGAATGTAAGAGGTTATTCAGCTCTTTGTAAGTATTCATACATTGTGTTTCATGATAGATTCCTTCCATTCTTTTTCTTGTTAAAAAGCTTCTTTCTTTCCTTCTTTTCTTTCTTTTTTGGTATTTGGCTCATTGAACAGCAACAAACCCTGGTCCTTCCATTTTCCTATGTGCTCGGTCACTTCACTGATTTAAGGCATTTTCTTGTGTTCCATATGGAAAAATAAAAAAACCCTTTGCATACAAATTTTTAAAAATTCTTATGGCACAAAGCAGCAAACTCTTAGGAAAATATATAAATAACAATTTTATCCCCACCGTTTTCTGTACAAGTCATCTCCAGTATCCCCACCCCAACCCATTTAATAAATTTTAACTGTACACACTGTCCTCCCTCTTCTTGATGGGGGGCCACTGGTATGTACACTGGTGAACTGGAGGCAGGCAAAAGAGGGAGGGAATCTCTCATGAAGAGTCTGTGCAGGGAGATGGGGGTGGAGGATAGAGGTGATGTGAGTAGCTCCGCTCGGTGTACGGAGATGGTGGGCAGCTCTCATAGTTCTCTTCTGCTGACAAGTACTGGCTGCGTGGTGTTGGAGGTGGGGGTACAGGCTCAGAATCATAGTTCAAGTCACTGGTATAACCCTTGCCCATGGTTGCCATCACTCTACGGCTGGGGGCATAGTCGCTATCACAAACATCTGTGCTGCATGGTGTAGTCGGAGGGGCAAAATGTCGATAGCTGTATGGCCTGTAACTGGAACAAAACAGATGAATTCAAGCACTGATATTCTAAAGGAACCTCAGTCATCCCTGTCCATGTGCCACCACTACATATGAGAAACAATTTGGACTCCCTGAACAATTACAAAAGGAAAATGCCAACACAACCCAATGAAAGATTGCTTTGCATGCACTTGCAATAAAACAAACCTGGACAAACTATACCCCCTAAGCAGAGGTGTATCTCACCCAGCAAGATGCTCATTCATTTGCTCTGCACATTTTAATGGTGGGTCAGAAAGTTTGTCAGTACATATGTATACCTCAAAAGACCACCAAAGCCAGACCATGTAGTTACAAAACTCGGAATTGCCTTGCTGTGCTAAGAAAGGTATTGGAACAGAAACAAACAGCCATCCGGCTGGCATTTCTGAGCCAGGCTAGTCTCCAGGAACCTGGAATAAGAGCTTTGCCATAAGAACTTAAAAAGAGCCTCACTAAATCAGATCAAAGGTAAATACGGTCTAACATAACATGGCCACACAGGTGGCCAACCAGCTATTTAGGGTAAACCCACAAACAGGACAACACCAATAGCACCCTCTTGGGTGTATTGCCCAGCAACTGGTATTCCAAAGCAGACTGCCTCTGATATTGAAAGCAGCTTGTAGCTATCATAGTTAGTAATCACCAGGCCTGCTTGCATATAATTATACCCCAGTTTCTAAAAAACTGAGGAGTTATGCATGAAAGTGCATACTGCAGTCTGGGTTCACATGTCATCTGCCATGATCTACAAAGGAGCCAATCATGGGTGGTGAGGTAAAGATGGAAGAGGTAATTTTTGAGAAGTTTCTTGTTCTGAAGTAAACTTTTGACTAGATTTCCTTGGTTATTTTCCACTTAAATATAAATTAAAACTGATAGCGCTATGATCAGCATTTCCAAATGGTTCAACATTCACATTTTGCACTAACTCCTGAGTAGCACATTTAGGATTCGGTCCAGATTTGCCTCTTCTGTGGTTCTTTCCATGACTGACTATGCCACGATCTTAGCTATAGCTGTTTAGGACACTGAGAAAATTTAATTTTACTGTTATGTCTGGAAAGGCAAGTCACTTACCTGTATCTCATTCTTCAATTGGTCATCTGTGCATTTACACATATGGGTTTCTGCACCTGCACAGGGCCTAGATTGAAAGGAAACTTCTACAGCTTAGTATCATACAGTACCCTCTGCTCCTTCCAATTCCTGGTTATATGAAGGGGGGGGGGGGGCTCTCCCCCAGTTCCTTAGTTGCCTTGGAGAGTGCATCATTTTGGAGGCCAAAAGGCAGAGATCTAGGAGCAATGCTGGTCCCTCCCTCTGCCTAGTACTCCACAGCTGGCTGACAACAGCTGTGAGTGGGTTGTGTGAATACACAGATGACCACTTGAAGAACGAGATACAGGTAAGTGACTTGCCTTTCTTCTTTGTGGTCTCTGTGCATCACACATATGGGCAATAAGCAAGCTTACCCTTTGCAGGATGGAGGGGACTGTTGTCACTGGAGGATCCATGAGAGGACAGCTCTGCCAAAGGCTCAGTCCTGTTTTGCACATTGGTGGCACTACATGACGGTCAAGGGCATGGACCATGTGGCAGCTCTGTGGATGTTGTGCAGAGGAACACAGTTAGAAGGGTGGCTGATGAGGCCTGGGCACATGTGGAGTGTGCCCTTGGATGTGCAGTGAGCTCAAGCTACAGTGGTAGTTGGGCGAACCAGCATCGGAGCTGCTGTTGTTCTGGGGCTGTGTGGAAGTGTCCTGGTGCTTGGGGAAGGCTGCGTCAGTGTGGGGCTCGACATGGTGTCGGCTGGCTGTGAGCCAGCGCCATGGGCGATTGCCATCATTAGGCATGACATCTATGTGGCCCTCATGTCGAGCATGCTCATGTGAGTGGGATCAGTGGTGGGTGTCAGAGGTGGCCAGCATCAGTGCCAGGCTGGTGTGGGATGAAGTCGGCAGGCCCCCATCATCAGCTGTCATCATGGTGTTGCTGTTGCAGTGTGTTTGACCTCTCCTGGCCACAGTGAGCAATACATTCCTACACAGAAGAATCAGAATCCTCTGCATCCCTGGGGCAGGCCCTTTGGCAGGCACAAGGTAAGAGTAGATGGGTTGGCTCAAAGGTTCAAGAATTCCAAAAGTTCCTTCAGATAAGTAGAGGTCAGGTACCATTCAGAGTTGAGGTCCCAGTCAAGAAGGGGAGAGCAGGACAGGTTCTAGTTCCACCTGGGGAAGAGCAAGGTTGGCAGGCTCTCAGACAAAGGATCATGTGGTGGCATGGGGGGAGCACTGCCTCCGAGTTGCAGGTGTTGGTGGCAATGACTCGCATGCAGGGGAGCGGTGACCCAGTGAGTCCATTCTGGGGATGGCAGGGGTCTGGTGGTTGGCTGGGGAGCTGATCTTTCATGAGGCAGGTGGGTTAGGGCTTGTGCCATGTCTCTTTTTGTGAGGAGCTGTGGACCTGTTCCCAGCAGGTTTTTCCTTGGTCAAGGTGGCAGCCATTTTCCTGGGCCTCTTCCCTGGCCTTGTGGTCTCGCTGCCTGTTGAGGTGGAGGGCCTTTCTGCATCTGGCTTGGAGGAGTTGGTCACATGGAGCTGTCAAGAGTGCCGATTTTAGCCAATCAGCCTGCTGCCTGTCTGTTTTTTGAAGACCTGGGAGTGCGGGACAGTCTCCACTACATGACCCTTGCCAAGGCAGAGAGGGCAGAGGGAGTGACCATCTGCCAAGGGCAGGAAGGCTGCACATGAGGTGCAGTTACAGAAGACTGTGTCAGAGACCATCAAGAGAAAAAATGGCAAGAGAAGGAAAAGGGGGAGAAAAACAAAATACAGAAGTCAGGGTTTATTTTTATTTTCAGGGGGAGTAGAGAAAAACGGGCAAAGACAAAAACAAAAATAGTACTTGCAAGGCAGATTGCTACAGTGAAATGATTTCCAATCTAGGCAATGTGTGGGCACAAGGAAACTGAGAGACTAGCTGGGAGCCCCCCTTTCATATAACCAGAAACTGGAAGGGGCAGAGGGCTCCCAGCCACTCTATGATGCTAAGCTGTATTTGTGTCCTTCCGATCTAGGCCCCTTGCAGGTGCAGAAGCCCATATGTATGATGCATGGAGACAATGAAGAAAAATATGCTTTTATCCAGTAGATGTTGGGGCAATACAAGTTGCCAATTATTACAACACTTCCTTGTTTCAATGCCTCCCTGATTTTACTTTATGTCAAGATAATAGTAACAATAAAAGTGTCTGTAGGCTATGAAGGCTTTGTGAACATGGTAAGGCTACCCAAGAGTCAAAATGGATGCAAATAATATTACCTGTATGATCGATGAGTAGAAGGGCTGTTTGAAGAATAACCAAATTCCATAGTATAATGTGAACGCTCAGTAGCTGGTGATGGAGGAGGGTTTAAAATCTGGAAAACAGATGTTTCGAGAGCTAAGTTTAATTGAATTGTGACAAAGTTTAAACATAACCATAAGGCAATCCTTATGAACACAGCACTAGTTCAAATTACTACTGATGTTTTACTTCTCTTTGGACAGTAAATGCTATCTGGTAGCCATAGGCAAAGGAGGAGTCCCTGATGTTACTTCAGAAAAGCCTTCAAGGTTGCAACAGGGGCTCCATCTTTGGGAGGGTTCTGCCTCTGTCCTCACACTTGGCACTGTTCATTCTGCACCAGCTGAGGCTCCAAAGTCAGAAGATCATCTTTGGAGCAGGCACTGACAACGCATTCTAGATAAGTGGGGATGAGTGAGGTGCTGCTGCTCTATGAAGAATCCAAGTGGTACTTTGGCCTCTCTTCCTTGAAAAGACAGGGAAAACATTTAGACATTCAAAATCAGCCATCTGAATGATTTGGAGGGTGAAAGGAACATAAATGCAATCCAAGCTTCCATGGCATCCCCAAATTTCATTGGATACCCATAACCAATTCAAGGTGTTGGTTATGACCTATAAAGCCCTAAACGGCTTGAGACCTGGATATCTAAAGGAACACTTGCGCCCATATATGCCCTCCCATCCCTTGAGATCAGCAACGGATGCCCTTCTCCGGGAACCCTCTGTGAATGATATTAGGAGGCTGAGTACCCAGAGGAGGGCTTTCTCTGCGGTGGCGCCCCATCTATGGAATGCACTCCCCAGAGAGGTCCGCCTGGCACCATCATTATTTGTTTTTTGGTGCCAGGCTAAGACCTTTTTATTTAAAACTTATTTTAATTGCTAAATTATTGTATTTATTAGGATTTTAAAATTAGCTGAGAATGCACTGGGGGTTTTTTAATGTTATTTTCTTTTAAATTATTATATTGTTATTGTTTATGTATGTTTTTGTGTATTTTTTGTGAGCTGCCCCGAGGCTTTGTTGCGATGGGGGCGGCATGGAAATGTTTTAAATAAATAAATAAATCTTCCAAGTATTGGATGGCACCCTTATAATATAATCCTAGATTTGTCTACTCAGAAGTAAGCCTTACTGAATTAAGTGAATCTTACTCCCAAGTTATGTAAGGGGTTGCAAACTTAATGGTAGCTGCTTCTGGTAGTCTTCATTAACATTCCACTTTTCATCCATGATAGTAGTTCAAGGTTGCTCTAGCACATGCTTTCAGAATGTCCCCTTGGAGCAGAATTGAGGAATAACTAGAACATCTATTTATTTAATTACTCTATGAATCATATTCCTATCTAAGAAGCCCCAAACCGATGAAATCCCACATACAGCAATAAATTTTAAAACAATAATAGAACAAGTTCTTATAAAAATATATAAGGGTTCATTTGGAAAAGAAAACTAGGTCGTTACTGGGGTTAAATACACTGATGTCAGTTAACCTTGCAATGTTGCTACAAAACCAAACTATTTCCAACTGGGAATTGTGCACGTATTAGCTTGTGCACAAATCCCAGCTTGGCTTGGCTCCACTCTGCTCTGATATAGTGCAGAAGATTTGAGTCTGAAGTACAACCATGATCCTGAGATATTATACCATTGAATTTATTATACTGCTGTATAAAATGTGGAACTTTGTGCCTCTTTTCCTTTAGATAATTTAGTAATGTCACAGGAAATGGCAGAGATGGCATTACACAGGGGTGGGTGGAATCATGCAAGTCAAGAATACACACTATCCAGGACACACTTTTTCATTATGGAGCAAACGTAGTACACCTCGTTGTCCTCAACAGTAAACCTCAGGAATCATTGTTTCAAGTTATTATGATTATTACATTGCATTTATATTCCTTTTTTTACTCTGGCAAGGAAAAACAAAGAGCTAAGTCTTCTAAATGAATCTGCACAAAAGACAAGGGACTCTGGTTCTGTCACAGAAAGAAGATACGACAGCATAAGCTCAACCACCTTATATAACAAAAATTGGCACAATCACACACTTTGCAAGAAGAAAAGATTGTTGCCGACGCAGCACAAGTGTCTGGACTGAGATAAAGCAAAGCAATATTCTGAATTCCACAGTGCAAGGCAAGTTTATACGTACATGCTAACTCCTCATTCCCAGTCAGAATGGTGTAAACAACACTACGGAATTACTTCCCAACAGCACTTTCACATCTGTTCTACCTCCAATATTCTTCACACATGGGGTATCATGGGGGGAGTTTCCTTATTGCTTATAAAATATCTATTTCCCAGGAGACCCCTCAGAATTCTTTCCTGTCCAAAGAGCCAAATGGACAACTACAAAACTTGGAAGCATTTGAAATGAAGCTCCTCTTATCCATTACTCTTGCAAATGCTGTGCAAGCTGGCCTTTGGAACCAAAACCAGATTACAATTTCAAAATATGGGCTGCAATCCTGACATTCAATTGGAAGTAAATTCCATTGAATTCAATGAAGTTTACTTTCAATTCAATAAATTTAGAATTGGGATACAAAGACAAGCTTCCTTTAAAATATTTTTGGGCATCCTCAGGCACACAGTCATTTCCATTAGATTTCCAAATGTCATGTTCACACATACAGCTGAAGTAAAAGTAAGCTTCTGATGACGGAAATTTAATTCTGTACAAGTTAGCAAAAGAAAAGAAATCCCCCAAATGTAAGATTCCAAAGTAGGGCATGCTTGCAGCCTGAAAATATCCAGGTGAATCTGACAAGGAAACAAATGAGAACTACTTCATATTTTACGCAGCAGTTATTGGTTGCTGTTACTGTACAGCTACCTCCAACAGCATAGGATGTTTGAAGAGGTGACTTGTGCCTCCAAATACACCAGGGATATTCAATTTGTGCCCCTTGGAACATTGTTGGACTGCAACTTCCATCCTCCTATCACTTATGCTGCCTTAAGAGAATGAAAGCAAACAGCATCTAGGCAGCCACACATTTCCAACCTCAAAAATATACAGTTGCAAGGGACAGAGGTGTAGACAACTGCAACTGCCCACTCTGTATCTGTATAAGATGTGGAACTTTGTGCCTCTTTTCCTTTAGATAATTTAGTAATGTCACAGGAAATGGCAGAGATGGCATTACACAGGGGTGGGTGGAATCATGCAATGTTGCATTTAGTAATGTTGCATTGTTACTGTAGTTTTTATGTATATACATAATTTAAAATATAGGATCTTGTTTAAATTCTGTAATATGAATTGATTATGTTGGTCCCTAAACAATTTCACTGAAAAAGGACCTACAGATACAGTAAAACCTTGGATTGTGAGCATAATTTGTTCCGAAAACGTGCTTGTATTCCAAAGCACTCGTATATCAAAGTGAATTTCCCCATAAGGTTCAATGTAAATAAGGTTAATCCGTTCTGTAACTTTTTTTTAATCACAAAAATTTGAAGCAGGCATGCTCGGGGGGAGGGGGAGGCGGGCGTGCTTCAGGGGAGGTGGGCGCGATCGCGGACACACTGGGGGGAAGCGAGTGCGCTCGCAGGAGCACTGGGGTGCAGGCGGGTGCGCTCGTGGGCGCACTCAGGGGAAGACGATGCTGTACTCACACCTGCAGCGAGAGAGAGAACCAGCGCTATTGTGACCTGACGCTCGGCAGGCAAAGCACACGTAATACTCGTACTGCAAGACATCACTTGTTTATCAAGTTAAAATTTAGAAAAACTTTTTGCTCATCTTGCAAAGCACTCGCAGACCAAGTTACTAGAAATCCAAGGTTTTACTGTAGTTTGAAATGCATTAGTATAAACATGTAACACATAAATGAATAAAGTATTTATTTTTGTGAAATGAAATACATTTTTGCTAACCCTCCAGCATTTTTTGTATTCTTTGTGAGGCTTCCCATTTTGTTGGATTTTGTTACAATGATCACTTGACACATTCCAGGAACCATAAGATAGCTTGGATCTTTCCTCCTGAATAAAGAGAAAGATCCATCCTTGAAGGGGAAGATCCAACTTTAAATCCTGCTACCCAGCTCTGCAATTTTTACCTCCTGGACATTGGCACTCAAATGACAGGGGAAATCAGGGAGCAATGTGGTCTATCTTGGGAAACCATGTCTCCATCAAGGAGCCAAATTAATGCCAACCCTGGAGCTAATATAAATAATTTAATTCCGTTACTTGAAATTGGAGAGTAGTGGGCCAGCCCCAGCCCCACCATTCATGAACCTGGCAAGGTTTAAGGTATGCTGGTATCCCAGTGGAGCACACCACACTGGGAAACAGAATTGCTCTGTTAATCTCCTTTTTTAATGAGAACAAGTTGAACCAATAAGCTTTCAGCTCTAGGCTCAGCTGTGCAGTGTGGACAAAATGGTTATTGTTAGATGACTTACTGGAGGGAAGTATGTGCCCTTGGTGCTTGAAGAACTACTGGATGATGCCCCAGTAACATGAGCCCTGTCATATGGAGGTCCGCTACTTCCACCCATAATACTCAGTGAACTGATTACAGATTTGCCACGGGACATTCCTAAACAAATTAAACATAAAGTTTTTTTAAACATTTAAACATTCAGAACTGTGATTCCTAGACAAGTATTTATCAATAGGAAAGGCCTAAGTATCATGTATCTAAACAACCTTAATAGTAGCTATGTTTTCTCAATAGTATGAAACAGATAATATAAATTATTACACTCACATTGCCACAGTGACTTTAACTGTTCTGTATAGAAATCTGTAGAGGGTCAGAATGATAGTGGGAAAAGAGCAGCAATATCATTGGTAAAGGACAAGTATGGCAATGCTGCCCCCTCACCAAATTCTGCAGTTTCTGTAGAACTAGATACTCTACAGTTTTCTGGGAAAGTACAAATGTGCAAATATACTTACTTTGCATAATCTGTGCTAGAAGCAGAATAAGTTTTTATTGTCATCTCAGTATTCATACAAAGTTTTCGATGTACTAGTAAATACACTGACATAATATTGTACGTAGCAGTTTAATTTTAAGAGATAAAATTCAAAGTGGGGGTGGATGGGTTCTTCTGTTTTACAGGCAGTCAGTTTCAGTTGCTAATTCTTAGATGTGTATTTTGATACCAAAATCCTGTGCTAGTTTACATGTAACAACAGCCCAGGGAGCATAATAACCCATGGGATGTTAGAGACAAATAGGAGCAAGCATGCATGCTACACCTACCACTTTCAGTTTTACTCAGAAACCCATGAGTAGCAATTTGTAGGCTGCTGAGCATGAAGGCCAAACTTGAACTTCTGATTTTTAGAGTAGTAAACTCAACAACAAGCCATGGGTTAGGGTGAGGGGTAGAAGTGATGACTGTGCTGCAGGAGGTGCACTGGCTTTCTCCTGCTCATGCACAACAGCCTACAGGCTATTTAATTAGGTCAGTGTACCTTTTCTGATCATTTTTCAGCATGACTCCTGTCAGCTAAGCTGCCCAGAACATTTTGGTAAACAGTTATTTGGTATATCTTATTTCAGCTTTATTTTATAAAAGGTTTAGTAACTATTGAATGTACTATAGTGGAAGAAGCAGATAGAACATGTGACACTTTCGATTATAAAAATAACTAAGGGTTCTAATTTCAAGTACTTTTGTTAACTACCCAGCGAACCTTAGGATGGTATAAAAATGAAATAAATAAATCTTTTAAAGTTTAATTAACCAAACTGGAAAGCCGGCATAAATATCAGCAAAAGTATATCAGTATAACATGGAAAAACTTCCTAACAGAGATAATATTCTACGTATCACACCTCAGAATTTTTTTTAAGGCTGTTGACTAACCAGGAAGAGATCCAGAGAGAGAATTTGGGTGAGGAACATAGCCCAGAGGTACAGAAGCTGGTCCATGCACCACATAGTCATTGGTCATTGTTTCTCCATCTCCTTTCATGCGCGGGCACAGCACCCTCTGGCAAACAAAATACATTGCAGCAACTACAAAAACTGTGAGAATCACACCAATGATAGAACCTATAGTATTTGTTGCTTGGGGGGCTGGTTCTTCAGTTGTGTCTAGAAGTAAGGAGAGAACCAAAAAATACATATCAACTATAGTTTATAGTTTTGGAATCTCATTTGGCTGCACAACACTATGGGAGAGAGGAGAATTTGATGACATCTGTAGCAGATATACAGAAGTACTTTCTCCAATAGAATAACTAATATTAGCTAGCTATGGAAAATAAGAGCTGGACCATAATCCTTTAACATGGAGATGCTGCCAAACTGTATCTTCCCTGCCAGCTGCCACATTTGGAAGGTTCCATTGCAATGCATGATCATGTGGAATATTCTCATGCTCTTGTCTGCTAGGACAATGGAGCAAGAATGGCAGGTCGCTTACCTGTAACTGTCATTCTTCAAGTGGCCATCTGTGCATCACACATATGGATGCTGCGCCTGCGCAGTGTCTGTAGCCAGGAAGATTCAAAAGCTTAACTGTTTGGCGGAACCTCTGTGCCCCTCCCCTCCTACAGTATAAGAAGGCAGCGTGCCCGCCATTTTCCCAGTCTACTGAAAGCCAACCGTTCGCCCCCAAGTGGAGACTGCAAGCATTATACATTCATATAATAACCAAAAACGTGCTCACAATGAGGCACATGAGGTAAGTATGGAAAACACATATAATCGCATAGTCAAGCTGGTTCAGTAAACCCAGTCACCGACACCGAGTGGGCCTGGCAGGTGGGTTCTGTGAATGCACAGATGGCCACTCAAAAAATGACAGTTACAGGTGAACAACCTGCCTATCTTTGTCGTGGCCTCTGTGCATCACACATATGGGTGATTAGTAAGCTTACCACACCCGGAGGCAGGACCATGCCAGCAACTGAAAAAATGTATAGAGGACTGCACAGCCGAAGAAGCAGTCCTGTCTGGCACGAATGTCTAGGCGATAATGCTTGGCAAATGTGCAAGGTGTAGTCCAGGTGGCTGCCTTGCCAATGTCATGCAGCGGACTACCAGCAGAGAAGGCAGAAGAGGCCACAACAGCTCTTGTGGAATGGCCTCTGGGCATTACAGGCAACTCTAACTTGGAGAACTGATAAGCAAGCTCAATGGTTTGGACGATCCATTTAGAGAGCATTTGAGACCCAATCAGGGAGCCCTTGCCATGCTCAGAATATTTGATGAAGAGACGTTTTGTGTTACTAAAAGAGTTGAAGGCGCAGAGAAGAAAGCCGGTAAGACAATGCCCTGATTGACGTGAAACGGAGAAACAACCTTTGGCAGGAAAGCCATGTTGGTGCAGAGAACAACTTTCTCCTTGTGGAAGTTGAGGTAAGGAGGGCCGATACGAAGAGCACAGATTTCACTAGCCCTCCTGGCTGATGTGATAGCTACGAGGAAAGCCGTCTTCCAAGACAGTAGACACAAGTCAGTAGTAGCTAAAGGCTCAAAAGGAGGTTTAAGTAAGCACTTGTAGAACGACAAAAAGGCTCCATGTCGGTATGACCGATCGAACTGGTGGCTGGAGATTCTGTAGTCCTCCCAAGGAGCACCAGACAAGGACACTGGAAAACAGCAATGAACCTGATACTGGGCCACAGTAATGCAAAATAGCTGCAATGTAGACCTTAATGGAGGAAGTTTTCAGTCCAGTCTGATGTAGAAACAGGAGAAATTGGAGAGTGTTCTCAATGGAAGCCGACTGAGAGGCTAAATGGTTGGTATCACCAAACAAAGTAAGGCGCCTCCATTTAGCCGCATATGAACGGCGAGTAGCAGGTCTTAGCACAGATTGAAGAATGAACTGTATGTTGGGATGTAGAGTGCTTGGATTCAATGAAGAGTCATTTCCTGCTGTTGGAGATGAAGATACAGCTGTGGCAGGGAGCCAGCGGGTTGGTGTCGAATCCGACAAGGCTATCGATATGGGTGAAGTTGTAGAGCTCATCAAATGAGCCAGGCCATCAGATTCAACAAGTGAAGGTTTGGATGTTGAACTGCTCCGTCTTGTTGAGTTAGAAGATGCAGGACCCGAGGAAGCTGCCAAAAAGCATTGTTGGCGAGACTAAGGATGATGGGGAAACATGGTTGACAAGGCCACCAAGAAGTGAAGAGAATCCCTTGAGCATTGTCCTGATTGATTTTGGCTAAAGTCCTTGTAATTAGTGGTACTGGGGGAAACGTGTAGAAAAATCTGTCTGTCCATGGAACCATTAGAGTGTCCCCAACTGAGTTCAGATTGATGCCCACTCGGGAGCAATACGTCTTGCAGACCACATTGTTGTGTGCAGCAAAAAGGCCTATGTCCGGAAGACCCCATAGTTGGAAGAGATGATGACAGACTTGGCGATCCAACTCCCATTCATGAGTCGTTGACATATATCTGCTGAGGGCATCCGCTTCCTCGTTGTCGGTACCAACAAGGCGAATGGCAAGAGAAGTGATTCCCCTCGGGATGCACCAGTCCCAAAGTCGAAGAGTGAGATGAGCTAGGTGGGCAGGCTTCATGCTGCCCTGTTTGTTTATGTAGAAGACCATGACAATATTGTCCAATGCTATTTGAATGACTCAGACCCAAAGGGCGTTCTTGAAGTACCAAAGGGCTCTGAATAATGCCATGAGTTCTAGGTAATTGATGTGTCTGGATGTCTCGTGGCTGTGCCAGGTGCCTTGAGTGTGAAGGCCGGCACAGAGAGCTCCCCAATCCATGAGGGAGGCATCCATGTACAGAGTCAATGACGGTTGAGGTAGATGGAACGAGGTTCCGATGGATAGATTGTCCTCCGCCATCCACCATGTCAAAGTCCGAAGGATGGAGGTAGGCAGGTGAAGCAGACAATGTGAAGATTGTGCTGCGAGTGGAAGAGGCAACTGAACCATAGTTGCAGCAGCCTCATCCGCAGCCTGGCATTGGGGATCACAGAGATCATGGAAGTCATGTGGTCCAGTAGTTTCTGGATAGACAGAGAAGGCACAGTTCTGTCCTTGTGGATTTAGTGAACGGACGAGTTAAGTTTCTCCCGATGATTCCGAGGAAGAAAAGCTCATGCACACAGGGAATTGAGACAGGCTCCAATGAAGTCGATGATCTGTGAAGGAACAAGGCAGGATTTTTCATGGTTAATACAAAGTCCGAGATTGTCTAGGAGGGAACATGTTGCACAAATAGCTGATAGAAAATCTTCTCTAGAAGAGGAGATGATTGATTAGTCGTCAAGGTATGAGTAGACATGGATTTCTTACAGCCTCAGGTGGGCACAGACAGGAGCCATGAATTTTGTGAAGACCCTTGGTGCACTAGCAAGCAAGAAGGGAAGAACATTAAACTCAAAAAGATTGGAGCTGACTGTAAAACGAAGCAGCCGACTGTGAGATGGATGGATGCTGATGTGGAAGTAAGCATCCTTCAAGTCCAGAGATGTGAACCAATCCTCTATCCTGAGCAATGGAAGGATATTTTGAAGGGTGGTCATTCGAATTTTTTTCATTTTGATGAACTTATTGAATCCACGTATATCCAATATCGGGTACAGACCACCATCCCATTTCGGGACCTTAAAATATCTCGAGTAAAAACCATGGAGCCCCTCGGAGTGCGTGAGTTGTCAAATTACTCCTTTATGAAGCAGCTGAGAAACTTCATCCTTGAGAACCTAAGAAGGTGTATATAAGATCGGTCCCGAAAGGGGTACAGTATCAAACTCAATTTTACATCTGTGCTCCACGATGTACAAAACCCACTGATCAGATTTGATAGACTCCCAAATGGAGAGTCGACTTTGCAATAGATTCCCAAAAGGAAGAGGGGAGGGTGGGTTTAGGATGAGAGGTCTGCTCAATCCATCAATGTTGCTGCTTATCGGAGTCAGTGCGGCGACAACCCTGTTGATAGGGCTGAACTGGTTGTTTGCAGATGTGCTGCTGAAGGGTCTGGAACTGCTGCCAGCTGGAGTATTGGGAGTATGGTTGATACCGATACTGTGGACGAGACCAGGACCACTTATGTCGACTCTGAGCAGGAACTTCCATACGTTGAGTGGTGACGCAAGCCTCATGGATATTCTTCAACTTGTGGTCTGTCTTCGCGTTGAACAGCCCAGAGCCGTCAAAGGGCATGTTCTCAATCCTTCTCTTGGTCTCATCCGGAAAGTTGCCGTTCCTGAGACAGGCAGGGCAACAGAGGGCTACAGCACCAATGAGGGCCCTCAAGTTGTAGCCGACATGATGCATCAGCAAATAGACAAGCAAAGCTTCTCCCGATGATCACGAGGAAGAAAGGCACGTGCGCACAGAGATTCAAGGCGGGCTCTGATGAAGGTGATGATCTGCGAAGGAACAAGGCAGGATTTTTCATGGTAAATACAAAATCCAAGATTATCAAGGAGGGAACATGTTGTATGAATCGCTGATAGAAGGCCTTCTCTAGAAGAGGAGACGATCAACCAGTCATCAAGGTATGGGTAAACGTGGATTCCTTGCAGCCTCAGGTGGGCGCAGCCAGGAGCCATACATTTTGTGAAGAGTCTTGGTGCAGTAGCAAGCCCAAAAGGGAGAACCTTCTACTCAAAAAGATTGAAGCCGACTGTAAAACGGAGCAGCTGTCTGTGAGATGGATGGATGCTGCTGTGGAAGTAAGCATCCTTCAAGTCCAGAGATGCGAACCAATCCTCTCTCCTGAGCAACGGAAGGATATTTTGAAGGGTGGTCATTCAAATTTTTTTTGTTTTGATAAACTTATTGACGCCACATAGATCCAGTATCGAGTGCAGACCACTGTCCTGTTTCAGGACTGAAAAATATCTCTAGTACAAACCATGGAGCCCCTCAAAGGGCATAAGTTGCCGAATTGTTCCTTTACAAAGCAGATGAGAAACTTCATCCTTGAGAACTGAAGAAGAAGGTGTATATCGGATCATTCCCAAAGGGGGTATGGTATCAAACTCGATTTTATATCTGTGCTCCACAATGGACAAAACCCACCAATCAGACTCTGCAGTTGACCCCCAAAAGGAAGAGGGGAGGGTGGGTTTAGGAGGAGAGGAGAGTGTCTGCCTAACGACTCAGAGGAGTCGTTAGCACGTGTGAGAGAACAAGAAGCTCCCAGAGAGAGTAAGGCTTTAGAGCAAGAAGATTTTTATTTGATGCCCATTGCACAACCCCCGACCCCTGCTACCTGACTCTGACCAAGTTTTTCTTGAGCCAGAGGAAGGCAACATTCCACATCCAGATAGCACAGCTAGGCAACTGGAGGAGCAGCCTGTTGCCAGACAGAGTGCTCAACAGGAGGAGTTTACGCTGCTTGGAACAATTAGAGTTAAGGGAAAGTGAAAGGAGAACAGAAAGGAGTTTATCTATCCCTCGAAGGGAGGGGCATTTGCGCCGGGTGAAGAGTGCATCATGAATCCGAGAAAGGTCAGAAAGGAGGGGGCAACTATGCTGTATAGAACCGCCATTAACAAGCTCCTGTATTATTCATTGCCTGCATAGCTTTGAAGTCCTTTAGAATAAAAGACTTTGCCTGGTCCTGTGTGAGTAATTTGGAAGAGTGCTCCGGCCTCACAACAGCGAGGTTCACTCAACGTTGCTGCTTATCGACAGGGCGATGACCCTGTTGATAGCCCTCAGGGAAAACTCAGGTGAAGGCTGTGGAGTCAGCGAGTGTGCCATCAAGGGGCCATCTGAGGAGAGTACCGGATCTCTCCATCAGAAATGGATCCCAGTAAAGTTGCCTCTTGATAGTCTGGTGAAGACAGGGCTGAGGTAATGATCTGCTGAAGGGTCACCTGCATGGCCAGCTGAAGGCTAGGGCCAGTCTGTGTCGGCATCGATGCCATGGTTGGGACTGACGGAGTGGACGATCCCGAGTCTTGATAATGCGGCTGGTCGGCCTTCTTCAACTTACAGGCTGACTTGTCCACCCTGTCTTTCTTGGCCTTCTCATGGACCGAGGAGTTATCCTAACCACTATGCTTCCTCTTCTCCTTTTGTTTGCAAGGAGAGCGAGAGAAGCGTTGAGCCTTCGGCAAAGTCACTCCATCTGCTGATGGGTGAGAGGGAGGCGCAGCCAAGGAAGAGAGCTGTGGAGTGGGCTGGGCTGTGAGTTGGTCGGAGGCAGCCAGAGTCTGGTCCCAGAGTAATTTACGCAGGCAGGTTTCACAGTTTTTTCGTGCCTGCTTAGTGAAGGACTGACAGTGGCAGCACATATCAGTTCTGTGATCTTCTCCCAGACAGAGAAGGAACAGATCATGTGGGTTGGGGGGACATCTTGACCCTGCACTGGAAACACCTGCAGAAAGCCGCACTCTGTGCCTAGAGAAAAATAGAGGATAGCAAAGTACAGTGAAAAGAGTAACAATAGAAGGGTTTATTATTTTGTATATAATTTTTTTGTGGGTGGAAAGGGGAAAGAGGATTGGAAAGGATGGGGGAGGTAATGTAACTTGGAAGGGAGATCTTAACAAGGAATCTAATGAGGGATAAAGAGAACAATACAAGGCTAGAACAACAGTAAGTATATTTATGGCAAGAGACGAGGGGCTCGAGACACAACAAATGGAGGTCATAAGAAGACTGGGGAAATGGTGGGCACTCCACCTTCTTATGCTATAAGGCGGGGTGTGGAGTTCTCACCAAAACCGCTAAGCTTTTGAATCTTCCCAGCTACAGGCACTGTGCAGGCACAGCACCCATATGCGTGATGCACAGAGGCCACGACAAAGAATGCTGAATTGTTCCCAAGCCATCTATTTCATGAATAAATTCATTTTTGTGCTGAGCAGGAATCACTCACAACAATTTAAAGACAGCTGGTAGAGAAATGCCTTAAGGATGCTCTTTTGTTTGCAGTGGGAATCAGAGGGCAGGGATGCTGTGAAACAGCTATTCCCTCCACCTCCTTGCCATCAAAGTACTACTTGTACACTGTGGTGCTGCAATATTGTACTTGGTGCTGGTGCTGGGTCAAGAACAAAGCAAAGGAACTATTTGTATTATTTAAACATGTGAAGGGTGGGGTATTTCATCTTTCAAAAAGTTAACCAAAGGATCAGAAAATAAAATGGGCAAGCTTTTGAGATCTCCAGATCTCTTTAGCTCCTCCCATACTTCAGCTTCAGACTGGATTGAACTTGCAGGCAAAGTTACTTCACCATCTAGTCAGTGATTTTTCTTCCCCACTCTGCCAACCCCATAACCTTACCTGATAAAGAGATCTGGAGATCTTGAAAACTTGTGCATTTTCTCCTGATCTTTCAGCTGTTCAATAAAAGTATTACAACAATATGCATTTTGGAATCCATTTTAGTGATCTTTTTGAAAGCCTTGGGATACGTTTAAAACATAAACTGCAGTGCTTACAAAATTAGGTTTCTGAATTGCCACACTTCATGTCTTTAAGAAGTATATACCTCAGTGGTTAAACTTCCTTTTTTAAAAAGGTTCTTTCCCTTAAAAAAAAAATGCTTCACTTCTTAAAGAACAGCAATACTGAGTGGACGGAGAAGGCTGTTTAGAGACTGTAGTTAGCTCTGCCCCCCTCCCGCCCCCCCAATGATAGTTGCACATAGGGATATGACTATAGAAATGAGTACAGGTAGAACTAGGAGTATGTGAGGATTCTGTTTTGGAGCGACAATCCATTGGATTCCCTGGCATCAACAACCCAGAGGCTGAGTTCCTGTCAAGCGTTCTCAGGGTTCAAGGAACACTTGCCAGGAACTGAGCCCCACAGGCAGTGCAGGCGGTACCCCTCTTAGGCACCCTGCCACTTCTGCCAGCAGGTTGGGCACTGGGAATAGTGCCTGGTACATGCACTTGCAGCACCCACTCTCATACCTGCTGTCACTGCTGGCAGCAGTGGGTGGGGAAGGAAGTTTGTTGCCAGGAATGGCACCTTGTGCACCTGCTTGCAGTGCCCCTCTTCTGCATCCTGCAGCCACTCCTGATTAGGAAAATTGCTGGTAGCCCAACTAGGGGTCTGCAAACACTTGCAGACTTCCTTCTGGCTAGGCTCACTTTGCAGGTCCAGGCTGAGCACAAGAGGAAGTTCATGGATGTTAGAAGGATGGATTGTGAAAGGGTTTGACCCAACCCTAGCTGGAATGTTATACTTTTTGATGCATTCTGCATGTAACAAGGCATGTACTTAATAGCAAATGTGTGCATGCACCCATCTGAATACTGAATTCTGGAATCATTATCAGTTTCAACTAGCTAGCTATAGCGTCCAAAACAATAAAGCCTGCTTTCATCTTCTGCATTCCACAAACAGGGTAATTCATGAGTTGGGCTGAAATAGTTCTCGCAGAATAACATTTAAATGTAACACGTATACTTACAGCATCCCTGCTCATCAGAGTTGTCCGAACAGTCTAAGTTGTGGTCACATTTTTTGTTTTTTCCAATGCATTGCCCACTGGCACATCGGAACTGATCTGATAAACAAAGCACTGAAGGAAGGAAAAGTGTAATCAGGAACAGAAATAACCAAAGATAAGTTGAAAAAACACGTAGCATAAAATAATAGCACCAACATCTATAGTTTTAAGTGTTCTAAAACAGAACTTATTAACTTGATCACAACTCTTTAACAATATATAAGATGGAGAGCCTTTGGGCCCCAGTGTATGACTAAATTTTGGCAGTGGGCCAATAGGAATACATAGGAAACACAATGAAGAACCTAATTGCCTGCATCAAGAGCCTTATTTTTTCTACTTTGCATTTTCTAACTTCTAATAGTGTTCTTCAGATTAATTTTTGTTAATTTTGTATGATAATTTAGCTTCATTTTTTTTGCAGTCTCCTTTAGCATGGGATCCTTCAAACAAACTATCTCAAATAAAAAGCAAGCCTATTAATCCTAATAGATCCTCCTGAGACAGCCCTATGAAATGGAGCCAGTAATGATAGTGCAACTCTATGGCTCCCATCATGGCCCCAGCATCACAATCAGCTTTCAGGCTTAATGTATTGAGTTCTCGTTTAGAGAGGCTGAGTGCTTCCAATTGGAAAACTTTGACCAACTCTTCCTTATTGCTGAGAAGGTAATCACATAAACATCCAATCTTCTTCACAGAAACAGTTATCTGAACATGAAAGCTTGGTAGTTCACAGCTTTAAGACCAACCACGCTGGATAAGTAAAGGCAAATTGCTTACCTCTAACTGTCATTCTTCGAGTGACCATCTGTGCATTCTCACATTGTGGGTGCTGTGCCTGCACAGTGCCTGCAGCCAGGAAAGATTCAAAGCTTTAACGGATTTTGGTGGGAACGCCGCACCCCTCCCCCACTATACCATAAAGGGCAGAGCGCCTGCCATTTTCCCCAGTCTACTGGAGACCGTCCAATCGCCCCCTAAAGGAATGAATCGTAAGTGTCCCAAGACACAAAAAACTAGATGATGCTCAAAGAGCATACAGATGATAGAATATGTCGATTAGTTATGATCTACTGGTGTGTTAACAGTAGGTTAGAGAGAAAAAACTTTTAAAAACCCAATCACCGACACTGAGTGGGGCCGACGGGTGGGTTGTGTGAATGCACAGATGGCCACTCAAAGAACGACAGTTACAGGTAAGCAACTTGCCTTTCTTCGTCGTGGCCTCTGTGCATCACACATTATGGGTGACTAGTAAGCTTACCACACCCGAAGGCAGGACGGTGAAGAATGGAGGAAAGGACCACACAGCTGAAGGAGCAGTCCTGTCTGGCAGAAACATCTGTAGTGTTTAGTAAATGTACAAGGGGTCGTCCATGTTGCCGCCTTGCAGATATCAGGCAATGGAATGCCTGCAGAAAAAGCTGAAGAGGCTGCCACAGCTCTAGTGGAATGTCCCTTGGGTATGACAGGAAGATCCAATTATGACAGGTTGCATGCCATTTCAATGGTCTGGACTATCCATCTGGAAAGTCTCTGAGAAGAGACGGCAGAGCCCTTATCATGCTCAAAGTATTTTATGAAAAGATGCTTGGTTTTCCTGAAGGACTCCGTACAGGATTGGTAGAAGGCCAGACAGCATCTCACATCGAGCCAATGTAGAGCATGCTCTACTGGTGTTGAGGGACTAGGAAAGAACACTGGTAGAACAGTGTCCTGGTTAATGTGAAATGGCGTTGCAACGTTAGGAAGGAAAGCTGGGTCAGTGAGAAGAACAACCTCCTCCTTATGGAAATTGAGGTAAGAAGGGTCAACACATAGGCACAGAGTTCACTAGCCCTCCTGGCCAAAGTAATGGCCACAAGAAAAGCCGTTTTCCAAGATAAAAGGCGCAAATCAGTGGTAGCTAGAGTGAGCACTTGTAGAACTACTGAGAGACTCCACATTGGTACCACTGAGCAAATTGGAGCCTGGAGATTCCGTAATCCCTTCAGAAAATGACAGACGAGAACATGTGAAAATACAGAAGAACTGAAAATGAGTCCACAATAGTGAGATATGGCAGCAATATAGACTTTGATAGAAGTCAGTTTAAGTCCATGTTGATGCAAGGATAGTAAAAAGAGCAAGATATTATCAATTGAGGCTGAGTGTGGTAGAAATTGGTTAGCTGATGCGAAGGAGGTGAAGCGCTTCCATTTAGCCTCATAGGAACATCAAGTCACTGTCTTAGAGCGGACTGGAGAATAAACTGAGTGTCCGGTTGGAGAGTGCTCGGATTCAAAGATGGATTCGAGGTCCTTGTCGGTACTGAGGGTTCCCTTGGGACGGAAGGCTGTGTAGGTAGCATCGGGTTCGATGAAGGTGTTGGTACTGAAGATGGAGCAGTAGTCACTGAATGAGTCACCGTAAGATTCAGGGAATTGAGGTCTGGATGTCAATTCACACCGTTCTCCTGGGTAAGGAGGTGAGGAATCTGTGGAAGACAGAAGAATGTCCTTCTAGAGAGACGAAGAATGGTGGGAAACCATGGTGTGATGAGGATTCTTTGGGCGTTGTCCTGAGTAATTTTGCCTAATGTTTTCATGATGAGAGGAATTGGGGGAAAGCGTGAAAGAACTGTGTTCGTCCAGGCCACCATCAGTGCGTCTCCCATCGAATTCGGGCCAATGCCTGCCCGAGAGCAGTACGTCATGCATGTCAAATTGTCGAATGTGGCAAACAGATCTATGTCTGGAATGCCCCATCGTTGGAAGAGGTGCTGACAAACCTGCCGATCCAACTCCCACTCGTGAGTTGTTGACAAATGTCTGCTGAGGGCATCCGCTTCTTTGTTGTTGACTCCGGCAAGATGGACTGTTAGAGGAGGAATCCTCCTGGGAATACACCAGTCCCAAAGATGAAGAGCAAGATGTGCTAGTGGCGCAGATTTCGTGCAGCCCTGTTTGTTGATAAAGAAAACAGTGACGACATTGTCTGAGGCTATCTGAACTACTTGGTCCCGAAGGGTAGACTTGAAAGACCCAAGGGCTTTGAAGACCACTAGAAGTTCCAGATAATTGATGTGCCTGGACTTTTCATGACCGTGCCAGGTGCCTTGAATGCGAAGATTGGCACAATGTGCTCCCCATCCCATAAGGGAGACGTCAGTGTAGAGAGTCACTGTCAGTTGTGGCTGATGAAAAGGGACCCCTGTAGAGAGGATGTTGCTGATAGTCCACCAAGTCAAAGTCAGTAGGACGAAAGCGGGCGGTAGCAGTAGGTGATGTGGAGGATTGCACTGTGGGTGAAAGAGACGGTTGAACCAGAGTTGCAAGGGTTGCATTCGCAGCCTGGCATTGGGTACTACTGTGACTGTGGAGGCCATATGACCGAGCAGTTTCTGAACGGAGAGCGCGGGAACAACTTGACTGTTGGAGATGCAATGAATGGAAGACCGAAGCTTGTCCTTTCGAGCTTGTGGTAGAAACGTTCCTTGCAGTCGGACCCCTAAAGGGAAAGGGGAAGGTGGGTAGTTGAAGAGAAGAGAGGTCCGTGTATCCCATCAATGCTGTTGCTTGTCAGTGTCAGGACAGCGACGACCTTGTTGAAAGAGGGCAGCCAGTTGTTTTCAGTTTCGCTGCTGTTGAGGTTGGTATTGTTGACAGGAGGTATATTGTTGATAAGGCTGATAGCTGTAAGAATGAGACTGTGGCCACTTACGTCTGTTTTGAATCGGGATCTCCATTCGCCAGGTGGTCTCTCGGGCCTTGTAGATGTGCTTGAGTTTGTGGTCAGTGCGAATGTTGAAAAGTCTGGACCCGTCAAAAGGCATGCCCTCATATCTCTTTGTCTCATCAGAAAAGTTGCACGAGCGCAGCCATGCTTGTAGGCATAGAGCGATGGAGCCGACAAGAGCTTGGGAATCACAGTCCACGTGATGCTGTGCCGTACTCAGCTGCTGGTCAGCTGCATGGACTCGTGAAGAGGCAGGCCAGATCTCATTGTTGTTCTAGAATGGTTGATGTTATACAGTATATCACAGAAGTGAGTACACCCCTCACATTTTGTAAATATTTTATTATATTGTTTCATGTGACAACACTGAAGAAATGACACTTTGCTACAATGTAAAGTAGTGAGCATACAGCTTGTATAACAGTGTAAATTTGCTGTCCCCTCAAAATAATGCAACACACAGCCATTAATGTCTAAACTGCTGGCAACAAAAGTGAGTACACCCCTAAGTGAAACTGTCCAAATTGGGCCCGAAGTGTTAATATTTTGTGTGGCCACCATTGTTTTCCAGCACTGCCTTAACCCTCTTAGGCATGGAGTTCACCAGAGCTTCACAGGTTGCCACTGGAGTCCTCTTCCACTCCTCCATGATGCCATCACAGAGCTGGTGGATGTTAGAGACCTTGCACTCCTCCACCTTCCGTTTCAGGATGCCCCACAGATGCTCGATAGGGTTTAGGTCTGGAGACATGATTGGCCAGTCAATCACCCTTACCCTCAGCTTCTTTAGCAAGGCAGTGGTCATCTTGGAGGTGTGTTTGGGGTCGTTATAATGTTGGAATACTGCCCTGCGGCCCAGTCTCTGAAGGGAGGGGATCATTCTCTGCTTCAGTATGTCACAGTACATGTTGGCATTCAAGGTTCCCTCAATGAATGTAGCTCCCCAGTGCCAGCAGCACTCATGCAGCCCCAGACCAGGACACTCCCACCACCATGCTTGACTGTAGGCAAGACACACATGTCTTTGTACTCCTCACCTGGTTGTCACCACACGCTTGACACCATCTGAACCACATAAGTTTATCTTGGTCTCATCAGACCACAGGACATGGTTCCACTAATCCATGTCCTTAGTCTGCTTGTCTTCAGCAAACTGTTTGCGGGCTTTCTTGTGCATCATCTTTAGAAGAGGCTTCCTTCTGGGATGACAGCCCTACAGACCAATTTGATGCAGTGTGCAGCGTATGGTCTGAGCATTAACAGGCTGACCCACCACCCCTTCAACTTCTGCAGCAATGCTGGCAGCACTCATACGTCTATTTCCCAAAGCCAACCTCTGGATATGACGCTGAGCACGTGCACTCAACTTCTTTGGTCGACCATGATGAGGTCTGTTCTGAGTGGAACCTGTCCTGTTAAACTGCTGTATGGTCTTGGCCACCGTGCTGCAGCTCAGTTTCAGGGTCTTGGCAATCTTCTTATAGCCTAGGCCATATCTTTATGTAGAGCAACAATTCTTTTTTTCAGATCTTCAGAGAGTTCTTTGCCATGAGGTGCCATGTTGAACTTCCAGTGACCAGTATGAGAGAGAGCGATAACACCAAATTTAACACACCTGCTCCCCATTCACACCTGAGACCTCGTAACACTAACGAGTCACATGACACTGGGGAGGGGAAATGGCTAATATTGCCCAATTTGGACAGTTTCACTTAGGGGTGTACTCACTTTTGTTGCCAGCGGTTTAGACATTGATGGCTGTGTGTTGAGTTATTTTGAGGGGACAGCAAATTTACACTGTTATACAAGCTGTATACTCACTACGTTGTAGCAAAGTGTCATTTCTTCAGGGTTGTCACATGAAAAGATATAATAAAATATTTACAAATAGTGAGGGGTGTACTCACTTCTGTGATATACTGTAGATTCCAGTCTCTGCATTAGGAAGTACTGATATCTGGCCATAGTAGCTTCATAATTCGGGATCCGCAAGCCCTGGGCCATTGCAGCATAGATACGGCGCAACATCAGGTCGATCTTACAACTCTTGTCTCGAGGAGTCGAATGCTCTCTGTTCTCCCGACCTTGAGCCAACTTGACGACTATGGAGTTCAGTTTCGGATGTTTTAGAAGGAAGGGAATGTCCTGTTCCCTAACCTTATACATAGACTCATAGCACTGAGAGATCGGGTACGGTTGGTTTGGGTACCAGCTGGAAACGAAGGAGGCCTGGAGAGCGCAGCCACCAATGTTGAAGGGGAATTTCTCCTCAATGGATGAGGACGCTGTTGGCACTCTGAGGGAATGGGATAATATCCATATGCTGGGGGGTAGTCTGAAGCATAGAATTGGGATGGGTCAAATCCACCACACGGCATCGGAACCCAATTTCTGGAAGGCTGGATGCACGCTGATGATGATGCGTGTCAGATTGAAGCTGAGTTCTTGGAGATGCCTTGGGTGAGGATGGCATTGGTGTAGGCAAATGTGCTGATGGATGGCCAGCCTGAGATCGGGGAGGAGAGTCCCAGATCTCGCCATCCGACATGGACCCACAAACCACAGCCTCAGAACGGTCCAGAGTTGACAGAGCCGATAAGGAGAACCTTTGGGGAGATCCCATCAGAGTGCCTTGCCTGATGGCTTGAGCAGTCGGACTGGAAGGAGTCAGAACCAAAGTGGCCATCGGGATCGATGGAGCAGTAGAACCCAAATCTCTATGCGGTTCCTGGGCAAGCTTACACTGCTTGCAGTCCGACTTACCGGCTTTAGCCTTTTTAGGCTTCTTCAGAGCTGAGGGTTCCTCAAACCCTGTATGCATCTTTTCCTTTTGTTTTTGAAAGGAAGAATGAGAGGGGCGGGCAGTCTCCTTGGAGACAGCACCCTCGGATGGTGGATGAGGGGAAGACACCATAGCAGGGCCTGCTGAGGAGGCCTGAGCAGCAAGCTCATCAGATGCCATCAAGGCCTGATCCCAAAGGATTTTTCACAGCCAAATCTGGCTGTTTTTTCAAGCTTGCTTAGTAAAGGACCGACAGTGGCCACATTTGTCAGTCCGGTGCTCTTCCCCTAAACAGAGGAGGCACAAATCATGAGGATCCGCTGGGGACATCTTGGCCCCACATTTGGAACACTTCCGAAATGCTGCTCGCTGAGCCATCGAGAAAGCAGAATGGAAAGTGAGCGAGAAATAAAAGAACTATAGAAGGGTTGATGATGATGATTTGTTGGAAGGGGGAAGGGGAAAAGGGGAAAGAATCCTTCCTAAATGGGGAAAGAAGGACTTAAAACTTGGGAAGGGATTTCTTAACAAGAGAAGAGCAACAAGAATCAACAAACAACAACAAGGTAATATGCAATAGAGTAAGTAATGAAAAGCTTGAGGCAAAGCAATTGACAGTTGTGGGGGAAGGGTGCGGAGTGCCCACCAAAATCTGTTAAAGCTTTGAATCTTTCCCAGCTGCAGGTACTGCGCAGGACCCATAATGTGTGATACACAGAGGCCACGACGAAGGAATGTATCTTCCACACTCAACCAAGGTGCCTTTCCTTCCTGTATACTGGGACAGAATATGTTCTGTGAGAGCAACCCTGAGACATCTCCACAAATGAACTGTGTGCTATTTAATTATTAGTTACTTATTTATATTATTAGTTGATTAACTTTTTAAATTATTAATAGTTAAGGAATGGAGGAATGAAGGAAAAAGATAGAAAAGTGAAGAAAAAAGGAAATGTGAGAAGAGGGAAATATCATGGCTTCTATTTTGATGCATTTGCAGTCACAAATTGCCTAATTTAGCTCAAAACACTACATTAAAAAGTTATTTACATATACAGGGTACTGTACACAATACAAAGGTTCATATGGATTTCTGGGAAAAGCTGCCCATGATAAAATGCATGTTCAAACACAGTGAGAGCTGTGCAATTTTTATTCCATTGGATAACAGGTAGTAGAGACTTATCCATCTATCTGAGTCCAAAACGCTTGGCAATTGTAAAGTCCCACAGAATACATTTACATTGACCTTCTGACAACACACACATATAGTTAAGAGTGCCTGAACATCTGCAACATTCAACAAGTTTTCTAACACAAAACTGATAATAAAGTAACATCTTGCATTATGGTCCCTCATGATGAATCAACTAATTCTTCCAATGACACTGCAGATTCTGAAGCCCTTAAAGCCAAAGGGCCATATATGGATGTTAATAGGTGTTTTAATTGGTACTATTGCCACTGAACAGTAGCAGGTAAATGCTATTGATGTTTTGATACTGCAAATGAGAGGTGCTACACCTGACTCCTGGGTATGACCCAGGATCAGGATTCAGCTGGCACAGGGTCTGAAGACCTTATGGAACAGACATGGCCATTTGATTTCAGCAATACCCTGGAAATTCCCAAGCAGTATAGGAGAGGCTGCACTAGGTTTTCTACAGAGCAGCAGGAGGATTGATCTGTGGTAGATGAAGGCAGTAGTCCAACCACTTGTGAAGGCAGTAGTCCAACCACTTTCCAGCCCCAGACAGTACTGACACAAAAAGATGCAATTATAGATGAGAACTTGATGACAAATTCCATACCTCAAGGACCAAAGATTCCCAGGTCATAAGGACCTCCTGAAGAGTAGAGAAACCTTGAGGGATAGACTAACCAGTTGCAGGTAGGCTAAGGGGAACAGGCTGCATCAGCCCTCAGTTGGAGCCTACTCCTTGCTGGAACAGCATAGGTCTTCAGCTCAGCCCTCTGCAAACCAGATTCTTGACCTTGCTTTCTACTCCAAAAGACCACCTTCTCATGTTTTTGATACCTGGAGGCTTGTATAGATATTATCACTGCCCTCAGACTGCTTCCACATGCTTGATCCCAGCTTCTTGACAAGATTCCTCCCTTCTCTTGGCCACCTTGCCACAAAGGATCTTAGACTCTTCTGGTCAGGGGCCAAGATGAGACTTGGCCTAAGCAAGGCAGTAATTCACCCTTGCAGCTTATTAACTATAAGTTATAGGTTCAGAATAGCTTTTTTCAGAGAAAGGTTGCCTAGCCATTTTAAAGTCTAAAATGCACCAAAGAGTTACCTTCAGGTATTGCATGAGTCAAAATGAACTTGATAAGCTACAATATGCCACATTTTTCTAGCTGTAGAACTTTAAGTGGAATACTCCTAACCTTGCTAGGGTGGGTGGAACTCAGTGCCATTTATTTCAAAGAGGTAAAAAATAAGCAAATTAAATACCCAAGTTAAATTAAACAAGGCATTAAATACTCAAAAAAGGGTTATCATTTGTTTGTATAAGAAAGGAGACATACATTATTATAAAATTAAATATGGAAATTAAAACATTCTCTTATGCTTGGGGCCTTAGGAGAATACTAGTAGAGAAAAAGGATGGTCTTGCTATGTACTGCTTTCCAAAGAAATGGGCTTGAAAGGATTCTATTGAACTTGTGACTGTAGGATTTTAACTCTTTTTGGAAATCTTGGGTCAACCTGAATTTTGAGAGGGTGGTCAAAATAGTGCCAATACACTTTCTTAAAGACTTTCTCTGCACCAAGGCTTGAATTATCAAGGCCTATCAAATCCACCAAATTCTACTTGTTCACTATGAATTGCAGTTGTTATTATTCCCTAGTCTATTGGCAAGTATTGCATCCTGACTAAATCCTGTCTGGTAATTTGGAGAAAAGAACAGAAATTGAAAAGTAGAACAGTTAAGGTCAGCACAATGGCACACCCTGGGGGCAAGGCAGACTAGATTTGTGGGGGGGGGGGGCGCTCCCACAAAGAAAAACTTGCACAACTGATATGTATAATCCTTTGTATAATCTTTTTCTGTTAGAGTGAGAGAGGCAATTTCTTCAAACTTATTCTCATTTTGTGTTTGTTTATCATTCCCTTGCCAAACCTCTCTGGGTGGTTTAGAAAGGCACGTAAGCAAAGATAAAAATAACAATATCACAATAAAACTTCAACAACAACCAATTAGAAGCAATAACAAAACAACTCCAAAACAACTAGTCAGATTGGTACACAGGTACAGCAGCATAAAATAAAACCCGATTAAAACTGCAATCTTTTAACTATTAATATGTCTGGAAAATAAAAAGGTTTTCACCTTGCTCTGAAAGGAAAAATGAGTAGGTGCCAGGCAAACCTCTCTGGGGAGCTTATTCCAAAGATGGGGTGACACAGCTGAGAAGTCCCTTCTTCTAATCATCACCCCTTATTTCCTGGGGGGGGGGGCACCTTGAGACAGACCCCAAAGGATGACCTTAAGGCCCAAGTAGGTACATATGGGAAAAGGCATTACTTCAGATAACCTGGTCCCAAGCTGTTTAGGGCTTTAAATATTAGTACAAACACTTTGAATTGGGCCTGGACTTCAAATAGCCGCCAGTGCAGCTGAAAGAGGACTGGCATGATGTGATCTTGTGGGCCAGTCTCTGTCAACAGCCACACTGCACTATTTTGAGTCAGCTGAAGTTTCTGGACCATGTTCAAAGGCAACCCCATGTAGAGCACATTATAGTAATCCAAGTGAGAAGCTCTGTCTGTCCAGATAGGATCAGAGCTAGTAAATCAACCTCAGCTGACAGAAGGTGCTCTGTGCTAACGAGTCCACTTGAGACTCTAGGGACAATTTTTGTTGCACCCTGTGGAGTTCTTTGCCTTTCTAGAGACATGATAACAAACAAAAGGCAAACTATACAAATTCATTCTATTTACCAAATTTCCAGAGATTATAGAATTTAATTTTTCTTAACACCAAAACTGAAAGTCCTTGGGGTCAGAATTTATTTTTGTCGTCAGGCACAGTACATTCTAGAACAGACAATTCACTCCAAATTTCATTTTTAAAAACAAATATGACAAGCTTGTGTTAAAAGTTGCCAGTATTCTTGTCCTTCACTTCCAACTGAAGTGAAGGACCATTAAACAGCTATTCCATGTGTTGGAAATATTAATACCTTCACACTTCTTTTCATCCGAGCTGTCCTGGCAATTTGGCTCTCCATTGCACTGAAGGACACTGTCAATGCACTGGCCACTCTCACACTGGAACTGGGTCTCTGAGCACACAGGGCAGTTCTTCTCATCGCTGGCATCTTCACATTCAGTGAACCCATCACAGCGCCAAGCTACAGGAATGCAGTCAATCTCTCCTGTGAAACACGTGAAGTGCTGCGGGGAGCATGTTGGTGGTTCTGTTACAAAAAAGGGTTTTTTTTTTCTCAGAAGGACGGAAAAGGAATAGGCAAAATCTCTATGGGAAGGCAGAAGTTACGTTTATGGAAAACAGACTAAAGTTTTGTTTGAACCAAACATGGATAGTCACTTAACTTCCACTTCTCCTCACCACAGTGACTGAACACTGGCTGAACATCAGCACATGTCCAATCTACACTATGGACCTAAACAGCAAAACAGACATATTATGTTATCCTAATGTGTCTTGTCTTAGGACTTGCAAGTTTTCAAGAGCAACATGCACTTCACAGTTTTTAAAATATCATACAATAAACAATTACAACACAGTGCCACTCATGGGCCTATTTATATGTTATTTTCTCTGCTAGAATTATCCCAAGAAGATGTTGAGAGACAGCTCATTATTTCCTCTCCTGCTGCCATTTCCAGCTTCTCCTGTTATATGTGATATAGTAAAGTGTGCACGTCAAACAGAGAGGGATTGATAATTCTACATGAAGTGGATAAGCCCATGCCTCACTACAGATCAGCTAGTTGAACATTCTCTTTCACTCTCGTTCTCCTCTTTTGCTGATGAGAAAGTCATTAATCAATTGCTGTTTGGACTCACACTGTACATTGGGCTAATCAGTTACATAAACCTAGGTATGAATTGAAAGCCATGATCCATTACTTCAGTGCCAGGTAGAAGGAAGGAGATGGAACAAATACAGGAGTGTTAAATTGGATTTGAATCTAAACAATACACTAAATGAAATAACAAGCAAAAGTATGTCATACCTCATGGATTTTCTTATTTCAGAAAATTATGCGTTTAAATAGCACTTTGGTGGGGATTATTGGTGCAAAAAAGCACATTTGGTTTCATCTACTGAATTGCATCACGTCTACTCATTTCATTAGACTGTCCAAAGTGCAAAGAGGACCATCTTCTATTACTTCCTATAAACATTGTTAATTTTATTCTTCTAGAAAAAACACTGAGACCCAAACAACATACTACTTTTCTTGCACTGTTCTGATTTTGAATGAAGAGAAATTACCATTTTCAGGAGCCCACTCCAAACTGGGACCCCAAAATAGGGTAGGGGGCTTTAATAAATGCATCCTTTTTGAGCAATATAAACTGCAGGCTTAGGCTCCCCAGTCCAGTTCAGAACTACATGGAGAGGTGGATTAAAGCTTTCCTGGCTCCCATTCTGGGATTCAGTTCAAATTGCCCTCATTTCTTGGTGCTAGGAGTATGTAAAATATTCAGTAGAGACCCTGCAACTGAACCAGAATTAAATAGAGGTAACATATAATTTAATTTTGTAAGGATACCTTCCATGAATAGGTTTATAGTGCCTATCTTAATGAAGAACATAAATACTAAACTACTATTTATTCTTTTTTATTACGATGTTACTTTCTACTGTAAATAGCCACCTTGAACTCTCTCTCTCTCTCTCTCTCTCTCTCTCTCTCTCTCTCTCTCA
>NW_025336598.1:2518859-2819059 GCF_004798865.1 Varanus komodoensis | reverse complement strand
TCTCTCTCTCTCACTCACACACACACACACACACACACACACACACACAGGACAATGATCCCACAACAAATTAAGGGACACCTTTTTCAAGTGCAGGCCTGGCCATATCTACACTTTCAAAATGTTTTCATTTTCTACATAAGCCAGAGGCAATATGGGCAGGGACAAAAGTGACAGTCTTGTAGGTCTACAAGGATCTAAGCCACTTAGCATCAACATTGTGAAGAAGAAATTTACTCGCCAATCTCAAAAAGTTCCTCCCCCTCACTCATCTCTGCTGGCACAATAGTTACACTTGAACATGAAGTGCACTACTTTAAGTGCAATCCAATTGTGTTCATGAAGACAGCTCATATTCCAATGCTCTACAATAATTCTAAATGAAAAGATTAAACGAAATATAATGTACAGATGGATATATTGTGACTCAGTGTCTACTTATATGCTTTCTACAATTGCATGTAATCAAGCCTGTTTTAGAAAGAGGCTTACTCCCCACCCACAGCTCCTTCTAGTCAACTACTAGTCATTTCAGAGCAACTGCTTGCACTCAGTTAATATTAATTACAGTTACTATTGACCTATGGAATGTAAATGTGGTGATTTATCCTTTTGTCTTTAAGAAAATAAAACTTATAAATCAGCCTCTTTTTGCTGTATGAATGAAAATCTAGAAAAAAAATCCCTAGATTATCTTCTCCAAGTATGTAATTATCTCTTACATAACTGCATTTGCTTTGGAAGCTGGTAAACTAATTCACATGCAGTAGTAACACAATTCAGATTAGTCATATCAGAATCCTTCTAGTCCCTCACAAAGGAAGGTCCAGCATCACAGAGGAAAGTACTAAATTAATCTTTTAAAGTCCCATTCTTAAGAGTGAAGCAAGTAACAAAGGCTAGATCAATAGCATGCTATCCCTTTTCTATCTCTGGTGCATATCCCATCTTAATCATGGCTTAGATTTACATATGCATTGGCTGGAATCATGGTTAATATTTATCAGGGTTCCCAATTTTATCAGAAACTGAAACTAGGGAATGAGATGATTTTGTAGATCTTACTTAAAAAGTTATTTTGCTAGATAGCATTGGTGCAGATGTAATCCTACACTATGGTTAAAGCTGAGAGAAACTACAGTTGAAGCTGTGTGTCACATTCAAATTATAAAGGGAAGGAGGAAGTAGTATATTAAAGTCTACTTTTTACCTTGGTCAAGAAATCAGAGGCATTACATCTAGACTGGAACATTAAGTATGGATTAAGAGACTTTAAATAACAGGTATATTTTGACCAAGTTGAGAAGGTTACCCATATGGAGGAGTTGACCACTCAGTGCTCAAAACAGAATAAGCAATATATAAACTTTGTGTGGGCATTTGTATAAGCACAAACTAGAACTGCTCAATTCTCTCTTTTTAAAAAGAATAGGGAAGATTCTACTATTTGGCCCTCCATGCAAATCTGTTTGTTTCACATGAACATTTTGAATGTTGTTGAACAGAGTATTTCCATCTGCTTTTCCACCAAACAAACAAGACATCCAGTTGCTTAAGCTGTTAAAGAAGATTCTGTCTAAATTCTCAGGAATCCTTGTTGAGGATAAAAGTATCTTATGAAGTCAAATGAAAAGACATTCAACATATCTATTAGAATATGCCTTGTCTTAAAGGGCTCAGTTACAGCCAAATGAAAGACAAAGTTGTCAAAAACAAGGAGATATAATCCAAACATTCTTCAGGTTATCATTATACATATTTTTCTACTTCAACAGATTAGTTAGGTATCATCCAGCAGCCCTTATGTCTTTTAGGTTTTCAAGATGGAATGGCAGATTAACTATAGTTAGGGCAGGGCTGGGCATGTATTGCAATTCCACAAGAGAAAAGGTGAGTAATTCAGGTCCTTAAGAATTGATTTTAAAATAAGTTTCTAGTCATTGTGACAGCAATTGTATGTTTGAAAGCATCCATGAACAATCACTTGCTGAAACCCACAAGCCAAAAGGATCTGATAAAGAATTCCAATGGTGGGAATCAAGGGTTAGAAAATCCTATTGGAATCCAAGAATTCACCAGCTTCCTGTTATGCTTAACCCAGTCTACCAAAGTGAGCTGAAACAAGAGGAAGACCAGCAATGCCTACAGATGCCCAGCAACCTTCTTTTACATCAATTGCAGCTGTACAAATGGCAGCTACACATGGAGCACAAGAGGGATGCTGCTTGCACGGCACACAGGGCACAATTCCTGGTGAGCACCCCATAAAAGTTGGGCATGCTCTCCAGCAGCATGGACACTGGGATGCTGAAAAGTGGACTACAGTTCAGGGTGCCGTGCATAGGGAATGCATAAGAACATGACAAAAGACATGCTGGATCAGGCCAAATCTATCAAGTCCACCACTTTGTACACAGTAAACCAGCTGCCCACAGGAACCCTCAAGCAGGATGGGTGCAAGACTTCTTCCTGCCCAAGCTCCTCAGCAAGCAGGCAAGCCACCTTTAGTAAAAGAATTGGATCACAGCAGCAAGATTAGTCATCTCTTTCATGAATCTGTTCAATCCTCTTTTAAAGCCACACAAGTTGGTGGCCATCACCACTTCCTCTGGCGGAAAATTCTATTGTTTCTTACTTTGTGTGAGAAAGTATTTCCTTTTATCTGTCTTACACCTCCCATCAATCAGCTTCATGGCTTCATGGGATGACCCTGGGTTTCAGTATAATGGAAGAGGGAGAAAAATGTCTCCCTCTCCACTGCCACTACACCATAGAATCATAGTAGAGTTGGAAGGTGCCAGAAGGCCACTGGTCCAACCCACTACTCAGTCCAGGAACCCCAGTTAAACCATCCCTCTCAGATGGCTGTCTGGTTGCATTTGGAATGCCTCTGCTGTGTGAGAGTTGACAACCTCCTTTGGTAATGGGTTCCGTTGTCATACTGCTCCAACAGTCAGGAAATTTTTCCTGATATCTAGCTGGAATCTGGCTTCCTGTAACTTATTTCGTGTCCTGCACTCTGGGATAATTGAGCTCCTGCTCCTCTTTGTGATAGGCTTTCAAGTACTTGTAGGGTGTTATCATATCGCCTCTCAATTTTTTCTTCTTGAGACATAAACATGCCCAGTCCTTTCAATCTCTCCTCATAGGGCTTTGTTTCCAGTCCCTAGATCATCCTTGTTGCCCTCCTCCAAACCCTTTCCCGCTTGCATGCATCTTTCTTAAACTGAGATGTCCTGAACTGGACACAGTACCCCAGATGAGGTCTTACCAGCACAGAATATAGGGGAACTAACACTTTATAGGAGTTGGAAGTGATACTTCTATTAATGCAGCCTAAAATAGCATTTGCCTTTTTTGCAGCTGCATCACATTGTTGACTCACATTCAGCTTGTGATCTATAACAATTCCAAGTTCCTTTTTACTTGCACAATTGTTGAGCCAAGTATTCCTTATCTTGCAACAATGCATTTATTTTCTTTTTCCTGGATGCAGATTTGGCATTTGTCCCTACTGAATTTCAATCTGTTATTTTCAGCCCAGCACTCCAATCTATCAAGATCACCTTGATCTTTTTTCTGTCTTCCAGGGTATTTCACTTCATTGTGGAGTTGCTCCAGGCCCCTGATCATTTTTGTCACCCTTCTACTTTTTCCAGTGCAATTATGCCCTTTTCATGTAAGGTGATCAGAACTAAGCACAATATTTTAAGTACGGTTGTACTAAAGATTTGTATAAAGGGACTAGGACTTTTGCAGTTCTAGTTTCTATTCCATTTTTAACTAAGCCTAGCATAACATTTGCCTTCTTTGTAGCAGCTGTGCACTGGACTGACATTACAATCAAGCCCAAGATCCCTTTCTTGCTCTATCACTATTAGCTCACAGATTCCATCAGTTTATATTTCAAGGTGGGATTTCTTGCCCCAGTATGCATTACTTTACACTTGCTTACACAGGACTACATTTACCATTTTGATGCTTGTTCTCCCAGCTTGCAAAGATTCCTTTGCAAAGCCTTACAATCCCCTTTGGTTTTAACCATCCTAAATAATTTAGTGTCATCAACAAACTTGGCCACTTCACTACTTACTCCTTATTTCCAATAATTTATGAATAGGTTGAAAAGGAGCAAAGCTCAGGGAGCCAAGGTTCCATTTGGATGCCAGGAAGCACTTCCTGACAGTTAGGAACCCAAGGGTGTGGAATCGGCTTCCACAAGAGGTGACTGAGGCCCCATTGGTGCGGGTGTTCAAGGATAGACTGGATGTCCACATGGTGGGCATGTCATGAGTGGAGCTGGCTAGTGCCGGAGGTCAGACTAGATGGCCCAGGAGACCCCTTCTGACTTGCCCTGTTTCTATGTTTCTAAAAGCACTGGCCCTAATACTGAACCTTGTGGAACTCACTGGGAGAAATGGTCATTTATTCCCATCCTCTGTCTTCAGGTCTTAAATCCAACAAATTCCCACATCCAAAAGGATTCCTCACACATTCCCAGTCAAGGGTTTAAGTGCCTTAAGTGGATTTAGGACTAGCAAAAGCAGAATAAATAACGCAAGTAGTAAAAAGGGCCACCTTTGCATAATTAATCTGCATTTGCATGGTTTTAGATTATTGAGGTCAGATTTTCATGTTGCAGACTTAAAATAGTTCACAGACATGGAGTACAAATGCAAACACACACACACACACACACACACACACACACTAGTGAAAAAGAAAGATGCACCCTCTTCACTCCCCAACTTTGCTTGAACTGCTGAAGTAGTCAGGAAAGAGTGCATTACAAAACAACAACAACAAAACTTATATGTCTGCTATAAGAGTCATCTTCTTCATCTGTCTCTGTTCTCTTTCAAACATATGTGTAAATTTATTATAGCATCATGTAATTGCACATAACCGGTATGTTATAGCTATGTTCCATTCCATATGTGCTCCACATATGAGGGAAATGGTGCCATCTTAAAAATGGCCTTACCTCCACAGGAAAGTTCATCCTGAAGCAGGACAAGGTGCACTGGGCAAGAACAACGTGTGGTTCCATCCCCTTTCACAATACAAATGTGTGAACAGCCACCATTATCTTGGGAGCAGGGATGTTGTCCTGTAAAGCAAAGTAAAAGTGGAAAATTATATTTTCTGTTATCAATTTTAAAAAATCAAAAACAGTCTACATCAGTAGCTTTCAAATTATGGTCCAAAAACTTCTGGAGATGATGCAATGAGAAATAAAAATAAAAATAATAATATGGCAAACAAATCTCTGTGGAAAGCAGCCACACTTTTCATTTTAGAAATTCACTGCAAATTCCTTTGAATATACCCAAAATAAATTTGGCTAATACAAAGCAAGCCTCAGAATCAATGCCTCTGGGCCACCAATGATTATTGTTCATGAGAATGAGTAGTAATACCTTTCACATACTATTTTACTAGAATTATCATTGCAAGGCACTAACTACTCTTTCTTGCCACTCAAAAAATATTCAAGCTGATTATCTGCACCCAGTCTAAACAACAAAGTCTAATGAATTGAAATGTACTTCATTTAGGAAAGTGATCTCAGTTTCTTTTATATAGGCAGAAGTTGTGAGGCCGATCACTCAGTTATACAAAGTAGGAAGCAAAAACTCAGAGATGAGTCTGGTCCAAGATGAGCTCTAATCTAAAGTGGTAGAAATGGACAACATGTGGACACCTAGCAGTAGCTCTATTGCAGGGGTCTTCAAACTTTTTCAACAGGGGGCAAGTTGAAAGGTGCTGGTGCCGGTGCTGGGCGCGGGCCAGAAAGGCAGTGCCAACGGTGCATGCAGGCCAGTGAGGGGGTGGGGATGGGGCATGCAGGCGCAGTGCGGTGAGGCGGGGGCACGCGCGCAAGGCAGCAGCTTGCTCTCTTGGAGATCGTTTTCTCTGAGTGAGTCCAAAATCTCTGAGACGGGTCAGATAAATGGGCATGGCGGGCCGGATCAGGCCCATGGGCCATAGTTTGAGGACCCATGCTCTATTGCCTGCAAAAAATCCCTTCCTGGAGGGAAGACAGAAGAAGCAGCTAAAGAAGTGGAGAGTGCAACAAGGCTTGAATTAGAAAAACACACCTGCTGCTACCCATGATGCTTTGCCATGTTGTGTGATTCCATCACAACAGTTAGGGATCTTGTTAGGGAGCTGTTACTAACTTGTCTGACTCCCTAACAAGCCATGGGTTGTTTTAGGAGTTATCACATTACTAATGTCATCAGGTATACAGGAAATTCAGGCAAGAGCAGTAAAACCCACTTGCTGCTTTTTCCAAGGAAGGAAATTTCCTGGAAAACTTTTTCATACCCCCCATTTTTGCAAATACGTGTTTTGACTCACAGTTATATATAAGTGAGAATGGGGCACCTCAGGTGGGCAATATGCAGGAAAGTGCTTGTTCAAAAAATCTAGCAAAATCCCACCTAGCATTACTCCAAAGAAGCTGCAGGTGATTCCCCCCTTTGGCTGCATCTGAAACCTGTCAAAAGACAAGTGTGAGTAATCTTAGCTTGTGAAAGTGGGCTTTGCCCTTCTTAGCAGCAAGATCTTAGGGTTTGCTTTTGACTTGTGTCCTGAAGACACCTTCACTTTTGCTCTTGTTCCTGAGCTTTCACTACCTTGAGAACTGGAAAAAAGTGTGAGCAACCCCATTTATGGGAGTACTTGCATTTGCCAGCTCTGTTCACCTGTATTGTTTCCTGGAATTTAAAAAAAATTATTTCTAAATCCCATTGTAAAAATTGCTTGTGAATGTAGGATGTTGCTTAGTATCAGCCTACTGCAACATGGTGTTCACCAGATGGTTTGGATGACAACTCCCACAATTCATCACCATTGGCCATGCTGACTGGGGTGATATGACTTGAGATCCAAAAAATCTGGAGGTCACCAGGACCATGGGTCCAATCTAACTCAGTACTAACTCAGTACTGTCTAGAACAGTGGTGGCGAACCTATGACACGCGTGCCACAGGGGGCACACAGAGCCCTCTCTGTCGGCACGCGAGCCAAGTCATCCCAGCATCGCCTCAGCAGCCAAGCATCGGATAACAGCACACATAGGGGCCATGCGCATGCTCAGAAAGTAGTGGCGTCAGGTGATGATGTCACAAGCCACGACTCATTAGCTGCCACATGTACAAGAATTTGCATGGCCAGTCAGTGCACTGCCAAGGAGATATAGAAACACACACACACATATATTTGTTTGGACTATGAGTTTTAATACATTCGTTTTTATTAACGTAAGATTTTAGCTTTGAATTTTCTTATGAGAAATTGAAATTTAATATCTAAGATTTAGCAAAGAGATGTTCTAATTAAGAGACTGAGATTCTTTTAATGCTGTGTTGTCTCCCTGGCATATTTGAATCTGCAGCATCATATCTATTTCCTTGTGAAGAATTTATGAAAACAAGAGCAAGGATATATATATATTTGCTTGGACTGGTTGTGATTATAGCAGAAGCCCCTTCAAGGTAGGAAATGCACTCAGGTACCTTTTTCAGAGCAGGCAAAAGCAAGCCAAATACAAACTTTTACCTTTCAAGAAAAAGCTGTTTGTATCATTGAAAGCTCTGTTATTGTGTTTTCCTTTTAAGACAAAAGATGTTAATGTATGTTTTTTCTAAACTAAAACCTCAGTGTTGGCACTTTGAATAAATAAGTGGGTTTTGGGTAGCAGTTTGGGCACTTGGTCTCTAAAAGGTTTGCCTTCACTGGTCTAGAACAAAGGCTGGCAACTTGTGGTCATCCAATTGTTTTGATCTATCAGAAATACACAGCAAAGTCAATTGGTAGGGTTGATGGGATTTGTAGGCTAAATATTTGGTTTACATTGACTGGCAGTGATTGTCTAGGGTTTCAGATAGAAGTCTATTCTGGCAATGTCAGGGAATGAGCCCATGATCCTTTCTATGTAAATCCATGCTTTATGACTGAGTTTCTCTTCAACATTCTCCCTTAATGCTATGTCCTGAATCAACTGTTGATTTTGTTGTTATTACATGATGTATCCAAATTATGGTGACCTTATTAATCAAAGTCCTCCAAAGCTTAGTTCAGCTCTTATAAACTCAAGGCTATGGCTTCTTTTACGGAGACCATCTCATAACTGGTCCATCTCTTATTCTTCTGACTTTAATTATCCCTAGCATTATTGCCTTCTCTAGGAAGTCTTGACTTCTCATGATGTGCCTAAAGTACAACTGCTTAAGTTTTGTCATTTTTGCTTCCAGTTTTCTGTTTAATAGTTTGTAAAACTGGTTGCCAATTTGCTACCAAGCCAGGTTTAAAGTGATGCTGTTAACCTATAAATCCTAAAATAACTTAAGACCACTGTTTATGAGAAAATAACTTTGCCCATACAGATTCACTCCAACTGCTGTGATTATTATCCTGCAGCTGTCCATCTGGTGACCACAAGGATATGAGCTTTTCATGTAGTGGCACTCAGTTTGGAACACCCTCACCAGAAATAAAATATATGCTAAACAATTTATCTTTATGATTTTTAATGAAAAGTCACTGGTTTTATAATTCATTATTATATTGTAGATTTAGCATTACAAAGTACCTGAGTATGCTGCACCAGACATGCTATGTAGAAATATTTTAAAATAAACAATAAACAGTCTCCTAGTTGGGATCTAATACAAGAGCCTTACTAACATAATGTGCTTTGCATATTTAGACAGCATGGCTGGTGGAAGAGTGCAGAAAGTTATAAAAACTTTTTTTCCCAAACAATGTATTTCTGTCTCAACCAGTATAGGAATGCACCCTAAATCATTTATTTGTGGATTATTTTTCCCATATTATACTTTTCCTTTTGTTTTTTATTTGTTTTATTTACATAAAATGGTATGCCTTTCATTCACAGAGCCAAGAGAGTATACCCTGAAGTCTCCTATGTGAGCACTGACAAAATGTAGACATTCTTAGCCTCAGTCACAGGTTGCAGCGTGTGCTTTCAGACTGCATTTCTTAGGCCTAATGATGCAAAAGTTTCTTGCTCCAGGATAGTGGATTTGCAGAAGATTGTACAACAGGGCTGAAATTCATACAGAAAGTGTTTGATACAAAGCAATGCTGCACTGTGTGCTATTGTTTTTTCATCTCACATACTATTGCTTGGCACTTACTATACTCCTGCATGTCGAGTTTTTTAACAGCATGAATATCACTGAGTTGGGCAATACGAGCCTGAACTTTTGTACGTCCTTCTTGACGAGTCATGTCAATTTTTTCAATCATCTGTTGATGCCTATCAATCCAGTAGAGCCAGTTTTCAAATACAGTCAGGCCTACAGGTTGTAGTATGTTGGAATCTTCTAAAACTACTCTATTGGCACCTTTGAACAGAAAAGAAACAACAAATATAAATGAACAAGAAAAAATTGGCAAGACTTTTTTCCCCATATAGATAGTTGGCTTTTGAAAGTTGAAGCTAATTTGCATCCCAGAGCTCCAGTTTATCTGATGCTTAGGAATCCTTCTTATGTAACTTCAGGGAAAAATTCTGTATCATATTAATACTTCATTCAAATAGCAATTCAGACCTGTCAAACCAATTAAAATAGCTGATGAACTGATTCTCATGAAATGCAAAACCATGGTTTAGTGCTATCTGTACAAGCTAGAATAAAGCTGAACAAAGTCTACCAATTTTTCCTCCTGTGAAGCTCAGAAAAGGGCTTTGTAAGCATTTAGTTTCTCATTAAAAGAACCAGGCTTTTCATTACACACAAACCAGAAATCACGGTATATAGCAAACTGTGGTTAACAAGACAACTTTAAAAACCAGTTGTGAATCCTTTAAAATGAGCCCAGAAATGAATAAGAAAAGGCAGGTTGCTTACCTGTAACTGTCGTTCTTCGAGTGGTCATCTCTGCCTCACTTATTATGGGTGCTGCACCTGCGCAGTGTCTGCAGCCAGGAAAATTTCAAAGCTTTAACAGATTTTGGCAGGAACTCCGCCACCCTCCCCCGCTATGGTATAAAGGGCGGAGCACCCACCATTCTCCCCAGTCTCATGGAGACAGTCCGATCGCCTCCTGGTGGATGAGAGGTCAGTGTCCGGCAACACCAGTGAAGACTGTGTAAGTACCAAGGGCTGTACTGGAGTCGGAGGGTTCGATGAAGTTGTTGGTACCGAGGAAGAAGTGATAGTCACTGAATAAGCCAAGCAGTGAGGTTTAGAGAGTTGAGGTCAGAATGGTGAATTGCCCCATCTTCCTGAGTAAGGAGATGAGGGACCCATGGGAGACGGTAAAAGGTTTTCTTGGAGAGACTGAGAATGGTGGGAAACCAGGGTTGACGTGGCTATCAAGGCATTACGAGAATTCCTTGGGCTTTGTCTTGAACAATTTTGGCCAGGGTTTTCATGATTAGTGGGATCAGAGGAAACACGTAGAAAAACGTGCTCACCCAGTTCACCATCAGAGCATCTCCCAGTGAATTCAGGCTGATGCCTGCCCGGGAGCAATAGTAGATGCACAATGAATTGGTTGCTGTAGCAAACAAATCTATGGTTGGGGTCCTCCAGTGTTGGAAAATGTAGTCGCAAATCTGTCAGTCCAACTTCCACTCGTGAGTTGTGGACATCCGCATGCTGAGGGCATCTGCTTCTTCATTGTCTACACCAGCGAGATGAACTGCTAGCGGGGTAATCCCCCTGGGGATACACCAGTCCCATATTCGCAGGGCAAGATGAGCTAATGGTACCAACTTTGTGCTGCCCTGCTTGCTGATATAAAAGACAGTCATGACATTGTCCGAGAGTATTTGAACCAATCGGTCCTGAAGGGTCGATTCGAAGGACTGGGAGAGCCTTGAAAACCACTAGAAGCTCTAGATAATTGATGTGCCTGGACTTTTCATGACCCTGCCAAGTGCCTTGAGTACAGAGATTGGCACAATGCGCTCCCCATTCCGTAAGGGAGGCATCGGTGTAGAGGGTCACCAACAGTTGTGGCTGGTGAAAGGGGACTCCTGTGGAAAGATTGTCTCTGATTGTCCACTAAGTCAAAGTCCGACGGATGAAGGCAGGTGATAGGTAGTAGGAGACGATTTGGAGAGTCGTATTTTGGATGGAAGAGGCAGTTGAACCATAGTTGAACCATAGTTGTAGAGGTCACAGTCGATGTCTGGCGTTGGGTACGATGGCAACTGTGGAAGCCATGTGTCCGAGCGACTTCTGTATGGAAAGCGCATGAGTAGGACGGCCATTGTAGATGCGATGAATCAACGACCGAAGCTTGTCCATTCAAGCTTGCAGTAGGAATGCTCTGGCTTGGATCGAGTCTAGACGTGCTCCGATGCAGTTGATGACCTGTGAGGAACCAAGGCAGGATTTTTCAATATTAATACAGAGTCCGAGTTTATCTAAGAGTCTACACATGGTATCGATGGCCGAAAGCCATGAGGAGCCTGCGTTCAAATGACAGCATCAGGAGAGGTGGAAGCCTGCTCCGAGTCCTCTGAATCTAAGTCATAGTGGTACGGAGGATTGGAGGAAGAGCCAGCCAGAGATGGGGAGAGGGCGGGAGAGTGCAGCCACTGAGGTGGAAGGCGCTTATGCCCAGGACGGACGAGGATGATGCCTGCACACTGAAGGCATGGGGTAGTAGCCATACGGTGGAGGGTAGTTCCAAGCACAGGACTTAGGTTGAATCCGCTGTATGGCATTGGGACCCAGTTCCTTGACAATTGGCCCAAGGCATGCTGGTGGTGACACATGTCGGATGGAGGCCTCAACCTCAGCGATACCTCTGGTGATGATCGCATCGGATCAGGCGAGCGAGCCGATGGATGACCCAGTTGAGAGTGGGGAGGTGAGTCCCGTATCTTGCCATCCAACAGCGATCTGCAAAGAGCTGCCTCGGAGTGATCCAAAGTTGAAGGAGCCGACAATGAGTTCCTTTGAGGGGATCCAGGAGGTGTAACTTGCATGACGGCATGGGCAGTTGGACCCGAAGGAGTCAGGACCGATTTGGCCATCGGGACTCATGGGGCAGTCGAGCCCGAGTCCCTGCGAGGCTCCTGGGCAAGCTTACACTGCTTGAGTTTGGCATTGTCGGCTTTAGTCTTAGACATTTTGGAGCTGATGGATCCTCAGGTCCAGTGTGATTCTGCTTCTCCTTTTGATTTTGTAAGGAGGAATGGGAGGAGCGAGTGGTCTTCTTGGAAGCAGCCCCCTCGGATGGTGGATGAGAGGAGGACACCATGGGTGGGTCTGTAGAAGAGGCCTGGGCGACAAGTTCATCGGAGGCAATGAGGGCCTGATCCAAAAGGTAGATTTTCTCAGTAGATTTTCTCGATTCTTGCGTGCTTGTTTGGTGAACAACTGACAGTGGCTACATTTGTCAGTCTGATTCCCTTCTCCGAGACAGAGAAGGCATAGCTCGTGTGGGTCCATAGGAGACATACTGGCCCCAAACTTCGAGCACTTTCAAAAAGCTGCATGCTGAGCCATTGAGAAGAAGAATGGATAGTGAATGGAAGAATAAGAACTATAGAAGATAGTAAAGATATGAAAATATATAACATTTTGGGGGGGGGAGGGTAGTGGGGGGGAAAGGGTAAGAGAAAAACTGTCCTAACAGGGAAGGTAGGAATTTGAACTTGGAAAGGATTTCTAAGAGAATAATTACATGAATCAGCAGACAAGAACAAGGTAATATGCAGTAGAGTAGAGAGAGTAACAAACGACTCGAGGCAAAGCGATTGGCAGTCAAAAGAAGACTGGGGAAAACGGCGGGTGCTCTGCCCTTTATACCATAGTGGGGGAGGGGTGCAGAGTTCCCGCCAAAATCCATTAAAGTTTTGAAATTTTCCCAGCTGCAGGCACTGCGCTGGCACAACACCCATAATGTGTGATGCACAGAGACCACAATGAAGAACCAACATAACTGATAAAGTATTGGTGTAGTATGCATGTGCCAGACAAAGCTTCCCAAGTGGAAATCCAGGAGAACTCCCAGAGGAATAGAAACTTCATACAAATTAAACTTCATTATTTTTTCTCTCATCACCCCTAGCAGTCTCTAGATAGGATTGAGACCTTCCCCAGCAGCTGGAAAAGGGAGGTCATCCACACACTGATGACAGTCACATACTAATGATTCAAACCTCTAGATGAATTCTCCCAGTGGTTTCCCGTAGATGTCACCAAGCAACTCTAGGGTTGGACACACTATAACATAAAATATTGGTTATGGTCTTTCCAGGATCATCTGGCAGGCTACTGCAGGAAACAAGGTATCATGCTAGATATATTCTCTGATACAACAGGGCTATTCCGACATTTTTAGGGAAGAACAGTGATGCAAGTGAAACATTCTGCAAAGTAACTATGATGTAAATACAAAGAGAAAATACAGACTGAGATGAAAGAAGGAATAAACATCCATTCTTAGCCATACATACACATTGATGTTTTCAACATGTGTTTGCTTGCAGTATGAACAGCTCTAAAGTGAGGACAAAATATACATGCCTATCTCTCATTCCCTACTTATGTTGCAGGTTAATGCACAGATCTTGAATGTTTTAGGAAAGATGGGTGAAAAGAACATTGCTGCTTGTCTTATTAGAAATCAAGTGGGTTTTATGCTACCTGAAAGGTCACTGCTCTCGATTCTCCGCAAGTCTGAATCAGCCCAGAAAAGCTTTCCCAACTGGCTGTCAATTGCCAAGGCGATAGGCTTGCTCAGTCCATTGGAAAAAAGAACCTCACGTTCAGTTCCATCTAATGCTGCCCTTTCTATTTTGGGAGGAGACCTCTCTTGCAGATTGGTGAAATACATGTACCTACAGAAACAAAGAACATTTACGTAATTCCCTTAACTTTTTCCTTCCCCTCCTCCTGTTAAACCTGCAAGATTTTACATCCTTGCAACTGAATTATTCATGCATAAGCTCTGCCATATAACTGAAAAAATAATACAACCTAGAAGTTAGGCAATCCTCAATGGAGAAAATCATGGGAAAGCAGAAGAAAAATCAGAAAAGATTTAGGTGGATTGTTGAGTTCATAGTTAGGGTTACCATATTTCATTACCCCAAAATTGGATAGCAGCTTTTGTATATCACATGAACTGGTAATTATGCAAATCCTATGGTAGACTTGAGAAGGGTTAACTAATCTCTACTTGACAATTTTCTATGCCAAGCCACTTTTTAATGTTGCTTTAGAGAAGGATTCCTCAATTCTTTTTCATGTAACATATATTTGAACTATCAAAGGCTAAAAAGAAAGACAATTAGGGTGCAATCCTCTAGTCTAGCCTTCCCTAGCTTGATGGCATCCAGATGTGCCAACAAGACATCAATTGGAAGAGAGTTCCACAAGCTGAGGACCACTACCAAGAAGACATTATTCCTGATATGCACCAACTAATGTTGATGTCAGAATGAAGTAGGTTAAAATATGGAAAAGATGGTCATTCACATAACTTGGATCTAAGCCACAGAACTTCCAAATAGCATTGCTTGGGTACCTCAAAGGGAATGCAACTCAGTGGGTAGTCAGTTTTCCTAGCCACAATACTTCAGTCTTGTCTGAATTACATTCTAGCATCTTCAGTAACATATATCCTAAACTGCTTCCCGTCACCTCTCTGGGAGGAATATCATCCACATATTGATGACCCCAACCCACTCTTCTGGGTGACCTCCCCAGTAGGTTTACAAAAATGCTTACTATAATGCTTACTCTGGTATTTAAACCTCATTCAGCAATAGCACCCTGCAATTGCTTTCAGTATAATTGGCACTACTGGTGAATAACCCATAAATTCCTTCCAAATTGTCCTATCATTAGTAAATTCCTGCTCCTGGCACTCTCTCATTCTCTCTCTCATCCACTCATCATGAAATAGTATTCTTTTGCTATAACTGAAGGAAAAGGGATGGAAACTAGTAATATAGAGGACCTTTTTCAGAGGCCTCATTTATCAGAGGTATGCTGTTCGGCAGCAAAAAAGGCTTTCTCATCAGCAATGCCCTAGTTTTGGAATGCCATCCCCGAAGAGATTCACTGGCACCTATGCTGAATTCTTCTTGATACCAAGCAAAATTTTTCTTTTTTCACCCACGCTGTTTAACTTGTGTACTTGCTTTTAAGATTTTACCTGTTGTTTTCTTATTGTATTTGTATTCTGATATACACTACCCAGAAATTCATATTTGGAAGAATGCAGCATATCAATGTTTTATATAAATGGTCCAGTTTTTTAGTCCCCACTCAGCTGTGAAGCGCACTGGGTGACTAAGTTATTGTTACTTAGTTATTGGTGACATGTTACCAAGGCAAGTTATTGACTCACAAGTTAACCTGGCTTTACAGGGTGGTTGTTGTGAGAATAAAAATGGAGAGAGGAAGGACCACATAAGCCAAGAATGGAGAGGAGGATAAAGTAAGACTCACAGGGTTCCTTGCAAGAAGGAAAAAGGTGAGGTATAAATGCAGAAGTAGTAGCATCATTAACAACAATCCTAATAATCATACACAAAAATGTCTGTTGGTGCTAAATGTGAACTTATTAATGTTAATAAAACTCATTAGTTATTAACTAGGAAGACAAAACAATGAAAAATTAGGTGTGGGGGGAACCCAATGGCAGAGGAAGCAAATATTGAACCTCCTGATAAAGGGCAATACATCTCTGAAAAGCTTCAGTAATGCTTTTGCCAATCCATACTGGACAGGCTGGTGCAGCAACTGATTTTTATGTTAGAAAAGAACAAAAGAAACCCTCAGTAAATCAGATCTGAAAAGCATGAGAAGACAACACAGAAAACATTGTAAAGGAACAGGTTCACAAAAAGCATGAACAAAAGATGCCAATTTCAGACTGAAAAGGTAGTATAATAGCAAACATCATCATCATCATCATCATCATCATCATCATCATCATCATCAGAACATTTCTATGCCGCCCCTTGCCGAAGCCTCGGGGCAGCTTACAACACAATAAAATACAATAAAATACAAAAATAACAATATAAAATTAAAATTAACAATATAAAATAATAAAATATAAAAGAAATCATCCTGGCCAGTGTCCTGGCCACATGTAGTGCACTGTTTTATAAAGTATATACATAAGCCTGATCAGCACTCTGCAATGCTGGCACTGATTTGGATAGGTTGGGTGGTGGCCAGACAGGCAAAGCTAGAGTTAATGGCAGATGGAACTAACCAATTCTGTTTTTTCCCATCTTTCTCCCTTGTAATGACACTAAATGTGCTTTCACACTACAATACAAATTGACAAAGACTTTGCAACAGCACAAAAAGCACAGATTCAAAGCATGAATTCTCATATATCTTTAAGGTTTTTCTGAGGAATCTTAGCCAAACCACAATCAAATTACAGAACAAACTACGATCAAATGTTGTCTGTGGAAATGATGACAATATTGGTTTGTAGTCTGGGATGATCCTTTATAAAAACTACCTTTATAAACCCTGTTATTCATCACAGATTTTGATTTCCATTGTACAGTCTATAGATATCAGTAAGCTTTAATGTAATGGTGGTTGGATAAGTGGATGGTTGAGTCCCATGTAAAAGCCATATAGATGCAAAACATATCCATTTTAATATAAGAAGGGCCTTTTCACCATAATTCATGGAAAACCAAATTGCTGAAAAGTAATACAGCAGTCCAGGGAAGGCATATCTCCATTTAGGCACAAATCTCCATTTAAGTATGGACACTGGGGACCCTCGTGTTCTCTCTCTCTCTCTCTCTCTCTCTCTCTCTCTCTCTCTCTCTCTCTCACTCACACACACACACACACACACACACACACCAACACCAACACCAACACCAACACCAACACCAACACCAACACCAACACCCTAGTCTATGTCATAGGGATGGAAAAGCTGATCTGCCTGGTCCTGGCCTTCTATTTACAACACCCCCTTTTTTCTTTACCCTGCTTTTCCAATGGCCAGAGGACATGGTTTAATTGTAAAGTAACTCCCTGCTTTTTACTCATAATGAGCAGAATCTAAATTATACAAAATATTAAACAGTCCAGTGTTATGAAAACTACTTGAAGGTGTTCGGTTTTCAAAATGTATACGCACTGCAGAATTCAACTTCTGTCATTACATAATTTTCCTTTGCGCACATTTTTTTTAAATGTAGGGCAGACACAGCTGCTTTACAAGAGGTGAGCAGGACTGACAAGGCCTGGACAGACAACTTGATGGCACATAAAAACAACACACACAGCATGGTTTTCAAGTGTTCTCTGCTGGATTATAGGGCTGGTTAACAGGAAAAACTGAAAGTCAACATTAAAAAGTGGATCTGGAGTTTTACCTGCAGAGTCGTAATGCATTTGCAATTTGTAATACCACCTACCCTTTCTCTGGATTCACAACAATAGCTCTGGGTCTGTCCTGATCACCTTTTAGGACCACTCCCATCAGCCTCCCATCCAGGCGTGTCACATTGATTACATTTGTGGCCTCACAGGTCCAGTAAATGTAACGGCTATAGATGTCAATGCTCAGATCATACGGCTGTATGTCTAGGTTCTGATTTGGAACTGGACTCATCACAACTGTAAAACTCTGGGGGTGAAGAGAAAAGAAATAGATTGATTCAACAACCAGAAGTAGTTGGCTTACAGCTACACAAAGCAGAATTGATCTGCTGTGAAGCAATAGCTTTAATAAAATCACCTACTGCCAATTCTGCAACGGGTGAGTGAGAAGTACTTTTCATTTTTATATTTCTATTATATTTGTGTCCAAAAAGAAAGGCTTGCTGTGGGAACTGTGAGTTGTCCCACGCCCCCCATGGGAAATTATACATCTATCTGTGTTCCCACTTTTGGACACTATAGGAAATATGAATCTATAATGTTTATTTTATCATTATGTGTATTACTATGAGATATATGCTTACAATGCACTCTCCGGAGTGGCACAGTTTCCAAAGAGCCATAAAACTAAGGTATAGGTGCACTTGAAATCATATCCAAACTTTTCCCTCAAAATGGAGATGTTCTATCACATACTAATAAACAGCTGCTCTGGCAGACTTTTATTAGGAAGAATGATCATCAATAAAATATTTTTAAAAAATGAATACCAGTATACACAGGGCTCCAAATTCCTCCTATCCCCACCAGTCTCATTGCAAAACTTAGATACCTGACTGCCATCCTCCTGTGACTTCCTGATAACATTTTGCCGTGAGTCAATCCAGTATAGTTGCTTATCTAGAGGGTCATAGTCAATGGCACGGACATTCCTGAGGCTGTGAATTGGAAGGATAATATCTGGACTCTGCTGCTCATCTATCACCATGCGATTGATTGCATTCTTCTGACTGAAGAGCAAAAAACTTGTAGGGGCTTAAACAGAAATACAGACACAAAGGGGAAATGCAGATTATCTGTAGGCTAGGCTTCAGAATTAGAGAACAAAACTTGGCCAATGGCCAACACTGGCTCTCAAAGTTGGGCAAGACTGCACAACACAAGACATTCTGCAAATAAGCTATGTAGTGCAAATTGCTTGTGGAACAAGTCATGGTATACCTGAGAGATGATCAGGCTCTTTGTGAATCCCCCACCTGCCTGGTCTTCCTACAAATATCTCAAGGCAAAACCTATTTTGTCTCTTCTGCCTTCACTGATTGTGCTTTCTATTCTGGTTGACACAGCATTCCACCCTTTTCTGAATGTTTACTTTTCACAATCTCCCAAGTAACAAGAGTCAGCTGCTCCAAAGTACGCAAGGGGCACAATAAAACAAGAATCACTGTTTTATGACTTTAAAAAAATGTTTTGCAGTTGGAATGTAATGCATGCAAATACTTTCATTGCTGTTGCTATTGTTATTGGTATTTCAGAAGTGTGCAGTTTTGCAATTCTGACTATCTCAAATGTGAAACCTTGTCTAATCAAGTAAGCCATATAATCTGCATATATCTCTGTCAAAATAAATCCTATTTAAACCTTGCCAAAAATCCTATTTTCAAACAGTTGTCAGAAGTAATTGCTCCCATAAATGGGGTATAGACTACAGTGGTACCTCGGCTCATAAACGCTTCGGTTCATGGCAAAATTGGGTCGCAAACAAAAATTTCATAATTTTTTAAATGAAATTTAAACTCAGGTCACAAACTCTACATTGAGTGGCAACCATGATCACAGCCGACTCCCCGCACCCTGAGTGGGGAGATGGCCGCAATCGTGCTGGAGGAGGGAGGGAGATGGCTGAGATTGTGCCTGTCTTTCCTGCAGGAGTGCGCCCGTCTTTCCTGCAGGAGCACAACTGCGATCTTGGCCATTTCCCCCCACCCAGCACAATCCCGTCCATCTCTCCCCCCCCCCCCCCGCTCCCAGCGCGCCAGGATGACGGGTGCTTGCAGGGATGACAGGTGTGATTGTGGTTGCGCTGGTGGGGGGTATGGAGAAGAACGCGCTTGTGCTCAGGGCGGGGGGTGCGGAGATGGCCACAATCTTTGTTATTATTCTTTGCCACTTTGCTTCACATTTTTCTGATTAAAAAAATAGTTACAGAATGGATTAATCTTGTTTACATTGAACCTTATAGGGAAATTTAACTTGGCTTACGACCATTTTGGGTCATGACCAGAGTCCTGGAATGGATTAAGTTCGTGAACCAAGGTACCACTGTACTTTTCCACTTTCCCAAGTACATAAAGGCTTGGGAAAAGGTGGGAAAAGTAAAGGACAGAGAATGGTCAGGTCCAAACTTAAAACCTTAATGCAAAGAGGAGGATTCACTCACCCCATCCTTCACGAAGATCCTGCCTTGGTTTTATGAGTGAAAGCTGGCTAGTTAAAACATTACTGATGTTTTAATCTTGATTTTTATGTTATGTACCGATACCAATATATTTTCAACACTAGATTTTGATACAACTACATTTTAATGTATTTCTGGGGATATATATATTATATATAATATTATAGTATATTTATTATTTCATTTATTTTGTTTTTATTGAACACTGGTAGCCTATAATGATTTTGTTATCGATCCTTTGTAAATGTGTATCAATATGTTGTGTTTTGTACATTTTGTGTGTTTTATGGACTTTTTAATATGAGTTAAGCTGTCCAAAGAGCCTATAGCTAGTGGGGTGGCATATAAAGTGTGTGTGTGTGTGTGTGTGTGTGTGTGTGTGTGTGTGAGAGAGAGAGAGAGAGAGAGAGAGAGAGAGAGAGAGAGAGAGAGAGAGAGAGAGAGAGAGGTAGATCATTGCCAAATGAAAGCACAGAAATGTATTAAAAGTCTGGCATTATCTATGTCCATGAGTAATGCCTGAACTGCAAACCAAGAAGTTTTCACCTTGGCCAAGACACTATCTCTTACCCTTCATTTGCAATCTTTTATTGTAAGCTGTCCCAAGATGCTAGTGGTGGGCGGGTTAGAAAAGCTTTTTCAATAAATAAATACAGGAACAACAACACAACTCCACCTGCAGCACTATTATGAGAACTACTGAAAACATATATGGAGTTCTTTAAAGGCATTTGAATACAAACCTGTACTTTTATTAGCAACATTTGATTACTTCGGATATAAATTAACTAAGCTGTGTGCCAGGTAGTTTCTGTAGTCAATTTAATTAGCTTCTATACTTATATACAAATTCCTATATTCTACAGTTTTTTCAAGAATCTCAGCTTTTTTCCTATGGTTACAATAAAAATTTATTCTTTTAATTTATTCTTTTATACCTTTTAAAATTTTTAAAAAGTACTTCCTTGTTTACCTACCGTATTTTTCGCTCTGTAAGATGTACTGTTTCCCCCCTCAAAAGGGGAAATGTCTGTGTGTCTTATAGAGCGAATGTGTGTGTGCCCTACGCCTGGGACACTGCCGGCCGCCTGCACCATGTGGCACCACCTGGCCAGCACATGCTTGGTGCGCCCTGCTCTGCCCCCCCCCCCCCGACACAGGTGAGAGCTGTGCCGCTCAGGGGGAGGCGTGTGGACGCTGGCCGCACGGAGAGACAGACTGCTCACCCCACCGCCTGGGAAGTGCTCACCCCCACCGCCTGGGAAGACCTGCTGCTGCGCCACCCGGAAGACCACCGCCGGCACGCTGCCAGCCCCACGTGGCACCACCTGGCTGGCACGCGCTTGGCGGACCCTGCTCCACCCCCCTCTTCTGGCACAGGTGAGAGCTGTTAATCACAGGTCAGTGTGTGTTTTCAAATGGCAACCCGTCTTTTAATGAAGCCTATGGGGAAGTGATGGGGAATGTGCCCATGATTATCAGGACACTTTCCATGGATCAGTTATCTGTTAGTTGATCAGACATTTTTTTTAGGATCAGTGGATATTTGAACAGCATTACCTTCGTGTATGAAGTTTATTCTTCAAAAGCTACTTAGTCCGCTGTGTGTTTGATTTACCATATAATATCTCATTTTTTGTCAGAAGTTTTTTTCTATTATTTACTAGTAGGGCAGTGTGGACATTACTGGTTTTTTTAGATTTGTTATTGAATTGTCTGCAGCAGCTCTTGTATAACTGGTGTAGATTGTGGATTCCTTCAATAATTCCACTACTGACTAAGAAAGTGATGTCAGTGATTGTGAGCAACAGAGCTTCATAAATTCTGACTCTAGTGATGATGAGTTCTATGGGTTCATCGAAAACTAGAAGAGTACTCGAACTTTAAAGTCTCTCTTTTGTTAATGACAGTGATGATGGTTCTTAATGCCACTGTTGAGTGCTGTTCACTTTACAAGGTTGAAATATGGTATTACTGTATTCTGTTATAGTTTATTAAATAGTTTAGTAAACCATTTGATTCAGAATATTTTTTTTCTTGTTTTCCTCCTCTAAAAACTAGGTGCGTCTTATGGTCAGATGCATCTTACAGAGAGAAAAAGAAGGTAATTCTTTCCAGGTGAGAAGTATGAGGTTTCTGGTATTTTTCTTTCTTCAGTGTAACTGAATGTGAAGTCTTGCCACTTGATGCTCACATGTCAGTGACTTCAACTAAAGTTACAAGACCCGGAATGGGTAACAGGATCATGTTTTCTACTTAGACCTTTCCTTTATTGACATGGATTCTGTTTAACCTTTCCTTTACCGGCTTTAATTATGTTTAAAAGCGCAATCTTATGTATGTTTACACAGGAAAAAGTTCTATAGCATCCAGCATCATGCAGGCAACCTTTAATGCTGCTAATTAGGTTTTTTCAACGATTTCAAATTCTATTTAAAAATAGAGCCCTGACTAGAATTAATCTGCAATATGGGTATAATCACACTGGCTTGTGCTTCCTGTAAGGATTACTGAAAAGATATATACAATGTGTCAGAGCACTTCAGAAAACAGCAATACAAAAATTATGGAGTTTTGCACCTACTTTTTAAAACAAATATATGCACAACATATATCAATTTTTTTTGAATGAACCAGGTTACCCAGGAATATATCCCCTTTATCTGATAGCTGGAAATGGGCCAATATGTAACAAATGTCTGTTTCTCTGCATGTAAAACATTACTGTAATACTTGCATTCCAAGTCTGATATGCAAAAACATAACCATCACCTTTGCCCTCTGCAGCATCTAACTTATCAATTGTGTTTATAGCTTACCACTACATGTTCTGTTGTCAGAATTCAAAGAATAGTGAGCTGGACATCCACAGACAAAACCACTAACAGGTACTGCCAAGCAAAGGTGGGAACAATGCCCATTACTGGAAGCACACTCATTCCAGCCTGCTTGTCGAGATGAATGGAAGACTAGAATATCCATCACATAATCCAAGTGGTTTTGAATAATGGTTCTGTTCTGGCCACTGGTCTTGTTGGCACGTTCAATGCTACGCCGGCTCCAGTCTGTCCAATAGATATAATCCTGATACTGAGTCAGGCCAAATGGATGAGGCAAGTCATCTGCTATAACATCACGGTCAAGGCCTGTAGCAGCAGCAGTTGTTTTAAACAAATGAAGAGAAAGGGGAAATATACTGAGTACAAAGTACTTGACATGTCAAGATGCCTTCACCCCACTCCAAATCAAACTTCACGGAAGCAACAGTCTTAATCAAATGATCTACAGTTTTAAACACCCTGAACTTATTTCATTCCCCATGCATATAAGGGAATGTCTACAGCATGGGTCCTCAAACTATGGCCTGGGGGACGGATCTGGCCCACCATGCCCATTTATCCAGCCCGCCATGCCTATTTGAACCCGCCCCGCACGCGCCCACCACTGCCCACCTCGCCTCACAGCACGTGCCCGCCCCTGCCTCCCCTCCCCTTGCCACATGCCCATACCCCGGCCCCGTGCGCATGACCAGGCACCATCTTTCCAGCCTGCGCCCAGCACCAGCAGCTTTCAACTGGACCCCTGGTCAAAAAGTTTGAGGACCCCTGGTCTACAGTTTTGTTAAATGAAAATTTGCAGACATAATAGCTAAGTTTATAGTGCCTTACTGGGAGGAAAAAAACTCCCTACAAAACAGAATAACTGACAGTCGTACAGTGTGACTGTGTGTACACACACTACATACTATATACAAATTTGCTATCATATTTTTGTACAAAATTAAAGATCAAAAAGTGCAAACTTAAATAAGTAGAAAACATACTAATTTAGGTGGTAATCTTGTATTGTTCTGGCTCTACCAGAAGAATGGCAAGGAGGTTATTGGGGTTCAGCAGGTGGTATAGTAAACTTTCCCAGTGTTCAAAAGCCAAAATTGCTTTTGAAAGCATGCGAAGATTTCATAGCCTTCAGCTTGTTAAGAAAAGCACAGAGTTTGAAGGGCCAGAGATAATGCGAGAACAAAACCATTTAACTTACTGAAACAGCTTTGTTCCCAGGAAAATGGGGAGGGAATCAGGGTAAATCCTGACAGGCGAGAGAGTGAGTGCAAAGGTATAAAATTAATGGCAAGAGATTTTCTTAGCTTGAGGGAAGGAATTGATGCCTTGCCCCTCAAGGCACCTTTGGAGGCTCACAGGAGCAACCCTGAACTATTCAGAGGACCAATAGGCAAGAGGAATGTACACTTTCTTATCAAAGAATCATAGAATAATAGAGTCAAAAGGGGCCAAGAAGGCCATCAGATTCAATCCTCTGCAGTTGCAAGTCACCAATTTACACCATCCTTCTCAGATGACTGTCCAGTTTATTTTTGAATGTCTATACTGTGGGAGAGCCCACAACCTCCCTAGGTAATTGGTTCCACTGTTGTATTGCTCTGATGGTTATGAATCTTTTCCTGATTTCTAGCCTGAATCTGGTTTGTCACAACTTGAGCTGATTATTCGGTTTCCTACATTTTGGTATGAGCATGTAGAGGGCTTGTTCTTCCTCTCTGTACTTTTACTTGTTCATTGATAATCTACATTATCATCACTGTATTCCACAAACTTTATCATATTTGGCATAACCTGAGGCAGAACGCCTTGATTGGACCAGGCTCCCATGATCACAGCAAATCCTAAACCCACTTTCTTGGGAGTAAACCCCAGAGAACTCAAGAAACCTTATTTTTCAATAAATGTGATAGTATTGATAAATTGATGGTAATATTTCCCTAAACCATGGACAGCATATATTTTTCATTCCCTCACAGGACTTCTTCCATGGAATAGGGCTTAGAAACCATGCCCTGACTTTTGGTAGGATCAAAAGAAGCTCTATGGACTAAATGGGGGACCTCTGCTGGTTGGATTAGGCCTGCAGACAGAAGTTCTCCATCCCTGAACTAAACAATGCAACCACATAATAGTAGTAGTCAATGTCATAAAGAGAGCGAAAATAATGAGCATTAAAGGACACTTCATCAAGAAATGCAAGGTCACTAGATAGTGTCCTGAGAGAGAGGCTTCACCAAAGACCTCTGCAGGTGGGCAGGGTTTATTGGAGCAGGCAATCTTTTAACTGCACTAGTTCCTATCTAACATACTTGAAGAATCTAGCTTCTACATACAAACCAACTATAAAACTTACCTAGCATATTTGAAGATTCAATCAGGTTAGTGTCCAGATCTGTCCAGTACAATCTTCTTTTTGCATAATCAATTGTCAGCCCATTAGCCCGTCCCACATTTGGCACCAATGTACTACGTTCACTACCATCCATGGCAGCTCTATCAATTTTGGGTTTTCCGCCCCATTCTGTCCAGTACATGAACCTACAGATATAGGTCAAATATTTCATATTTCTCTCATACAACAAAAGCAGGGAAATATATTTGAACTATAAAATGTTCACATTTACTATCGACTTTTACTTCATCTATCATTTAATACATACCTGTGCTCAGTAACACTAAAAGTTTAAGTATGAAATATGGCAATTTGGAAGCCTGCAAACACTTAATATACCATGGCTGCATTCCTAGCTATACAGAACATACTTTCAGAAACAATACTAGCACAGAATAAACTATGTTTGCATGGGTCAAGATTTCAAATTGAGTCATTTTATTTGAGTACATTTCATTTCTCTACTGCCCCACAGCCAAAGCTCTCTGAGAGTTATTGCATGTTACCAAACATATCCATGTGTGGTAAATTTCTGTCTACTCTCTTAAATAACATTTTGCTATACAGCCAAATGAACCTAACTCTTGGAACTGACTCCCAGAGATTTCAAGTATCTTGCAATGCAGTCCTAAGAGGGCCTAGAAAAAGCAAAGCAATTCACAATAGCCAGGGCAGGCCTAGCATTTTGCAGGACTTTCCATCTTAATAGATAAATTTACTTTAATATTCTGCCTTGAAAACAATAAGGGGAAATTATCAGTGAACCTGGTTATTAGGGAATTTGAATCAGAAAAAATCCCACAGATAAGAATACCAGACAGTTTAAAAGAGTTCATTGACAACTGCGCCACCACCCTAAAGAAGAAGCAACAATTGGGCAAGACCATTTGGGCCTGGCTAAGCCAAGCCAGGCTTGCAAACAACAACATGCATTTGGGCAAGGAAATAGTGGCCAAGAACAAAAACCAGTTCTAACGATTTTCCTGGTAAACAGATTAAGGAGCTGAACCTACCATGAATGGGACAAACCGTACTAGAGTAGGAAGAACTGAATAGCTAAGTCTCACTACCCTTTCTGGTGCCAATAGTTTCACCAAAAAAGCATTAAGGTGGTCGTATTTTGCTGTCTAGAGAGATTCTTCCACCCAATTGATTCTCTAAGCCCTTGAGGTAGGTTTTATGTCTGTATTTGCCAGCTGGATGTAACAAGAAGAGGTTAGTCAAAATTTGAAACTGGCAGGACAGGTTCCAAAACAGGTCCAGAGAAGATGTGATTAAATACAGGATCAGAGTTGAGGACAGAATACAACAGGGTGTGTACATTATTACCTAATGTGTTGCCCAAGTAGACCCCAATGCTTCTGCAATTGCAAAACCAAAAAGAGCAGAAACGCTTGTATATGGAAGGTGTTGTGAGAGTGTACAAAAGGAGCTCCACCAGCCAGTCTTCTTGCAGAAATAAGTGGTTTTGTTCATTTCAGTGTTTTCTCTGGGATGTGCTACCCTCCTGCACATTAACTGCTTGCTCTATAGTACTGGTGGAACCTACAACTTCCAAAAGGAAATCAGCAGGGCAGAAATGGTCTGCCTTGTTCCACTCTGCCCAGTAAGGCCTGATGTAAACAGCATGTTTTTAAATGCCCTTGGGATGGGTTTGAGGGGTGGAAGCAAGCTAGAAAAACTGTGATTAAGGAGGGATTCCGCAAGAGCACCTCCAAAAGCAAACAGCCTAGCAATTGTGGATATATGGCTCTGCTCTATTGCTTCAGGGTTTTATGTTTTCTACTGACAGGATTTTCTGCAGATGAAACTGGACTGCTGGGGGAGAGGGGGCAGAGTTTTCAACCTGCTGGTAGAGCTCCTCTCTGCCAGTGGCCTTATCCTTCCCACTCTCCTGCTGGCAGATCTAAGGTTAGGATTTCTTTACTGGATAGTTATTGTACTCATGCTTTTTATTCTTATTCTCCAGTATATTGATTTATTAAGTTGCACAAGGTAAGAACAATGCAAACTGGAACTAACAACAATGATTTCTGAGAAGACAGATAACACAGCACTTCAGGATGCAAAATTACTTTTGACAGGCCTAGAAAAATGAAAAAAAAAAAAAAGCAACTCTCTGCTCTAGAAATGCTTGCATTAAAATATTGTAGTATTCTTAACCACTTCAACACATTTCAAGGAAGTGGTAAATGGTTCCTTGAGGGATGGGCCAAATATGGATTTCTTGAAAAGAGATGGTGGTTTGGCCTCTTTTGATAAAGCTGAGACTAGAATCAGAAGATATAAATAATTGTACACCAGTGGCTAACCTTCCATTTTGAGGCAAGGTGATTAAGGGGGTGGTCTCTGGCCAACTTCAGAAACTTTTGAATTATACTGATGATGTGCACTATTCACTTGGATGTTAGGCAAGACTGTGTTTGCCTTGCAAGATTATCTTTGTTGGTTCTTTTTGATCTCTTTGGTGGCCTCCTTTCTAGGCAGGCTGTCTGCGCTGGTAGTTGGAGGCATTGTTTTATATTGATTGTGTACCTAATTGGATGGTTAATTCCAGAAAGCAATTCTGGGAGACTATAGCTCTTGTCTTATGAAGACTCTACTTTGGCATCTTTCAGGCCTCTATTTTGTCTGCCATGCCTCATAATATCTAACCTTTTAACATTAATCACTGGTCACTGATATGCATTTACAATTGAAGTCTGCCTCTTCTTTTCAGCAAATGCAGGTGAAGTAATGACTATTCTGAACCAGTGGTTGGATTTGGCCATAGGCTAAACAAGGAGCATTCAGACAAGATAGAAGTTCTTTTAGTAGGTGACATAAAAATAAAACTTGATCAGGCAATACAAAGTTTTGTATTGCAGTGTTCGCTTTTGATTTAGTAATAAAACTTTATGTCACAAGCCATTGTGGAAATATGCAGCACAAGAAATTTATTTTTTCCAACTGATAGCACTTGGACTTAGTAAATGGATCCCACAATAGAAAATTAAGAGCAAAGTCCACCAGGAAACTGTCCTGTGAAAGTGTTACAAAAACAAGAGTCATGCAAGATTCACCTCTGAATCTAAACTGGAGCAAAGAATGTATGCACAAAATTATTATTTCAGAAAAACAGATTCATCTGTACATAGGTATAGTCCCTGTTAACTACCAGAAAAATGCTGAGATTGATGGCTCTTGTATGTGGCTATTCATTTTCTTTTTAATAATTTGGTCTGGAAAATATGTTTTTAAATTACACAATGAATTGAAGCTTTGCAATCTAGCAGCTTACTTGCTGCTATGTAATTTGTAGTTTTGTTGTTAAATTTGCTGTGCTGCTATGGCATGGGAATGGAAGCAACTCAAACCTTGCTTAATGGACAGGCACTGGTACAACAGGATATGACCACATGTATCAATCTATAACAGTATGTATGGGCCACCTTTCAAGATAATCCTTACAAAACATCTCAAAACAATACATAAAATGCAGAATGCAATAAAAAGTCAGGTTACTTACCTGTAACTGTCGTTCTTTGAGTGGTGAACTGTGCAGGCACACATATATAGCACACATCTGTTGCCGGCCAGAATACCCAAGCTGCAACGGTTTTTGGCGGGGACTCCGCACCCCTCACCCCTGGTGCTATATAAGGCGGAGTACCCACCATTTTCCTCAGTCCCTGGAGACCGGTACATCACCCCCTAGCGGAGCATGCCATTCATCAGAGAAGTCGATAACAGAGACTACCATCCCATCCCTTGCCACTGAGTGGGGTTGGAGGGCGGGTTGTGAGACTGCACAGATGACCACTTGAAGAACGACAGTTACAGGTAACCTGACTTTCTTCTTCGTGGTCTCTGTGCATCACACATAATGAGTGATTAGCAAGCTTCACTCACTGGAGGTGGGTCGGTGTCGTCAGTGAAGAATGGATGATAGGACAGCCCATCCAAAGGAACAATCCTACCTGACCCTTGACATCTAGCCTGTAGTGCTTGGTGAAGGTACAGGGAGTTGTCCATGTGGTTGCTTTACAGATGTCCAGCAGTGGAACGCCTGACGAGAAGGCTGAGGAGGCTGCCATGGCCCTGGTGGAGTGACCCTTGGGTGGAACGCGATCTATCTTGGCCAGTTGGTAAGCTAGTTCAACAGTCTGTACTATCTATTTCAATAGTCTTTGTGCAGAGAGAGGTGCACCCTTATCGGGTTCGGAGTATTTGACGAACAGGTGCTTGGTTTTCCTGAAGCTTTCCGTACGTGACTGGTAGCAAGCTAGATCGGCGCACATCAAGGGAACAAAGAGATCTCTCTATTGGGGTGAATGAGGACGGGAAGAATGCTGGAAGCACGATGTCCTGGTTAACGTGGAATAGTGTGGCCACCTTGGGGAGGAACGCTGGATCAGTACGTAGAACCACTTTTTCCTTGTGGAAATTAAGGTATGGTGGGTCCACACGTAGGGCAGAAAGTTCACCTGCCCTTCTCTCTGAGTTTATAGCAACCAAAAAGGCTACTTTCCAAGATAGCAGTCTTAACTCCATCATTGCGAAGGTTTCAAAGGAGCTTTGGTGAGCGCATGGAGAACTACAGATAGACTCCACGTTGGTACTGATGGACGGATCAGAGGATGGAGATTTTGTAGTCCCTTCAGGAAACGTCAGATGAGTGTGTGGGAAAACACAGATGAGCCCAAGACAGGGCCATGGAAATGCAATATAGCTGCAATATAGACCTTGATAGAAGTGGGTTTAAGTCCAGACTGATACAACGAAAGCAAGTAGGACAGGATATTATCGATGGAAGCTGATTCAGGAGAAAAACGGTTAGCTCCCACAAAAGTGGTGAAACGCTTCCATTTCACCTCATACGATCGACGAGTGGATGGACGAAGAGCGGACTGTAGGATAAAATTGATTTCCTGTCACGATGATGTAGCTTCTGAGGATAGTCGGGTGAGATCTCTCGGTACCGACTGGCATTCTGGCATCAGGACCGAGGAATTTTGTTGAAGCCTGCAGGGATCAACAGAGTTAACTAGCACAGGAGCCACGCGGTGAACTTGAGAGTGCTGAGGCCGGGGTGAAGAATCATTCCCCTCCCCTGCGTAATCAGGTGAAAGATTTGTGGCAGACGGAAGAACGTGCGTCTTGCTAGTCTGGGCGCGGTCGAGAACCAGGTTTAGCGTGGCCACCATGGTGTAATGAGAATTAGCTGTGCTCAGTTCCGGGCAGCCTTCTCCAGAGTACGGGTGATCAACGGGATTGGTGGAAAGGCGTATAGGAATGAATCCGACCAACTCACCAGTAAGTCGTCCCCTAGTGAGTTCGGACCCGTTCCTGCCCTGGAGCAGTAGGTCACATACTTCTAGTTCGACGCTGTTGTGAACAGGTCCAGAGTCAGTGTACCCCACCAGGTAAACAAGTCTCTGCAAACTTGATTGTCCAATTCCCACTCGTGGGTTGACGACATTTTCCTGCTCAAGGTGTCTGCCTCTTGGTTGTGTATTCCCGCCAGATGGATTGCCATTAGCAAAATTCCTCTGGGGATACACCAGTCCCAAATCTGTATGGACAGCTGAGCCAACGGTACTGATTTCGTACCACCCTGCTTGTTCAGGTAAAACACGGTAACCATGTTGTCAGGTGCTACCTGTACCGAACGGTTCCATAACGTGGGTTCAAAAGATCGCAGTGCTTTGAAGACTGCCAGCAGCTCAAGAAAGTTGATGTGAATGAGCCTCTCGTGTGCTTGCCAGGTGCCCTGTGTTCGTAGGTTGGAACAATGTGCTCCCCATCCCGTGAGAGATGCATCAGTATGGAGCGAGATGGAGGGCTGTCACTGGTGAAATGGAATGCCGACTGTGAGATTGTCCGGGTTCATCCACCAAGTCAGCATTTGACAAACTGAAGCGGGAGGAAGAAGTCGCCGTCTTGGGGAATCGCGGAGGGGCTGGAAAACTGCTTTGAACCACAACTGGAGTGGCCACATTCATAGTCTGGCATTCGGAACTCTACAACAGTTGATGCCATATAGCCCAACAGGTTTTGTATGAGCAGTGCCTTGATTCACCCGCTTCTCTAGACCCGATGGGCTACACAACAGAGGTTGTCCATACAGGTGCGTGGCAAAAATGCCAGTGCTCGAACCGAATTGAGTTGTGCTCCTATGAACTCGAAGACCTGTGAAGGAGTGAGACAGGATTTTTCAGTATTAATAAGGAGACCCAAGTCCTCTAGAAGAGGGCATGTAATGCCAACATCTGTAATTAGTCAGTCCCAAGAGAAGGAGACAATAAGCCAATCGTCCAAATATGGGTAAATTGAATACCTCGCTGGCGAAGGTGGGCACATATCGGAGCCATACACTTTGTAAATACCCTGGGGGCTATGGCAAGTCCAAAAGGGAGCACATTATATTCGAAAATGTCAGAAACAACTGTAAACTGGAGGAACCTCCTGTAAAACGGGTGGTTGCCGATATGGAAGTAGGCATCCTTCAGGTCAATGGACGCGAACCAATCTCTCTCTAGCAGGGGAAGGACATTTTGTAAGGTAGTCATACGGAATTTCTTCGTCATAATAAAGGCACTGACGCTCCTTAAATTGAGTATGGGGCGTGAGCCACCATCTCTCTTCGGTACCGTGAAATATCTTGAGTAGAAACCGCAAGGTCCGTCGGAATGGGAGACTTGGCAGATCGCTCCTTTCTGGAGTAACTGAGATACTTCTGCTCTAAGAATTTCCGATGGGGCAGTGTAGAACATCGGACCCAAAGGAGGAATGATATTGAACTCGATTCTGTATCCAGATTCAACCACAGAAAGGATCCATTTATCAGACGTGATGGTCTCCCAAAGAGGGAGTCAGTTTTGCATCCAGCCCCCATAGGGAGGAGGGAGGGGTATAGGAGAAAGAGGATCGGTTCACGGTGCCCGTCAACGTTGCCCTTTATAAGTGGGTTGGCGGCGGCAGCCCTGCAGATATTGGGCCGCCGGTTGCATATGGTTCCGCTGTTGTCGTTGCGGGAATTGTTGTTGACGTGGCTGGTACCGATAGTAAGGTTGGTATCTAGGGTATCGAGATTGCTGCCACTTACGATGGTTTGAGCCCAGGATCTCCATCTTCCTGGCGGTAGCTCAAGCATTATAGATATGCTCGAGCCTGTGGTCCGTCCGATTGTGGAAGAGGCCCGATCCATTGAATGGCATCCCCTTGATCCTTTTCTTGGTCTCTTCTGGGAAGTTACACGAGCGTAGCCAGGCATGTCTTCTGAGAGCAACTGAGCCAACCAGAGTGCAGGAATCGCAGTCGACATGATGGCGGGCTGTGGTGAGCTGCTGGATCGCCGGCTGCACCGCATCTCGAATGAAAACTCGAGCAAGGTCACGTTGTTGCTCTGGAATGGATGAGGTAATCTCATCCAGCTGCTGCATCAGAAAGCATTGATACCTTGCCATCGTCACCTCGTAATTAGAAATTCTCAAGCCCAGACCCATCGCCGCATAAATTCGCCTCGCGATAAGGTCGATCTTTCTTCCTTCCTTGTCCCTAGGGGCCGAGTGCTCCCTATTGTCTCACCCCGGGATGATTCGACCACGATGGAGTTGGGCTTTGGGTGTCTTAAGAGGAAGCAAATGTCTTGCTCTCTGACTTAATACATGGACTCGTATCTCGGCAATGTCGATTGCGGTTGATCGGGAGAGGTCCATGTATCCTCCATAGCCACCCGCAGGGTTGTAATCAGTGGGATGGTGATTCTCGACGACTGTTCCTTCCGGACAATATCGTAGAAATTGTCCTTATTAACATTGGGCTGATGCTCAACCTCGATCTCCAAGGCCCTTGTCAGTCGACCCATAAGCTCACCAAAGGTAGCATAGGACTCTTCGGGCGACCCAGGTCCCTGGGTGGAAATGACTGCTGCAGGAGATGTAGAACAGTCATCCGAGTCCTCGCAGTCTGAGTCATATGGGTAAGGTGGGCCTGAGGATGAATGTGCCGGAGGAGGAGAATGGTGAGAGGTCATCAGCGCTGAAGTAGACGGGGCCTCTGCCCTTAATTGACGAGACCGACGGCCGTCATCCCTTGGCATGTAGTAGCCGTATAGGGGTGGTCCCCAGTACTGAGGCTGCGGTGCCTCCGGTCCTTTGTACAGCATCAGTACCCATGACCTGACGGATTGTCCCAGTGAGCGACGCTGCTGGCCGGGTTCAACCGCCGTAGTCCTCCTGGAAGCCTCCAGGGAGGATGGCATCAGGGTCAGCGAACAGGCCAGCTGATGGCACGGCAAGGACCTTGGGAGAGAGTCACATATCTCTCTGTCCGACATCGACCCATGAATGATCGGTTCGGGTGGATGTAACATAACCGGGTCCACAAGCTCAACTCTCTGTGGGGATCCCAGCGGCGTGACCTGCATCATCTCCCTCGGTGTCAGTGCCGAGGCTGTCAGGACCAATGGTGCCATCTGGACCAACAAGGCGGTTGAATATGAGTCTCTTCGTGGTTTCGGGGTGGGTCTACGTTTCTTAGTAGCCTTGTCCGACTTATCCTTTTTGGCCTTCTTCAGGACCAACAGATCCCTGTGGTCGGAATGCTTCCACTTCTCCTTCTGTTTGAGTAAGGAGTGGAAGGAACAAGAGGTCTCCACGGAAGCAACTCCCCCGGATGGTCGACGGGAGGTTACCATGGAAGGCGCAGCCGACATAGGCTGAGCGGCAAGCTTGTCAGAGGCTAGTAAGGCCTGATCCCAAAGGATCTTTCTCAGTCTGTTCTCTCGATTCTTCCTAGCCTGTTTGGTAAAGGCCAGGCACTGCCTACACTTGTCGGTGCAATGCCTTTCTCCTAGACAAAGGAGGCAGAGCTCGTGTTGGTCCACTGGGGACATTTAAGCCCCACATTTCGAACACGTTTGAAACGCTGCACGCTGAGCCATCGAGATGAGAAGGAAAACAATGAAGGTAAGAGGAAAAAGAGGAAAAATACTAACTATAATATATATATATAACAGTAAAGAAGAAATAAGTAACTGGGAAAACAAGGGAAAAGAATTTGGATTCAACGGGTAAAAACGATTCTAGAACAAACAAGTACAAGAAGACAAGGTAATGGCTCGAGCCAATGCGATCGGCGGTCGAAAGAAGACTGAGGAAAATGGCAGGCACTCTGCCTTATATAGCACCAGTGGGGAGGGGTGTGGAGTTCCCGCCAAAAACCGTTGCAGCTTGGGTATTCTGGCTGGCAACAGGCACTGCGCAGGCAACGTACCCATTATGTGTGATGCATAGAGACCACGAAGAAGAACCAAATGTAACAGAACCAGACAACAGCACCAAAATTATTAATAAAACAATGGTCAGTTAATAATAATGGTATACTTAATCTTTTAGTTAGAGTACCAATCAGGCCTGAGATGCGAAGGATGGAATCCAAAACTCCTAAGGTCTCAATTCAGCCCTGTGGGTTCTTTAGACTGCTATGCCCTTTTCCCCTTACCCAGGGGTCAGCAACCCGTGGCTCCGGAGTCGCACGTGGCTCTTGAACCCCTCTGCTATGGCTCCGTCACTCAAAACACCACCGGCACAGCCGCTGATATGCTCGAAGCTCCACTCAGGAACACAGTGCTAGTTGTAAATCAGCTAGTTAACTAAATCGCTACATTCCTTTGCTAAACAAGCTTCTTGCAGGCTCTCATGTTACAGGAAATGCTGCTGAAAAGATTCTCTTTGTCCCAGTGTAATCGCCTTCATCTGAATGTTAAAAGCTGTGCTTGGGACTTGTCACAATTCACATCACTTGACAGTTTATCTGCTGTTTAACATCTACATGAAACCGCTGGGAGATGTCATCAGGAGGTGTGGGCTACGGAATCATCAGTACGCTGATGATACCCAGCTCTACCTCTCATTTTCCACCAATCCAGGTGAAGCAGTGGCTGTGCTGAACCAGTGCCTGGCCGAGGTAATGGGCTGGATGAGGGCCAATAAACTGAAGCTCAATCCAGACAAGACGGAGGTCCTGTTGGTTGGCGGATTGGGCTTCGGTGAGGGTGAATTGAACCTAGTCCTGAATGGGGTTGCACTCCCTCTTAGGGACAAGATCTGCAGCTTGGGAGTGCTCCTCGACCAAGAGCTTTCACTGGAAGCTCAGGTGACAGCGGTGGCGAGGAGCGCGTTCTTTCAGCTTTGGCTGATCCATCAGCTGTGCCCCTAGCTGGAGTACAACTGCCTGGCGACAGTGACACATGCGTTGGTGACTTCCCGCCTTGACTTCTGTAACGCGCTCTACGTGGGGCTACCCTTGAGGACGGTCCGGATACTTCAATTGGTTCAAAATAGAGCTTCCAGGCTGCTGACGGGGACTGGGCATTATGTTCACATGACTCCAGTCCCCTGTCAGCTTCATTGGCTTCCCATTGAAGTCCAGGCCCAATTCAAGGTGTTGGTGATGACCTATAAAGCCCTAAACGGCTTGGGTCCTGGTTACCTGAAGGAGTGCTTACGTCCATATATGCCCGCCCGCCCCTTGAGATCAGCGGGAGAGGCCCTTCTCCGGGAACCTTCCCTGAAGGACATTAGGAGAGTAAGTACTCGGAGGAGGGCTTTCTCTGCGGTGGCACCCAATCTATGGAATGCACTCCCCAGAGAGGTCCGCCTGGCGCCCTCGTTATTTGTTTTTTGGTGCCAGGGGAAGACCTTTTTATTCAAATGTCATTTTAATTGTTAATGATATTTATTTATTTTATTTGTGGGCCAGGGCGACTTGTTTTATACTGTTAACTTGTTTTATATTGTTAATTTATAGTATTTTAATTGATTTATTTGTAAGCCACCCCGAGGCTTCGGCGAATGGGACGGCATAGAAATTTTCTAAATAAATAAATAAATAATCAGTCACTAAACCCACCTATTTCTGCAACAGGCGATTTACTGAGCTTTCCCCCCCCTCCAACCATGGATAAATCCAAAGAAAAGAAAAGTTTAATGGTACGTGGGTAGATTCATTTGCTTTTACTGCTGACAAACTTATGGAGTTTGCTGTTTAATGCATGCAGCCCTTTAGCACTGACTTTGACTCTGCAGGAAGCTGTTCTCCTATTCAAAATATATGAAAGGAATCCTACTAGTTTATAATGTAAGATTAAAAATAACAGTTTTTAAGTGACTGAACAAGAGCTGCAGCTAAATCATAATGAAGATATAGATCTACTTCTTTGTTTTAAGAAGATTCTTATAAAAATTCCAGCAACATTATTACATTGGGAGAGGGGTGTTTGTTCAATATTTCACCACGTGATAAAAGGATGAGGGCACACAGAAGCAGACAGCATTTTTGGTTTGCTGCAGGTGGCATGTTTGGTTTGCCGCTAGTGGGTAATATAAGTTCGGCTTTTTATTTCATAAATACGATGAGGACTCAGATAGACATTGAGTATTTTATTTGAAAGTAACTTTCAACCCACCGTCTTTTTTTCGGAGTTCAAAATGTTTTTGTTGCATGCAGAAATAAAAATTTGTTTTCTCTGTAGCAGTTCATTGATTTCATAAATGCAACACACTATAGTTTTTTTATACATAGCATAAAGGTAAAAAAACTATATATGCAGTGTTATCTTCATTTCAAGATGTCAAAATGGTTTTGCGGCTCCTGGTGTTTTCTTTTCTGTGGGAAATGGGTCCAAATGGCTCTTTGAGTGTTAAAGGTTGCTTACCCCTACCCCTACCACTAAACATATGAGTATCCATGCTTTTCTATGTCCTCCCTCCCACCAATATTCTAAAATTTTAAAATGCCTCTTCTAAGGCTTACTTATTCACAGCAAGTATCCAACATGCTTCCATTTTTAAAATTTCTTCTTGCCTAATTTTGCCTTCAGCCCTGCCCACCAGTGGGATGCTGCTCCCAAGAACTTTGCCAAAACAAAATTAGGCCCTTGGGCTGAAAGAGATTCAACACCCTTGCTTTAATAAACCCCTTAAATCCCTCCCTTCTTGGGTTTCATTATCACTCAGTTTATCATCTAATCTGCTTTCTTGCAATTATTCATTGGGTCTGAATGCTTTTGGGGATGAGCATATTCTGTTCTTTGAGGCTTATCAGGGTTTCCTCAATGAGGGAACAAGTAAGTAAGCTTTTCTCAAAGAGAACTTGCCTTTTGTTTGTGGCAAAAGCTTTTTGTTCCTTGGTGCACTGCAAGAAAGGATGCACTCTTAACTGATATAATTAAAAAAAGGATAAGTTGCCTGACCAACAATATATAGGAATTAAGAATTTGCTGGAAAGTTTGGGAATCCCTGGCTATACCAACAACCTAGCAGAACAGCCAGTGTTTGTTCTTCAAACCTTAATAAACTAAATTCAGCATTTGTTTTAATTGCTCAACACACCAAAGAAAGCAAACAGCTCACCCTTCAGCTGGATCCAATGCCAATGCCCGAGGACTGTCCAAATCTTTCCACACTAGAACTTGGCGATGCTGCCCATCTAACCTTGACACTTCAATGCGATTTGTTCCTGTATCAGCCCAATACAGGTTCTTCCCTAGCCAATCAACAGCCATGCCTTCTGGATAATCCAGGCCAAACTCAACCACATGTTCCAGGGCACTGCCATTCATGAATGCTCTGCTGATGGTCTTGTGGCCAAGGGAAGAGGAAAACAGTACATGTGAATATTCAGAAACTAGTATGATCTATTAGCACATTTAGCAAAACATCTCAAGTGGATTAATGCAACATTCCCTTTGATCAAGTTGCTTGCTCCCTGCATTGATCTATAAAACTAATACTGATCATTATATATATTTTATACATGGGATCTCACCCCAGCTTCATCTCAGAAGCATAATTACCTGCCAATTTAAAAGTAAGTTTTTTAAGCCAGTTTCAGAAAAAATGGGCATGTATCCCCTTTGTACTTGCAGGACAGTCCAACTTATCACCTTGAGGTCAACTGCTTTCTCTTTTGTCTAGTCAGTCAGGGCTCAGGCAGTAATGCCAATTGAGTAATATAAATGTTTCTGGGATTTTCCACACATGCAAAAAGTTTTTGTTCTTGTGTGCCATCAAGATATTTCCACGTATAGAGATCCCATGAATGAATGTCCTCAAATACACCCTGTCTTTGACAGCTGTGCTCAACCTTTGTAAACTTAGGGCTGTGACTTCCTTTACGGAATCAAGCCATTTTTTTCCTTCTGCCTTTGACCTTCCCTAGCATTATTGCCTTCCCCAGGGAATCTTGCCTTCTCTTGATTTTCCCAAAGTTTGACTGCTCCCGTTTTGTCACTTTTGCTCCCAGAGAAAGTTCTGACTTGATTTGATCAAGGACCCACTTGTTCATTTTTCTGTTGGTCTGGGTTATTCAACAAAGCTTTCTTCCAGCACCATGTTTTGAACACATCAATTTTCTTCCTGATAGATCAGGAATACAGTAGTGTGGATTATCTTGGCCTTGGTCTCCAGTGAAACATCTTACACTTGATTATCTTTTCTGATTCCTTCACTGCTGCTCTCCCAAGTCTCAGTCTTGTAATCCCTTGGCTGTAGTCTGTGCTGTGTTGATTGAGTCAAGATAAGAGATTCAACAACAACAACTGATTCTGAAGGCAGCAAGTATGCAGATTCTCCATCTTCAACTTCCAATTAGCCACCTGGTGATGTACATCTGGTCTACAAGCAACTGCCTGATGTATTTGCAATATACTGTTGTTAATTATAGGGTGGAATATATCAGGCAGTTCTGGTGTAGATGTAATCCCTTCCTTGGCAGAAGGGAGCTACAAAGGTATATGGGGCTGCCACACTCTGAGGGGAGTAGAGTAGCAGATGGATAGAGTCCTTCAGCACTGAACCAATCCCCTTTCCCTAAAAGAACCAACTTGGGCTGATTCTGAAACTGTCCAACCTGATAAAACTCCCTTCAACATCAATACAATAAAATCTCTGTACTGTATTTTAGGCCATGACTCTAATCACTCTATGATTACATTACCTTTAAAGAGATGTCTGTCCAATATATGCGATTGTCACTGACATCAAAATCCAGAGCAGAAGCTTCTTTAACTCCTGTTAGTGGAATGGCAACATTATTGTTGTTAGTTTCCAGAGAGATTCGCCTGATATCTGCTCTGCGGGAAAACAGCAGGAAAGCTTCTGGAACTATGCAAGTTTTCATGTCACTTATCAGTTCCAACCCAATGGGACAGGCACAACGCAAACCCTGAGGCCTGTACAGGCAAAGGTGACTGCAACCCCCATTGGACTCTGCACAGGGATTTGTACCTGAGGAAACATAAACAACATTAATTAAAATATTTCTCTGTTGTGAAGTGGCATCAACACAATTTTGGCCTCAAGAATTATTAGCTCTTCCTTCAATGCTTCCCAGAATTGCTACACTGAAGAGAACAGACATGATCTGCAAAGTCACATTAAACCTATATATCAGGACAAATAAATATATGGATATTTGGGGTGTCTTTGTTGAATTATAGCCATTTTTTTAACAATAGCATATATACTAACATGTATGTATGTATCCAGTGCTGTGGATTTTTTTCTTTTTCAAATTATTATTCAAATACTACATTCTTTTTCTTTCCTTTCTGCTTCCTTTCTTATGGTGTGGTTTGGTCATTTTTGTATTGCACAATTTTTAAAAAATTAAATGTATGTTCCTGGACTGGACAGCTTCAGATTGCAGGTGAAAATTGATTCCTAAGCACTTCTTTATATGATAACTGCAATGTTCCATTATGATTATGGTATAATACATTTTATAAAACTAGAGACAGCCACTGATGTGGTACTCAGTGGCTGAGTACTTAAAATTACTTATTTTTTCTTAAATAGTAGGAGTACTAAGATGACCCTTATACATATTTAAGATGTACTGAAATTAAATAAAAATAAATAAATCCAACTGAAATCCAATTATCAATTATATAGTGAGTTAGGAATATGCAAAAGTGTATCTCTTTTGTTTTGTCCCAACATTGTCCTGATACTTTACACATCTAACTCAATTTAAATATCACTGCTACTTTCACAAGAGAAAATGAATATACAAAAACTCCTTATATTCAGGCAGTTTACAAGCACTGGTAACAAAAGAAATAAAGTGGAGCCTTTGACACTATCAAGTTAGCTAAGTGCATTGGTGTGGGGAATAATTTTCCACTCAACCCTACTTACAAAATTTTGCACACCACTCCATACTTAGTAGTGCTACATAAAGCAAACAATAACTAAATACAGTCGTTCTATTTAGGCCTGAAAGATGTGCAAATAAGTTATTCTCTGTAGGTGGTTCATCTGACTTGCTGGGAAGAGTACTCATTCATTCTGGATAGGGTCATTATTTCCTTCTCAATAACTGAAGTCACACCTTGGGTCTCTAAAAACTGTCCCTGTCTTAGATGTGCCTAGGTAAAGATCTGTGTCAGGAAATGTCTTTCACTACAGATAAAAATGGTTCATCACCAGTATTTGGTCGAGTTTTCTTTTCTAATGATTAATAATCTGATAAAATCAGTGTTATGATTTTTTCTATGAAAAAATTGCTATTCATAATTATTTTATGTTACCTTTGTTCTCTTTCATTTGTTATTATTTCATAGAGAATACACACATATATTGCAGGTAAATATCCACTTAAAATATTCAAGACATGAACTAGAAACATGGCTCAATTTGATCAGCAACATGTACAATCAATGCCCACCACTTAAACAATACTTAATTCTGGCTGAACTGAGAAAGGCAGGTTACTCACCTGTTAACTGTTGTTCTTCGAGTGGCCATCTGTGCATTCACACATTATTGGAACTGCGCCTGTGCAGTGCCTGTTGCCGGGAAGATTAAACAGCTTTTAACAGTTTTGGCAGGAACTCTGCACCCTCCCAACTCCTAGTATAAAGGGGCGGAGTGCCCGCCATTTCCCCAGTCAGCTGGAGACCGTCCTTTCGTCCCCAAGTGGAGAGACTCAGAAATGAATTTGACTCATAGAGAAAAAATACTAGCAAGACAGATAAAGAATGGAAGTATACATATAATATGTATACCCAAGACAAAAACATATACACAATATATGTGCATACACATTATCATATTGGGAAAAACAGAGTAAATGAATAAGCTAAACAAATGCCCAGTCACCAACACCAAGTGGGGCCAGTGGGCGGGTTGTGTAAATGCACAGATGGCCACTCGAAGAACAACAGTTACAGGTGAGTAACCTGCCTTTCTTCATTGTGGCCTCTGTGCATCACACATTATGGGTGACTAGTAAGCTTACCACACTCAGAGGTGGGATGGTGTTGTCACTGGAGAACTGAAGTGAGGATAAAGGAGCAGTCCTGTCTGGCCCTGATGTCTAAGCTGTAGTGCCTTGCAAAGGTGGACGGGGTGGACCACGTAGCCGCTCTGCAGATGTCTTGTAGGGGAATCCATGCTGGGAGAGCTGAGAAAGAAGCAACAGCTCTGGTGGAATGTCCCCTTGGAGAACAAGGCAGGTCCAAGTTGGAAAGACGATAGGCTAGTTGAATTGTCTTTGAAAGTCTCTGAGAACTGACTGGGAGGCCCCTGTCATGTACAGAGCATTTGATGAAGAGTTGCTTAGACTTTCTGAATGATTTGGTCCAACATTGATAGAAAGCTAGGCATCGACGAACAAGTAGAGTATATACAGGAATCGTTTGATTGGTATCCATGGAGCCAGATAAAAGGCTGGCAGAACAATGTCTTGGTTCAGATGAAAAGAAGTTGCAACTTTAGGCAGGAAACATGGATTGGTGCGAAAAATGCCTTTTCCTTATGAAAATTAAGGTATGGAGGATCGATGCGGAGAGCACACAGTGCACTGGCTCTTCCAGCCAAAGTAACCGCTACTAAGAAGGCAGTTTTCCACAAGAGGAGATGAAGGTCAGTGTAGCCAGTGGCTCAAAAGGGGGTTTGATAAGAGCTTGAAGAACAACAGAGAGGCTCCAAGTTGGGACTACTGTTTGGGTTGGTGGGTGGAGATTTTGCAGATCCCGGAGAATTCAATGGACAAGATAATGAGAGAAAACAGTTGAGTCTCTGATGCATCCTCTAAAATGTGAGATAGCAGCAATGTACACCTCAACAGAGGATGGTTTAAGAACTCCTTGGTGAAGTGAGAGTAAAAAGTGTAGGATATTGTCAATATGGTGGCTGATTGAGAATGGAAATGATGTTAAGTAGCAAACGAAGTGGAGCGTTTCCATTTGGCACTATAGGAACGATGTGTGGCCGGTCATAGTGCAGACTGGAGAATAAACTGAATGTCAGGATGAAAATTCATCGGATTCAAGGAAGGCATAGGTACTGATGAAGGTGGAGGCAATACAGGTGCAGAGAAAGACAGTGCTGAGGACGTAGGCAGAGAGAATGACATCAAGCCCGAGGGCAAGAGATGAGATGAATCTGAGGAAAATGTCGGTCCCGAAGTAGAAGAGAGTGTCAATGGCCAAGCCAAGCTGTGAAGTTCAGGGACCGTAGATCTGGATGTTGAATGGCACTGTGTTGTTGAGTGAGAAGATGAGGAACTTGAGGTAAGTGGAAGAAATGGTTGCAAGATAGTTGGAGAAGAGTGGGAAACCAAGGCTGTCAGGGCCACCATGGAGTGACAAGAATTCTGCAAGCAGCATCCTGGTGAATCTTGACAATCATCTTTGCTATTAATGGTATTGGCAGGAAGGTGCAGAAGAGTTTGTTCTCCCACGATACCTTGAGGGCACCCCCCATCAAGTCCATTCCTATTCCCGCTCAGGAACAATACATTGGGCAGACAGTGTTGTTGCAGGTCGCAATCAAGCCTATGTCAGGTGTGCCCCAATACCGGAACAGGCAAAGGCAGATCTATTGATCCAGTTCCCACTCATGATTCGACGACATATATCTGCTCAGGGTATTGGCTTCTTTGTTGTCAGTACCCGCAAGATGTACAGCATGTAGAACTATTTTGTGCAAGACGTACTAGTTCCATATGTGAATGGTGAGATTCGCTAGCAGCATCGACGTCGTGCTTCCTTGTTTATACAGATAAAAAACAGTCATCATAATGTCAGACACAACGTGGATCATATGACCCTGGAAGATGGGTTGAAAGAAGCAGAGCACTTTGAAGACTGCTAGCAATTCGAGGAAATTGATGTGTCTGGTAGACTCGTGACTGTGCCAGGTGCCCTGGGTGAGAAGGGACATACAATGGGCCTCCCATTCAGTCAGGGAAATGTCGGCATAGATGGTAATCATCGGGTGAGACAGACGGAATAAGACTCCACAGAAAAGATTGGAATTGATCATCTACCAATATAGGGTGCAGAGAACTGTGCACAGGGGTCGGAGCACTAGGCTGGGTCGATCGCGGTCCAGGTGGAAAATGTGATTGAACCAAAGCTGTAAAGGTCTCATTTGCAATCTTGCGTCTGGAACCACCACCACCGTGGACGCCATATGTCCGAGTATTTGTTGAATGGAGTGTACAGAAGTGTCCTGACTTGTAATGATGTTCCGGATGGAGGAAATCAATCTCTCTTGTCGGTCCTGAGTTAGGAAGGCTTGAGTGCGTATCGAGTCCAGATGTGCTCTGATTAAGTCAATAACCTGAGAAGGAACAGGACAAGAGACAACAGGAACAAGACACGATTTTTCAGTATTAATGCATAGTCCCAAACTATCCAGGAGGGAGCAGGTTGTATGAATGGAGGCTAAGAGCTTGCCCTTAGAAGAGGAAACTACAAGCCAATTGTCCAAGAAAGGGTAAACGTGGATACTCTGAAGGCAAAGGTGGGCACAAATGGGAGCCATGCACTCTGTGGATATTTGTGGAGCAGTAGCAAGGGCGAAGGGGAGCACATTCTACCTGAAGATGTTGGAACTGACAGTGAATGGAAGGAGGCGCCTATGAGCAGGATGGATGGTAATATGAAAATAGGCATCCTTTTAGTCCAAGGATGCGAACCAATCTTCTCTCCTGAGCAATGGAGGAATGTTCTGAAGTGTAGTCTTTCAGAATTTTTTGGGTTTAATGAATTTATTGATGCCACGTAAGTCCAATACTGGGTGTAGTCCACCATCACACTTTGATATGGTAAAGTACTTAGGAGTAGAAACCATGCAGTCCTTCAAAGCAGCTAACTTGACGAACTGCACCCTTATGAAGCAACTGAGATACCTCATCCCGAAGTGTCGGGGAGGCTGCCGTATAATGGATTGCTCCAACTGGTAGAACAGTCTCAAACGCGATTTTGTATCTGTGCTCTACAATGGCAAGAACCCACTTCTCAGATGTGATGAACTCCCAGATGGGGAATTGACTTTGTAGTCAATTCCCAAAAGGAAGAGGGGAAGGTGGGTTGGAGGTAAGAGGAGAGGTTTGCACATGTCCTCAGTGAGGGGTTTGTCAGTGTCACGCCAGCGCCTGGGCTGTTGGAATCGAGGCGCATTCTGCCAACAGTTGCATTGCTGCCTTTGACCTTACTGCTGGCGCCCAAAAGGGTATGGTGGTTGGTAAGGCTGGTAGCAGCATTGAGATCTGCCCCAAGGCCATTTACATCTCTGTTGGGATGGAGTCTCCATACGTTGCACCGTAAGATGGGTCTTCTGGATGTTTTCCAGCTTGTCACCCGTTCTCACATTAAACAGGCTAAAACCGTTGAATGGCATGTTCCCTACACACTGCTTGGTTTCCTGAGGAAGATTCCCAGATATTAACCAGGCATGTCTGCGAAGTGTGATGGCACTGACGAGACCTTGAGAATCACAAACAACATGGTGTTTCACTGTGTTAAGTTGTTGCCAAGAGCTGCATCACCTCCCCGATGAATAGACGGGCCAGTTCTTTTTGTTGGTCCAGGAAGAATGCAGTGAGGGACTCAACCTTCTGCCAGAGAAAGAATTGATAACGGGCCACGGTGGCCTCATAGTTAAAGTTGTGAAGACCAAGTTCCATGGTGGCATAGATGCAGTGAGACAGCATGTCGATTTTCCCACCCTCTTTATCCACTGGAGTGGAATGCTTCTTATTTTGATGTTCCTGAGAAAATCTGATGACAATCGAATTCAGTTGCAGGTGTTTCAACAGGAAAGGGATATCCCGTTCCTGAACTTTGTACATCTCTTCAAGGAGTCTGGAGGTAGAATGAGGATGGTTAGGCAGCTTCCAGATATCAGTCATTGCCTGCTTGAGGGTAGTAATTAACGGCAGGGCAATAGATGAGGAGTCTTCCTTATGGACGATGTCAAAGATATTGTCCTGGCTCGGATCAATACATTGCTGAATGTCAATCTCCAGAGACTTGGACATGCGGGAGAGTAACTCAAAGAATGTTCCCTGAGAATCACCCGAAGACCCAGGGCCCTGGGTAGAGATGACCACATATGCAGATGTCAACACCTCTTTAGAATCGTCTGAGTCCAAATCCAAAATGTAGGGTGGACTAGAAGAGGAGTCTCCAGAAGACATAGAGGGGTCAGCGAGAGCTGCAGATGTCAAGAGTGCATCTCTCGACATGTTGTGGTGTAGAGTGGTGAAGACATGGTATCGGACGCAGGTAGTACCCTTACGGGGGATAGTAGTCCCATGGATAAGTTTGATCCAAGTGATCGGGATCGAATTCCCCATAAGGAAGGGGAACCCAATGCTGTGATGGCTGAGGAGCCGAAGGTGGAGACGGTAAGAACGAGGGGTGTTGAGGCACCCTTGGAGATCCCTCCGGAGATAAATGAACCGCAGGCATAGGTGTTGGAGGTCTAACAAGCAGGTCGAGTTCCGGTCAAGGAGAAGATTCACGGATCTCTCCATCGGACATAGAGCCTCTTACCGTGGCATCTGGACTGAAGTGAGGCTAAGTCGTAACCCTTGGAGGTGATGATGGAGGGGTCACCTGCATCAAGGACTGATGGCCCAAGGATTCAATCGGGACCAAGTTTGGGACCAAGGTCAGGATGGAGGTTGGCACCGAGCATGGCGGCTTGTCATGTTTCTTATGCCGATGCTCGGGCTTATCGTGCTTGTCCTTTTTGGATCGTTTGGACTTTGAGAAGTCATCAGATCCTATATGCTTCCTCTTCTCCTTCTGCTTAGAGGAGTGCTTTCCATCCTTGGCAATCGAACCACCTTCAGATGGTTTAGCGGATGAGGATTTAGATGGTCCCACAGCTGCAGAGGAGCTGACCTCAGCCGAGACCTGCTTCATGGCGACCAGGGCTTGGTCCCATAATATCTTGTGCAGCTTGTTCTCGTGGTTCTTCTGTGCCTGTCTTGTGAAAGACTGGCAATAGCCACACTTATCATTCCTGTGGCCTTCCTCAAGACAGAGGAGGCACAGGTCATGAGGATCAGTGGGGGCCATTTTAGCCCCACACTGGGAGCACTTATGAAAAGCCGCCCGCTGCAACATCGAGAGAATAAGAAGAGGACACAGTGGGCATATAACTGGAAGAAGAAGAGTAAAGAAGGCTTTTAAAATATATTTTTATAGTTTTGAAGGGGGAGGGGGAAGGGGGTTAGAAAAAGCAACAGAAAGTAATAAGAACGGGGTGAACTGGGACAGAATAACTGTATGCGAAAAAGCAGAATGAACACAAAAAGGAGTTCCTTAACCAGATCTAGCAGAACAGCAACAGCAAAAAGATCCCAAGGCACTGCAAACGGTGGTCGCAAGCAGACTGGGGAAAGGGCAGGCACTCCACCCCTTTATACTAGGAAGGGGGAGGGTGCGGAGTTCCCACCAAAACCTTTAAAAGCTGTTTAATCTTCTGGCGACAGGCACTGAGCAGGTGCAGCACCCATAATGTGTAATGCACAGAGACCACGATGAAGAACATTCATTTCTTCATGGATATATTCAAGTCTCAATCTCTCACTTCATGTCAGGAGTACTGAATTTGAACAGGCCTATAAGCCAAATCCAGCCTGCTTGAAATCTCCATCTGGTTCTTTGGGTTTCCCAGAGAACAGTGCTTCCTTCATCTGCTCCCCCCTTTTTCCACAACTGATGGTTTCCCAGCATTGTAGAACACTGAACACCATCTTTTAATGCTTGGTTATTGGCAGCAAACCTAAATGTGGCCCCCATGAGTGTCTCCAAAACTGAACTTGCTTCTAAGGTTGAAGTAGATTCAACACCTTGCTTTAAATGGTAACTAAAATATAGGGATACTTCTATTTGGATTTCTCTCTTTCCAACTTCTTAGAAAAACAGCCTCTGGCTTTATAATGTACAGTTCAGATTTTTAAGCCACTCACCAATTATCTGGTGGACATTTGTAGCCTTCAGACCCATGAGGTCAGGTAACTGGTCGATGATGATCTCCCTTTCTGCTGTCCGTTTATGGACTCGCTCAATGCTTCGCCTTTGCCAGTCTGTCCAATAAATATAGTCCCCCAATAGCGTGAAACCAAAAATGTGAGGCAACTTGTCCTCCACAAGGACTTTCCTACTTGTTCCATCGGTGTTCATGACCTTAATAGGTACAAAAACACACCATGAATACATGAGATGGGCTTCAGTGAAAGAATGCAACTTCTTTATCTACAAAAGCAGGTTACTTACCAGTAACTGTCATTCTTCAAATGTTCTTCTGTGTACTCATACATGTGGGCACTGCCACACAGTGCAAGGCCTGGGTCAGAGGGACACTCCCAAAACTAAGTGTCATGGAGTGGGCAGGAGCTCCCCTACCCTTCTGGGGCCTTGGATAAGAAGGCGGGGGGGGGGGCAGCTCCTGGCCACTTCCTCAGTTGTCTTGGAGACCACAATGCTTCCAGGTGGCCAAACAGGGGGTGCAAGGTAGGGAGAAGTGGGCATGACTATCTGATGACAATCAGCAGGGCAGAGGGCAGGTTGTGTGAATGCACAGATGACCACACAAGAACATTTACAGGTAAGCAACCTGCCTTTCTTCTTCATAGTCAATGTCCATCACACATGTGGGCAACTAGTAAGCCTATCCTTCAGGAGGAGCTGTCGTCATTGCAAGACAACTGAGAGGACTACCCATCCGAAACTGCATTCCTGTCTTGCATGTATGTTGAGCCTGTAGTGCTGGACAAAGGTTGATGATATGAACCACGTGGTGGCTTTGCAGATGTTGTGGAGAGGGATTCCAACCAGGGAAGCAGCACTTGTAGCCTGTGTTCACATGAAGTGTGCACAAGGGCATGTGGGAAGGCCAAGCCCTGCCATCTTGTAGGAAAGAGAGATGGTTCTGATATCCACTTGGAAAGTCTCTGGGGTGAGATGGCATTCCTCTTGGTCTGGCCATTGTAGCAGATGAAAAGACGGTTTGTGCAGTGGAGCTATTCTGTGTGCAATTTGTAGAAGGAAAGGGCTCTGCAGACGTTCAGACAGTGGAACAATGCCACTACAGTGAGTGGATGGGCTCAGGAAGAAGGCTGGGACAACAATGTCTGGGTTCATGTGGAAGATGGAGGTGACTGAGCCAGAACTGCAGGATTGTGCAGAGAACGACCTTGTCCTTGTGGAAGATGAGGTATGGGGCGTCGACCCTAAGACTGGTCAGTTCACTTGTGCACTAAGCTGAGGTGACCACAACAGGAAATGCTGTTAGGGTCATGAAGGGGAGGTCCTTGTGAATGTTGAGAAAATGGGAGTGTGGCCTCAATCAGGGTGGTGGGATTGTGGAGGAAGGCAGGAAGAAACATGTCCTGGTTGGAATGGAAAGGTCACCTTAGGAGCAGAGTGGGTCTGGGTGTAGGATGATCTTGTTCCTGTGCAATGTGGTAACGGGAACATTGATTTGAAGAGTAGCTAGTTCGCTAGCACGGTGGGCAGATGTGATGGCCACAAGGAACACAGTCTTCCAGCAGAGAAGGCAGAGGTCTAATGTAGCCATGGGTTAGAAGAGGCTCTTGATGAGGGATTATAGAACCACAGAGGGACTGCAAGAAGGAGTGCAGGCCTGGATTGGGGGGGTGGGGGAGGTGAGGTTGCAAAGGTCCCTGAGAAAGTGGTGTGCCAGGGGGTGTGCAAAGAGATCCCTGAGAAAGTGGTGTGCCAGGGGGTGTGCAAAGATATCCCTTGCATGGAGGGTGGAAGTGCGAAATGGCTGCTAGATGAACCCTTAGGAAAGAGAGGCTGGTGCCCGCAAGGAAGGAGGTCTGTATGTAGGCTAGGATGTGCTCAATGGTAACAGAAGAGGAGTTAAGGCCCTGGGTTCTAGTGGAAGTGACAAGGGCTTTTTTCACCAGATAGGACCTGCAGGTGGAGGACTTGAATGCAGCCTAGAGAATGTAGGTGACTGCTGGGGTAATGGAGCTGTAACGGTCTGTTAGATTGTGATCCTCCAAGCCGTCAGATAGAGGGTCCTGATATCAGGATATAGCACCCTGCCCCCTTCCTGGGACAGGAGGTTGTGCTGTAGAGGGAGCTGGAGGAATATATGCTTGGATAGGTGGAGGAGGAGCAGGAGGAGAAGGAGCCAAGGCTGTCTTGGCCACCAGGGGGTCATCAGAATGCAGCTAGTCATATTCCTCTGAGCCTTAGTCGCTACTGTGGTGATCAGGGCAAAGGAGGGAAGGCATAGAACAACACTCTTTCCCATTTCAGGATAAAGAGGTCTCCCATGGATCCCTTGACCTGTCCCACCCTGGAGCAGAAGAGATTGCATGTTTCATTCTGGGGGTGGTGAAGCAATCCACCTCAGGATGCCCCTGTTTCTCGCAGTGTTTGCTAAATATGCAGGCTTCCAGTTCCCACTCATGTGGAGTGGAGGAGGATTGACTCAGAGAATCCACCAGGGTGTTTAGGTGATCTGCAATGTCGAAGGCAGTGATAGTGATGCCCCTCTCAATGCACCAGTCCTAGATGGCAGATGTGAGGGCTGAAAGACGGGCAGAGTGGTAGAACCTCCTGCACCCACCTTTTTTGTTCAGATAGTACATGACAGTGGTGTTGTCTGTAGCCATCTGAATGTGGCACCCTCTCAAAATGCCCTGGAAGGAAGTGAGGACATCGCAAACTGCTAGCATTTCCAGCAGAGTGATGTGGAGACCAACCGCATCTGGCTCTCAGTAGCCCTGGGCACACATGTCTATGCAGTGAGAGTCCCAGCCTGTTTGAAGCATCTGTTGTGATGGTGGTGGAGGGCTATAGGAGGAAGAAGGGCATGCCGGTGGTGAGGTTGGTGGTGGTGCCCCACCAGCAGTGGTCAGGACTGCCACTGGAGTGGTGACAGGAGGGTGGTATGGGAATCTTCATCCACTGTGAAGGCTTCCATGAACCATACTTGGAGGGACCTCATATGAAGGCATGTGAGCTGGAGCACTGAGCCTGTGTCAGTCATGAGGCCCAGCAGCCTTTGGATGGTGCAATGGAGTGTGCTGTGATCCTGATGAACATGACCAATGAGATGAGAGTCTCTGCCTGTGGTTGTAGAAGGAAAGCCTTGGCATGGATAGAGTCCAGGCAAACCCCTATGAAGAGAATGGACTGTATGGGAGGAAAGAACAGATTTGGCATGGTTTGTGAGAAGTTCCAGGTCCTGCAGAAAGCAACAAGTGGTATGCAGCCTGCACAGGAGGTCCTCCCTAGAGGGGGCTGCTAGGAGCCAGTCATTCAAGTAGGGGATTATCTGGACGCCCTGGAGCCTATCAGCATAGAACACCACCACGTGTTCTGTGAAGATGCAGAGTGGGGAGCCTGGCCGAAAGGGAGGACAGAGAATTGGAAGTCTTCCTGACCTAATTGAAAGTGTAGGAAATGTCTGTGATTCAGATGAATAGTGACATGGAAGTAGGCATCCTTCAGGTCGATGGAGGTGAACCGGTTGAGTAGGGGAAGGATGTCTTGAAGTGTTACCATTCCGAATCTCTTGGGGGTGAAAAACTTGTGGACACCTCTTAGATCCAGGATTGACCTAGGCTTCCATCATGCTTAGGCTAAGTTATCTGGAGAAGAAGCCTTTGCGTGTCCCAAGTGGAGATGTGCTCCATTGCCCCTTTGGCTGGAAGGGCCTGAACTTCCACTGTGAGGGTGGGAGAGGGTGGCGTAGTTTTAACATGGCCTAGGGATGGAAGAACATCTTCCGGAAGAAATTCTATCCTGTATCCCTGTGGATGAAGGAGAGAACCTAAGAATCAAAAGTGATGTTCTGCCAAGCTGGGAGGATCTCAGCCAGGTAGAATGTGAAGTTGGGTGGTGGTGGTGGTGCTGGACTGGGGCTGCTTGGACCAGAGCATCAGTGCCTGTGCCTGGTGTCTTGACACTTAGGTGGAAGCTGTTGGCGGGGCTGAGAGTCCAGTTTTCTGTTGGCAGGTAGAACTCAAGGGCATGTGCCACACTCAGGAAAGCAGCAATGGTTGGGGGCTGCAGGACTTTCCTGCCACCTTCTTTGCTGTTCTGCCCAGGCCCCATACATTTGGCAGTGGCACATGCCTTGTGGGGGGAGTCCATATTTCCATCAGTACGGGCATTAAAAAATCCTTCCCTGCCAAAGGGCAGGTCCCCAGTGTGGGCCCTTGTCTATGGGGGGAGAAAGGCAGAGCAGAGCCATGTATGGTGGCACAGGGCTATGGCACTCGTCATAGTTTTGCTGTCGCAGTTGGCATGATGTCAAGCTGCCTCAAGGTAGAACCTGAAGATGTTTTCTTCTGTGTGAATAAGGTGGACAGCATCACGGAGGCAATCTGGTATTTCTGCCATAACTCCCATCTTTTCCCAGAGGAAAAGCTAGTACCAGGCTATAGTTGCCTCATACTTGGTGACCCGGAAGTCAAGGGCGGCAGGTGCGTAAACCTCCTTGACCATTGCATCCAAGTGGCATCCCTCCTTGTCCACAGGAGTGGGCTGATCCCTCTGAGGTGTTTCTTGCATAGACTCCACAATGATGGAGTAGGGTTTGGGGTGCTGGAGTAAGAAACATAATGCCTTGATAGTCAGCTTGTTAGGCAGAGTCAATCCTGTGTGAGGTGCCCAAGGGGCCAGCAGGGGCTTTCCAGGACAGCTGGGCTGCGAAGCAGCACAAGCAATGTGGTGATGGACAATGGAGCAGTATCCCCTGGGGCCAAGGCATCATCGAATGGATCAGCCTTGGGCTTGGATGGATGAGATGCCTGAATGCCTAGATCCTCAGCCATACAGAGGATAAGGTTGGAAAAAAGCACCCCCACTTCCAGGTGATAGGGAGGGGCCCTGATCTAGGGCCTGCACATACTGGGAATGAGCGGAGGGCGGGGACTGCACCAGGTCACAGGAAAGGCTCTGACTGGATACCTGGGAAGGAGAATGGTGATGGCGGCAGCTCCAGTGAGAGATCTGGTAAGCATGGTGAGGAGGCGCAGGGCTGTTAGAGTGATGGTGCTGGTGAGCGGGCCTGCTGTAGGCCTCCCCCATGAGGGTCCTGAGGCAGATTCCCTGCTGGGCCAGTGGTGTCGGGAGACCTGGTTCCAGCCATGTAGTCAGGTGTCACACGGTTTCCCGTTGTGGGGAAGCATGATGGCCGGGGAAGCTTCAACCGCTGTGTGGTGATGATACCACCTGCAGGCCCTCTACCAGCGGCCTGGCTCCTCAGTGCGCTACATGGGCTCAGCACGATCCCATGCATTTGCTCTGCCAAGTGTCCAGAGCACCTACAGGGTGGCAACAGCAGTTATCCTTGGAGGAAGTTGGGCTTTCAGAGAAGGCAAGGCTCCATTCCTCGCAGCACTTGCAGTATAATTAGAGGGGGCCTAGGTGAGGCGTAGGATTCTGAGGAGCCAGAGTCAGTGTTGACTGGCTGCATGTGACAGAGCAGGAGGCAGCCAGGGACTATGAAAAAGTGTCAATCCAGTCTGGCAGGAGTGAGGGCAAGTGTTCTGGGCAACCCCTGGGTGATATGGCACTGCCCATGAGAAACAATCTCAGTGACGGGTCCCTCGAAGATGGGGAGGAATACGCAGCAGTCTGTTCCTTCAGACGGCATGGACAGCAGGCCACATGCTGGCTCAGATATTTGGCTCCTGACTGAGGACAATACATGTGCCTCTGAGGGATCCTGGCCAGGACCACAGGGATTTCATCCAGAGGGGCCCTTGGGTCTGGTGTTCGCAAGCAGTCTCGAGAGGACTCCGTGGCTGAGGTGGGGATACTTTGTGGTGTGGTGCTTCTTCCTCCTGGAAGCTGCCCTAGTTTCTAAAGGCCCCTCTCCCAGTAAGGAAGGTCTTCTCATTGAGGTCTTCTTGGTCGACCTCGACGTTCCCTCGGTGGGAGGCTTGTCGGGCTTCAAAGGGTCGATGGAGGTTAGGGCTTTCTGCCAGAGCACAAACAGGAAACAGGTAGCCCTCTGCTTACATGCTTCTTTTTATAAACACTCGGCAGAGGGAGCAAGTCTCAATAACATGCCTCTCTCTGAGACAGAGGAGGCACTTGGAATGGCCAAGTGCCAGCGGCAGAATGCCAGGTCAGCCATGAAAAGGGAGATGGAGTACACATGGGGCACAAATGCAGAGAAAGCAGGCCTGGCCTCTTTGAGTAGGGGAAGGTAGGCGAGAAAAGGCAATGAGACAGTGGCAGTAGCCTCGCCTCAGATCAGAGGATGCAAAGATGCAGTATAGGAAAAAAATATAAAAGGAAAGTGTTTTGTTTTGTTTTTAAAGGAAAGAGAGAGAGAAATAGAGAGGAAAAGAAAAAGATATAAGCAGGTAAGAGTGGAAGGTCCAATCAGGGAAGCAATTTCAAGCACAGTCAGAAGAAACCTGAGGGACTGAGTAGTAGTCCCCCACCCTTATCCTGCTGGATAGGGGCAAGTCCAGGTTCCCGCCCACTCTGTGGTGCCGATCTGTGGAAGTTTTTCTCAGATTCAGGCCTTGCACTCCATGGCAAAGCCCATGTGTGTGATGCACAGAGACCAGGAAGAAGTAGAATGAGAAAGGCAGGTTGCTTACCTGTAACTGTCGTTCTTTGAGTAGTCATCTGTGCATTCACACATTATGGGTACTGCACCTGTGCAGTGCCTGTAGCCAGGAAAGATTCAAAGTTTTAACAGATTTTGGCAGAACTCCGCACCCCTCCCCCACTATGGTATAAAGGGCGGAGAGCCCGCCATTTTCCCCAGTCTAGTGAAGACCATCCAATCGCCCCCTAATGGATGAACAGTCAGTGTCAGGAAACACCAGTGGGTGGAATGAAAGAAAAACATACTAACAGAATGAGAATAATACATTCAGTGGTTGTATAGAAGGCAAACGCCATTGAAAACCCAGTTACCGACACCAAATGGGGCCCATGGGTGGGTTGTGAATGCACAGATGACCACTTGAAGAACGTCAGTTACAGGTAAGCAACCTGACTTTCTTCATTGTGGCCTCTGTGCATCACACATTATGGGTGACTAGTAAGCTTACCAAACCCAGAGGTGGGACAGTGTCATCAGTGAAGAACTGAAGAAAGGACGGCACGACGGAAGAAGCAGTCCTGTCTGGCATGGACATCGAGTCTATAGTGTCTAGTAAATGTGCAAGGAGTCATCCAGGTTGCTGCCTTGCAGACGTCAGGCAACAGAATGCCAGCAGAAAAAGCTGAAGAGGCTGCCACTGCTCTAGTAGAATGACCCTTGGGTATGACAGGGAATTCTAGCTGCGACAGATCATATACCAATTCAATGGTCTGGACAATCCATCTGGAGAGCCTTTGGGAGGAAACAGCCGAGCCTTTCTCATGGTCTGAGTATTTAATGAAAAAACATTTGTGGTTTTTCTGAAGTTCTCCACATGGGATCAATAGACAATCAGGAAGCACCTTACATCGAGCGTATCGAGAGATCATTCTATCAGTGTCGAGGGCGAGGGGAAGAAGGCTGGCAGGACAATAACATGATTGATGTGAAAATGTGTAGCAACTTTAGGAAGGAAGGCAGGATTAGTCTGGAGAACAACCTTCTTCTTATGAAAGTTGAGGTAAGGAGAGTCAATACGAAGAGCACAGAGCTCACTCGCCCTCCTAGCCGAAGTGATGGCAACAAGAAAGGCTGTTTTCCAAGACAACAGACGTAACTCAGTGGTAGCCAAAGGTCCAAAAGGAGCGTTAGTAAGAGCCTGCAAAATCACAGAGAGATTCCACGTTAGTACCACGGAACAAACTGGAGGCTGGAGATTTTATAATCCTTTCAGGAAATGGCGGACGAGAACGTGTGAGAAGATGGAGAAGCCAAAGATGAGACCATGGAAGTGAGAAATCGCGGCAATGTAAACCTTAATAGTGATAGGTTTAAGTCTGTGCTAGTGTAGAGATAACAAGAACAAAATATTGTCAGTTGAGGCTTAGTGTGGCAGAAATTGGTTGGTTGCTGCAAAGCTGGTAAAACATCTCCATTCAGCTTCGTAGGAGCGATGAGTCATAGGTTCTAGAGCAGACTGGAGAATAAATTGTATGTCTGGGTGAAGGATGCTCAAATCTGAAACAGGACCTGGGGGTTCCGTCGGTACCGAAGATCCTGTCGGTACCAAGGATCGTGCAGGAATTGTCAGGTTCGATGAAGTTGTCGGTACTGAGGAAAAGGAAGAAGCGACAATCACGGAATAAGCCAAGTGGTGAGATAAAGAGAGTTGAGATCCAGATGGCAAATCCCACCGTTTTCCTGAGTAAGGAGATGAGGGACCCGTGGGAGACGGAAAAAGGTTTTCTTGGAGAGACTGAGAATGGTGGGAAACTAGGATTGGTGTGGCTACCAAGGGATTATAAGAATTCCCTGGGCTTTGTCTTGAAAAATTTTGGCCAGGGTTTTCCTGATGAGCAGAATCAGAGGAAACACGTAGAAATATGTGTTTGCCCAGTTCACCATCAGAGCATCTCCCAGTGACTCCAGACCGATGCCTGCCCGGAAGCAATCATTCATGCAAATTGCATTGTCCACTGTGGTGAATAGATCTATGTCTGGGGTGCCCTAGTGTTGGAAAATGTGGTTGCAAATCTGTCAGTCCAACTCCCACTAGTGAGTTGTCGACATTCACCTGCTGAGGGCATCTGCTTTGTTGTCTACACTGGTGAGATGAACCGTTAGCGGAGTAATCCCCCTGAGGATTGACCAGTCCTGTATGTGCAGGGGAGGTTGTGACAACAGTAACGATTTTGGGCGGCCCTGCTTGTTGATGTTAAAGACAATCATGACATTGTCCGAGGGTATTCGAACTGCTCGGTCCCGAAGAGTCAACTCGAAAGACCGGAGAACTTTGAAGACTGCTAGAAGCTCTAAATAATTGACGTGCCTGGACTTCTCATGACCATGACAGATGCCTTGAGTACAGAGATTGGCACAATATGCTCCCCACTTCGCAAGAGAGGCATCGGTGTATAAAGTCATCATCAGTTGTGGCTGGTGAAAGGGGACCCCTGTGATGAGGTTGTCTTTGATTGTCCACCAAGTCAGAGTCCGGAGGATGAAAGCAGGTGGGAGCAAGAGACGATTTGGAGTCGTGTTGAGAATGGAAGAGCGTATTGAACCAGAGTTGCAGGGGCTGCATTCGAAGTCTGGCATTGGGCACTACGGTGACTGTGGAAGCCATGTGTCCAAGCAACTTCTGGATGGAAAGCGCAGGAGTAGGACGGCCATTGGAGATGTGATGAATCGACGACCGAAGCTTGTCCATTCAAGCTCATGACAGAAACACTCTGGCTTGGATCGAGTTGAGGCATGTTCTGATGAAGTTGATGACCTATGAGGGAACGAGGCAGGATTTTTCAATATTAATACAGAGTCCAAGTTCATCTAAGAGTCTACACATGGTATTGATGGCCGAAAGCAAACTCTCTCTGGATGAGGAGCCAATCAACCAATCATCCAGGTAGGGGTAAATCTGGACACCCTGTAACCTGAGGTGGGCACAAACAGGGGCCATGCACTTCGTGAAGACTCATGGAGCAGTAGCGAGTCCAAATGGGAGGACTTTATAATCAAAAAAGTCGGAGCCAACAGTAAATCGGAGAAGCCGCCTGTGTGATTGATGGATGCTAATGTGGAAATATGCATCCTTTAAGCCCAGGGAAGCAAACCAATCTTCTCTCCTGAGCAACAGAAGGATATTCTGAAGGGTGGAAATTTCTTAGTCTTGATGAGCTTTTTAACGCCACGTAGAATATAGGGCGTAGACCACCGTCCTGTTTCGGGACTGTAAAATAACTTGAGTAGAAACCGTGGAGCCCATCTGAGAGGGAAAGCTGGCGAATCGCCCCTTTACAAAGTAGGTGGGAGACTTCGTCGTAAAGGACCATTGATGAAGAAGTGCAACAGATCGGTCCCGAAGGGGGCACAGCATCAAACTCGATTTTATATCCCTGCTCGACGATGGAAAGTACCCTTATCAGATGTGATGGACTCCCAAATGGGAAGTCGGTCTTGCAGCCAGTCCCCAAAGGGGAAGGGGGAAGGTGAGTGGAGAGAGAGAAGATCCGCCCGCGCGTCCCATCAACACTGTCGCTTGTCGTTGGTCTGATGGTGACGGTCTTATTGGAAGAAGGCAGGTTACCTTCGGTTCCGTTGTTGCTGAGGCTGGTGAGAGATGTATTGGTAGGGTTGGTACCAATAAGAATGAGACTATGACCACTTATGTCAGTTCTGGTTCGGTATTTCCATCCTCTGGGCAGTGACTTGAGTATTATATATATGCTCGAATTTGTGGTCTGCGCAGGCGTTGAAGAGACCAGACCCATCGAAAGGCATGCCTTCGATGCGCCGCTTCGTCTCATTCGGGAAATTGTAGCCACGCATGCCAGCGTAGAGCGATGGAGATGGCAAGCGCCCAGGAATCGCAATCCACGTGACACCATGCCATACTGAGTTGTTGTATGGCTAGCTGCATGGACTTCTGGATAAATATGCGGGCCAGATTGTGTTGTTGTTCCGGGATGGTCAAAGTGGCAGATTGCAGCCCTTGCATCAAAAAGTACTGGTATCTGGCCATCGTCGCCTCGTACTTAGATAACCGCAAGCCCAGTCCCATCACAGCATATATACGATGCAACATCAGGTCTATCTTGTGACCCTCCTTGTCTCTCCGTTATCTCGACCCTGTGACGACTCGACAACTATGGAGTTCGGTTTCGGGTGTTTGAGCAGGAAGGGAATGTCCTGTTCCCTAACCTTATACATGAACTCATAGTGTAAAGTCGTTGGGTGCGGCTATCTCAGAAACTCCCAAGTGTCCATCATAGCCTGGCGAAGAGTTGCTATCAAGGGGATAAAAATAGCGGATGATTGCTCCTTACGAACAATGTCATAGAAGAGCTCCTCATTGGGGTTCACCCGATGTTCAGCTTCTATCTCCAATGACTTTGCAAGGCGAACCATGAGTTCTCCGAATGTGGAGTACGACTCTTCCGGAGACCCAGGTCCCTCAGTCCAAATGATGGCATCAGGAGAGATGGAAGCCTGATCAGAGTCCTCCAAGTCCAAGTCATACTGGTACGGAGGAATGGAGGAGGAGCCAGCCGGAGACGGCGGAGTGCAGCTGCCGAAGTGGAAGGTGCTTCTGACTGGAACAGACGAGGACGATGTCTGCGCACCAAAGGCATGGGGTAGTAGCCATACAGCCGAGAGTACTCCCAAGGATAGCATTGGGACAGGTTGAATCCACCATATGGCATAGGAACCCAGTTCCTAGACGGTTGGCCCGAGGCACACTGGTGGAGACACATGTCGGATGGAGACTGAGGTCTTGTTGATGCCTCTTGCAATGATGGCATCAGAGTAGGCGAGCGTTCCAGTGGATGGCCTGGTTAAAAGCAGGAAGGTGAGTCCCGTATCTCACTCTCCAACATCGAACCGCGAAGTACTGCCTCAGAGTGGTCCAGAGTTGAAGGAGCCAACAATGAGATCCTTTGAGGGGATCCAGGTGGTATAACCTGCATGACAGCTTGGGCAGTCCTACCTGAAGGGGTTGGAAACGAAGTGGCCGTCAGGACCAATGGGGCAGTCGAGCCTGAGTCCCGGCGAGGCTCCTGAGCAAGCTTGCATTGCTTGCTATTGGCCTTGTCAGCTTTAGTCTTCTTAAGACTTTTTCAGAGCTGACAGATCCTCAGGGCCAGTGTGCTTCTGCTTCTCCTATTGTTTTTGGAAGGAGGAATGGAAGGAGTGAGCGGTCTCCTTGGAAGCAGCCCCCTCAGATGGTGAACGAGGGGAGGACACCATAGGCGGGCCTGTAGAAGAGGCCTGAGTGGCAAGCTCATCGGGGGCAATGAGGGCCTGATACCAAAGGATCTTCCTCAGCTGATTTTCTCAGTTCTTCCGAGCTTGCTTAGTGAACAACTGACAGTGGCCACATTTGTCAGTCTGATGCCCCTCTCCGAGACAGAGAAGGCATAGCTTGTGTGGGTCCGTCGGAGACATCTTGGCCACACACTTTGAGCACTTTCAAAGAGCCGCACGCTGAGCCATCAAGAAGAAAGAATGGATAGCGAATGAGAAGAAGAACTATAGAAAAGTAAGTATAAGGATATAAAGATGTAATAATATTTTTTTTGAGGGGAAGGGGGAAAAGGTGGGGAAGAAAAATCTTTCCTAACAGGGAAGGTAAGGGTTTAAACTTGGAAGGGATTTCTTAATAAAAGAGCAACAAGAATCAACAAACAAGAAAAAGATAATATGCAGTACAGTAAGAGAGAGCAACGAACGGCTTGAGACAAAGTGATCGGCGGTCAAAAGAAGACTGGGGAAAATGGCGGGCGCTCCACCCTTTATACCGTAGTGGGAGAGGGGTGCGGAGTTCCCGCCAAAATCTGTTAAAGCTATGAATCTTTCCCGGCTACAGGCACTGCACAGTTGCAGCACCCATCATGTGTGATGCACAGAGACCACAACAAAGAACGTATCTTCTCGCCCTCTTGAACATTTACGCATGGGCATATGGTATGAATCTGACGTATACATGTACACTCAAACTGCAAATGCAATTCTCAGACAGAAAAAGCAAATAATTAAAAGTTTTAAGCTTATGTACACTGGGTTTCAAAATCTAATGACCTATTTTAGCCCCATGCAAGGAGTTTTGGTTGGACAAAAAAAAGGAAAAAACAAAGAACACCACACGAGAGGCAGTGAAAGGCACTTTTAATAAAGTTAAAAGTCTTGATGGGTAAGAAACTTGTTTAATCTTAGTGTCACCAATCATTTTTGCCTGTTTTAAACACTATACTGTTGGATTTCACATTCTGAGGCTACTCCTAAATTCATCAAACAACGATAACAACACAGACTAGAACAGAACAAATGTAGCTTGACTACACTGCATGCTAAACGTTTCTTGCTAGGATGGCTAAGCTTCACACACAGCTTTTCTTCTAGGCAGCTGGATAGTGAAAAAAGCTAATAAGGAGAAAATTGGTGCTGGAGGAGAGCTCTGTGAATACCCTGGGCCTACAGAAAGACAAGTGGGTTCTAATCAAATCAAGCCAGAGCTTTCCCTAGAAGCAAACATGATGAAATTGAGGCCGACATATTTCAGGCACATCATGAGAAGGCAGATTCACAGGAAGATAATCATGTTAAGGAAAGCTGAAAGCAGAAGACAAAAGGGAAGACCACATATAAACTCACAGTCTCCAACCTAAAAGAACTGAATGGAGCTGACCTAGATAGAACATTTTGGAGGGTTTCCATTCATATGGTTGCCATGAGTTGGAAATGACTTGACAACAAATAACAACAAATTGTCGATAAGGAATGGGTGAATGAACTGAGTCTAGAAAAGATAAAGGTCCTTCTGAAGACTAGGCAAGCCAACCCAAGACTGGGAATACAACTTGTTCTGGATGCAGTAACATTTCCTCTAAAGGGTCAGGTATGCAGCTTTGAATCTTATTACTGTAATGTGCCCTATATGGTTACTCTTGAAAAGTGTTCAGAAAAGCAAAACCTGGCAGCTGGATTGCTGTGTGGAATGCATTTTGCACACCTTGTAAGGTTAGCCCTGGTCCTGATGCACCGGCTTCCAATTTTTTTCCATACCCAATTCAAGATGAGAGCTCTTACTGATAAAGTTCTAAATAGTTTAGACCAGGATAGATCAAAGACTGCTTTCATCCATGCAAGCCTGATTGTAGTGATTATCCAGTTACATAGCCCATCACCTAGAATTGTTAGGTGAGCACTTAAGACAGGGCAGTAGTACTCTAATTATGGAACAAATTTCCTAGGAAGGTCTGATACCTGATTATTATGATTCACCATTCAATACCTCCTTGCACTAATGGCTGTAACACCTGCTGTAGCCCCCTGGACTCAGCTCTCCATGCGTGCACTACCATCCTGATTTCTTCAGGTCTTCAGCTCAGAGGCGGCACCTTAAATCTTTGCTTAGACATTTCTCTTTAGTGTCATAATTCCTTGAACTGATAGGACATCCTGGCAGCACTGAGTTTTCAGCCTCTCTGACCTTTGGATAACTGTCACCATGGACATGCTTCTTTCTGACTAGGTGGCCCATTGTGGCTTGCTCACCTGACAATAACAAGCCATGCATGTTGATCAACTCGTACTGGTCACAAAGGCCATTTGAGATGCTCAAGCATCACTAGATGATCATCACAATGACACTGTCAGTTTTTAAGTACATAGCTATGGTGATGCTGGTTTGAAGATGGTATAATAAAGTAGCAACAAACAACAAGTCTGAAGGAGCACTTACGTCCATATATGCCCGCCCACCCCGAGATCAGCAGGAGAGACCCTTCTCCGGGAACCTTCCATGAAGGAAATTAGGAGGGTAGGTGCTCTGAGGAGGGCTTTCTCTGCGGTGGCGCCCAATCTATGGAATGCGCTCCCCAGAGGTCCGCCTGGTGCCGTCGTTATTTGATTTTCGGCGCCAGGTGAAGACCTTTTTATTCAAGCATCATTTTAATTGTTAATGTTATTTTTATTTTAAAGTTTTTTGGCCAGGGCGACTTATTTTATACAGTTATGTGTATTTTATATTGTTATTTATGTATTTTAATTTATTTATTTGTAAGCCACCCCGAGGCTTTGGCAAATGGGGCGGCCTAGAAATTTTCTAAATAAATAAATAAATAAATAAATAAATAATAAAACAAGTCATCTGTGTATAAGAACAGTCTGTCTGTCTCTCTCTCTCTCTCTCTCACACACACACACACAAGGGGGGGGGGAGGATATGCTGTTACTACTGCCATGCACATCATAATGGCTACACCAAATAGAACCAGTATCTTGCAGGGTACAATTATAAAAAAGGTGTACACTAGGATTGATGGTAATATAAAAGTAAGTGCTGTAGAGATTTGCTGTGTCAACCCAGGCTCTGCAGTGCAGTAAAGGAAGAAAAGAGTAGACAATGTCTGTAAAATCAAATACAAGCTGAAGACTTCCATCCTTTCACAGGTGGTGAAATACCTTGACAAAAAAGTAGGCTTTTGATTAAAGGGGATTTTTTCTATCACAACTCTTCAATGTATGTGGGTGTGTGGATGGTGTCTTTGAATTTGGTGGCATAATAATTATTGAAAGCACCCTGAAGTCAGAGTCTGTCAAAAAGTGTAGTAGTCAGGTACGTCTGTATGTGCCAAAGAGGACATTTGGAGTGGTTGGGATATCTGACCCATGTGGATTGTTGGTGTTTATTTTGAAACAATAATCTTGATTGAATGGAAGTATATATAATCTATGGTTAGGGCTGAATCTTGCTGGCATCACACAGATGCTAGGTAATTGCCAATATGAGTGAGGCCTATTTGTAACAGCAGAGGATTGAGTTACCATTCCCATGTTTTCGTCTTGTGGGTGTGAGCCAGTCTCATGCATGGATGCACTGAAGAGTCCTTCTTCATGAACCAGGATGCATTCTAACTTGGATCTAGCTTTTTGCTTTAGCCCTTCTGTTCTAAACTGTGATGTTATAATGATATAATGGCAGCAATAACTTTTAAACTATAACTGGCCATGTGCTGGGCTGTTTTGATTTGCTGGCCCACCAGATACTGAATTTCAACTTTCAACTTGAAATATAATCACCAACTTCTCTACATCTTCTGGAAGACAATCAAAGATGGCTACTATACTTTTCCTTAGTTGTTGGTGATAATCTGCTGTGCAAGACTCATCATTTGCTACATCGAGCATTAGCACTATGGTGGAATAGATTTTATGTCCCATTAATTCCAACCTTTCTCACTTTGGAGACAGAGTTCTTTGAGACTGTCAAGAATTATGTGAATAGGGATCATCTGGTAGATATAGATCTGGCTCAAATAACACACCCTTTTCCATATATTACTCCATAATATATATTCCATATATCAAATAACATCAATTCTATCAGTAGCAGCACCAACCATGTTGACTTCACATCAGCATCGTCATACCAGGACACATCTTACACATTTAAACAACAACTAAAATTTTAAAATCCATAAATTAAAATACCAACCTAAAATTAAGATTTAAAATTTGAATTAAAACTGTCATTTATTAAAATACTCTGAAAAGTATTGCCTGGTGCTAAAATGTGCACAAAGGAAGTACCTGGGGCACATCTCTCAGGAGCCAATTTCACAAATGGGGTGCCATGAGTGAAAAGGCCCTATAACATTGCTTTTACTAGCATACTCCCAAAGTAGGTCCTCTGATGAGGATCTTAGGGTCCAGGTAGGCTTATACGGATGGAGACGTTCCTTTAAATATTCAGATTCTAAACAAAGCAAAGGCTTTATACATTAAAAGGAGTACCTTGAAACTGGGCCAGACTTCAGTTGGCAGTCAATGCAACTGATAGAGGACTGGTGTTAAATGTTTATTATTACCAGTCCTTGGTAGCAATCTGGCTGGTCTATTTTGTACCAATTGTTCTTCCAGGCTGTTTTCAAGGGCAGCTCCAACCAAGAGGATACCAGAGTGTGGACTGCTGTTGTTAGGTTCTATCAGTCCAGATAAGGTTGAAGTTGACAAATTAATTGGAGCTGGTAAAAGGCACTCCTAAACACAGAGCTCACCTGGTATTCTAGGGACAGCACAAGGTCCAGAAGTACCTCCAAGCTGGACCCTGTCATGTAGGGGGAGTGCAACCCATCCAGGAGAGGGCAAATATCCTTCATCTGGACATAAGATCCACCTAACGACAGAACCTCTCTCTTGTTTGGATTAAGTTTCAATTTCTTGGCCCTCATCCAGCCCATCACTCTGGTCAGACACCGGTTTAGAACCATCAGCACCTCACCTTGGTTCAATGAAAAAGAGAGGTAGAGCTGACTGTCATCACATGCTGATAACACTTGTTCAAACCTCCTGATGACTCCCAGCAATTTCATGTAGATATTAAAAAAAACATGGGGGTAAAATAGGGCCAGCAGTTCTCTATGGCATATTGCCATAATGCAGAGCTACACTCTACCAGTGATACCATCTGGAATCATTCAGCCAGGTGGAAGTGGAACCACTACAAAGCAGTGTACCCAACTCCCAACCTGGCCAGCCTATCCAGGATACCATGGCTGGATTGTGTTACATGCCTCGGGGGGGGGGGGGTCCAGGAGAACCAACAGGGACACACTCCCTCTGTCTTCCTCCTGGTAAAGGACATCCCAGAGGGTGACCAAGCAATTTTTGTTTCAAATCCAAGTTTAAAACTAGACGCAGATACTTGATTTCCTCCAAGAGTTTCTGGAGTTGTCCAGCCACCACCCACTTGAGTACCTTGCTCAAAAAGAGAGTACAGGCCACTGGCCTAAAGTTGTTAACATCTTCTGGATACAGGGGATCATCACCTCCTCTTTTAACAGGGGCAGGAACAGTCCTTCTTTCAGAGAGTTCACAATTTTCTGGATCCAGGCATGCATTACTTCCTTGACCTGAATGACCAGACAAGATGGGTGAGGGTCAAGTAAACAGGTGGAAGTGTAGACTTGTCCAGGTGTCTTGTCCATGTCAGGCCACAGTATTTGAAACTTAACCAATAAAATAGGACTAGATTGTACTTTGGATGCCTCTACCCAAGGAACTACATTTAACATGGATTATAATTTGTGGCAAATCTGTGCAATTTTGCCCTTGAAATGTTCTGCAAAACACTCACAGTGGGCTCTGAGAGTTCCACATGATCTTCCTCAGGGCCTACATGGAAAAGGCCATGAACCACTCAGAACAGGCCCACTGGGAGCATTCAGAAGATGCAATGCTGGCAGAGAAGAAGGCTCTCTTTCACTCCCACAGAGAAACGAGCTCCCACAGGGCATCCAGTCAGATTCATCTACCTGTGCTCTACCTGTCTTCCCACTTCCTTCATTGTCCATAGCTTAGTAGTATACCATGTAGCCAAACAGGCGCTGCCTAGGGAAAGGGTGCATTTAGTTGCAATTGTGTCAACTGCCCGGGCCACTTCCCTGTTCCACAGAGCGACCTGGGCTTTGACAGGAGTGTCAACCATATGAACCAGAACCCCGAAACTTCTGGAAGTCATCCAGATCCATATGACCATGACAAAGGGGTTAATGTTATACCTCCAAGCTCCAGTTCACCATCTTCCTGCCCAGTCCAACAAAAAACCAGCTCAAGAGTGTTTGTTCTCATGGGTGGGGTCAGTGATGCGCTTAGGCAGCCCCATGGATGTCATGGCAGCTATGAAGTCCTGAGCTGCCCCTGACAAAGCAGTCTTGCCATAAATACCAGGATCCCCCAGGACAAGCATCCTAAGAGTTCTCAATACCAGGTCAGAGACTACCTCTGACAGCTCAGTTAGGCAGTCCAAATCACAGCAAGGTGGGCAGTCTTCAACCTGTCTGTACTGCCTAACACCAAGACCTGTCTCAGAGTGGACAGGAAGTCTCATGAGACAAAGATCACAACTATAGATTACTGCCACTTCCCTTCCCCACCCCTCAAGACAATGCTGGTGCTGCACAGAATACCCAGGTGGGCCCAGTTGGGAAAGAGTAATGAGAGTAATATCTCCTACCCTTCCCACGAAGATTTTAGTAATACAAGCCAGGTCAGTCCTCTCATCCATAATCATATCATGAATGAGATTATATTTACAAGCAGCAGCACCATACCAGAGGGCAGGTTGACATGGTTACCCTGAATTAATCTGGCTGGGGAAGAAACTAGAAAAGGGAACAGCAAAAAGATATCTGACCCTTCTTCTCCTATGCCAGCCAGTTAAACCCCCGTCATACCTTTCCTAGCCCAATAAAGGTGTCCCATTGCTCCCCAGAGTACTCCAGAGCAATAAGAGAGTCCAGATAGATCACCTGATACGTACTTTATCCCAACATCCAACAGTTCCTATTTCCATTTCCTATTCCATCTATCTCTCATAAACCCTATACCCTCACATCAATTGCTTGATCCTTCAACCTGCTCACACACTACTTCACAACCTCCCTTCACTACTTCATCCACACTACTCAACCTCAGTTCCAATATCCTTAACTACCTACCCCATTCTCACTCAATCTTCTAGCACATGTAATCCCACCTACTATTTTTCCTTCAACCTCATTACCCTTCTCATACACCAAACCCTCTCAATTTCCAAACCCGTCTCCTGCTTAAGTTCCTATTACCTTCCCACATTCCTTTCTTCTATTTTTGCATTACAGCACATGTATTCCAATGTTATGATCACCTGCTTCTTTTAAAGAAAAAAAAGAAAAAAATAACCCACACCCAAGTGTGTCCCAAAAGTGCCCATAACGGGACCTGAATGGGTGATGCCCTTTTGTGACTGCCCTTTGGCAGCTGTCCATAGAGGCACCCAGGTAAAAAAAGGTCCCAACGCAGCCCCCCCCCCCCCGGCCTGGCCCATCTCCTTCTTTGTCCTTGAGCCCACTTCTGGGTTGCAGCAGCCATCTGACAGCCCACCTGGCAAGCCAAGGTCCTAAACCCTGTGGAACATGTGTTATCCAATAATGCATTACTGAATCACATTGTAAAAGAGAATCTATTACTTGAGACTAGTGCTTAACAACATGGAACTGGAACTGAGGCAATCTGGTTTTTAGTCCCTGCTCAGTCATGGAGCCAACTGAGTGACTTTGTGCCAGTCACAGGCTCTCAGTCCAGAATCTACCTCACAGTTTTGTTGTTGTGCAGATAACACTGAGAGCAGGAGGAAAAGAACAATGTAATCTGCTTTGAATTTATTGTAATTAAAAAGGTGGGATGGAAATCAAATAAGTGGAGTTGGACCAGTGGTGCTGGAACAGAAATGGTGCATCCTACTGCAAGACCTTATACATGCCCCTCTAGTATTTTAGGTATCAGGGCCACCAACGAAGGGGACTTCCACTCCTGCCGCAATGAGCCCATAAAGATTGCCAGAAAGGGTATGGCAACCAGCCCCATGACCTCTGTATAAATGGCCTCGAACACTGAGTCCTTTTCCTTCCTGGGTTCCTGCTGTGGATTCAACTGAAGGCTGAGGGTCATCCATAGGACCTGGTTAGAGAAAAGGCCTAGGCCTTCCAAAGGCAAGAGTGGATCTTGTAAGGCTATGAAAGTATGCAGGGACAGTTCCAATGGCTGGTCCTGTGAGACAGACTCCGGTTCTGATGAGTAGCCACCAGAGTTTGAGGGAGGAGATCAAGGCTGGAATTTCAAGGGGTCCAGGGCTGGTAATAAGAACTATGGCAGTTGTATTTTTAGCAGTGGTGTGTACTGGGCTTGGGTGCCCTGTGCAAACCTGCATACAAGAGCTTGTTCAGAGTGAGCTGGGCTTTGGTATGGTATCCCATGGTATCAAGAGTCATACAATGCTCTGCACTCTTGGTAGAAGTCTCAGAATCATATTCCCTCCCATGTGTGTGTTTCATATGTTTGACGTTATCTGAATGACCCAGTGTTGGAGACACACCACCATTGGTGGTGGCCAATTAGCTCTTTGGTTGCAATTCGAAAGTGATGAGTGGGACCAGTATCTATAGTGGTTGAGACCAGTGAGCCAGGGTCTCCCTTGGGTCAATTATGGCAATGAAACATGCCTTGGCCCCAAGAGGATGAACAGTGCATGCTTCTGAATCACTGGTGAGGGTTCCCTTATCTCACTTTTAGGGAAGGGACTAGTAAATAGCAAGAGAAAGGAGAGATAACTAGCGGGACCGCTAAATAATGTGGAGGGGGATCCAGTGACTGATATGAGGGAAAAGGCACAGAAGCTAAATGACTTTTTTTGCCTCTGCATTCTCCCCAAAGCAGGACGGGGGACATCCACATGGGAGATTAGATGAGGCTGGGGACTTAGAGTCACCCCCCTAAAAGTCAAGGGGCTCCTCAGAACATTGGACATTACAAAGGCACCAGGCCCTGATGGGTTACACCCGAGAGTACTTAGAGAGTTGGCAGGAGTTCTCTCACGTGCACTGGCCTCCATTTTTGAGGCCTCATGGAGAACAGGTGAAGTTCCAGAGGACTGGAGGATGGCGTCAGTGGTCCCAATTTTCAAAAAGGGTAGTAGAAGGGACATGGAGAAATACAGACCAGTTAGCCTTACGTCCATTGTAGGAAAAACAATGGAAAAGCTCATGATAGCAAGAGATCTAGTGAAGGGAGGAGAAGGGAGGCTGGCAGCCGCACAACATGGCTTCCACAATAACAGGTCCTGCCAGATGAACCTTGTGGAATTCTACAACAAGGTTTCGAGGTGGCTGGATGGAGGGGATGCAGTGGATGTGGTTTACCTGGATTTCAGCAAGGCCTTTGACAAAGTGCCCCATGATATCCTGGTTGAGAAACTGAGGAATTCTGGGATAGACCAAGGCACTGTCCGGTAGATTAGGGCATGGTTGACTGACTGAAAGCAGAGGGTTACCATTAGTGGGAAATCTTCAGGATGGCAGCCAGTGACAAGCGGGGTCCCCCAGGGTTCCGTCCTGCGGCCAGTCCTGTTTAATCTTTTCATCAATGCCATGGAAAAAGGGGTGAACAGTCTGGGGATTGAATTCACAGACTATACTAAAACTGGGGAAGTGGCCACAACTGAAGAGCAGATATACTCCAGATCCAAAAGGATCTGGACAGATTATGGAAGTGGGCAGGAGACAACAGGATGGTGTTCAATGTGGATAAGTGCAAGGTCTTGTTCTTGGCGCATAAGAATGGGTGTCATAAGTACAGGTTAGGGGACAAGTGACTGGAGAGCAGCACTTGTGAAAGGGACCTTGGGGTGCTGGTTGACTGCAGGCTAAACATGAGTCAGCAGTGTGATGTGGTGGTCAAGAGGGCAAACGCCACCCTTGGTGGCATAGCCAGAAGTGTGGTTTCTAGATCCTGGAGGAGACTCAGAGGAGATATGTTGGTGACGTACAGGTATGTGAGGGGATGTCACATGGAGATGGGTAGAGACCTGTTCTCCCCTGCAGAGGAAGGCAGGACACGCTCCAATGGAGCAAAGCTCAGGGAGATAAGGTTCCATTTGGATGCCAGGAAGCACTTCCTGACAGTCAGGACCCCGAGGGTGTGGAATGGGCTTCCATGAGAGGTCGTTGAGGCCCCATTGGTACGGGTGTTCAAGGATAGGCTGGACATGCACATGGTGGGCATGTTGTGAGCAGAGCCGGCTGGTGCCAGAGGTCAGACTAGATGGTCTGGGAGGCCCCTTCTGACTCGCTCTGTTTCTATGTTTTATTAATACTTGCCAGGGCTCTGATCCAGGTATTACTACCACTCTATACCATTCTGGTGCACCCGCAACTGGAGTACTGTGTTCCATTTTAGGCCCCTTCATCCAACTTCTCCCTCTTCCTCTCCCTAAGAATATACCTGTTCCACGTTCTACTTGCTTCTCCTTCCTTGTTTTTTTCTCATTATCTTCTGCTCTCCTGCCTCACAGTAGTACCCAGAGCTCTGTTTAGGAATTACTCTAGATGCCTCTGATTTTTGCAAACTGCCTCTGACTGATGGTCACCTCCCTTGCCTCTTTAGATTGAGGGAGAGTCCTGTGGTGGAGGCTTGCTATCATTGCTAAGCCTTCACCAAACAGGAGAGAGAACACCAGGCAAAACCACCTGAAGGCCAAACCGTTTTTCGAAAAGAGGCTTAGTGAGCACCTCAAGGACAACAGAAAGGCTTCATGTCGGTACTACCGACTGGATTAGTGGTTGGTGATTTTGTAAATCTCTCAAGAAGCAACAGATAAGGAAATGAGAGAATACCGCGGAACCCGAGATGCAGCAACAATGATGTAAGATTGCTGCAATGTACACCTTCATGGAGAAGGGTTTAAGTCTGTCCTGGTGTAATGAGAGAAGAAATTGTAAAATGTTCTCAGTAGTAGCAGACTGGGAAGCAAAGTTATTATCTACAGCAAATGAGATAAAGCATTTCCATTTAATATTATATTATTGGCACATAGCCGGTCTCAGTGCAGATTGGAGAATGAACTGTATGTCAGGGTGAAGATCGGTCGGATTTGACAAAGGTGTCGGTACTGATAGCAATGCTTTATCAGGAAGCCGAAATATAGCATAGAGCAACATCAGAGAGGTTGTGTCGAATCCGACGAAGTTGTCGGTACCAATGGGGAAAGAAAAGTCAATGAACGAACACGACCGTGAGGTTGAAGAGTGTAGATCCGGATGTTGAATGGTGCCATGTTGTTGAGTAAGCAGATGTGGAACCCGAGGAAGGTGAAGAAAGTTGCTGTTGGAAAGTCAAAGTGGGGAACCACGACTGTTGAGGCTACCAGGGAGTTATGAGAATCCTATGAGCATCATCTTGGCTGATTTTGGCTAGTGTCCTTGTTTTCAATGGTATCAGTGGAAAGGCGAAAAAGAATCTGTTTGTCCAAGGAATCATTAGTGCATCCCTGATTGAATTCAGGCCGATGCCCACTCAGGAGCGATACACTGTGAAGACAGTTGTGATTCGCAAACAAGTCTATGTTGGGTAGTTCCCAGAGGAGAAAAAGATGTTGGCAAACTTGACGGTCTAATTTCCACTCGTGAATCATTGACATGTGTCTGCTGAGGGAGTCAGATTCTTCATTGTCAGTTCCTGCGAAATGAACACCTCGGGGAGTGATCTCACAGGCAATGCACCAGTCCCACAGGTAGAAAGCAAGATGAGCTAAGGGGGCTGACCTCATACCACCTTGCTCACTTATATAGAACACTGTCACAATATTGTCCGATGCAATCTCCACAGAGTGGTCCTGAAGGATATTCTTGAAGGAACGAAGGGCTTTGAAAACTGCCAGTAGTTCCAGATAGTTGATGTGTCTGGTGGTCTCGTGGCTTTGCCAGGTACCCTGTGTCTGGAAGGCTGAGCAGTGGGCTCCGCAACCCGTCAGGGAAGCATCGGTACAGAGAGTCAGGGTTGACTGTGGTGGATGGAATGAAACTCCAGAAGAGAGGTTAGTATCTATTGTCCACCAACACAGAGTGTGAAGAACCAAAAGACATGGCTGAAGTAGAAGATGCTGTCAATTGCGTTGTGGATGGAAAGTGCGGTTGAACCAAAGTTGTAAGGGTCTCATCCACAGTCTGGCTTTCAGTACTACCGAAACCATAGATGCCATATGTCCAAGGAACTTCTGTATCAAAAATGCTGAAATAGTCAGTTGGACACTGATCCACTGGATTGGCGCAAGAAGTCTATCATTTCAGTCACGAGGAAGAAAGGCTCGGGTGCATAGCCAGTCGAGACGAGCTCCAATGAAATGGATGATTGGAGAAGGAACAAGGCATTCTTTTTCAACATTAATGCATAGTCCGGGTCAGTCAAGGAGGGAGCAAGTTGTATCGATGGAGGCCAGAAGGCCCTCCTTTAAAGAGGAGACAATAAGCCAGTCATCATGGTAAGGGTAAATATGAATACTCTGAAGCCTAAGATGGGTGCATACAGGAGTCATACACTTGGTGAAAAATCTCGGAGCAGTAGTGAGATCAAAAGGGAGTACATTATATTCAAATACGTCAGTACCGACAGTGAACTGGAGGATACCTGTGAGCGGGATGGATGCTTATGTGGAAATAAGTGTCCTTTACGTCTAAGGATGCAAACCAATCCTCTTTCCTGAGCAAGGGAAGGATATTGTGGAGTGTGGTCATTCAGAATTTTTTTATTTTGATGTATTTGTTAATGCCACATAAGTCAAGTATCAGACGTAGACCACCATCCATTTTCAGTACCGTAAAGTACCTGGAGTAAAAACCGTGCAGTCCTTCGGAGCGGTGCAGTTTTCAAATCACTCCTTTACGAATAACTGGGAAACTTCATCTCGAAGGAACAGAGAGTATCGCGATGAGTATATTGGATCGGTCCAGGAGGAGGCACAGTGTCAAACAAGATTTTGTATCCATGCTGTATGACAGAAAGTACCCCTTTATCAGATGTGATGGACTCCCACATGGGGAGTCGGCTTGCAGCCAATCCCCAAAAGGAAGAGGGGAAGGAGGGTTGGAGGATCAAGAAGTTTGCACGTCCTGTCAACACTGGCGTTTGTCAGTGTCGGGACAGCGACGAACCTGTTGGTATCACAGTGTGTTCTGTCTCCAGTTCCTTTGCTGATGCTGTTGGAATTGTTGGCGTCCAGCATACTGTGGGTAAGGTTGGTACAGGTACTAAGAGCAAGGCCATGGCCACTTACAACAATGTTGAGATGGTGTCTCCGTACGGTGAGCTGTAAGATGAGCTTTCTGAATATTCTCCAGCTTGTTGTCCGTTTTTGGGTGGAAGAGCTTGGCGCTGTCATAGAGTATGTTTTCCATGTGCTGCTTGGTCTATTTGGGGTAGGTTATCTGATCGTAACGAGGCATGGTGATAAAGGGTGACAGCACCGACAAGAGCCCTAGAATCACAATTGATATGATGTCTCACCGTACTGAGTTGTTAGATGGAAAGCTGCATAGCCTCATGGGTGAACATGTGCGCAAGATCCCTATGCTGGTCTGGGAGATTAGCGGTGAGGGACTCGAGCTTCTGCATGAGGAAGTATTGGTACCTTGCCATGGTGGCTTCCTAATTGGAGATATGAAGCCTGAGTCTTATAGCAGCATAGACGAGACTTCATGTCGATCTTTCTGCCTTCCTTGTCTTTTGGCGTTGAGTGCTCTTTATTTTCTTGACCCTGGGAGGACTCAATGACAATTGAGTTTGGCTTGGGATGCTTGAGAAGGAACAGGATGTCTTGTTCCCAAACCTTATACATGGATTCCAATATCCAGGTATGGGCGACTGGGGAGCTGCCATGTATCCATCATCGCTTGCCTCAGAGTTGGCAGAGCAATGGAGGATGAGTCCACCCTTCTGATGATATCGTATGTGCTATCTTGGTTGGAATTGATGTGATGCTGAACATCAATCTCCAAAGACTTCATCATCCTCAATTCTCCGAAGTTGCTGTGGGGATCTCCAAGAGAACCAGGACCTTGTGTGGAGATAATGGCATCTGTTACGTCAACGCTTGTTCGGAGTCATCCAAGTCAGAATCAGAGTGGTGCAGAGGACTTGAGGATGACCCAGCAAAAGAAGGTGGGGGTCAGGAAAGAGCATCTGCAGAAGTCGACGGGCCATCCCTTAACACCAAATGAGGGATGGAATGATGAGGACGGATTGAAGACCTCGGGGTAGTAACCATAGGGAGGATAGTAGTCCCATGGATAGGACTGAGACAGATCAAATTCCCCGTACAGTAGAGTAACCCAGTATTTTGAAGGCTGAACTGGGGCCTGTTGTTTTTGGAGGGAAGCTGGGCATTGAGGAGCCCTCGGAGACCCCTCTGGAGATGTAAGCATTGGTGTCGGGGTACGGACAGGTGGCAGGTCAGTATGAGACCAAGGCAGAGACTCCTGGAATTTACAGTCTGATACCAATCCTCTAGCAAAAGGGTTGGAACGATCAGGATTGGACAGAGCCAAGATGACGATCCACAGTGGAGGCCCCAGTGGAGTCACTTGCATGACTGATTGAATGGTAAGATTCATTCCACATGAGGCACCTCGGAATGTTTCTTGTGTCTATGTTCCACCTTGTCGGGCTTGTCCTTAGGTTTTTTTGACTCAGAGAACTTGTCGGACTCAACATGTTTCCTCTTCTTCTGCTTTCAGTGAGAAGAATGAGAGGAGCATTTCGCCTCCTTGGAAGTCACACCACCGTCAGATGGACGAGGAGGAGAGGCCTTGGATGGACCTGCTGCAGTGGTCTCCACTGAGACCTTCTTCATGGAGACTAAAGCCTGGTCACAAAGCATTTTCCACAGATGTGTTTTCCTGGTTCTTGTGGGCTCACCAGGAGGTTGGCGCCTGCATATATGCAGTAGTCACTTAGAAGGAAGAAAAAGAATCTCCTGTCCCCAACCACTGACACCAAGTGGGGCTGGTGGGTGGGTTGTGTGAATGCACAGATGGCCACTCGAAGAACAAAAGTTACAGGTAAGCAACCTGCCTTTCTTCGTTGTGGTCTCTGTGTATCACACATTATGGGTGACTAGCAAGCTTACCAACTGGAGGCGGGACAGTGTCGTCAGTGGAGAATCGAGGAGAGGACAGCACAACCAAAGAAGCAGCCCTATCTGGCACACACGTCAAGTCTATAATGCCTGGTAAATGTGCAGGGAATCGTCCATGTCACTGCCTTGCAGATGTCAGGCAGTGGGATGCCAGCAGAAAAAGCCAAGGATGCAGCCACAGCTCTGGTGGAATAGCCCTTCGGTACAACTGGGAGGTCCAGCTTCGACAATTGATATGTCAGTTCAATGGTTTGGACAACCTACCTGGAGAGTCTTTGGGAGGAGATAGCAGAACCCTTGTCCAGTTCTGAATACTTAAAGAAGAGGCGTTTGGTCTTTCTGAAGTTCTCTGTACAGGACCGATAGAAAGCCAGACATCAAGAGAAAGCCAGGCATCAAGAGATTGGAAAGATTTTTCTATCCGTGTCGAGGGCGCAGGAAAGAAGAGTGGTAGGATAATGTACTGATTAACATGAAAAGGTGTAGCGACTTTAGGAAAGAATGCAGGGTCAGTGTTTACAACTACCTTTTCCTTATGAAAGTTGAGGTAAGGCGGGTCAACACAAAGAATGCAAAGTTCACTCGCTCTTCTAGCCGAGATGATGGCAACAAGAAAAGCGGTTTTCCAGGACAGCAGATGTAATTCAGTTGTCGCCAAAGGTTCAAACGGGGTTCTGGTAAGAGCTTGCAATACAACAGATAGGCTCCATGTTGGTACCGCAGGGTGAACTGGAGGTTGGAGATTCTGTGGTCCCTTCAGAAAACGATGAATGAGAACATGTGAGAAGACGGAGGAGCCGGATACTGGACCACAAAAATGCCGCGATGTACACCTTAATAGAAGTGGGCTTAAGTCCATGCTGATGTAAGGAGAGTAGGAAAAGTAAAATATTGTCAGTTGAGGCCAAATGAAGAGGGAAGTGGTTGGTCGCCGCAAAGGTGGTGAAACGTTTCCATTTAGCTTCATACGATCGGTGGCTGGCTGGTCGTAGAGCAGATTGGAGGATGAAATCAATGTCTGACTGGAGAGGATTCGGGTTTGAAACGGGTTGTGGAGGCTCTGTCGGTACCAATAGTTGCTCCAGTACCAACAGACGTGCCAGAGTCATCAGGATTGATGAGTTTTTCAGGACCGAAGTCGAGGAACAAGGAATAGTTATTGGAGAAGCCATGTGGTGAGACAGAGAGTTAAGGCTGGGATGGCGAATTGCCCGTTCTCCTGGGTGATCAGGTGAGGGACTCATGGTAGACGGAAGAAGGTTTGGCAGGAGAGATTGTAGATGGTCGGGAACCAGGGTTGGTGCGGCCACCATGGCGTAACAAGAATGCACTGGGCCTTGTCGTGGACAAAATTTTCAAGGGTCTTCATGATTAGCAGGATTGGAGGGAATGCGTAGAACAACATGTTTGACCAACTCACCATCAGGGAATCCCCCAGCGAGTTTGGGCCCATGCCTGCCCCGGAGCAGTACTTCCCGCACCTTGAATTGGCCGCTGTAGCAAACATGTCAATGGTCGGGGTACCCCAGCGAAGAAAAAGATGGTTGCAGATCTGCTTGTCCAGTTCCCACTCATGGGTTGAGGACATTTTCCTGCTGAGGGTATCTGCTTCCTCGTTGTCTATACCCACCAGGTGGACTGCCAGCAGGGTAATTCCCCTGGGGATACACCAGTTCCATATTCACAGGGCAAGGTGAGCCAACAGTACCGATTTTGTGCCACCCTGTTTGTTGATGTAAAAGACCGTCACAACATTGTCCAAGGCTACTTGGACTACCTGGTTTCGAAGGGTGGACTCAAAGGAGTGGAGAGCTTTGAAGACCTCAAGCAGCTCCAGGTGACTGATGTGCTTGGTCTTCTTGTAGACTTGCCAGGTGCCCTGAATGCGCAGGCTGGCACAATGAGTTCCCCATCCTGTAAGGGAGGCATCGGTATGGAGCGATCCGAGGGCTTTGGTTGGTGGAATGGGACGCCTATGGAGAGATTGTCTTTGTTCATCCACCAAGTCAAAGTCCGGCGAACAAAGGTAGGTGGCAGCAGCGGATGCCTTGGGGAGTTGCGGTGTGGATGGAAGAGGCTGTTGAACCACAGTTGTAGGGGTCGCATCCGGAGCCTGGCATTGGGAACAACTGCGATTGTTGAGGCCATGTGGCCAAGGAGCTTTTGAATGGCTAACACAGGGGTGTGGAGACCATCTTGAATATGCTGGATTGAAGAGCGAAGCTTGTCTATTCGAGCCCGTGGTGGGAACGCTCTGGCTCGGATTGAGTCGAGACATGTTCCTATAAAGTTGATGACCTGTGAGGGAGTGAGACAGGATTTCTCGGTGTTAATACAGAGTCCGAGTTCGTCTAACAGTTCACATGTGGTATCGATGGCTGAGAGCAGATGTTCTCGGGACAGGGAGACAATCAGCCAATCATCTAGGTAGGAGTATATTTGGACACCCTGTAACCGGAGGTAGGCGCAAACAGGCGCCATACATTTTGTGAAAACACACGGAGCTGTAGCTAGTCCAAAAGGAAGAATGTTATATTCAAAGATACCGGAGCCGACAGTAAAGCAAAGAAGCCACCTGTGAGATGGGTGGATGCTGATATGAAAATAGGCATCCTTTAAGTCCAGAGAGACGAACCAATCTTCTCTCCGGAGCAATGGAAGGATATTTTGAAGAGTGGTCACCTGAATTTTTTTAGTTCTAATGAACTTATTCACACCCCGTAGATCGAGTATACAGTGTATATCACCGTCCTGCTTCGGGACCATAAAATATCTTGAGTAGAAGCCGTGAAGCCCCTCTGAGTGAGAGATCTTGTGGATTGCTCCTTTACTAATTGGGAGACTTCATCTCTTAGAACCACCAATGGGGAAGTGTACCGGATTGGTCCCAGAGGGGACACGGTCTCAAACTCAATTTTATATCCGTGCTCAATGACGGAAAGCACCCACTTATCAGATGTGACAGACTCCTAAATGGGGAGTCGGCCTCGCAGCCAGTCCCCAAAGGTGAGGAGGGAGGGTGGATGGAAGGAGAGAAGATCAGCTTGCATGCCTCGTCAACGCTGCCACTTGTGATTGGGTTGACGGCGCCGACCTTGTTGGAACTGAGCGGCAGGCTGGCCTCAGTTGCGTTGCTGGCACGGCTGGTAACAGTGGTACGGTTGGATCGAAGGTAGCGAGATTGTGGCCACTTACATCGGTTTGAATTCGGGATTTCCAACTTCCAGGCGGTGGTTCAAGCATTGTAAATGTGCTTAAGCTTATAGTCCGTGCGGTCATGGAAGAGGCCGGAACCGTCGAAAGGCATGCCTTTGATGCGCCTCTTAGTCTCGTCAGGGCAGTTGCAGGAGCGTAGCCACACGTGTCGATGCAAGGCGATGGATCCGATGAGAGCTCGGGAGTCGCAATTTACATGATGGCGCACCATACTGAGCTGTTGGATGCCTAGTTGAATAGCCTTGTGGATAAAGATGTGGGCCAGGTCGCGCTGCTGGTCTGGAATAGTGGAGGTGACGGATTCCAGTCGTTGCATCAAAAAGTACTGATACCTGGTCATCGTCGCCTCATAGTTTGATATCCAGAGGCCTAGTCCCTTAGCCACATAAATGCGGTGCGCCATCAGTTCTATCTTCCGACCCTCTTTGTCTCTCAGGGATGAGTGCTCCCTGTTATCTCGACCCTGGGACAACCTGACCACAATCGAATTAGGTTTCGGGTGTTTCAGCAGAAATGGGATGTCCTGCTCCCTAACCTTGTACGTCAACTTGTATCTCCGGGATGTCGGATGCGACTGACTCAGAAACTCCCAGGTGTCTGTCACAGCCTAGCAAAGAGTTGTTATGAGCAGAATGGGAGACGGAAGATTACTGTTCCTTATGAACGATGTTGTAGAAGTGGTCATCACTGGGGGTTGCCTGGTGTTCCAGTTCAAACTCCAAAGACCATGTAAGTTGAGCCATGAGCTCTCTGAAGGTGGCGTAGGACTCTTCTGGCAACCCAGGTCCCAGGGTCAAGATGACGGCATCTGGAGATGTGGAGAGCCAGTTCGAGTCCTCAGAATCAGAATCGTAGTGGTATGGTGGACTAGATGACGAGTCGGCCAGGGACAGAGGAGGGTAGGAAGTTGCGGCTGCCGAGGTGGAGGGTGCTTCCATCCTGGAGGGACGGGATCGGCATCTGCTTTCTGGCAGCAAGGGATAGTAGCCGTATGGTGGCTGCTAGCCCAATGATGGGACCGAGGTGGCTTGAATCCACTGTACAACATCAGGACCCAGCTCCTGGCAGACTGTCGAGACGTGTTGGTGGCAACGCGGGTCAGCTGGAGGTGGCGGCCTTGGGGATGCCTCCGGCAATGATGGCATCGGAGTTGGTGATCGAGCTGGCTGATGGTTTGGTAGAGACCAGGGTGGTGAATCCTGAATTTCCCCATCGGATATTGATCCGTGGAGCATGGCCTCGGAGGGCTCCAGTGCCGTTGGAGCCGGTAACGTGATCCGCTGGGGGGATCCAGGCAGTGTGACCTGCATTACAGCCTGTGGTGTCGAGACCAAAGGTGTCTGGACCGAAGCGGCTGTTGGGACAGATGGTGCTGTCGAACCTGAGTCCCTGCGAGGCTCCTGGGTAAGCCTACGTTGCTTGCAGCCGACCTTGTCGGTCTTGTCCTTCTTAGCTTTCTTTGGGACTAATAGATCCCCTTGCCCGGTGTGTTTCCGTTTCTCCTTTAGTTTCAAAGAGGTGGAATGGGAGAAGTGGGTGGTCTTCCTGGAAGCAGCTCCCTCGGATGGTGGACGCGGGGAGGTCACCATGGGTGGGCCCGCTGGAGCAGCTTGGTGAACAACTGACAATGGCCGCATTTGTCAGTGCAAAGTCCTTCTCCTAAGCATAGGAGGCAAAGCTCGTGTGGGTCAGTCAGAGACATTTTGCCCCATACCTAGAGCACTTTTGAAAGGTCGTGCCCTGAGCCATCAGGAAGAGTGGATAGCGAAAAGCAGAATGAAGAGAAAAAGATACCAATATGGTAAAGAGTATATTTGGAGGGGGGGTGGGAGAGAAAAAAGGTTGTCTAACTAGGGAAGGTAAGGATGGTAAAAACTTGGAAAAGGATTTTCTTACGAGGGGCTGATTTGTATTCTCGGTATCGGGTTGATTTGCTATTGATGTGGGTAATTTAACTATTTCATTAGCTAATGACACTATCTAAGGGTATACATGCAAAATTTCAAATAAGTGTGATCATTAGTTCCCTAGTAATCCTCAGTGAAAGATGACCATGATGACTGACGTGACAAAGTTGCAGAAAATTGAGCACCATGCTGTGATTAAGTTCCTTCCAAAACAAGGAAAAAGTCAAAAAATCATTCACGAAGAGATGGTGGCCATTTACCAGGACTCTGCACCTTCATTATCTACTGTTCAAAAATGGTCAAGTGAATTTAAAAGGGGCAGAGAAAGCAATGAAGACGACTCTCACTCAGGCAGGCTGGTTACTGCCACTATGAAAGAAAATGTGAAAAAAAAGTGAAACTTGTTTTGGATGATGTCCGAATAAAAATCAAAATGTTAGCAGAGATGACAAACCTATCCGTTGGTACCATTATTTACTATTTTTCATGACCATCTTAACCTTTCAAAGATCTGTGCAAGATGGGTGCCGCGAATGCTCATGGTGCCTCAGAAACAAGTGCGAGTTGAGTTCTGTAGGGAGTTTTTAGAGCTCTGTGGTGAAGATCCATCGAGTATTTTCAACCGCATTGTTAAGGGAGATGAAACTTGGGTTCATCACTATGACCCTGATACTAAGCAGGAGTCCATGCAGTGGCATAAAAAAGGTGCTGACCCTCCGAAGAAATTCGAAGTCACTCCATCGGCTGGAAAAATCATGGCCACAATGTTTTGGGACTCAAAGGGAATTTTATTGATCGAGTACATGAAAAAAGGTGAAACCATAAACCCAGCATCTTACGCAACCACTCTGCGTAATTTAAGAGAAGCAATTAAAGAAAAAAGGGGGGGAAAACTGACCGCAGGTGTGTTGATTCTTCACGACAATGTGCCCGTTCACACGGTGCGTGTTTCGAAGGCTGCTGTGCGAGACTGTGGTTTCGAAGAAATAAACCACCCACCCTGTAGCCTGGACCTTGCCCCCAGAGACTACTACCTATTCCCGAATTTAAAAAGGATCTTTGTGGAAAGCGATTTTCCAACAATGAAGAGCTCAAGGAGGCAATTAACGCACATTTTCTAGACAAGGAGGAAGGGTATTTTTTACAGGGAAATGAAAAGTTAATTTCTATATGTAATAAGTATATTGAAGTTATGGGGGATTACATTGTAAAATAAAAATTATTTCAATTTATTATTCTTTTTTCTTCATTCTAATACCGAGAATACACTAAACACCCCTCGTTTAAATTTGCCTTGCACTGTGGAATTCAGAATATTGCTTTGCTTTATCTCAGTCCAGATACTTGTGCTGCGTCGGCAACAATCTTTTCTTCTTGCAAAGTGTGTGATTGTGCCAATTTTTGTTATATAAGGTGGTTGAGCTTATGCTGTCGTATCTTCTTTCTGTGACAGAACCAGAGTCCCTTGTCTTTTGTGCAGATTCATTTAGAAGACTTAGCTCTTTGTTTTTCCTTGCCAGAGTAAAAAAAGGAATATAAATGCAATGTAATAATCATAATAACTTGAAACAATGATTCCTGAGGTTTACTGTTGAGGACAACGAGGTGTACTACGTTTGCTCCATAATGAAAAAGTGTGTCCTGGATAATGTACATTCTTGACTTGCATGATTCCACCCACCCCCGTGTACTGCCATCTCTGCCATTTCCTGTGACATAATGGCCTTGTTTGTATCACATGGATTATGTAACCCCTAGGGTTTGCCTTTGTAATGAGTTAGCCATTTTGAATATTTAGCCTGTGACCACTGTGTTTTGTGTCTTGTGAACTTGGCAACGGTGGATGTTTGGCTTGGTCCTCAAAGGTTCCAGAACTTATGGGCAGTTTTTAAGGTCTACATGACACAATATGCATGGCCAGGTATGAACAGGTAAACTGGCACTCTTGATTGGACACTTACTGTTCCCAACACACCATAATATCATTTGTATATCAGTAGTCAAGTGTTCACATTGACAGCTTTTTTCTAAGAAGACATGGTTGCCTAATTACTCAAATGCATGACTGTTACAGAAAATCCATTTCCTTAGTGAAGGACTGCAACCTATCCTGCTTTCCTATCTTCTAATCATCCCTGGAACGATAGCTAATGGTCTAGCTCGGCCTTCCCCAGCCTACTGTTCTTCAGAGACATTTGTGCCACAACTCCCAGAATTCCCATCCAAGGGCATTCTGCCCTTTATAGCACCACAGGGGAGGGGTGCGAAGTTCCTGCCAAAATCCATTAAAGCTTTTGCATTCTACCCGGCTACAGGCACTGCGCAGGCACAGCACCCATAATGTGTGATGCACAGAGACCACGAATAAGAACAAGAGAGGTATTACTACCACTCTATACGACTCTGGTACGCCCGCAACTGGAGTACTGTGCTCAGTTTTGGGCCCCTCATTACAGACAGGTTAGAGTGAGTGCAGCGTAGGGCCACAAGGTTGGTGGCTGGTTTGCAGGGGATGCCGTATGAGGCGAGACTGAGGGAACTGGGTCTCTTCAGCCTGGAGAAGAGGAGACTCAGAGGGGATATGTTGGCGACATACAGGTATGTGAGGGGATGTCACATGGAGATGGGTAGAGACCTGTTCTCCCCTGCAAAGAAGGGCAGGACGCATTCCAATGGAGCCAAGCTCAGGAAACCAAGATTCCATTTAGATGCTAGGAAGTACGTACTTCCTGACAGTTAGAACCCCGAGGGTATGGAATGGGCTTCCACGAGAGGTGACTAAGGCCCCATCGGTGAGGGTGTTCAAAGCTAGGCTGGACATGCACATGGTGGGCATGTCATAAGCGAAGCCAGTTGGAGTTGGGGGTCAGACTAGATGGCCCGAGAGGCCCCTTCTAACTCGTTCTGTTTCTATTTTTCTATGTTTCTATGTTTATCCTCAATATTATTTGCTTTAATGATGGAAATACTGGCAAATGCAATTAGAAATGACACACAAATAGAAGGAATTGGATTACGTCAGAAAATTAAAATTAATCAGTTCACAGATGACACATTGCTAACATTTCAAGGCCCAATAAATACTATAGAGAGAATATAGTTAGATTTAAAAGAATTTGGGAAATACAGTGGATTGCATGTTAATTGGGAAAAATCTGAACTGATGGTATATAATCATAATGCTGAAGAAGTGGATATATTAAAAGAAAAATATAAATTAAAATAGTAGACAACATTAGATATTTAGGAATCTATATTCCAAAAGATAGTCAATAATTAAAGAAGAAAAATTAGCAAAAGTTAAAGGACACAAAAGATAAAATAGGAAATAGGAAAAGGTAAAATTATCATGGTTTGGAAGAATAGCAGTAACAAAAATGAAAATTCTGCCCAAGATTAATTTTTTTGTTTTGGATGATCCCAGTCAGACTTTATGATCATGAAGTAAAGGAAATACAGAAATTATTGGAGGTTTATTGTAATGGAGGGAAGAGAGCAAGCATAAGTAAAGTATTATGGTACACATCACCAAAAAAAGGGGGCTGGATAGTTCCAGATATTATAGCCCAAAATAAAGAATGAATGTGGAGTGAATTAAAAGAATTAAGGGAAATAGGTGATCATTTAGAGACTTATTGTTTTAAAAAGGATTTTATTAAAAAGATTGAGAATTCAAAATCTCTTTTTTAAAAAATATGATAGGAAGTATGGGAAAAATGGAGACAACAGTTAATCCTGGGAACTTCTCTGGTAACACCACTGGTTGAAATGGAGAAATTCCCAAAAACAGAATTAAAGGACTGGATTAATAAATTAAAAAATAACCATATATATAAATGGGAAGCCTGGAAAAATAAGATAAAAATATAATACAATTAAGAATTATATTGCCAGAAGTTAAATTAAATTGGTGAAATCTAATTCAATTAGAAAAATGGATAAAGATGGAGGATCAATTTAAAGAGGAAGAAAGACAATTAACAAAATTTGAAATGATTATAAAATAATGTGAGACTGAGGAAGAATATACCCCGAGGCTTCGGCGAATGGGGCGGCATAGAAGTCTCCTAAATAAATAAATAAATAGTAAGTAAGTAAGTAAAAGAAGAATTGCCAAAATTTACAGATATTAATGGAGTTAGGGGATCAGACAAAAAGTTTAAAATCAATTTGGGAAATGGATGTGGGTGAAATAAAAGACAAGGACTGGAAGAATATTTGGAATAGAAGAGTATATAAGAATAGGTCAGTTAGAATTAAAGAGCATGGATACAAGGTGATATGGGGGTAGTATTTAACACCAGTTAAGTTAAATCAAATTGATGATAAATAATGTATGTTGGAGATGTGGTAAAGAGATTGGAACTTATAAACATATGTGGTAGGATTGTGAAAATATACAAAAGATTTGGATTATGGTGTTTAAGGAATTTAGAGAAATTTTAGATATAGATTTAGAAATGTCACTGAGAATGGTGTTATTACTGTTGATAGAAAAACAAGATATAAATGAAGCTAAGAAAGAATTGATTGTAAGTATGATGATGGCAGTTAGCTTAGTGATAAATATTGGAAGCAGAATTGGATTTTGCAAAGGCATGAATGGTATAATGATACATGGAATATGGTAATTAATGAAAATCTGACGACAGAAATAAAAATTTAAAAAAGGGTTAGTGAAAGCAACACTACATTTACATTTCATTAAATATAATGAAATCTGGGAAGATTTTTTAAAAGCAGTACTGATAGGAGGCAAAGGCTGTAAACCCAAAGAATATTATATGAATTTCTGGAGGGGATATGAATATAAAGTATATATTATTAATTGTTAAAATAAGTGAAGTGGAGGTAGTATTGGTCTCCGGGGTGGTGGGGGCACTTTATTATTAACTTTAAATTATTGTGTTCTTGTTATGTTATCATTGTTGTGAAGTACTGCATTTATGGGGGGGGGGGGTTTCTGTCAAAAAAAATAAAAAGGGGGGGTTTAAAAAACCCCCAAAGGGGTTTGAGATTATGGTATTGCTCATTCTAGCAAAACAGAATATAAAGCATTTGCAGAAATGAATGCCAAATCAGGATCTCAAAGACATTTTCAAATTTCAAAATAATTTGACCAACTCTAAGATTACAATACAGTGAGTTTGGAATATCTGCTTCATCTCTATTTTTCCTTAATACTGACACAAACCCTGTCTCTCTTCAAAACCAAATTACTGAACAATCTGTTGCAAGTGGTCAACTGCTTTGACCTATCAATTTTCTCTTTTGAAAACATTTTTATGGAATGTGAAGAACACAAAGCAGTAAATGTGAAGTCTGTTCAAACTTGAATGTTCTTCAGCATTTCACTATTCCCAACATGTTTCTGATATAGGAGGGAGAAATCTAATGGTTGGCTATGTTCCTCAAACTCTTGATACCAAAGGGACTGGGATGTTTGAAAAATAAAACTATTAATATATAGTTTTTACTGGCAATCACTGTTGATTGGTGTTACAATCACTTGGTCAACTGAGACAGGTGCAAAGGATCACAAAAGGCAAAGGGCTGGGTAGTGTTTTCTGACCCATTAAGCCGCACCAGAAAGCATTTCTTTGATCAGCACAGCATGCAAAATCCACCTCTTCACACAAGCACCCTTATGCTTTTAAGATTATGAGTGTAAACTGGAAGTGCCATATAAAAGAAGTTACTTGAATCCACATTTGCCTGCTCTAGCAACAATTTCCATTGCACAGAGAAATACATGTCTTTATGAACATTTCTGAAAAACTGTGGTAGCAAATGAACAGTCAGACAAAATGATGATGCTATCCTCGTAGCCACACAGAAAAGCAGTTTCATGAGCAGTATGTATGCTTCTGTTTACACACTATAAACAGAAGCATATGTGTGTGTGTGTATAATCCATTTCATAAATGCCTGCTATGAAGCCAGAAGGAATACATTATTTAGGAGTAACATGCCCAGCAAGTTCTTATTTCATGGAAAAACTATCCACCCCAAGGCAACCACAGCTTTTTAAAAAGAAAAAGAAATACCATAATTGCCAACTGGAGCAGGTCTTGAAAAGTTGGGGGCAGACATTTTTCAAGCAATCACAAAGCAAAACAAACTGGAAATATCATCAACAAAGCCCAAGACAGAAATGAGAATAAGGATTAAGCACTCACCATGCTCTTTAAAAGGAAAAAAATGGCCTATTCTAAAATAAAACAGAGATATTAAATAAGATAGAGGAGAAAGTTAAACAAAGATGCTTGTCTTTCCTCTTATTTGTATATTCAAGCCAGCTACTGCTGATACTATCTATGCCTCCTCCATTTTAGGTGAAAGGGCAATGGGTGAAAAGGAAAAATTGAACTTTTATGATTGGATGCTGTCATGACTCATTTCTTTAGAAAGGATCAGGGTCAGAATGGAATATTAAACCTTTGCTTTTAAACTACAAATACTAAACCTTTGATTTTAAAAACCATAACCATTTCCAATTTCAGAGAAGCAAATCTTCCACTAAGGAAATAATTTTGTTTACTGATCCTATGCATGTTTGTGTGCAACTTACCAAATGATAATGATGATGCTGCACCAGGAATCCCTTCTTAGTAGTAGTCTAAGCAGCATACTAACAACAGTTAGCATGAATGCCAAGCAAGAAACAGATAATCAATTATGTAATTGAAGTGGGGGGAAATGGGGAGTTTGCAAAAGGGTCATTGGCATACCTGCATACTTGACTAGCACCACAACCAAGCAGGAGATAATATGTACAAAAAAATTGTGTTTTCCTAATCAATGTAAAGAGCTACATGCAGGCATTCTCCTGGCAACTATGGGATGGCCTAATTAATCCCGCCTCTCATCTTCCTTTCTTCATGGTTATTTAGGGCAATTTCTCAAATTCCCCAATGTATCAATAGGTCCAAAATGGTTGGGAATAACTACATTAGAGGGATTTTAAAATTAGGAAATAAAGTTGCAGGCTTCCAATTCAGCACAGAATTATTAAAAGGAGCATTCTCATAAGAACTATACTCCCCTCCCCATGTATGTTTTCTTGATCATTAATACACAATCAGCTAGTTCATACATTACATGTTTAGGTGTGCAGCATAGGTAGTGTGGAATGTCCACACTGATGTACAAATAAATGCCAGAGAGAAGGGAGAACAAGCAGATTGGAACTCTGCCTTCCTGCCTCACCCTTCATCTTTATAGGTTCATAGTACAGTAGTCCGGTCCTGATCCACAAAGTCATTTGTATACTAAAGGAAAGTCTGTACAAGACATAAAAGAACACTGAAACATTTGAATTATGAACATTTTAAACAGTTTGCATACATGTTTCACAGAGGGATCAGATTGGCTGAAACTCTGTTGAGCTCAGCTTCTTTTTTAAACACAGATTTGCCTCTCCTTGTGTGACATGTTTATCTTTTAGGAGTTTATAGTAAGTGGACTTCTGAAGAAATTACTACAAATGCTTAGGAGGCATTTTGGTATCAGACTAGGGTAAAAAATAGCAGTGCAAGATCCAGTTATTTCAGTGACAAATCAAACAATTTTCACATGTACTGAAAAGTTAGTAGACAATGGCTGACGCTATTCCAAGAAGCAATGAAGCTTTTCCAAAATTCACCACTAGTAGGAGGTAGCGTATTTCTTGTCTTTATCAGACAGGAGAGTGAAGCAAGAACTGAAAGCAATAGAAGAAAGCAAGAACTAAAGCAAAAGCATATGCTAAAAATAAGTAACCAGTTGGAAGTTGTAGTTTGCTTTTAATATGCAAACATTCAGAGCATGCATATAAATGGTGCACCAGTGGGCATTTTGAACCTGGCCTATCTATGTCTTAAAATAAGTTGTATAAAAAACCAGCTCAGTCAAAGGAGAAACCCCCATCCTATCCCATATTCTCCTTAAATAAGGGAATAAATAAATATATAAAGACAATTTAACAAAGCAGATCATGCATTTTTAACCTCGTGGCTCAGCAGGGGGAAAAACAAGTCAATGAGAAATCTTCCCCACTGGTATGCACAATAGCAGACATCCAATTCAATAGACGTTTATCAGCAGTGAAACCTGATTTAGATAAATGAGGAAGCTGTTGAGCCACAGCCTTCCTCTGCCTGCTGCAGGCTGTCAGATAAAATGGGAACAAAAGCTCCCTGCTGAACCCCCCACCAGTCTCCATTAGCCCCTGCTGATGCTTTATTATCTGGGGGCTACTCAGGCATTGCAGCATGAATCAGTAAGCTGAAAGAAAAAGGAAAAGGGGGAAAATACACGTATGAGGCACGAGGGAAAATCAAGACAAAATCTGGCATTGAAAGAGGCATCTTCCTTTTTTGGTAATGTAGCAAGCTTATTATCTAACATTGCACGCAAGAAACAAAAGGGTGATTCTTTCTTAAGCAGCTTTGGAAGCCTTTATGATTTCATTTCATTCTATATAGTTCACAAAGCTCCAAAAACTATTTTATATATTATAAGCACAGTTATATAAAACACTATTGTCATCAGGCACAAATATAAATATGCATCCTGAGGATGAACAGATATTACCTTTTGGCTATAAAAGGTAAAGGTTTCCCCATGGCATTAAAGTCCAGTCATGTCTGACTCTTGGGGGTGGTGCTCTTCTCCGTTTCCTAGTCGAGGGAGCCAGCGTTTGTCCACAGACAGTTTCCGTGGTCATGTGGCCAGCCTGGCTAAACACCGAGGTGCACAGAACGCTGTTACCTTCTCACAGAAGTAATACCTATTTATCTACTTGCATTTATATGCTTTCAAACTGCGAGGTTGGCAGGAGCTGGGACAAAGTACAGGAGCTCACCCCATCCTGTCTGCAGATTTGAACAGTCGACCTTTCAATCAACCAGGCCAGCAGCTCAGCAGTTTAAACCATTGCGCCACTCACATGTCCCCTTTTGGCTATAGGAAGGTATAAATAAATAAATAAATAAATACTAATTTTAAACATCTTTTCTAGGTTATATAACAGTGCACCATTTAAGGCATCAACTCCCACTTCCCTCACTATCTGAAGACAACTATGTTGTCAGCTGTGGGAACTGTAAATTTGTATCTTTTAAAATGTGAATGAAGGCCTGTTCTTTCTAGAAGGAAGTGATGGAGGAAGAAGGGGGTGACTAGGCGCAGCTGTGGCAGCATTGTAAAAATAGAAACAGTATTTTCTTAAATATAAATAGTATCTTTGTAAAATGTAAATTGCGCAGAGCTTGCTGTAAAATGTGATCTGTCTGTCCTAGGAGATAAGGGAAAGAATGAGGCACATACACAGATTCTTTCACAGGAACAAAGAAGATGAGCTAACAACTTTTGGAGGAACTTTAAACTGCTGATGGAAAGGCAAGAAAACCAATAAAATTGCAGTTACTAGAGTTCTACCATATACGGCACACCGGAAGATTGTACGCTCGAGAGTAGCCAACCAATGGCAAAACGAGAGTAGAGTTGAGCAGCGGGAAAATTAGGATGTATAAAATCTCTTGTAAACTGTAAAAGATCACTCTTTGTTTCTCAGACTACTGAGACATTGAGTCAGTCTTTGCAAACGCTTTTTGTATGGAATAAATGGCTTGTATCTACCTGAATCCTGTCTAATGGAGTTTTAAATCTCACATCAGCTATGAATGCATCTATGACATCATTGTGACATACACTTTAGTCAAATAAAACAGAAGGTTTTTGTTTTTTTTAATCTAGAATGGGTGCTGAAAATTGCATGAGAAAAATCAGGCATTTTCATGATGTCAGAGAGGTTGCTAATCCTAGTAAATCTTTTTATTTGCTCCTTTAATTGTGATTCTGGTATCATTTAAATCCCTAGAACAGCCACATGCATTCTTAATGTTGTAAAACGGGTGGGCTGAAAAGAAATCTCCAGAACCTCTGAACTTCAACTCCCAGAACTGCTGCCCATCAATCATGCCTGACAGTGACTTCTGAGAGTTCAAGTCCTAAATATCGGGACAATTTTCTGCCCATCCCCATTTTGTAAAATGAATCAGGATTCACTTGGGTAAAATATATTCCTTTTGCAAGATAATAGTAGTACTCTGTTTCCCACTTCATCAGTGTTCTGTTCTCCATTGCATTTATTTTTTATTCTATGGTTCAGAGCTACAGAGAATAGGAACACCAGAACTAAGGTAATGACAAGTGTACATTATTATTCTAGTGACTGACTACACTTGAATTTGTGTTAACTATTCCAGTATTGCTGTGTTACCAGCATAGAGATCTTGGGAAATCACATTCTAATTGAAAATCTGCTTTAAAATATAACTCTCATTTTTTAAAAAAAAATTCTCCTCAAAAGCTTCTAACACAATAATGCTTCAGCTTAAGTACCAAAAAACTGTACTGTAAGACTCCTTACTTGCTTACTTAGCAGGCTGGCAGCTCGAACCACACTTGCAAGGAGTCTTTAAGGCTGTCATATCTTCTAAGGAGTGAGCCAATCATTGTTATCTGTAATGTCAGGGCTAACCATACAGATAGAAGAGGACCATACATGTTGCCTTGCTGGAAAGCGAGCCAACTTTGGACAAAGCAGCAATGCCAATAAGTAAATGGGGGACTAAATTAAAGCAGGAATGCAGCAAGAGCAAGCTGACCATATCATAAGTAAAAGTGCATTCGTAAGAAGAAGCCACACAAAGTAGTAAAAAATAGGGATGCTTCAAGTCCTTCTAAGCCAGGCTTGAAGAAGTATTTCAGGGTTTAATATTTTCAGGCTGCAAAATTGTTTTTTCATTCCATTAAGAACTAACATGACCACTCATTCCTATGGCAGTGGGAAGAATGCTCTGAGATCAAGGTAATTTTTCCAGAGCCTTTGGAACACCTCAGGAAATTTCTGAGTTTATCTCAGGGGAGCTTACCCATCTGTTCTAAAAAGAATTACAGGTCATTGTGAGATTTACACTAATTTCAGCTGTTAATAGAAGGACTAAGGAATAGGAAACATAATGTTCAGAACTGGAAATTTGAGATAAAAAGTGCAAAAAAGTTACAGCAGTTAAATTCTTTCAGTTTCTATAACAGAACTATGGTAACAATTCGTTTCTCGTTGTTTTAAAGGATGCACAAACCTTTTTTTTAGAATTTCACATACTCATTAAAAGATTCAGAGAAATCCCACAGAGGACACTAGTACCAGAATTCATCAGTAGTCTATTCTAATGATATGTGCTTTTTGTGATTACTACTGCTTCCTGTACTATCAAAATAAATTCATGATAGCCTGCCTCAGGACAGTATCTCGGACTTCAGGCAAAATAAATATAAACAGACCTCAATTTTGTCCGTTTTGGCATCTCCCCAGTAAATCTTGTTTTCATTATAATCCAATGCCAATCCATTTGGCCAACCAAGTGAAGTGTTCACAAGTACAGTTCTGTCTGATCCATCTAATGCAGCCCTCTCAATCTTTGGAACCTCTCCCCAATCAGTCCAATACATGTAGCTGAAAGATAAAACAGAAAGGGAGCAATAATTTACTATCATCACAAAGAACACTTCTTGGGCAATAGAGTGGGTGTGTTCTGTGTTCATAAATGCCAATATGTGAGCCGCCTCGAGGCTTCGGCAAATGGGGTGGCATAGAAGCTTCCTAAATAAATAAATAAATAAATGTGTTATAAATTTCTGCTTCAGAGTGACTTGCATGAAACCAAAAAACATGTGCGATGCTATTCAACTAAGATCCGACAATAGTCTGCTATACAATTCCCATAAATGTGCACTGTACAAGCATCAGCACCGAGCACATTTAGAACATCACTAGCAACATGCCGAAAGACATCAAGATTTATATGCATTTCCATCTTTCCATTTTTATTCAAGAGAGATAAGGGAGAAATCCTTTAAATAAAAAGATGCTCTTTAAATTACACTAATGGGTTATGTTTACAGGGTGCAACATATATCTACATCTGCTTAGCCCATTTTGAAAGCAAAAAAATACTGTAGGGTTAGGCAACTTACTCTAATTACATTTGCCTTTTACAGCACTCCATAGCACTTTGAGCACCTTTAAATCGGGCACCTTTAAAAAGTGGGGGGCATCTACCCCATGAATCATGTGTCATCTGCCTCAAACATAGATGATCCAAGTAACTATTGAAATCCCATAGCACACCTAAGACAAAGTCACCTATGAAAGGGATCAAGGCAATGTAAGAACTGATAGAAACATTTTCAAAATAACAAGAAATTACCAATGTTACAATTTCTTAAATTGTTAAAGAGTTGTGGTGAAAACAAGGAGAACACACATTGATGCCCATGAACTTAAGGGAAAGGAAGTGTTTCTGGTCTTATCTTTTTTATCATTTCAGTCAACCAGCTGCAGCCTGATTGACAGTCAGAATTATTCAGCAAACCTCCCAAGAAACCCAAGCAGAGTTGCCCTCTGAAGAGGGCTGTTTATTTGTCCATATTTATATGCTGTTTACTTTAGGCACTTCAGCTGCTCATCACATTTTCATTGTGTTCAAGCTTGTGCTTGGGAGAAACCAGTATGTTTAATAAACACCTCAAGCCTCTATTGCAATTCCAACAGTAGGAGAGCACTCTGCTTTTGTTTCAGCTTGGGAAAAAGTTGCTAGATCAGCTTTGGCAACTTTAATGTCTTAAACCCCTTTAATAAAATACTGTGCCTTACCCAACCATAGGATCCAAAACAATAGCTCTAGGTTCTTCCAGGTCTTCAGAGATCAAGATCTTCCGCATAGTCCCATTAAGCCTTGTTACTTCAATGCGATCCGTACCAGTATCAGTCCAATAAAGGTTTCGGGCAATCCAATCTACAGCAATACCATCAGGATGTGCAATTTGTGCCTGGACAACAAATTGGCTAGCTGAGCCATCAATGAAAGAGCGCCGGATAGCCCTCACCTCATCATCTGTCCAGTAGATGTAACCTTCTACAGGATCATAGTCAATAGCAATGGCATGCCGAATGTCTTCCAATTGTAAAACAATATCAGTGAAATCTGGGGTGTCCAAAGATATCCGCCTCAGGTCAGTCCTCCGAGCTAATAGCAGCAATTCAATGGCACCTGTATAGATTTATATTTTTAAAACCATCAGTTACCCTATTTACATTTACCCTTCCTGCATGTTTCTTTCTCTTCACTGAACATGCTCAGAGTAACACAAATCCAATTTTGGGCTTACAACAATATAATACAGCATAATAAACAAACAATTTTATCAGATGGATTGGGATGCAAGACTGGGGTGCAATCTTATCAGATGCATTGGTCACTTTTCCAAGGCCACCTAGTGAGCTTGACAGTTGAAGAAGATCTGAACCTGAGTTCCCGCATTCATGAAAGTAGACAGTGTTATGTATCTTTCAAATTAGATAACTGATTGACTAACATGTAAGTTATAGTTGCTTTGATGTAAATTTTATATTTCCCCAAGCTTCTTGCCAGGACCTGTTACAGTTTCAGTCCTACTCACAAGGAATTGAGTTACTAAAGTGACAGGAGATTTATTAATCTGGAGTTGTCACAAGACAGTAATAATTAATAATAGTATTCAAGTATTGGACCTGAATGTTCAGGTGGCCTTTTCCTCACTTTTGCCAGTTCATGGATCTGAAATGACCAGGGACAGAAGGGTTGTGGAGACTAATGACTGGCTGAGGGCATGGTGTTGGAAGGTACACTTTGGATTCCTTGACTACAGCAATTTGTTCCTCTCCAAGGGACTTCTGGCAAGGGATGAGATACCCTCACCAGGATGGGGAAAAGGACCTTCAGTAATACTTTAGCAAGCTTTGTCTGGAGGGCTTTAAACTGATCAAGTTGGGGTGGGGAAGACCAGGCACCCCAGAAACAAGTCAAGATCAATCAGGAGAAGGAACAAGATCAGGATTTCAGGAGGAGAGTGCTATAGGGACTGCAGAAGCTGGCATGACTACTGCACAGAGGGTTCCTGCTGTGCCAGGGAGGGCAGGAGGAAGGAGGATGCTGAGTGAGCTAGGAAAAGGGGTTTGCAGGAAAGAGATGAGATGTATATACACCAATGCGAAGAACATGGAAAACAAGCAGGAAGAGTTTGAGTCTCTCCTGGGAAGAGGTGGGTATGACATGGTGGGTATCACAGAAACATGGTGGGATGAAAAGCAGGATTGGAATGTCAACGTAGGATATGCTCTCTTCAAGAAGAACAGGAAGGAAAAGAGGGGAGGGGTGTAGTGCTATATGTTAAGGAAGAAATAAGATTGCAATGAGATGGGGACAGGGTAGAAGGGGATCAGGTACAGGCAGTCTGGGTAAGATTGATGGGTCTAGATGGGAGCAGGGATGTAATATTCCACATAAGACCCTGGACAATGCTCTGACAGACCAGACTGGAAGGATATTCCAGGGAAGGGACACAGTCATAATGGGACATTTCAACCTCCCTGATATTAGTAAGGAGATGTACTCAGCAGCAACAGGTAGGTCCTGTTGCTTCCTAGAAGCTATGGGAGGAGGTTTTTCACCCGTAGGGTCCAGAAAGCAACTGGGGTGTGGGAGGAACACCCTACACTTGGTTTTGACTAACAGGGAGGATTAGGTGGATGATATGCAGACTAGGGGAATTCTGAATGTGAGTGACCACTCCATCCTGTGCTTTGTGATCAGGAGAACAGAGATGAGTGGTAGGTCAGGTACTAGGAGATGGGACTTCATGAGGGCCAACTTTGGTCAATTAAAGGCCAGTTTGGAGAAGTTTCCTGGGAGAAGGTACTGGAAGGCAAGGGAGTTCAAGGGAATGAATGGCACTAAAAAGGGAGGTCTTGAAGGCACAAACCTTAACAATACTGCTATTAGCAAAGAGGGAAGGCATAGAGGGGCATCACTGTAGATGCAAAGAGAGGTGGTAAGAGGGATTAGAAGTAAAAGGGAATTCCACAGGAAATGGACACTGCAGCAAGTGGACAAAAGGGTATACCAGGAAGAGGTGGCTCAATACAGAAGAATTCTTCGCAGGGCTAAAGCTGATTATGAACTGAGGCTTGTGAAGAATGTCAAGAGCAACAAAAAGGGCTTCTATTTTCCTGTTAAATAGTAAAAGGAAGAGGAGACAGGCAGTGGAGCCATGTAAAGGGAAGGAAAGAATCTGGTAACTAGTATAAGGGAAAAGGCACAGATGTTAAATGATTATTTTGCTTCTGTGTTCTCCCCAAAGCAGGTTGTGGGAGATATACCTGGGGAGCCAGGTGAGGTTGGGATTATGGGGGCATATATTAGAACCATTCCCCTACAAGTTGAGGAGTTCCTTAGGACCCTGGTCATTACAAAGGCACCAGCTCTTGATGGGTTACACCTGAGGCTACTTCGAGAATTGGAAGGGGTACTCTTGCATCTGTTCATTTTTGATGCCTCATGGAAATCAGAAGTACAGAAGGGTAGCATCAGGGGTCCCAATCTTTAAAAAGAGTAGCAGAGGGGACAAGTGGAATTACAGGCCAGCTAGCCTAACATACATTCTGGGAAAGATGATGGAAAGACTCATAATATGGAAAGCTCTGGAAACCATAGATGGGAGGGGGAGGTTGGCAGCCATACAACATGGCTTCTGAAAATACAGGGCCTGTCAGACAAATCTTATGGAATTCTATGGCAAGATTTTGAGGTGGCTAGATGGAGGGAACATGGTGGATGCGGTTTGCCTGGACATTAGAAAGACCTTTGACAAGGTGCCACATGATATCCTGGTTGAGAAATTGCTGAGATTCAGGATAGATCAATGCACTGTCCAATGGATTAGGACATGGTTAATGGACTGCAAGTGGAGGGTGACTATCAGTGGCTGGAGAGCAGCACTTGTGAAAGGAATCTTGAGGGACTGGTCGACAGCAAGCTAAACATGAGCCAGCAGCATGATGCAGCAGTTAAGAAGGTGAACACCACCCCTCAACGTATAGCCAGAAGCATGGCTTCCTGATCAAAGGTGTATGACTCTGATGCGTCCACAATTGGAGTAGTGTGTCCAATTCTGAGCTCCACATTAGAAAAAAAAATAGCTAGGTTAGTGTCAGTTCAATGCAGGGTGACAAGGATAGTAGCCAAATTGGGAGAGTCGGGGATGACATATGAGATGATACTGAGGGAGCTGGGTCTTTTTAGCCTGTAGAAGGGGAGACTCCGAGTGGATCTAATAGTGACATACAACTATGCAAAAGAGGTGTCACATGGAAGAGTTGTGACCTGTTTTCCCCCATGATGGAGAAGATGCAATCCAGTGAGGCAAAGTTCAAGGAAATAGGTTTCAGATTGGATGTCAAGAAGTACAGGATATGGAATGGGTTTCCATGGGAGGTGGTTGAGACCCCATCAGTGAGGGTGTTAAAAGGAAATATTGGGCAACCAAATGTTGGATATTAAATGAGTGGACACTACTAGAGCCAGGGGTCAGACAGGATTGTGCAAGAAACTCCTTCAGACTTGCCATGTTTCTAAGTAATATATTGCTAATATATTAATGTCCTAATGCTGATCTTTGTGAACTACACTCAGGAGGCCTTGATTGAAGTGCAGTATATAAATATTCCCAAAAAAATAAAGTTCTGTTCAAGGGCATATTCTTCCTTTAAAATGTCAATTTATACTGAGGAAAATTATTCACTCATTCCATTTATATACTACTCAATAGCCAAAGCTCTCCAGATAGTTCACAACCTTTTTAAAATAGCAAAAAACAACTCAAAGCATAATTTTAAAACACTATAAAATTTAAAAGTTTAAGAATGTGGTATTAAACTTAGAATTAAAAAACAGTAAGATTTAGTAGCAGTACAAAGATTTAAAACAGAATACAGGATATATATTTCATTCATTACTCAGAAAATAAGGTTTTCATCTGGCACTGGAAAGAGTACAAAGAAGTGACCAGGATAGTCTCTCTGGGAAGTTCATTCCATAGCAGAATACAAAGGGCTCCCTTCTTAGTGGCTACTGATCTAATATCTCTGGGCAAGGGGTCCCACAGAAGAACCACTTCGGTCTGTGCAGGTAAATATGGGAAGAGATTATCTTTCAGGTAACTTGACCCTAAAGCTGTTTAGAGCTTTGAATGCTAACACCAGCACTTAGAATGGGGCCTAACAATTGACTCACAGCCAGTGTACTGTAGGTAGTAAAGTACGAACAGTCCCTCTTAATATTCTTGTTGTTCTGTTTTGGAACACTGACATTTTCTGGACCATTTTCAAAGATGGCTCCGTGTATATTGCACTGCAGTAATCTAATCAATAGGTTACCAGAGCATGAATAATTGTAGGTAAGCTATCCCTGTTCAGATAAGGACATCATTGGTATATCAGTCAAGGCCAGCCTTTCCCAATCTGGTGACCTTTAGAGACATCTGGACCATATTTCCCAGAATTTCCAGTAGGGCCACTGACTGGATTCTGGGGGTTGCAGTCCAAATGTGTCTGGAAGGTATGAGGTTTGGAAAGGCTAGTCTAAGCTGATAAAAGGTACTCCATGTCAGTGAGTCCACCTACGCCTTTAGTGACAATGCTGAATCCAAGATCACCCTCAAACAACAAACCCAATCTGTTAGGGGAGGGGGGCTTGGCACAGATCTGATAGTGCAAGCAGCTAAACCTCTTGAGTTGGCCAAAGGGCAGCCTTAAGTTGAAAGGCCTGTTGGTTCTGGGTCTATTTCTCTTCTTGCTCATACCAGAGTGTAGGAAACGGAATAATCAATTCAAGCTACTACAACCTAGATTCAGGATAGATATCAGGAAAAAATTCCTCACTGTCAGAGCAATACGACAGTGGAACCAGCTGTCTAGATTGGTGGTGAGCTCTCCCACACTAGAGACATTTAAAAAGAAACTGGACAGCATCTGAGTGGAATGGTATAAACTGATGTCCTGCAACAGCAGGGGGTTGGACCTGATGACCTTCATGGCCCTTTCCAACTCTACTATTCCAACTCTAACCTATCTATGGTCACTGGCAGTCAAAAAGGGAATGGGTGGGTGGAAACAAGAGGGGGAGCGGCTCCTACTCACAACTTGAACACCTAGATTTATAAGCTTTTCCCGATTCTAGGCTCTGTACCGGCTAAAAGCCCGTATGTGTGATGCAAAGAGACCATGAAGAAGGACAGAAAAGATAGAGACATATTCTAGAAAGGTGCATAGCTTGCTGGTTACCATCCTGAACAAAATCACTCATAACACTGCAATGCTTCATTTCAGATCTAACCTGTATTTAATGATCTGAGTTTTCCAGAAAAATCTGTATTAGATTGTATTGCACAGGGAAAATTGACCTAAAGCATTTTGCAGGTGCGTTATAACAGCTTTCCCCAAAAGGGTTCCCTCCAGATTCTTCAAATTTTCATTGTAATCAACCCAATCAATATTGTCAATTTTCAGGAATGTTTTAGAGCTGCAGACCAATACATCTGGGGGTCACCAGGTTAGGAAAGGCTCTTCTACAGTGTAATTTATATGTTTATTTTATTTATATTCAGTAAACAAAAGTACACAATAGAAATATTTTAGCCAAAAGCACCATAATATATTTCCACTGGAATAAGCTAACATTAAATGTTATTTAAGTGTTTTGCTGCTGCTGCTGCTGCTATTACATGGCTTCAAGTCTTCTCTGCCTTATGGCAACCCTATGAATGGGTATCCTCCAAAATGTATTGTTGTTGATAGAAAACAAGAAGTATTTTATTGTGTTGAAATTACAGCATGTGCTATCCGTACACTGTTCCAAATTCAGGAAAAACCTGAGGTAATGAAAACTGTAAACAAAGAAATACATTGTAGCAACATGAAGAATCGTGCATGATATGCTGACAACTGATCTGTTTCAAATTCAACTCTCTTCTTACAATGGTTGCTACAGTTTTTTTCTCACTATTTCATAGTTCCATTTCACTCTGAGCCATACATATATTACATGTATGTATGCTAGAGATAATCATTTGAAAAATAATTACAACACTGAAACCTGCAAAATTTATCTAATATTGTATTTGTATAGGAATTTTAGAAATTATTCATAAGGAACATCAAATGAAAAAATTTCTGCAGTAAATTCTGCCACAAATTTCCAGTCCACATCACTGCTTTAGGAAAACACATCTTTCTGAGGACCTGACCACACTAATTGCTTCAAAACAGCTTTTGAGGGTAAGGATGGCCACCCTACTGATTTTCCTAGTAAAATTGGGAGAACTTGTCAGGGAGGTGTTCATACCTCTATATGACTCTGGTGCACCCACAACTGGAGTACTGCATCCATCTAGATTAGAAATGATTCAGCGCAGGGTCACAAGAATCATAGCCGGGTTAGGAGAGATGGCATATGAGCAGACATTGAGGGAACTGGGCCTTTTCAGCCAGGAGAAGAGACTCTGAGGGGATCTTTTAGTGAGTTATCAGTATGTGGGGGGATGTCATTTGGAGGAGGACTGTGATCTGTTGGTTTTCCTTGCAGTGAAGGGCAGGACTCATTCCAATGGAGCAAAGCTCAATGAACCAGGCTTAAGGTTGGATGTCAGGAAGTATTTCCTTGCAGTAGAACCCCTAGGATATGGCATAGGCTTCCAAGGAAGGTGGCTGAGGCCCCGTCAGAGAGGGTGTTCAATGAAAGATTAGACAACCACACGTTGGGCATTACATGAGTGGAGTTGGCTGGAGCTGGGGGTCAGACTAGGTGGTCTGCTCTTACTTTGTTTCTATGTTTAGACAGACCTTTTGCACAAATTTGTCATTCTTCCCTTAAAAGCCACTTAAATCACTGGTTCTTGCAGCTATAAAATCCACATGTTAACTTACATTTTGTGTTAAGTAGTACTAGTAGAACCTACTGCAAACCAATTTCACTGGGTTAAAATTTCTGGAGTTCTGCAAACATGCATGTAATCTCTCTTTGATTGTGATCCTCTACTTTTCCGGTAGTGTCCCAACTGTTCTCAGTGCCCTCTGTCTTTTCCAAGCTTCCCCCAGGTTCTAGGTATCCTGGAAAGGTAAGATGTCTAACATATCCACCCTGCAAGCACTTCCTTTTGACAGCTGTCAAAAGGAGATCTGAATGATAGCAAGTTGTTGGCATAGGGCTAGAAGGTGCTCTAGCATGTCAAATATGAAAGAGACAGATCTTTCATTTTCCTCTCAGAAGTTGATGCAATCAAAGCTGTCTCCAGTACTGAGTGAGGAAAGTGCAAGCCATACAGGAGAATCAGAAAATGGCAAGGACTGAGACAGAGACTGCTGACAGGATTCCCTCAAACATCCTTGAAAGGAAAATCCTTTTTTTATTCTTCCTTTTCTTTTTCAGTACTAAAGACTGTCAAATGGGCTCTTTCTGACAACTTTTTTTTGCCAGTGCAACAATGAAAGAACAGCCTGTGGTTGTAAGGTTAAAGCAGGTGCTGTTGGCGACTGGGGAAGTAGTGGTCTGAATTCCATAGCTTTGGCCACAAAAGAGACTGGTCCTGGAAAAGTGGTTTGCTGTGACTCCACTGTCAGATGAGCAAATTCTGCTGCTCCCAGTACCTTTTTCCAAAGCAGAGCCAAGAGTCTATCCAATTTATTTCTTCTGACCTGTTTGGTGAAAGCCAGACAATGTAGACAGGAATCCACAAGATGGCTCTCACCCAGAGAAATCAGATGAAGTGCGTAACCATATTGGCAAGAGTTTGATGCCACAGCAGGCAAATTTGCAAAAAAAAAAAAAAAAAAGCACCTTTAAGGACATAAGGACATACACCACCTCTTAAGGATTGTCAATGAAAAATCAACTGAAAGAAAGAAAAAGAAAAGACTTGAAAAAATAATAGATTAATAATGATGGAAAAAAGGATATAAGCTGCACTCAATACTGTCTCAGGCAAGAAAGGATTCATTTCCTATGAGGAAATTACAATGGACCTGAGGGAATAAGTGGGAACCCACAAGGATTTATTTTATTTATTTTATTTGGGATATTTCTAGCCTGTCAAATCACTCTGGGTCTCTGGATGGCTCACAACAGAATCAATAAATACAACAATGTAAGTATAAATATATTATATTGAGAGCCAGTGTGGTGTAGTGGTTAAGAGCATGGGACTGGGACTCAGACGATCTGCGTTCTATTCCCTGCTCAGCCATGGAGCCAACTGGGTGACTTTGGGCCAGTCACAGACTCTCAGCCCAACCTACCTCACAGGGTTGTTGTTGTGGGAATAAGATAGAGGAAGAGATGTAAGCTGCCTTGAGCCCTTTGTACAAAAAAGGCAGGATATAAATCGAAAAATAAATAAAATAAATATCATAAATACCCCAAACTAAATAACCCACAACTGAAATAAAATAATTCAAATCTATGAAGCATTAAAATATTGGTTGAATAAAAAGGTCTTAACCTGGCACGGAAAAGCATATGATGGCACAGAGAAAGCCCTCCTCCGAGTATTCCATCTCCTGATCTCCTTCAAGGAGAGTTCCGGGAGGAGGGCCTCTGCTGCAGATCTTAAGGGGTGGGAGGGCATGTAGGGAAAAAGACATTCCTTGAGGTATCCTGGTCCCAAGACATTTAGAGCTTTATAGGTCATAACCAGCACCTTAAATTGGGCCTGGACTTCGATGGGAAGCCAGTGGAGCTGATGGAGGACTGGAGTTATATGACAGTAACAACTGGTCCCTGACAGCATCCTGGCAGCTCTATTTTGCATTATTTAAAGTGGACCATCTTCAAGGGCAGCCCCATATATAGAGCACGTAACAATAGTCCAACTGAGAGGTTACCAGCGTGTGTGTCACCATTGCTAGGCAGTTCTCATCCAGGTAAGGATGCAGCTGATGGATCAGCTGAAGCTGAAGGAAAGTGCTCCTTGCCACCGCCATCACCTGGGCTTCCAGGGACAGTTCCGGGTCAAGGAGCACTCCTAAGCTGTGGACCCTGTCCTTTAGAGGGAGAGCAACCCTGTCCAGGACAGGGCCAAGGTCACTTACCTGGAAACCTGAACCACCCACCAAAAGGACTTTCGTCTTATCTGGACTGAGCTTCAGTTTATTGGCTCTCATACAGCCCATTACCTTGGCCAGGCACCAGTTCAGGACAGCCACTGCCTCACCTGGATTAGTTGAAAAGGAGAGGTAGAGCTGGGTGTCATCAGTGTACTGGTGACTCCGCAGCCCAAACCTCCTGATGACCTCTCCCAATGGTTTCATGTAGATGTTAAATGGCAAGAAGTGGCACCCTGCGGCACTCCATGGCAGAGTTGCCATGGCACAGAGCCAGATTCCCCCAGCACCACCTTCTGGAATCAGCTGGCCAGGTAGGAACAAAACCAATACCAAGCAAAGCCTCCTACTCCTAAGCCTATCCAGAAGGATACATGGCTGATGGTATCGAAAGCCACTGAGAGGTCCAGGAGAACCAACAGGGACGCACTCCACCTGTCACTCTCCCTGCATAGGTCATTGTACAGGGAGACCAAGGCAGATTCAGTACCGTAACCGGGTCTGAAGCTGGACTGAAATGGGTCCAGACAATCAGTTTCATCCAAGAGTACTTGGAGTTGTCCCACCACCATCCTCTCCAACACCTTGCCCAGAAATGGGATGTTGGCCACCGGTCTATAATTGGCAGCCATCTCTGGGTCCAGGGATGCCTTCTTTAGGACAGACCTGATCACTGGCTCCTTTAAAGGGGCAGGGATCTGGCCCTCCCTCAGTGAGGCCTCCTGGATCCAGGAACCAGTCCCGTGTTTGGCTTTAGTAAGTGGCTTTAGTAAGTAGCCATGAAGGGCAAGGGTCGAGTAAGCAGGTAGTAGGATGTACCTGTCCAAGCATCTTGTCCACATCATCAGGCCACATCAATTGAAATTCATCCAACAATGCTGGACCAGATGGGGCTCCGGACACCTCTCGTGATGGAACCTTATCAACTGTGGAGTCCAGCTCGTGATGAATCTGCAATTTTCTCCTTAACGTGCTGGGCAAAGGCGTCACAACGAGCTAGCAATGGTGTCACAGGATCTTTTTTTAGGGCCAGGATGTATTAGCCCATGCACCACTTGAAAAAAGCTCTGCTAGACAGCACCGAGAGGAGGCAATGGAAGCTGAGAAGAATTTATTCTTCACCGCCCTCACTGCCACAGCATAGGCGCGATAATGAGCACATAAGGGTGTTCAGATTCATCCAGTGATTTCCTCCACCTGCACTCTAATCGTCTCCCAGCCCGCTTCATCCCCATAATTCAGGTGTTTACCATGGAGATGAACAGGCTCTGCCCGGCAGGAGAGGATCTGTAGGAGTAATTGTGTCGGTTGCTCTGGTCACTTCTCCATTCCACAAATCAAGCAGAGCATCAACAGGAGCACCAGCTTTATCAACCAGAAAATCCCCCAGAGCCCTCAGGAACCCATCAGGATCCATCTGGTTCCAAGGGCAGACCATGTTAATGGGATCCGCACCCTTACAGAGGGAAAGGCCAGCCCCAAGCTCAAACCTCACGAGAAAGTGATCTGACCACGACAAAGGAGTTTCTCACTTCCAGATCACCCTTTTCCTGCCCCATCGAGAAGATCAGGTCCAGAGTGTGACCCCCTCATTCATGGCTTGGGCCAACGACATGTGGAGACAGCCCCGTGGCCATCATGGAGGCCATGAAGCCCTGAGCTGCCCCAGTCAGAACAGTCTCGGCATGGAGATTGGAGCCTCCCAGATCAACATTCTGGGGGTCCTCAACACCAGGTCCGAGACGATCTCTGTCAGCTCAGGCAGTTACCTGAATCCCTAATCTGTCTCGATCACCCACCACCAGGTACAAATACTCTAGGCCTAGTCTCAAGGAGATTGAAAGGCCCGTGAGGGATTCTGCAGCTTGATGCACCAGAGCAACCCCCCATAGGGCGTGACTGGGGCTGAATCAGATACCCAGGCGGGCACAGTTGAGTAAGGGGTACATCTCCATTCTCTCCTGCCCAAGTCTCTGTAATGCAAGCCAGCTTGGCCCCCTCCCCCACAATTAAATCAAGGCTGAGGAATGTCTTACTATGGACCGACCTGGCATTCAGCAACAGCATTGTCAGGCCCGAGGGGTGGTTAATAAAGCTACCCAGAACCCCCCGGTTGGGGAAATAACCAGAAGGGGGGACAGATACCAAGCATCTGTCCTTCCTTCTTCTATGATGACATCTTAGTCCCCCAACACCATATCTTCCCCTGCCCATTACCACCCCAATGGTGGCACCCACATGCTCCCCAGGCAAACCCATAATCAATTAAAACCAAGAGTACAATCAACTCAGTCATGGTATGAATTAGGATTAAAATTATGTTAAAACCCTCCAACCCACTCAACAACAAAAACACAAAGTCCCTGGCCCAGCTAGTCCCACTGGCCCCAAACAGCTTAGCGCCCTTCAGTTACCGGCCGGCAAGTTAAGCACCACGCCCCTCCTTTGCAATCAAACTCCAGTCCTGGCACAACAGCCACCAATGCCGAGGGGGAAGTGAGGGCAGGGTCCACAGAGGCCTTGCTGGAGGCAAGATTGAGGAGCTACGGACAGCAAGCAGCAGCCACAGCCACAGCCACAGCAGCATCCCCAGCCTTGCGGCAGCCCATCAGCAGCAACAGCAGGGTACGTGTCATCTGTGGCGGGAGTTAGCCAGCGAAGCAGAGGGCAGTGGTGGAGCCAGTGTGATGGTGCCCACTCCCACTCCACTATCAAGAAACACTGAATGCTGGCTTGCCTGACATCTGAAAAGAGATGGCAACCGAGAAATACCGTCTCCACATTCCAGCATCCTTGGCTCTCCTCTCCAAGGGTAAAGGAGGGGAAGTGGTTCCTATTAAAAATTTTCAGCTATGGAAGTTCTCAGCTATGAATCAAGGTGCAGAGCAAAAATGTATGCTGCACAGAGATGATGAAGAAGAAAAAATACATATACTAACTTCACATTAACTAGCTGTGACCGCCAAGGAAACAGATTTCGGGCTCATAATAAAAGGCAAACTATCAAGTGTCAAATCAATTTGCTTCAATAAAGAAAATGTCAATTTTGAACAAAGGAATTCTTAAGAAATAGAACTATAAGTAACAGCTAATCAACATAATAGAAAATGCTGCACATAATTCTTTAAAATTCTGTATATAATTCTGACTGCCCTATCTGAAAAAGCATATCCTGGAGCCAAAGTGGCACAGCTGGTAAAAAAAAAAAAAGTGAAGAAACTATTATGACACTCTTCTTGTTCAGATCATTTTCTTGTTTTACACTAGCTGTTGGCTCAAACCATGGTGGGAGTGAAGGAGCACTTAAAATGGTCTGCTCATGTGCCTGATAGATCCAAATGGTTTCCTGAATACACTTTAGGAATTTCCTGCTTCATCTATCAGTGATACTGTTGAAGCCCAGGCTGATTCACAGAATATGGGAATGGCCAGAGCAATTGGTATTATTACCCATGTGCCCTCTCCCATGTAGTAAAGCCCATCTTTTCCTTTGTTTGTAGGGAGCTCAGGGTAATGAAACAGAAAGCTAGAGCACTGGAGGAAAGTTTGGAACAAATCTGATCAAATGTGTACTAGAACTCTGTTGGAGACCATCTCTGTAGTTGTAACTCACAGGTAAAATCATACAAGGTAATAACAAAAAGGTGATGTTCTGGGACTATTGTTCAACATCCCACCCATTGGACTATGTTTCCCCCACAGGATTCTTTACTATCACCTATATTGTTTACCATGTACATTAAACTACTTGGAAGAGGTCATCTGGAATTCTGGAAGCCTTGAGTTTACAAGAGCTGAGCAAGGCTATCAAGGACAGAATACTCTGAAGGACATAGGGTAATGTAAGACAAAGATGACTTGACAACATATAACAACAAATCTTGTGCAAGGATCTTTGTACTTTATTCCATCAATTTTTTTTGTGGTGGCAACTGGGAGCAGGTGAAATAAAAATGACAAGTCTAGATTTCTAAATGAAAACAAGAAAATCTCACTTGAATTAATTTATGATATAAGATTTAATTATTTAAATTTAGTTTAGTTTTACTTAGTTTAATTTTATTTAATTAAGAAGCTGAAACTAACTTGTAGAACTGTACTTGCTCTGGAATATTATTTAAAAGCATAATAAATCAATTATATTCAGAAATTTTTGCAAATGTGATAGTAAATGATGGTATATCAGAGTAATTATCCTTGGGCTGGGGTACTAGACAATGATGTGCCCTTTCCCCAATATTATTTGCTTTAGTTATATTATTATTAGCAAACAGTATTAGGAATGATATGATAAGCAGTACTGTTTCTGAGAATGAAATTAAGATTACTTTATTTGCTGATGATACTTTGTTAACAATAAAGAATTCCATATGAAGTTATGGTGGACCAGGCTGAAATACATTTAGAAGAATTTGAAGAGATACTGGGCTTACAGATAAACTGGGATAAATCAGAGATGATATTCTTCTGTGACAAAGAAGAGAAGGAAAAAATTAGGAGTAAATTTAAAGTTAAAATATGTAGAGTTATTAAGTATTCACATATAAATATTACTAAAATTTAGAATGTTAAAAATTATGATAAATTGAAACATGAAATAAAAGAGAAAATGAATGTATTTAGAAAGATTGGTAATAATCATAATTGTTGTTGCTAGTTGCAAAGTCTTGTCCAACCCATTGAGACCCCATGGACAACATTCCTCCAGGCCCTCCTGTCCTCAACCATCCCCCAAAGTCCACTTAAACTCACACCAACTGCTTCAATGACTCCATCTAGCCACCTCATTCTCTGCCATCCCCTTCTTCTTTTGCCATCTATTGTTCCCAGCATTAGGCTCTTCTCCAGGGAGTCCTTCCTTCTCATTAGCTGGCCAAAGTATTTGAGTTTCATCTTCAGTATCTGGCCTTCTAAAGAGAAGTCAAGGTTGATCACCTCTGCGACTGACTGGTTTGATCTCCTTGCAGTCCAAGGGACTCGCAGGAGTCTTCTCCAGCACCACAGTTCAAAGGCCTCAGTTCTTCGGTGCTCAGCCATCCTTATGGTCCAGCTTTCACAGCCATACATTGCAACTGGAAAAACTATAGCCTTGACTATATGCACTTTAGTTGGCAGGGTGATGTCAGTGCTTTTTAGTATGCTGTCTAGATTTGCCACAGCTTTCCTCCCAAGGAGAAAGCGCCTTTTAATTTCTTGGCTGCAGTCACCGTCTGTGGTGATCTTGGAGCCCAAGAAAATAAAATCTGTCGACTACCTCCATTTCTTCCCCATCTATTTGCCAGGAAGTGGTATGACTGGATTCTTGATGTTGAGTTTCAAGCCGACTTTAATAATCATAATAGCAATATTTAAATATTAAATAGCAATATAGTAGAATAGCAATTTTTAAAATATAGTGTTTCCTAAGATATATTTCTTGGTTGTGGTGTTACTGGTTAAAATAATATATAAAGATTTGAAAGACTGGCAAGATATGGTTAACAAGTTTTGTAATGGGAATAAAAAAGTAAGGATAAATTTTAAAAGATGGAATAGGTCAGAAAAGATGGGGGATTATGTTTTCCTAATGTAAAGTTATACATGCAGCAAATCAAGTAAAGCACATACTTGATACAGGTGGTGTTCTTCCCTACAATTTATCATATATATCTTTCCAGCTATCTTGTACATTACCCACAGTTTGAGAATCAATGCTATATGCACAACAGCACACACTAATGTGACACTATGTCACATGTTAGTCCTGTCCAGAGGCATGTTTGCCAGAAATACAAGCTCCCCAATTATTCCAACATTTTTTTCTGCCAGTTTTAACTTTAAAAAACAGTTAAAACCATAACTTACCATCTTTACAGGTCTTTTCATTATCAAGAAGTTTAACACCTGTGGGACATGCACACTGATAGGAGGGCTTGACAGGAGACATCAAGCATAAGTGAGAACAACCACCATTATCGGTTCCACATGGGTTTGTAGCTGTCAAAATACAGAGATACACATATCAGTTCTCGGATTGTTATACGATTACCTTGTACATCACAAGACACAGATATTTTGGATGAAAATATATGCCAGAAAGCCAATAAAAAGGAGTAAAAGGGACTCTATAATATGGTAATAGGATAATTGCATGTGTATACATGTATGGGAATGGAATACTGCTCCTAAGAAAGCATATATACAAAGAAGAAAAGAGTAACATGCTACTTCCAAAATTAAAAACCTTGTGAAGAGATCAATTTGTGAGCCATTCAACACAGCTTCTTGTGAAACACCATTTAAATCATTAAACATTACAAAATCTTTCCTTTATATTCAAAACAATTGACTGGCAAACAGCCAAATCTCCATTGTGCGAAGGCACAGTACATTGGCATCTCACAAAAGAGAATTAAAAATGTAAAGGCCTAGCCAAAGAAGCAACTACTACACTATAAGCAAGGATAGAAAAAGGCTAAATTAAGTCAATACACTAAGCCATGTTGTATTACTTTAGAACTCACGGCATAGATTACAGCAACAAATACAGAGGCCCATTATCATTTTGAACTGATTATCTGTTTTTGTCTGCCATATAATCAGTGCTCCCATCTCTATCCTCCAAAGGCAGAACAAATGTAATAACTATGGCTTGGTAATTAAAAATATAGTTTTCATGGCTCAAAAACCCATTCAAACTAGTGGAAAAGTACTACAGTTAATACCCAATCATAGGTTAAATTCCTTAATCATGGCTTACTGTGTTATCAGAAGTCAGTGTTTCTTAGAATATAATTCCAAATAATTGCTTTATAGATAGTTACAGGGAAAGTATCTAACACTCTCTCTTCTACCCTACCAAGAAAATAAGGAACTCTACACTCATTCTCAACTTGGAACTGGCAGTGGAAAAGACCAAGAGTACTTACCACTGGGCTGCCGCTGTTGGCTGAACACATGGATATCCATAGGAGAAAAGATATTGGAATGTATTTCTCGTAGATTCTCCCCAGTATATTTGTTGCAGGCCAAGACCGAGCGAGTAGTCCAGTCAGTCCAGTACAGAGTATCCCCAAATAATGTCAGAGCAAAGGGATGTGGAAGGGATCCTTTAATAACAGCTTCCCTAGAAATAGAAAGCAAATTAAAAGTGTAAGTTTAATCTATAAGACATTGGGAAAGAAATCAGACTCCTGCCAACTACTTTTTCAAAAAAAAAAAAAAGGAAAAAGAATATCTGAACTGTTAAGTTCATGGCCCTTATTTTTAATTGGAGGGAACTTATTTGTCCCTAAATAAGTTTATGGAAACTAAATATTTTATTTAAAGTAATTCTCATATAGGATTTTTGCACCTGAAGCCTGTGTAATGCTCAAACTAATTCAGAGACTCAGTTATTATTATTATTATTATTATTATTATTATTATTATTATTATTATTATTACATTTCTATGCCGCCCCTTGCCGAAACTTCGGGGCGGCTTATATGTTCATATGTAACCCCTGACTGACCATGCACAACTTGAAGTGAGTGAGTGTGCTGTCTTCCATGCACTTCTCACTTCTGATTTAATCAAGAACCTGTAATTGATCATGTTGTAGGTTGCTGAATATGACATGTGAACCAAGCAAGCTGGATTCTTTACTTGCACAACGGATAATTTGTGGTTTGTTGTAGAGCCAACCACTGGGTCGCTTAGCCCTAACAAGCTCTTCCACCAATACAACCAACTACATATGACTCAGTCAAACAAAGGTTACTGATTAAAAGCAGGAGTCTTTACATTTATAGTAATATGCTAGATAAATAAAACATCTGATAAGAAAAAACTGTCTTATCCCAATACCTCACTAAAGAAAATTCAAAAGGATAAACAGTACACTTTCAATGCTTTATGTTTTCACAAAGAATACAGGCAACAAAATGTCCTTAAAAAATGTTCTAGTATTAACGTCCTCATAGCCCAGTGTTGTACCTATTCCCAAACAGACTTTCTCAGCTCTGTAACTTCTAATCATAACAAAATTTCTTCCCTACCACACTAATTTCAATTACATAAGTAATATACAAATAGATGGGGTTGGTAAGGTACACCAACTATGCACTGCAAAAGTGACGCAAAATCAGAAAAATTCAGCAAGTATTTTGATATTTTATATTCCAGGAAAGAAACCCTCTGCTATTAAATATATATAAATCACTTGCCAATTGATGCATTGACACATAATGTCAAGCCACACTGGACACAGTATAGGCAGGGTTTGTTGTTCTGTGTGAATTCAGCATCAATGGTGGAATGCAGTCGGTTTGGTCGCCATGAAACCGCATGGAGAATCAACAGTCTTGTTTTAAGTTTTCTGTGTTTTACCATTGCATGTTGTTGCATGTGACTTAAGTTATGATGTTTGTGTGTGGTTTCCGTGTTTCCTCCAGCAAGTTTAGAAGCAAAAGTGGCCACATCTGCAACAGGCACACCAGCATCCACTTTTTAACTAACCTGTTCTAATTAGCAACTGCACTCCCTATCTTCCCTGCTGGTGCATGCTCTTTTCAGCAGCAAGGCAGCACAATGTGATGTGCTCCAGGATCAGCAACTGTGGGGGGCTAATGAAATACATGCCACCATCTGGAGGAAAGATGGAGATGCATGGAAACCATAAACACATAGAAGCTATGTGAATGTGTGAACACAGGAGAGACAGTAAGATGCCATGCCGCCCAGTTACTGTTTAGTGCTATGTGTGAATACACAGAGTCACTAGCATGCTTTCAGCTCTAGCATTACTATTGTTATTATTATTGCATCTCCAGCAGGAGCAAACTTTAACATTTTTTCAAAAGCTTGCCTTTATGCCTGAACACAAATTGCAACCATTTCTTGAATGCAATTATCACAAAAGTAAAGAGACTGCAGGGCACCTAAATGTCTAACAGTTGCTTACATAACATTCCCCTACCCCACCCCTGTGTTACAGTGGCATCTAAAGCCCGTCTCATTAATTTAAAAAAATGTCCTTGTAATGTGTTAACTTATTAATTAGGGCTGTTGCTGGAGGCTAAAATATGAACATTAATTCACACATGATATTCCTTAGCAGACAAATGAAGTTCTGAATTTCAGTCCTGTTAAATTACTTTAACAAAGTGAACCTGTTTACTTCAATAAGGAAAAAAAAAACCTTTGAAATAAAGGCTGGATTCATACAACATGGCAAACAACCATTTGCTGTTTCCATGGTGTACTGATTTTTGCCTAAATTTCTCAGTCAGAAAATTATGTGATTACCTGGGCAGAACAGTTTCTGTATTTCCCCCACCATGCATTTCAGCAGTCCCTACAAGTGAAGTCCTGTCCTTTCCCTATTCTTGCCTACCGAGTGCATAGCCTCCTCCTGACTGGTCCACTACAGTCCAGAGGGAGGTTTCCTTTTTTCCTCCCAAATGTACCTGCATATCTGTGGTACTTCCCAGCCAATCCAACCCCCATAAAGATTTTTATTAAATGAAAATAAGCAATTGGCAAAAAGAACAATACAGAGGGGTATTGGGTTGAATACCAGAAGCTGAGCCATTGTTTTAGCCATTTTCATTGGTTTAATTGCCACAAAAATGGCCAGTAACTGTCCGGGTATAGGGAGCTCATGTTACCCCATGAACAGATGCCCAAAAGGTAACACTTCTCTAACAGGAGACAACATCAAACATAAAGGCTCTATGTTGTTGAGCAGTCTTTGGCCATCAGCCTTAGTGTACCTATTGCCTGAACCACTCTCTTCCACAATTCCACTGGGAGGCAATCTGCCATATTTAGTTGGCCCTGCATAGTAAATGCCTAAAAACACCAGCAGGCATTTGACATGTCCCTTACCCAAACAGAAAAGGCAGAGAGTGCACCTCTGTCAACAGAATTTCATCTTGCACTTTACATATTTACAAAATAGTGCCTTAAGGGCCATACAGCTGAAAAGGGCTCAACAATTGGGGTGCGGGGGTGGCTTCAGCTTCAGGAAAGAAAACACAGAATAAAAAAGCAGGAGCTCCATAAGATACAGTCAAGGAGGCAACTCAGGTTACCTGCAACTATCATTGTTTGAGTGGCCACCTGTGCAAATACACATTTGGCTCTGCACCTGCATGGAGTCTCTTGTTGGAAAGATTTTACAGCTAAGCATTCAATTGGGTGGGAGCCCTTCCCCTTCCTGTTTCAGGTTCCCACAAGAGGGGCTCTCACCCATTGTGCCATAAGTCTCACTGCCATAAGTCCCAGGACTGAGGGTTGTACCACCCTGCTCTGCCCCCTGTGTGCCCTTGGGACAGGGACAACACCAAGTGGGTCCAGTGGGTAGGTTTTGTTTTCTGAAAATGAAAGGCCAGAAATAAAAGTGCTACTCAGTACATATCAAAGAGCAACACCCAGAGTATAAAATACCCTGCAAAGAAGGGAACCGTGAACTTGGAAGATAAACATGGACTCCTTGCCATGCTTCTCTTGCAAAACACGCACATGCAGACACACATCTAAAATTCATCAGCCCATTCAATAACTTTTTCTGGAACATGCCACCTTTATGACAGATAGTTCTGAATAAAAAGAAAGCAACTCATTATTTATTCCAATTTGATGTTCAAACATCCTAGAATATTTGTCTTTTTGATTCATGTAAAAGAGAGAGCCAAGAATCTGGCTGCCTTCTTTGGCCCCAATCCTAGCATAGAAATCACAGTGGGAGCCCTTAAACAACAAACAGCCCTGGGAGAACAATGTCCTGGTTGAGGTGGAAAGCCAACACAGCCATGAAAAGTAACTTTGGGTCTGGTGGGAGCACTGCTTTGACTCTGTGGAAGGTGAGGTAGGAAGGGTCTACCCAGAGGGAACAGAGCTTGATGGCACGTCTGGCTTATGTGATGGCCAGCTGGAAGGCAACCTTCCAGGAAAGGAGATGGAGATCAACCATGGCCAGTGGTTCAAAGTTTTCTTGTCAGTGTCTGCAGCATGACTGAAAGGTTCTGGTGTGAAGGAATGGGGGGGGGGGCAGGTGGTGGTTAAAGGTCCCTGAGGAACCAGTGCGATAGGGGTTCAGCATCAGGGAGAGGGGCACACTACTTATGGTACCAAGAGGCAAGAAAGGCAGGTTTCCTTACCTCTAACAGTTCCTCGAGTGGTCCATTTGTGCATTTACACATGTGGGCTCTGCATGCATGCATGAGGCTCTTTTGGGAAGATTCCAGAGCTAATTAATTAGTATTTGGCAGGAGCCAGGCAACAGACTCACCCAGCATGAATGCAGGGCTCCCGCTGAGTCATCAATTCTGAGTGTGAGACTGCCATAGAAATAACATCTGAATCAAAGACGCATCAACCCCCTGCCAAAAAATATGTACAAGACACCAGCAGGGATGGCGGGTGGGTATGCGTGAATACACAGATGACCACTCAAAGAATGACAGTTACAGGTAAGGAAACCTGCCTTTATTCTTCATAGTCTCTGTGCATCAAACATGTGGGTGACTGGAAAACTTACCTCGGGGAAGCGGGGAGTGTTGCTCAGCAGAGGAGAGAAGAGAGGACAGTTCTGCCAAACGCGCAGCCCTTTCTAGCTTGAACATTGAGATGATAATGGCAAATGAAGGTTAAAGGGTCTGACAATGTCACGGTAAGAGACACTCCCACATACAGGACTGTGGAGGTTGAGGTAGTTCTGGTAGAATGTACTCTAACAGAGCCAGACACATGGAGACCAGAGAGTTTATAGGCCAAAAATATAGTGTGGAGTATCCATTTAGAGATCCTTTGTACGGAAATAGGTCTTTTCCAGTGTGGGCCACCATAAAGTCTCTGAGATTGTCAGATGGATTGAGTTCTTGATTTGCAGAAAGCTAAAGTCCTATGGACATCTACAGAATCGAGAGCCAGCTCTATGGGGTTAGAAGGGCTTTGAAAGAATACTGGTAGGACAATGGTCTCATTCATGTGGAAGAGATGATGGAAGAGGGTCAGGGCAAAGTATAACCTTGTCCTTATGAAAAGTGATATAAGGAGGGTCAATTCGAAGAGCTGTGAGTTCACTGGCTCAATGAGTGGAGGTAATAGCTATCAAAAAGGTGGTTTTCCAGGAGAGGAGGCACAGGTCTGTTGAAACAATTCTACCTTGTTTATATAGGCAACCACTGTGGTGTTGTCTGTAATGATCCGTATCTGATGATACAGGATAATGCCTTAGAAGGCAGCAAGGGCTTCTTTATATCCAGGAGTTCCACAAAGTTTATGTGATGTGAGTTCCCTTGAGGACTCCATCTGACCTGGATGGTAGACTAACTGCAGTGGGCTCCCAAACCGAGAAGGGAGGCATCTGTGGTTATACAGAGATGGGAGGGGGTCTTGCGGGGAGAATGGAACCCTAGTAGAGGTGTTGGTCTTGTCTGTCCACCAACAAAGGGAAGTGCGAATTTGAGGAAGTATACATAGTCTGATGGAATGAGGTTTGGCCTTGGAATCAAATGATGATAGAAACCAGAGCTGTAGTCTCACATGTAGTCGAGCCAGGGGGATGACTAGATTTGATGCAAACATTAGGCTGGGAACATGCTGGATTGTCATGACAGTCGGTGAACAAGCACTAATGAGGGAAGTGACCTCTTTAGTTAGAACAGATATTCTGTGCTGGGATAAAAAGGCCTCTGCAGAGGTGGAATCTAGTCCAGCTCTGATGAAATGGATCAACTGTGTAGGAGAAAGGCAAGATTTAGTGGAATTAATGCAGAGACCGAGTTGTTTAATTAAAGAACATGTGTAGTCAGTAGCCTGTAAAGAGGCTTCTGTGGATGGAGCTACTTTGAGCCACTTGTCAAGGTAGGACTATACATGGACTCCTATTAAGATGAAGTTGGAACAAACAAAAGCCATGCATTTCGTGAATACACAGGGGGCAGTTGCCAAACTGAAGGGGAGGATGGTGAACTGGAAGGGCTTGTCATTCACCTGAAATTGGAGGAAATGCCTGTGGGACTCCTCAACTGAAATACAAAAATAAGAGTCCTTAAGGTTTACAAACCTTAGACTTTCAGAAAGCAGTGAGAGAATATTATCAAGAGAAACCATTTTAAAACGTTTAGGTTTAATGCATTGATTAAGGGTCCTCAGAGCAAGAATCAGACAAAGGCCTCCATCTTTTTTAAGAAACATAAAATAACTGGAGTAAACACCCATCTGCTACTCCTCCCATCATTGCCTTCTCATTGCAGCTGGCATGCTAGCAGTTTGGTGCCTGTAGAGTTTAGTCACAGAGATCATCCAGTAGGTGTTCTGCGATAGATCCAATCTTCTCTCAAGGGAAAAGCTGTTATCTGGCCATGGTGGCTTCATAGTTGGCCACCTGGAACCTTAGCAAGGCTACCGCACACAGACAAGTGGTGTCTGCCCAGTATATGGAGGGGGCCAGCTTGGTGTGGATAGCATCATGAAGTTGCCTTGCATGCTGGAGGTGGTTCCAGTCAACACCATGAGGCGTGACATCAGTATGCTCTCGATACCAAAAAAAGTTCCTGTGCATGTACTCAGTGGCAGACATCTGGGGTAGCCAGAGATCTGTGTTAGCACCTATCAGCATCTGTGTTAGCACCAACCAGGGTGAGGTGAGGCCAGTAGGGTCACGGAAGCTATTGGTGTGACCCCACAAGGTGTGCAACCTGGTGTGGCTGGGGCCCAAGGGCACCAATGGAGAAATCAAGAGTCCTCCTACTCTGTATGGAATCTTCGGAAAGGCGCAACTGGGCTGATGAGGTGGTCTGAGAGCTTGGGGAGTTCCTTTGGGTAGATTAAGGCAGGGGACCATGGTGAGTTGCATTCCCAATCAAGGAGGAGAGAGCAGAGTGTACCCAAGTGTTCCCTGGCAGCCAAATCATGGGCCATGGCCAGCATGAGCAGGCTAGGTGGAAAAGCTTGAGTTGAGGCAATGCCTCAGTGTCTGGCATAGTACTTTTTCTTTTGGGGGGCATTCACACCAATGGATTTGACGCACAGTGCAAGGTCTTGACTGGAGGAAAACTTCCAAAGCTCAGCACCATGGAGTGGGCTGGAGCCGGGCCCACCCCTTGCACAAGCAGTATAAAGGGGGCAGCTCCCACCCAGATGCTCAGTGCCTGAAGACAGCACTGTCCCAGGCATGTGGGGGATCCGAGGTGTCCTGTGGAGGAAGCGGTGACTGCACTCTGCCGTAGCCCATATGCGGGGGGGCGGGGTAGGAGCTGACGATAGCCAGCAGGGCAAAGGACGGGTTGTGTGAATGTATGGATGACCACTCAAAGAACAACAGTTACAGGTAAGCAACCTGCCTTTCTTCTTCATGGTCTCTGTGCAAACACCAATGGGCAAGCAGCAAGCTTCTCCTCCAGGAGGAGGGGCTATTGTCACCTGAGAATTGAGAAGAGAACAGCCCTTCCGAAGGTGCAGTCCCATCTGAAATGGACATCTAGCTGGTAGTGGCAGACAAAGGTCAAGGGTGTGGACCATGTCGCAGCCCTGCAGATCTCCTGGAGTGGTACACCGGCCAGCAGTGCAGTGGGTATGGCTTGGACACATGTGGAGTATGTGTGTAGATGTTCCGTCAGCGGGATTCTAGCCATCTTGTAAGCAAGGGAGATGGTATTGGAGATCCATTTCAAGAGTGTTTGGCTGAAGACAGGTTCACCAGCTCTGGGGCCCTTGTAGCATATGCAGAGGCGTTCTGAGCGGTGGAGAGTTTCAATCCAGGCTCTGTAGGAAGTGAGGGCCTCCTAACATTGAGGAGATGGAAAGTGGCCTCGATGGGGGTGGATGGGTTGGGGAAGAAGGCTGGAAGTATGATGTCCTGGTTCATGTGGAAGGGGGACGTCGTCTTTGGAAGGAAGCGCGGGTCTGGGCAAAGGACAAACTTGTCCCTGTGGAATGTAGTGAATGGGGCATCAATCCACAGGGCGGCTAGTTCGATGACACGGAAGGCAGACGTGATGGCCACCAGGAACACAGTCTTCTAGGAGAGAAGGTGAAGATCTGCTGTGGCCATGAGTTTGAAGGGCCTCATTGTGAGGGACTGCAGGATTACAAAGAGACTCCAGGAGGGGGTGCGAGGCTGGATGGGTGGGGCCAAGTTGAGAAGGCCCCTGAGGAAGCAGTGTGCCAGAGGGTGAGCGAACACCAAGGACCCTTGGATAGGAGGGTGGAAGTGGGAGATGGCCGCCAGGTGGACCCTAACAGATGAGGCGGGTGCGGTCCATGGAGGTAGAAGTGGGGTTGAGGCCGTATTGCAACTGAGGCAGTGAAGGCTCTCTACTTAGCCAGGTAGGAATGGCGTGAGGAGGGCCTCAGGGGGGCCTGTAGGGAGCTATATGGGTCAGTCAGGGTGGGATTTTCCAGGCAGTCTGCCACAGGATCCTGAGATGTCTGCACAGTGGGTGCCCCAGCTGGTGTTGGACGTGTAGGTGGTGATGGTCATGGAGGGCTGGGGGGAGGGGGAGGAAGGGCATGCCTGTGGTGAGGTTGGCTGTGGCGCACCACCAGTGGAGGGACTCCCTGACCTTTGTGGGAGGAGCTAGGTGGGTTGCGTGGTGGTCCTCATCTCACGCGAAGGCTCTCACAAACCACAGCTGGAGAGGTCTCATGTGGAGCCTTGTGAGTTGCAACACTGATACTGTGGTGGCCATGAGGCCAAGCAGCTTCTGGATGGTGTGGGTGGTGGAGAGAGGTGCGGCCCTGATGGCTGCAGCCAGAGCGGCAAGGGTTTCTGCCCTTGGTTGTGGCAGGAAGGCTTTGGAGAGGGTAGAGTCCAGGTGTGCCCCTATGAAGAGTATGAACTGTGTGGGACAAAGAACAGATTTGTCATGATTTATGAGGAGCCCCAGGTCCTATAGGAGACGACGTGTGACAGACAAGCTGTGCAATAAGTCCTCCCTGGAGGGGACCACAAGGACCCAGTCATCCAGGTATGGGAAGATCTGGATCCCATGTAGCCTAAGGTGGGCACAGACGACTGCCACGCATTTGGTGATACATGTGGGGCCATGGCCAGGCCAAAGGGAAGGACACAGAACTGAAAGGCCCGCTGGTTGATTTGAAAGCAGGAAATGCCTGTGTTTGGGGTGGATGGCAATATGAAAATAGGTGTCCTTCAGGTCTATGGAGGCGAACCAGTCTCCTTGGTTAAGGAGAGGGAGGATGCCTTGGAGTGTGACCATCCTGAAGTTCTTGGGGGTGATGAACCTGTTCACCCCTCGTAAGTCTAAGATGGGCCTCAGAGTCCCGTCCCATTTAAGCACTGTGAAGTACCTGGAGTAGAAGCCCTTGAGGGCTGATGCTCTATCGCTCCTTTGTCCAGCATGGTTGGTGTTGAGCTACTTCCAGTTGGAACCTGGAGAAGTCCTCTGCCTCTGTGTGCATGAGGCAGACAGCATCCCGTAGGTGGTTGGGGAGGTGTTCAACTATGGCATCCATCTTTTCCCATAGGAAGAGCTGGTACAGCCATGGTGGCCTCGTAGTTGGAGACCCTGAAGCCAAGGGCAGCCTCTGCGTTTATCTTTTTTGCCATGGCAACCAGGAGGCGTCCCTCCCTGTCTACCAGGGTGGACTAGTCCCTCTGGGGGGTGCCCTGCACAGATTCCACTATGATAAGAGTTGGGCCCAGCGCAGGGGTCCTCAAACTTTTTAAACAGGGGATCAGTTCATTGTCCCTCAGACTGTTGGGGGGGTGAACTATACTATGAAAAAATGAATATTTTAATATGCACATTAAAAATTAAGGGTGTTCAAAGATAGGCTAGACATGCACATGGTGGGCATGTCGTAAGCGGAGCCGGATGGAGCTGGGGGTCAGACTAGATGGCCTGGGAGAAGGGAGACCCCTTCTGACTTGCTCTGTTTCTATGGTCCAGGGCCTGGCCATCTGGGGAGTGGAGCTAGCAGGGTAGGGGGAGCATTCTGGGGGTGGGGAGTGGCTCTAACCTGAGAACGCCGGTGATGGCTGCTCTTGTCCCGGTGAGTGGCGTGTGGGCATTTGTGGAGAGAAGCAGGGCTCCAGAAGTGGCAGCGCTGGTGTGGGGGTCTGGTTTAGGCCACATCGCTAGAGTCCTTGCTGTGCCAGCAGTGCCGGTTGGTGCATAGCATGTCCCTGGGCCTGGTGGCGCAGCTTGATTCGCCGCTGGGTGAGATCCAGCAATGGCAGGAGGCTGCGGCGCTGTGATCCTGATCGTGTGTACCCTGGTTCCTGCCAGGGTGTTCGGTGCAGCACATGGTCCCAATGTGCTGGCACGGCCTGGCACATGCACCTTGGGCATAGGCAGGGAGGCAGAAGGGTGGTGGCGGCGGTGGCCCTCCCAAAGAATGGAGTAGTCAAGCAAGGAGGAGGTAGGGTTCCATGCGCAAAGCGCATCCTGGGGCCTTCACCTAGAAGAAGGGAGCCTGGCCAGAGTACGGGGAGCATGGGCCTCCGAGGACGGGGGGGGGTCAAAATCAGCCGGGCAGGGCCCCCCTGTAAACAGCACAGAGACCAATGAGCTGAAGAGCGAGGAGGCCTTGGAGCCATGGAGGAATGGCGGTCCCCCAATGGGGGGGGCGCACGGGAAGCCACTTCCACTGCCACTATGGCAGTTGGGCCACGTGCCGGCATCGTGTGGGGTATGGGCATGTTGTTGGGACATTGGTGCCTGGAGACTCCAGCACCAGGATTGCAGACATGTCGTCCAGGGATGTTCCAGGGATTCCGGGTGGCCAGCAGGGCCGGGGGGTGGGGGGCAGGCTCCTTTGCAGTGCAGCACTTCACTTGTTTGCCAGCGCCACAGTGGCGGAGGGGCCCTCTCCCAGTGATGCTGCTCTCCTCCTTGCCTTCAGTGGCTTGGAGGGGCCTTTAGCGGGGGGCTGATCTGCCCCTTGGTGAAAGTTGTGAGGGCCCACTGCCACGGGGCCTGCCAGAGACACATGGCTCTTTGTCCCCACATCTGTTTTTTAAAGGCCTGGAAGTGCAGGCAGGTCTCCACGATGTGCCCCTTGCCAAGGTAGAGGAGGAACTTTGAATCCCCAGCATTAGTGGACATTCTCACTGCACAGGAGGCGCAGCAGTGGACTTCTGGTTGCGCTGCGGCAAGATAGGCAGACAATACGGGAGCTCCGTGCTTCGCATCAAAAATCCTTTCACCAGGGGCTCAAGGAAGCCCGATCATGGCACGAACAGTCATAGAAAGGTACGGGGATTATCTCTGGCTAGATTTCGGAGGCAGTGCCCCCCCCTTAGCTGCCGGGGAAGCCTATGTTTCCATGGTGAACGGAATGAGAGGGGCTTTACTCCCTTGCTAGCTGTCAGCTCCAGCCAAAACACTGAAGAGAAAGAAAAGCTTTTAACTGGACTTCAGACCTACTGGGTGAGATTTTTGCTATTTTCTAAAATTGAGCCCTTAAAGGAAATGCTGGGAATAGACATCAACTCAGTTAAGAGAGCCCCACAGAGGGGGAGGGTCCCCCCCCCAGCACAGACTGTGAGCAATGACAAATCTGGGGCGATTAACCGAGAAAGCACAACACTATAAATTTTGGAGAATCAAAATGTTAACCTCCCCAAGGGCAAAGATTTAAAACTTGAAACCTACTGTAAATCATCTGAAGAGAAACTCCACTATTTCAGTTTGTTTTCACTTTCTCTTTTGGGATTATGGCGACCTGAACATTTCCGGTCATTGTTTAAGAGAGTATAAGGCACTGGACACCTGTAAGACCCTCTTCTGCCACCTTGTGACGAATTTGTTTTACAACAGATTCTTTAAATAAAATTTTGAACATTAATCCTATAGCTGTTGGACGATATACCTAGAGGTGCCTTTGAAGTACCAACTTCTTTTTCAATAATGAGAAAAACACATCCTGCATGCCCCCCTGGGGGGGCAGCTGCATCTATAGCTAGTCAATACCAAGCAAGAACATTGGAAACAACACTTTTAACAATTCATGACAAACTAGAAAAGCTGACTTCAGACCAAAATGAAAGATGGGCTAAGCTGGATATCCACTTCAAAACCATAAATGCTAAACTTGCTGAAATACAACAGAAAACTGAACAGAATGAGCAAAAAATAAAAGAAGTGGAAAACAAAACTGACAATATAAACAAGAAGACTGAAGAGATGATTAACAAAATACAACAACTATCTCAATACAGCCACTGAATCCCAAGGCATTATGGACAAGGCATCCAACTACTTGAGATTACAGAATGTACCAGGGGCAAAAAAGTGAAGACTTAAATGATGCAATAATCACAATGTTAGCTGATGCTCTCGGCATTCAAAAGGAAGAGATGAATAAAGAAATTGACCTGATCTATAGAGTTAATTCAAGCTACGTGAGGAGACATAAACTCCCAAGAGAAGTCCACATAAAATTCATAAAAAGGTCTACCAAAGATGAGATTCTCAAAACTCTTCATGATCAACCAGTACTGATTGATAAAAACCAAATAGTGGCCTTGAAACAAATACCTTGGAGAATTAGAGAAGGAGGGAAGAAATATCAATTCCTCACCTCAAAGTGAAAGGAATCATTTAGAAGGCTGACACCAGAAAAACTGAAACTAGATGTAATCTGCTTACAAGAAACTCACATAAAAAATAACATCAAAAATTTCTGGAACGTACAAAATTGGGTAAGGCATTTATATCTTCAGCACATCAAAAGAAAAGAGGGTGGCTTTATATATTAAAAATGACTTGGATCCCAAACACATTTTTTTAGGTGAAGATGGTCAGATTTTAATGGCTGAAATGACAATAAAAAAGAAGATGCTATTGGTGGCAATCTATGCACCCAATGACCAACAGGAAATTTTTTAATCAAAAATTACATAACTTATTGTCAAAAACTGGATATCAAACCCTATGTTAATGGGAAATTTGAATGCAATACTAGACAAAGAACTGGACTACAACAGTGATAATAAAGGGAAAGGAGGAAGAAGAATACTTCCAAAATCATTATTCAATGTATTAGAGGTTATCTTAGAAGAGCCCATGGTAACAGCACCTAAACTGATGAAAAAAAATAGAACACTATGGAGAAGTTACAGGTATGAAAATAAATAGAGAAAAGACAAAATGATTAGTAAAAAATTGTACGTTGAATCAAAGAATAGCCTTGATGGAACAGCTAGATCTTCAAATAGTGAAAAAGGTTAAATATCTGGGAATCCACTTAACAGCTAGATGCGCTACATTGAAACAAGATAATTACATTAAATTATTTATTACATTAAATAAATAAAGAGATCAGGGCAGACAAGGAAAAATGGTCTAATTTACAAATATCATTACTGGGAAGAATAGCTATAGTTAAAATGAATATATTACCTAAGATTTTGTTTTTATTTTAAACAATTCCCATAAAAATTGAGGAAAAAGTTTTTGCTGATTTAAATACACAAATTTCAAGATCTATATGGCAAAAGACGAAACCAAGAATTAAAATAAAAATGCTCCAGGAGGCCAAAAGGAATGGGGGTTTTGGCCTCTCAGACTGGTTGTTGTATTACCAAACATGTGTTCTAGTGTGGCTAAAAGAATGGAACAAAAGGATTTTATATCTTGAATGTCATGATTAACAAATGGGCTGGCATACTTTTTTTATGTGGTATGAGAAATGTAAAACTCATGGTATTTTCAAAATCACTACATTAGGAAGGCATTGATTTTGGTTTGGGAAAAATTAAAGATAAAAATTTATAATAAGATATTGAGATGGTTTTCTCCCATGGAAGCTTTTGCATACCCAAATGCATTAAATTTCAATAAGATTGTGACTTATGACATCTTCGACAATGAAGGAAAATTGAAACCAAATCAAGAACTTCAAGACCAGGGCATTGATCTTTCTTGGTGGCATCAAATGCAAATAAAATCGAGACATGTCAAAGATTACAAAATGTATGGTTTCCATAAGGAACAAAATACTTTTAATCAATTAATTTCAAAATCAGATAAAAATGATTACAAGATTGTATAATTTTCTTTTAGAAATGAAAATGGAAGATGAACAAGTTAAAGAAACAGTAACATGGGCACAGAACTTTGAGTATAACATTGAATTGCAGAAGTGGCAAAAGTTGTGGGAAAGAAATGTTAAGATAACCTTGGCAACTTCTTATAAAGAAAACTTGTATAAAATGTTTTATAGATGGTATTTATCACCCAACAGATTAGCTAAAATGTTTCCGAATATGTCAAACAAGTGTTGGAAATGTAAACAGAAACCTGGCACCTTTTATCATATGTGGTGGACTTGTGATAAAGCAAAAAAATATTGGGTTAAAATACTTGGCTTGTGGAAATGTTGCAAAGATCTGTAATGTTTATACCAGAAATATTTCTGTTAGGCATTCTCCCCCAAGATCTTGATAAACAAAGTATATACTTGACTTTGCATGCAATAACAGCGGCAAGGATCGCATATGCGCAATGTTGGAGAAAAGAAGAGCTACCGGCTGAAGAGTTGATCTTGAACAAGATATTGGACTGTGTAGAAATGGACAGACTGACTTTATCTCTTAAGGAAAAAGAAGATACAGTTTACTACCATATATGGGACTTTTTCTATCAATGGCTACAGAATTGGAACTCTAATTTGGGCTGAAATACATAGCATTTGTAGAAAAGACTTTGTACACAGTATGTCTGAAGTCTTTGAAACAATTATTTGATTAGTGAGTAGAAAACAATAAAACTCTGAAATGCTAAAAGGAGGCGCAGCAGCATGGAACTGAATCGGCCATGTGGTCGAGATGGAGCACACATGGCCAGCAGGGAAGAAGAGAGAAGATCTGGAGCAAGAAGGACAGAGAAAGGAGGAGAGGGAGAGAGGCGGCAAGCTTCTCTCCCCAGGTGAAAATAAAGCTGCGAAAGAAAAGGGTTTTTGTTTTGTTTTAAGGAAAGGAGAAAGCGAGGGGGGGGGAGGCAAAATGGCGAACTGGTGAGTAGAGCGAGTGGAAGGTGATCTGAGGCGAGCTCAAAGTGCAGTCGCTAAGGAACTGAGGGACTGGGAGGGAGCCGCTCCCTTTATACTGCCTGCGCAAGGGGTGGGCCCGACTCCCACCCACTCCATGGCGCCGTGCTTTGGAAGTTCCTCCGATTAAGGCCTTGCACTGTGTGTCAAGCCCATTGGTGTGTTTGCATGGAGACCACGAAGAAGAACAGCCTTTTCTGGTCCTTTTGCCAGGGCTCATGGTCTCAGCTGATAGGGTTGGAGTCAGTCACACATTCAGCCCATTGCCATAAGGCAAATTTAAAGTGATCTGTCCACTGCCGGTGTGTTTGTTTGTTTTTTAAATGCCTGGCACTGCAGGCAGATCTGTACTACGTGCCCCTTGCCAAGGCAGAGAAAGCAGTGTGCGATAGGCAGGCATGCAGTGCACAAGGTGTAGCTGGGAAAGGCCAGATCGGAAGCCATGCTGAAGATGAAGGAAAGCAGGTGGAGGAAAGGGGTCTTTTTTCTCCTTCCTTAAAGGGAAGTGAAGCGGGAAAGAAAAAAAAGTCTCCAGGTTGCAAAAATAATTTCAATAAGATTTTATTCTGAGTATAAAAAGAAGGTGGAAAAAGAAAGAGGCAAAGGCTTGCTTGCTTGCTTTCTTTGGTAAGAAGCAAAGAAAAATGGTAAAGGGAAAAAACATGCAAAGGTAAGAACAAAAAAGCAGCTGCAGAGTCTGATATCCGATCTAGCAATATGGTTGTGTGTGCAGTCGAAAGGAAATGTGGGTCTGAGTCACATTCTTATCCTGGGAAGTTTTTTCTGATCTAGGCCTAGCACTGCAGGGCAAAGTCCTTATGTATGATACACAGAAAGCAAGACAAGGAACACTCAGTTCCTGATGCTGGTGGTGGTCACAGCAATGTAAAGGTGGTACCTGAAATCTGACAGGATGCACTGCACAACATAATGTATGAACCAAGCTTATCTGGCTTGTCTCTCCTCCAACAGGTTCTTCGGACAACAAGGCAAATGATGGAGCATTCCTGGGTTAATTGCTTCAGAGTAAGAGCAATCAAGTAACATGCACTAGCAGAGTAGCTCATTCACAACAAGCCTTAAGGACTGATGGTAATATATAGCAAGTGCCCTCCCTGGGAATTGTAACATACATTATAAATGCTTACCATTGTTAGACTTTGCTAGTGACCTCATGGGTCAAGTTCATGTTTCATTCATGAAGGGATTTTGGTGTCAGCAATAAAATTGCCATGTAAAATCAGCTAAAACTTTGCTCGAATTAATGCTATCCTGTGGTTTATATGAAGAAAACTTACCAAAAGGAACACTGTAAAGTTACCAGTACAAAAATTTGGAAAAATATTTATGTGTATGTGCAAAGCTGATTTCAGAATATGAATTTAACAATACAGTTAACTGGACTTAGGAAAAACATTGGAAAGCTCAAAACCTATGGCAATGGTCATATAATTTGGGAACATGGCCAACAGGTAAAATGATGTATTTTAGTAGTACCTAAATGTAAGGGAAAGTCCTTGGAAATGTAATGTCCTTCAATATTTATAAAATAAATTTCCAAGAGAAACATGGCACATGGTGAAAGAACATACTTTTCAACATTGTGCAAAGACATGAAAACCAAAGAAGCCACTTACATATAGGCATTACCTCCTGTTTCTGAATATATGACTTAGGTCAGCCACCAGTTTCTGTTCAGTGACTGGAACAAATATGAATGGACGGCAACTAACTCAACTTTATCTAAAGAATGATGTTCCAAAATTTGACATCATCAGTTTTGAGTCTTTCTGTATCATAGAAATCTAGAAACCAGAATTCTAGTTATTTCTAACAAGAATTCTCCCCCCCCCACCCCGCACCACCACTTCCAGATACTATCTCATTTAGTTATATGAAACCTGCTTGATCAGACCTTGACCAGATCAGTGTAGCCAGCCCTACATCCTGTTTCCACACAGTGGCTAGCTAGGCACCCATGAGAAATCCCCAAGAACTCTCAATGCTCAAGTTCTTTGAGGAACTTAATAAGTAGGTTTGTATTGGAAGAGGAAATTATTTGGGCAGCTTAGCTCACATTTCCCAAGGTTGTTTTAGCTGTTTTAGCTGCAGCAGGATCACAGATTATAGTGATGTGCACCATGGCTAATAGTTACTCTGAAACATAATAAAAAGCACTTGAGTATCTAAGTGTTTTGGCCTACAATTCCCATTAGCCTTTCTCAGCACAGTCCATTATAGGAGTTGCAGGGCAAAACATATGGAAAACCACAAGATGCCCATGTTGTGATCTAAAAATATTTGCTTTACCCCTTCTTGTTTCAAATAAAAGTCTAAGGGTTTCCACAATATTGCCTTTAAATTTAATATTTTAACCTGAATTCCTGAAACACAAGATGTGTGCATGGCTATTGAATGACTGGAAGATTCTTTTCTCTGTTAAAAGCATTGATTAATTTTGCCTAGTGCCAATATGAAGTAAGCCTGAGGCGTCTTCTCCCAGTTACTGAGAATAATTAACACAGATGCACACTTACATATCTTTCAGGAAGAGCTCAAGGAAAACTTGGAGCAACTTAATTGTTAAAAACACATCGATAACTATGGGAAACTATTGATATACCACCATGAAAATTCTCCAAGCCTCAATCCTAAATACAGTGAATTTATTCTGAAATTTCCAGCTTTTAGGCCACTGTCTAGAAAGGTCCCTAAGAATATAATTCTGATCAATTCTAAGTACATTTGATGGACTGTACTACTCATTGATCAAATCAGTGGAATTCTGAGCTAACTTTATTTAATGATAATCTAATACACATAATAGTTTCCTATAGTTCAATCATACCTTGACTGTAAACTCACCTTTCAGAAAGAAAAATCATCTGTTGGAAACGAACTATACAAAGCCACAGGCATGAAACTAAGGTTCTATCATAATTATAACAGAAACCACCCTTAGGCTTCAATTTGTAATATAACAGACTATCATTTCATGTCCTACATGTGGTCAGTTTTTACTTCAGTCAAGGACTGTTTTAAAGGGTAATATTTTCTCAGACATATTTCAAAATTCTTCCTCATATGAAAGAGACTAACATTAAGTAAGGCATTTTAATTCTTTCTTCCCATTAATAAACACTGCCAATAAATGGAAAGCATATAATGTAGGAACATTTTTATACTTATTTCTCTTCTTCGATGCATATTATTAAATATATGATAAAATAGGTTTTAATTGCCCTTCCCCGGGTCTTAACCTGCACTTATCATCATTTACACCCCAGCCATCTTCCAAAGAATTCTATATAACAAATAACATCCAGATATAAAAACACATATTTGACTTAGTAAAACCAAACATAACAAACATTTCTCTATGCCCAAATTGCTTTGGATAGGAGCATACCTATACAGTTGCTTCCCAGAAGCCAAAGTTCTACTAAACATTACCAGGTTCCTTGGAATTTAGCAGATTAAAGATACCAAATTTATTCAACACAATCCTGCTTCCAAGCTTACTCTAATATAACTTCTGTTCATTTAATTATCTCTCTCTCTGTGTGTGTGAAAAGGTAACTTTGTAATGATAGCACTGCAATCAAATCCCAGGCTGTAGGGGACTCTCTGAAGAACCATATTTTGTGAAGATTAAAGTTGTCACATTCTAAATAAAACAAGTTTAAAAGTTTCCCCTTGGGATGCTAAGCAAATAGTTGTTTGATATCCATCTGCAGGTAACAACAAAATTATCTTTCTAAACTCAAATATATGAAATTTAATCTAATATAAACACAGCAGACAAAGGACCCTAACTGTAGTGCAATGTTGTATTTGTAATGGGGGGGGGGGGCCGGGGAGCCACAAAGAATGTTTTAATGTCAATCACAACTCTTACCGATGTGTACCATCCAGATTTGATCGGTGAATGAAGTTCAGTTTAGCATCTGCCCAATACAGCTTCTGTTCTTCATAATCTAAGGTTAATCCATTTGGCCAATAAATGTCTGAGCTGATTATAACTGAGCGGCTTGTGCCATCCATTCCAGCACGCTCTATCTTTGGCACTTCTCCCCAGTCTGTCCAATACATGAACCTAGAATTTTTAAAAAGAGAAAAGGAAAAACACATATGATAAAATGTTCTTCTCATTCACATCCGGAACTTTTTCCAATCAAAATGAAGGCATAAGGAACACTTATGTTTCCAACAGATTTTACTGGTCTATCAACCACAACCTTGCCTGGACAAGCAGGGCCTAGCAATGGTAATCCATGCTCTAGTAACCTCCTAACTGGACAATTGTAACACACTCTATTTGGGCATACCTTTAAAATGGTCCAGATACATCTATTGATCTAGAACAGAGCTGCAAGGACTCTAGACAGGACTAACAGATGTTTCTGAAGGTCTAAGACCCAGAAGAATGAAAAAGCATGATGGGACTTACCAGACTGAGAAAAGTGAGAGGCCAGGAGTGGTTGGAGAATGGAATATAACAGATAAGCCCACACTGTACCATCCGGAGAGACAATGGAATGTGATGAGAGTGCGTGCGTTCAACATAAAGACCAGCATGTTCTGTCAGCAATGCTCAGAGAAGTTCACTGTTCAATCCAGTAGGACTAAGCTGATAGAGTCAACTTTAAGGTATAAAATGACGGCTTTCCAGCTCCCGTGTGTGCCAGAACAGCGCTGTTACTGGTCACCCACAGTCCCAATGGATCACCAAGAGGGTCTATTGGCTGTGAATATGAGTGTTGCATGAATGAGGCATCTTGATATTGTTGCTGGTGATTGCTGAACTTGTATACTTCTGTATTCTTTATACCATAGAATAAATGTTACATGGATAGAGTTTAAAACCAGATCTAGTGTTCAGTCTCTCTTTGAGAAGGGCTTTCCTTGGAAACCTGATAGTCTCCTCTTTACTGAATCAAGGACCGCTTTATTATGGTCACACAGACATGACCACATAATGCCAGTCCTGCATCATCTTCACTGGTTACTGATTGACGTCCGGGTCCAATTCAAGGTATTAACATTGATATATAAAACCCTAAATGGTTTAGGGCCTGGGTATCTTAAAGAACATCTCCTTCCATATACACCTGCCTGAACTTCGAGATCTTCTTCTGAGGTCCTTGTGAGAAGTAGAAGATTACTGTGACTAACGAACTAGAACAGTTAAGGCTATAGATCACTTAGAGATTAATGAAGTTATTGTGACTAACAAACTAGAACAGGTAAAGCTATGGATCACTTAGTGATTAATAAAGGTATTGTGATTAACGAACTAGAACAGGTAAAGGTATATAGATCAAGTTCTTGTGATTAACACAAACTAATAGACTACAAGATGTAATCGATAGACATGGCATTAAACTTTTGAACTTAGAATCCAAAGTATGACTGTGTAATTAGCTAATGCATATTAACGATGCCTCCTACTATGATTCAGAGGGTTATTAATATGAACATGGGACGTATGAGCAGGTGGGAGTAACATACCAAGGAGTAGTATGATGAAGGCGGATGGAGAAGAGTGTGAACTCCCAATATCCCAGCCAATGGGAGAAAGGAGGCAGGGACTTTGTGCAAGAAATAGAGAATAAAAGGCTGTGTAAACTGCTCCTCCAGTGCACTACCTTCGGGATGAGTGCCCGGTCTGCCCAGAACGTATGAAACTCTTGCTGCTTGGTACTTTGCCTCTTGTATCATCATTGCTTGGATTTCATTCCTTACAGTTCTTCTCCAGGAACCTTCTTTGAAAAGGGCTAGAAGAATGACTACCCAAAGGGCCTTTTCTGTGCTAGCACCCCAGCTATGGAACCTGCTTTCTAGAGAGGTGGCGCCTGGTGCCAACATTTTATTTATTTCAGCACCAGGCCAAAATGTTTTTATTCACCCAGTATTTTAATGGTTAATTGAATTTTACTGGATATTTTTAAGGGATGTTACAATTGTAGTAAAGCACATCTGGATGGCAGCAAACTAGGGACAGCTGACAAGGACTGCCATCAAATTGATGTCACTGCCAAAATGGCTTTATTGTCCATGCATCTTTTGTCCATGCAAATTTATTGTCCATGCAAATTTCTTCAGTGGAGCCTAGTCCAACAGTTTGGAAGCAAAATAAGGCCACCCAAAAGTAAAGTAACAGTTGTTGTACATATAAAGGACTTGTTAGGAATGCAGGAATATATCTAGACTTTTAACAAGCCCTATAAGCATATATGCTCAGTGTGCTGTAGTGGTTAAGAAAGCAGAACTGAGAAAAAATTGCTTGTAGTTACCACTAAGTCAGGAGCTCACTGGATGATTTTGGACTAGTCACAGACTCTCAGCCTAACCTACCTCACTGGCTTATTCTTGTGAGGATAAGAAGCCATTAGTTCCTTAAAAGGAAAAAAAGGTGGGATATAAATATAATTAATAAATGAGGACAGTTTAAACAATGGATTTTGAAGGTATGAGTTGGAAGAAAGGAAAAGGGAGGTGTTTTATGTGGAGCTGATGGTGAAGGAAGGAATTGGACTGTTTAACCCAGGAGTAAATAGCTTTCCTGTAGGTCATGGGTCCTCAAACTGCGGCCCGCCATGCCCATCTAGCCAGCCCGCCTCAGAGGTTTCAGACTTGCCGCTGCTGCATGCCTCACGTGCACATGGGGAGGTGGCAGCTTGCTTGCGTGGAGATTGTTTTGGACTCGCTCAGAGAAAACAATCTTCAAGCAAGCAAGCTGCTGCCTCGCACACCTGACGCTGCCTTGCTGTGCGCGCCCGCTTCTGCCTCTCCTCCCCTCCTCTTACCAAACATGCACCCCCCAGCCTCCCCTCCCCTCACCACGCACACCCGTCCTGCCTCGCCTCGCCTCCCCTTACCATGCCTGCCCTCCCCCACCTCGCCCGCCTGCCCTCCCCTCGCCTCCCCTTGCCACGCACTCCCACCCCCTCGCCAGCCTGCACATGCCGCCGGCATCACCTTTCCGGCCTGCACCCAGCACTGGCACCTTTCAACTGGCCCCCTGTTGAAAAAGTTTGAGGACCCCTACTGTAGGTAATATTACCCATCCACCAGTTCTGAAGCCGAAAACTTCCCTCATCTGTACTGAGAAGTGAGAAATCTGCCTCCTAAAACCTTCCCCTCACTCCAATCGCTATATGGCAATGAAGGACTCAGCTGCAGGCTGGCAGCCATCTCTGAACCTATACTTGCACATTATGCATAACCATAGGAAACATTTTAGGAGGGTGCAAAGGCAAACACATGTTTCTTTTCTTTTCTTCCCTCTTGAAACCTCACCCTGACAAACAAAAGCATGGCCTTAAACAAAAACACAATGCTCCTGGCTCCAAGCTATCCAACTGAAGCCCAGAAAAGGTTACACTCCTTTTAGGAGCTTTACTGCAGTTCTCCACATCTCCCATCTAATAGCAAACTTGAATAGTTGAGCATCTATCATTTTAGAAGCAAAATGGGGACTTGAAATAGCAAGCTATATGATGAGCCATAGAGGAAGAGACTTCCTGGGTAAGCAGTGCATTTGTTTATAAATGAAAAGAACAAAAATGTTTTAAAACCTACACACCACCTGACAAAAACTCATTGGATTCCAAGAACCAATGTAAATAGTATCAGTTGTCTGAGGTGGATGGGGAAGAATGGGGACAGGAAATTAGGTTAGCTGATGAAAGCTGAGGTGTGAGGCAATGAATACACCAATGGAGTGAAGTTGTTGTTTTATTTTTTCCCATTTTTTACTATCCAGTGAATAGAAAAACAACTCCTAATTGCTGAAAGGGGCAAAATGTGGAGTTTATGACAGACCTATAGAGCCCATGGTTAATTGCCTGCCTAGTAAGAAGATCATTTGTGACCCTTTTTACGCCTGATAGACAATGCTAAGAAAGAGTCAGTGGCTGAGGTACATATCTGTAGCAATAACTTTAGTCATGAGGTCTGGATGCCAAATTAAGATTGTTAGGAATATGTAGAAGGTTGAAAGCCAGGACCTTCCAAGGGTTGCAGGGGAACATGCCACAGATACATGGAGAAGAATTCAATGTGCAGATATTTCTCTGCTGACCAGAAGCCTCTGACACAAGCTTACAAATGCCTGGTTTGTGGTGGTATCTACTGAAGAGTTCTTAAAGAGCTTGAATGCTAAAATACTGCTTTTCTAAACAATATGTAATGTGTCCCTAAGATTATCCTTTGCACCAGAAGAATACAGAGTTGCTTATATAACCCCTGTTCTTGAAAAGGGATCTAAGGAATTACATGCAGGAGCTTAAGAATTATTCCAGTTAAATTAGTGTGAAATATTAAAAATAAAACTAACAAGCATAGAAAAGGACAAGCCTAACATGCCTTCTACAAAGCTAAGATCTATGTTTCTAAACTGTCAGAGTCCGTTAAAGGCTTCAATAAATATGTGGACAAATGTGATGCCATGAACAGTGTTTACTTGAATTTTAAAAAGGCTTTTCACAATGTCCCTCACCAAAGACTTCAGAGCAAGTTTAGCACTCATAGGCTAAAAAGAGAGGTCCGCTATGAATCTATAACAACTTAAAAAACAGAAATCAATGGGTAGGAATAAGTGCACAGTCCTATAAATAAAACGATGTTAACAGTGAGGGTCCCTTGAGTATACATGGTAGGATTTTTCATTTGTTCATAAAGGAACTGGAATTATAGTGAGTCATGCTGTGGTCAAGGTTTCAGTTGAAAAGTCAGGTTGCTTACCTGTAACTGTCGTTCTTCAAGTGGTCATCTTTGCAGTCACACATAATGGGTACTACGCCTGCTCAGTGCCTGTTGTCAGCCAGAATACTCAAGCTACAATGGTTTTTGGTGGGAATGTCGCACCCCTCCCCCTTGGTGCACCCGCCATTTTCCTCAGTCTCTGGAGACCGGCAAATGGCCCCCTAGCGGAGCATGCCATTTAATAGTTGATAGAAGAGACTACCATCCCGGCCTTCGACACCAAGTGGGGCTGGAGGGCGGGTTGTGTGACTGCACAGATGACCACTCAAAGAACGACAGTTACAGGTAACCTGACTTTCTTCTTCATGGTCTCTGTGCATCACACATAATGGGTGATTAGCAAGCTTCACTCACCGGAGGTGGGTCGGTGTCGTCAGTGGAGGATGGATGAAAGGATGGCTCGTCCAAAGGAGTAATCTTGTCTGGCTCGGACATCCAGTCTGTAGTGTCTGGTAAAGGTACAGGGAGTTGTCCATGTAGCAGCTTTACAAATGTCCAGCAGTGGAACTCCCAATGAGAAAGCCGATGAGGCCACCATGGCTCTGGTAGAATGACCCCTAGAGGCAACGGGAAGATCTATCTTGGCCAGCTGGTAAGCCAGCTCAATAGTCTGTACTATCCATTTCGATAGTCTCTGGGCAGAGAGGGGTGCACCCTTGTCAGGTTCGGAGTATTTGACAAATAAGCATTTAGTTTTCCTAAAACTCTCTGTGCGTGACCGATAGAAAGCAAGGCACCAACACACATCAAGGGAATGGAGAGATTTCTCTATCGGGGTGGACGGGAACGGGAAGAATGCTGGAAGCACAATGTCCTGGTTAACGTGAAATGCTGTGGCCACCTTAGGGAGAAACGCCGGATCTGTGTGCAGAACTACCTTCTCCTTGTGGAAGTTAAGGTATGGTGGATCCACACGGAGGGCGGAAAGTTTGCTTGCCCTCCTTGCTGAGGTTCTGGTGACCAAGAAGGCTACTTTCCAAGACAGCAATCTTAAATCCGTCATTGCGAGGGGTCCAAAAGGAGCTTTGGTGAGTGCATGGAGAACTACTGATAGACTCCAAGTCAGTACCGATGGTCAGATTGGAGGATGGAGATTTTGTAGTCCCTTAAGCACCGGATGAGTGCGTGAAAAAACACGGATAAGCCCAACAGAGGGCTGCAGAAACGGGATATAGCTGTGATGTAGACCTTGACAGAGGTAGGTTTAAGTCCCAACTGGTGCAAAGAAAGCAAGAAAGAAGATGTTATCGATAGAAGCCAATTCTGGATTAAAACAGTTCGCTTCCGCAAATGTGGTGAAACATTTCCACTTCGCCTCATATGACCGACGAGTGAATGGTCTAAGGGCGGACTGTAGGATGAAGTCGATCTCCCATAGAGATTATGCAGCATCGGAGGAGAGTCGAGTGAGGTCCTCCGGTACCAACTGGCGCTCTAGCGTCGGAACCGAGGTGTCTTGTCGAAGTCTGTGAGGGTCGGTAGAGGTAGTTATTGCAGGAGCCACATGGTAAGATTGAGGGTGTTGAGGTCGGGATGAAGAATCGTCCCCCTCCCCTGCGTAATTAGGTGAGGGATGCGTGGCAGATGGAAGACTGTCTTGACAGCCTGAGTGGTCAAGAACCAGGGTTGACAGGGCCACCATGGTATAATGAGAATGACCCTTGCTTGGTCCCAGGCAGCCTTCTCCAGGGTGCGGGTGATCAGTGGAATCGGTGGAAAGGTGTACAGGAATGAATCTGACCAACTCACCATCAGGGCGTCCCCTAGTGAGTTCGAACCCTTTCCCGCCCTGGAGCAATACGTCTTGCAGTTCAAATTCGAAGCTGTCACAAATAGGTCTAATGTCAGGGTACCCCATTGGGTAAACAAGTCTTTGCAAATTTGGTTGTCCAATTCCCACTCGTGGGTTGACGATATCTTTCTGCTCAAGGTATCTGCTTCTTGGTTCTTTACTCCCGCTAGATGGATTGCTGTAAGCGAAAGCCCTCTGGGGATACACCAGTCCCAAATCTGTATGGATAGATGGGCCAACGGCACCATCTTTGTACTGGCCTGTTTGTTCAGATAAAAAAATGGTAACTTTGTTGTCGGAGGTCACTTGTACCAATCGGTTCTGTAATGTGGGTTTGAAATATCGTAATACCTTGAAAACTGCTAGCAACTCGAGAAAGTTGATGTGATTGGGCCTCACATGTACTTGCCAGGTGCCCTGTGTCAGTAGGTTAGAACAGTGCGCTCCCCAACCCGTGAGAGACACATCAGTATGGAGTGAAATGGAGGGTTGTCGCTGGTGAAACGGAATGCCAACGGTGAGATTGTCGGGGTTCATCCACCATGTCAGAGTCTGCCGAACTGATGTGGGAGGAAGGAAACGTCGCCTTGGGGAGTTGCGGAGGGACTGGAACACTGCATTGAACCACAGCTGGAGGGATCGCATTCGTAGTCTGGAGTTCGGAACCACTACGATAGTTGACGCCATATGGCCCAGCGGTTTTTGAATAAGCAATGTTCAAACTTGCCTGCTTTTCTGAACCCGACTGGCTACTGAACAAAGTCGGGTCCATGGTAAAAATGCTCGTGCTCGAACCGAATTGAGTTGCGCTCCGATGAACTTGATGACCTGTGAAGGAGTGAGACAGGATTTCTCAATACTAATAACGAGCCCCAAGTCCTCCAGGTGAGTGCACGTAAGGTGAATATCTACAACAAGACAGTACCGAAATGGGGAAACGATGAGCCAATCATCTAAATATGGATAAATTTGGACCCCTTGTTGATGAAGGAGAGCACATATCAGAGTAATACAGAGTAATACAGAGTAACTTTGTAAATACCCTGAGGGCTATGGCAAGTTCGAATGGGAGGACATTATATTCAAAAATGTTGTAGCCAACTGTAAATCAGAGAAACCTCCTATAAAACGGATGGCTACCTATATGGAAATAGGCATCCTTCAGATCAATGGATGTGAACCAATCCTCTCTCTAGCAGGGGAAGGATATTTTGTAAGGTGGTCATACGGAATGTCTTAGTCGTAATGAAGGCACTGATGCCCCTTAGAATGAGTATGGGGCATAAGCCACCATCCCTCTTCAGTACCGTGAAATATCTTGAGTAGAAACCGCAAGGTCCGTCAGAATGGGAGACTTGGTGGAATGCTCCCTTATGAGGTAGCTGGGGTACTTCTTCTCTAAGAATTTCCAGTGAGGTGGTGTACAGCACCAGACCCGAAGGGGGAATGACGTCGAACTTGATTCTATATCCAAATTCAATTATGGAAAGGACCCATTTCTCAGATGTGATGATCTTCCAAAGAGGGAGTCGGCTTTGCAGCCAGCCTCCATAGGGAGGGGGGAGGGGTGTAGGCGAGAGAGGATTGGTTCGCAGAGCCTGTCAACATTGCCTCTTATCAATGGGTTGGTGGCGGCAGCCCTGTTGCTATTGGGCAGCCGGTTGTGTGCAATTTTGTTGTTGCCGCTGGGGGAATTGTTAGCATGGCTGGAAACAGCGGTAAGGTTGGTATCTTGGGTATTGAGATTGATGCCACTTATGATGGCTCAAGTCCAGGATCTCCATCTTCCTGGCGGTGGCCCAAGCATTATAAATATGCTCGAGCTTGTGGTCCATCCTACCATGGAAGAGGCCCGATCCGTCGAATGGCATCCCCTCGATCCGTCTCTTGATCTCCTCTGGAAAGTTGCACGAGCGTAAGCAGGCATGCCTTCGGAGAGCGACAGATCCAACTAGAGCACAGGAATCGCAGTCAACATGATGGCGGGCTGTTGTGAGCTGTTGGATCGCGAGTTGCATCGCCTCTCTTATGAAGACCCGGGCTAGATTATGTTGTTGCCCTGGGATGGACGAGGTGATCGAATCCAACTGCTGCATCAGAAAATACTGGTACCTCGCCATCGTCGCCTCATAGTTGGAGATTCTCAAGCCCAGTCCCATAGCCGCATAAATGCGTCTTGCCATAAGGTCTATTTTCCTTCCCTAGGGGCCGAGTGCTCTCTGTTGTCTTGCCCCTGAGAGGACTCGACCACGATACAGTTGGGCTTCGGTTGTTTAAGAAGGAAGGAAATATCTTGTTCCTTGACTTTGTACATGGACTCGTATCTTCGAGATGTCGACTGAGGTTGATCAAGAGAGGTCCATGTATCCTCCATAGCCTCCCGTAGGGTTGTAATCAACGGGATGGTAATTGTGAAAGATTACTCCTTGCGGACAGTATCATAAAAGTTGTCCTTGTTAACGTTGGGCTGATGCTCAACCTCAATCACCAAAGCTCTAGTTAAGCGCCCCATAAGTTCACCGAAGGTAGCATAGGACTCTTCGGGTGACCCAGGTTCCTGGGTGGATATGACAGCCACAGGGGACATAGAACAGTTGTCTGAGTCCTCAGAGTCTGAGTCGTATGGGAATGGAGGACTGGAAGAAGATTGAGCCTGAGAAGGAGGATGGCGAGAAGTTGTCGGCGCTGAAGTAGAAGGGGCTTCAGCCCTTGTCTGACAGGATTGATGACCATATTCCCTTGGCATGCAGTAGCCATATGGGGGTGGTCCCCTATATTGAGGTTGCGAAGCCTCTGGCCCTTCGTAAGGCATCGGGACCCATGATCTAGCGGATTGTCCCGATGAGCGGCGATGCTGGTAGAATTTGACCACCATGGTCCTCCTGGGAGCCTCCGGAGAGGACAGCATCAGAGTTGGGGAACGAGCCGGTTGATGGCAAGGCAAAGATCTTGGGGGAGAGTCACGAATCTCTCCATCCGACATCAATCTATGAACGACCGGTTCGGGTGATGTGACATGGTCGGAACTGCAGGTTCAACCCTCTGTGGGGATCCGGGTGGCGTGACCTGCATCAGCTCTCTCGGTGTCGGTGCCAAGGGCATTGGGACCGATAGTGCTGTCTGGACCGACAGGGCGGTCGAATCCAAATCTCTCCATTATTCTGGAGCAGGCCTATGCTTCCTGCTGGCCTTGCTCGACTTATCTTTTTTGGCCTTCTTCGGGACCGATGGATCCCTGTGGTAGGAATGCTTCCACTTCTCCTTTAGTCTGAGCAAGGAATGGGAGGAGCAAGAGGTCTCCTCGGAAGCAACTCCCCCGGATGGTGGGCGAGGGTAGGTTACCATGGAAGGGCTGGCCGGCATAGGCTGAGTTGTGAGCTCGTCAGAGGCTAGTAAGGATTGATCCCAAAGGATCTTTCTCAGTCTTTTCTTTCGGTTCTTCCTGGCCTGTTTAGTGAAGGCCTGGCAGTGCCCACACTTGTTGGTGCGATGCCCCTCTTCCAGGCAGAGGAGGCAGAGCTCGTGTGGGTCCGCTGGGGACATTTTAGTCCTGCATTTCGAACACTTTCGAAACACCGCACGCTGAGCCACTGAGACATTGAGAAGGTCAGAAGAAGGATAGTAATGGTAAAAAGAAAAAGAGTGGAATCTCTCTCTCTCTCTCTCTCGATATACAGGCTTATTGTTGTAAGCCGCCCCGAGGCTTCGGCGAATGGGGCGGCATAAAAATGTTTTAATAAATAAATTATATATATATATATATATATATATATATATATATAGGTAAAGAGGAAAGGATTAACCAGGAAACAAGGAAAAAGAACTTGGATTCAACGGGTAAGAACGATTCTAGAACAAACAAGTAAGTACGAGAAGACAAGGTAATGGCTTGAGGCAATGCGATCGGCGTTCGAAAGAAGACTGAGGAAAATGGCGGGCGCTCCATCTTATATAGCACAAAGGGGGAGGGGTGCAGAGTTCCCGCAAAAACCACTGCAGTTTGAGTATTCTGGCAGACAACAGGCACTGCGCAGGCGCAGTACCCATTATGTGTGATGCACAGAGACCATGAAGAAGAACCAAATTATTTAGGGGGATTACAATAAAAGGAGAGTGAAGATCTCCTAAAGCCTCTGCAAAAGCCTCTCCAAATTGAGGCAGTAAAATGACAAATTTAAGTCAAATATAAGCAATTGGGGGAGATACTAATTTTACCTTTAAACTGATGGAATCTGACTTGGTAGTGATGGACCAAGAAGTTATGGGTTGTAGCAAACAGTTCAAAGTAAATGTCAACCCATGTTGGGCAGAATTAAAATGGAATGGGAGGCAGGCAGGCTGCCAGCTGTCCTCACAACAGATTACACTTGGAATACAATTCCAACATATTATACTTGGAATATAATGCACTATTCTGGTAACTTCAACTGAAATAAAGTTAATGCAGAACTGGAAAAGGCACAGTAAGAGAACATCCAAAAATAATCAAGGGACTGGAACAACTCTCCTAATAAGGGAAAGTCACAACAGCTGGGGCAATACAGTTTATAAAAAAGGTAAATATGGGGAGCCATAACAGAGGCATATAAAATTATGCATGGTGTGGAGAAAGTGGATAGAGATAATATCTTTTACCACCCACATGATAATAATGCCAAGGATTGTCCATGTAAGTTGAATGGTAGTAGATTGGGAACAAATAAAATGAATTATTTTTTTCCCTATCCGTGTATATTTAAACTATGGAATTAATTACCAGAAAATGTAATGGTGGTCACCAGCATGGATGCATTTAAAGGGGAAATAAATGAGTTTGTGATGGATAAGGTTACTCTCCTGCTTGTATTCCAACAAGTGACTAGTCATTATGGTTATATATTACCTCCAGTATCAGAGGCAGTATTGCTCTGGACATCACTTGCTGGGAAACATAAGCAGTGCTGCATCACACATGTGATTTGCTTCCCATAGTAGTTGGAAGGTATAGAAAAGCTTAAATAAATTGAAATAACCTTGTGGGCTTTGCATAGGCACTGGGTTGGTCACTGTAGCACCACTGAATGGTGGCCTAGATATGTGTTTGGTCTAATCCAGCACAACACTTCTTATGTATGAATTCATTCAGAAGCCACAGTTTATGTTCCCAAAAACCCACAGCTCTGCAAAAGTTTTCATCAATGTAAAGCAAACAAGTAATGAATTATGGCCCAAATTTTTACATTATGTAGATTGGGGTCCTCAAACTTTTTGAACAGGGGGCCAGTTGAAAGATGCCACAGATGGGCGTGGGCCGCCAAGGCACTGGGGACAGGAGTGGGCATGGACGGCGAGTGTGCGCAGAGATTGTTTTCTCCGAGTGAGTCCAAAACTATCACCTTATGAGCAAGCCAGCGCCTCGCCAAGCGCGGCAAGTCCAAAACCTCTATGCCAGGCCGGATAAATGGGCATGGCGGGCCAGATCCGGCCTGCAGGCCATGGTTTGAGGACTCATGATGTAGGTCCACAACTACATATATTCTGCAAACAAAAAGGAAAAAATGAACTGAAAATTAAATTAACCACAAAATAATGTGCTCATACTAACTAGCATAGAGCACTGCTAGCGCTGCCAACAACACAGGGACTTTTACATTTAAAGGCTATTTAAAAAGTAATTACAGAACAATTTCTCTTTAAGACACAGTGAAAGACACAACACAGCAATGAATGATATAACTCCTCTGTTACTTCATACATGAAATACTATCAGTACTTGCTTATTTTCTCTAGAGAGCCCTGTCAGCTTTCAAAATGCATGGGAAAACTGTCACTATAGAACATTCATTCATCACTGACTTTTTTCCCCTCAATATTCTTCAGTTGCTTTGAATAGGAATTTATAATTTCATTTGCCCATTCCAATTTTAATTTGGTCTCACAACATATGCAATGAAAAATAAAAACCTGATTTTTAAGTGTTTAGTAAATAATTTTTTTCCTTCATGGATCACTGCCCTGTCGTGGTGAAGGGGCTTGAGTAGGGGCACCCAAGATGGACAGGTCATAGCAGAGAGCTCTGACAAAACGTGATCCACTGGAGAAGGAAATGGCAACCCACTCCAGAATCTTTCCCATGAAAACCCCATGGACAGTACCAAAAGGCAAAAAGATATGACGCCAGAAGATGAGTCCCTCAGGTCGGAAGTTGTCCAATATGCTACTGGGGAAGAGAAGAGGGCTAGTACTAGTAGTGCCAGAAGGAATGAAGTGACTGGGTCTAAGCCGAAAGGACACTCAGTTGCAGATGTATCTGGTAGTGAAAGGAAAGTCCAATGCTGCAAAGATCTATATTATTTAATTCAGATGACCATCAGGTATATGACTGTGGGCAAGAATCCCTCAGAAGAAATGGAGTAGCCTTCATAGTCAATAAAAGAGTAGGAAAAGCAGTACTGGGATACAATCCCCAAAATGACAGAATGATCTCAGTTCGAATCCAAGACAAACCATTCAACATCACAGTAGTCCAAATCTGTGCCCCAACCACTGGTGCTGAAGTGGCTGAAGTTGACCAGTTCTATGAAGGCCTACAACACCTTCTAGAATTAACACCAAAAAATGATGTCCTTCTCATCATGGGGGATTGGAATGCTAAAGTAGGAAGCCAAAAGATAACCGGAATAACAGGCACATTTGCCCTTGGGAGTACAAAATGAAGAAGGGCACAGGCTGGTAAAATTTTGTCAAGAGAATACGATGGTCATAGCAAACACTCTTTTCCAACAACCCAAGAGACGACTCTACACATGGACATCACCAGACGATCAACGCAGAAATCAGATTGACTATGTGCTCTGCAGCCAAAGATGGAGAAGCTCTATACAGTCAGTAAAAACTAGACCAGGAGCTGACTGTGGCTCAGATCATGAGCTTCTGGTTGCAAAATTCAGGCTTAAATTGAAGAAAGTAAGGAAAAGCACTAGGCCACTCAGGTATGACCTAAATCATATTCCTTATGAAGATACAGTGGAGGTGACAAATAGATTTAAGGAATTACATCTGATAAACAGAGTGCCTGAAGAACTATGGACGGAGGTTCGCAACACTGTACAAGAGGTAGCAACTAAAACCATCCCAGAGAAAAAGAAATGCAAGAAAGCAAAATGGCTGTCTGAGGAAGCTTTACAAATAGCTGAGGAAAGGAGGGAAGTGAAAGGCAAGGGAAAAAGTGAAAGATACACCCAACTGAACACAGAATTCCAGAAAATAGCTAGAACAGATAAATAATGCCTTCTTCAATGAACAGTGCAAAGAAATAGAAGAAAACAATAGATTAGGGAGGAGCAGAGATCTCTTCAAGAAAATTGGAGATACGAAGGGAACATTTCATGCAAAGATGGGCATGATAAAGGACCAAAATGGCAGGGACCTAACAGAGGCAGAAGATTACACAGAAGAACTATACAAGGAAGAGCTTAATGTCCCTGATAACCACAGTGGGGTGGTCACTGACCTCGAGCCAGACACCCTGGAATGTGAAGTCAAATGGGCCTTAGGAGGTCTGAGCAACAACAAAGCTAGTGGAGGCGACAGTATTCCAGCTGAGCTATTCAAAGTCCTAAAAGACGATGCAGTAAAAGTGCTACATTCAATATGCCAGGAAATTTGGAAAACTCAACAGTGGCCACAGGGTTGGAAAAGGTCAGTTTACATTCCAATCCCAAAGAAGGGCAATGCCAACGAATGTTCCAACTGCCACACCATTGCACTCATTTCACATGCTAGCAAAGTGATGCTCAAAATCCTACAAGCTAGGCTCCAGCAGTATGTGGACTGAGAACTACCAGAAGTACAGGCAGGATTTTGAAGAGGGAGAAGAACTAGGGATCAAATTGCCAACATACGCTGGATCATGGAGAAAGCTAGGGAGTTCCAGAAACACATCTACTTCTGCTTCAGTGACTATGCTAAAGCCTTTGATTGTGTGGATCACAACAAATTGTGGCAAGTTCTTAAAGAGATGGGAGTACCAGACCACCTTATTTGTCTCTTGAGAAACCTTTATGTGGGTCAAGAAGCAACAGTGAGAACTGGACATGGAACCACTGATTGGTTCAAAATTGAGAAAGGAGTTCGGCAATGCTGTATACTGTCACCCTGCCTATTTAATTTATATGCAGAGCACATCATGAGAAAGGCGGGGCTAGATGAATCACAAGTTGGAATTAAGATCGTCGGGAGAAATATCAACAGCCTCAGATATGCTGATGATACCACTCTAATGGCAGAAAGTGAAGAGGAACTAAAGAGCCTCTTGATGCGGGTGAAGGAGGAGAGCACAAAAGTTGGCTTGAAACTCAACATTAAGAAAACTAAGATCATGGCATCCAGTCCTATCGCTTCTTGGCAAACAGATGGGGAAGAAATGGAGATAGTGACAGATTTTATTTTTCTGGGGTCCAAGATCACCGCAGACGGGAATTGCAGCAAGAAATTAAAAGATGCTTGCTCCTGGGGAGGAAAGCTATGGCAAATCTAGACAGCATACTAAAAAGCAGGGACATCACCCTGCCAACTAAAGTGCGTATAGTCAAGGCAATGGTTTTCCCAGTTGCAATGTATGGCTGTGAAAGCTGGACCATAAGGAAGGCTGAGTGCCGAAGAACTGAGGCCTTTGAATTGTGGTGCTGGAGGAGACTCCTGCGAGTCCCTTGGACCGCAAGGCGATCAAACCGGTCAGTCCTAGAGGAGATCAACCCTGACTGCTCTTTAGAGGGCCAGAGACGCAAGATGAAACTCAAATACTTTGGCCAGCTAATGAGAAGGATGGACTCCCTGGAGAAGAGCCTAATGCTGGTAACAAGAGATGGCAAAAGAAGGGGACGGCAGAGGATAAGATGGCTAGTTGGAGTCGCTGAAGCAGTTGAAATGAGCTTCAGTGGACTCCAGGGGATGGTTGAGGACAGGAAGGCCTGGAGGAATGTTGTCCATGGGGTTGGGATGAGTCGGACACAACTACAACAACCAAGAACAGTGGATGGTGCTGGCACTTGGAACTTCCTGGAAAATTGGCAAAAACATTTTGGAAAAACTCCTGCAGGATTTCTCACTGTAAGCAATATGAATCTTTGACATTTCCACCAAGATGTGCGTGTCCCTAATTGAATTCTGGATTGCAGACAAAAGTATAAGTAAGCCAAAGATTGCCAGAGGTACAATTTTTTCCTTCAGAATTTTTGACTGAATAAGTCTGTTCAGAGTTTTAAAAGAGGGTTATTTGGTTAGGAACTAGAACGCAGAATAGGTCTGGTCTGTGTAATCATTAGAAATGCTGTGATGAGACAAGGTGCTGCTGCTTTTCTTCTCTATGAAAGGCTTTATATAGATTAAAGCCATCCCTTTGAAATGGGCTTGGGTGCATATAGGCAGCTAGTGCTAGTGGGCTAGAACTAGTGTCATAGGTTTGGACCTTCTTTTCCCAGTTATCAGTCTGGCAATGCTTCTGATTATATATTTTACACACACAGAGAGACAGAATATTATTTATATTTATTGTATTTATATGTTGCCTATGGCCCAAAGGCCTCTTTATATGATTTACAATAAAAGCATGAACAGACAACGATAAAAGCAATAAAATAATAAAATGGAACAATAAAATTCAGGATAGTAGAGTAGAATCCAATTAAAAACATAACTCCTGATATTCACAGCAAGAAGACTTAGTGAGGAAGCAGCAATGTTAGATTAAAAACCAGTTGGTTACTAAAAACTTGTATTAAATAAACCTTTACTTGGCAGTGAAAGGTGAACCGCAGTAGTGCCACACATGCTTCCTTAGGAGGGACCAGTAATGTAGAATGCCCTTCTCATAGCCCTTTCTCCCTTTCCTGCACTAGAAGTTGGCTCTTGGAGAAGGAGCTCTGATGAAGAGCTTAGTGGTCTGGTAGGGATATATGGAAAGAGGCATTCCCTCAGATACAGTGGTACCTTGGCTCACAAACTTAATCCGTTCCACGACTCTGGTTGTGACCCAAGTCAAATTTCCCCATAAGATTCAATGTAAATAAGGTTAATTCATTCTGTAACTATTTTTTTAAATAGAAAAATTGAAACAAAGTGACAAAGAACAACAAAGTAACAAAGTACTGTACAGTACAGTGGAGAACACTAACCTAGGTGGAGGGGTGGTTATTGTTTTGAGCGAGAGTCCCCCTCCATAAGGACATTGGGGAGATCTCTTTCAGGCATTTCCTCTCTTCTTTGTCTCTTAGCTGCAGGGTCAATTTTTTTTGAAAAATCTGTCTATAGTTACTTGTTTTTTCCTGCACTGCATAACCCTCCAGAAATGAGAGACCATGTTATCATTCATCAGATTCAACACTCTGTTCATTATTGTTATGTTGGGGTGGTGCTTCTCAAAGAAATCCTGGCACTAATTCCATTTTTTCATAATGGATTGTATCACATCACTGCTAACCTCCTCCCTGACTTCCTCTTCCTTGGTGGAATGCTCCTCAGCAAGTGCCTTCTGCTGCTTGGGGGTGGGGTGGGGAGATGGCCACGATCGTGCTGTTTGGGGGCGGGAGATGGCAGAGATTGCACCCGTCTTCCCTGCATGAACCCAACTGCAATTGTGGCCATCTTCCCACTCGGGGGGGGGGGTAGGGAGATGGCCATGATCTTGGTTGCCACCCAATGTGGCGTTCGCATTGGAGGTCAAGGAGAACTCTCAAGCTCCCAACATGTTCATTCAGGGGAAGTGGAACCACACCCAGAGCAGTTTGAGTACCCACCGTCTGGTCCAAGGAACAAAGCACGAATAACATCTCAGTCTTGTCTGAATTCAGTTTTGGTTATTATGTATTTATTTATTAGTTAAAACATTTTAATACCATTCCAATTAGCTTAACTGCTTTCTGGATAGCTTACAAGAGTAAAATATAGCAATAACTCAGCACAGCAACAAGAAACAAACATGACACTAATAATTCAGAAAATATTGTGCACTGAAATAAAAGTAAAACATAAAAACAATAATAGAGAAATACAATTAAATAACTATGTAATCCAGAGGAGGAGGAGGAGGAGGATATTGAGAGCATTGCCTGAAGGCTTGTTGGGGGTTATGCATAGTAGATAGAAAACATGTTGACTTGAAAGGATAGTTCTACCAACATACTCCAGTGTTTCTTGGAGATTATGTATGTTGCATAGTGTATACACACTTTCGAAGGCTTATTGGAGAGCACTTATATATTGACCAGAAAATATGAATAGTCACTGTTCATTGATCATGACCATGAATGTTGTGAACATTCTTCATGAAGCAGGGTAATTGTGTATAACCTTTTTATTAGCATATGTTTCAAAAGATAATTTGTTGTCTTTATTGTTATTTGTTGTCTTTATTATATTGTTTTATCTGAACTGTTATACCATGTATTAATTTTTATCGAACTACCATGAGTTGACAAGTTTTGTGTTTTTGTTTTTGCCTATGTTTTTTTAATGTTTTGCATTTACGTATTTTATTGCTGTTATACATTTTACTTGTAAAGCACCCAGTGAATCCTGTGGGCTATGGGTGTGGTATAAACATGCAATACATAAAATAAAATACGGCTAGTTATGCATATTAGCAGTTCAACTCATACATGTATGAACATTCAAAGTTATGATTTCCCTACTAGTTTGGGTGGTTAAAAATGTATCTTAGCTCTGAAGCAAGCTCCATTAATTTCAAAGAGGCTTACCCCTACATAAATTGTAGAATTGTAGCTTAAATGCAATGGTTTTTTTCATGTTTTTAAATCTTCAAAATATTTTAATTTATATTTTTAAGAGAAAGGAGAGTGAATTAATGTTTAGCTTAATAAATCAAAGCTAACACTCAGTATTGGGCATGTCACCTTTAGTGATTTATTTAATTTCCTATTACACGAACACACAAGAACCGAATTAATCTTCCCAAAAGTTGTGTTCCTAATTTAAAAACATGCTGAATATAATGATCTCTTATGTTAATATTACAAACTCCATTTGCAAACTGTTACTTCAAGAATTAACCAAAGAGACTTCAGACTTAGACTTCAGTAGCAAGCCAAGCACAGAACATACAAAACAACATACAAAAACTCTTTGTTTTCCTGCAGTTGTTCTATTTAAGCACTCTAATTCAGTGGACACATCATGAGGAGGCAAGACTCCCTGAAGAAGACAGTCATGTTAGGGAAATTCAAAGGCAGAAGATGAAATGAAAGACCCAATATGAGATAGATTGAATCCGTTAAAAAAACCTCACAGCCTCAAACTTGGGAGTTCTAAATGGAGCTGCCATGAACTAGACTTTTTGGAGGGCTTTCATTCATAGGGTCACCATAAATTGGAGACAGCTTGACAGTGCATAGCAACAAGAATTAAGTTGGGGTAGCTTTTCATTTTGTTAATATTGTTAGACGTTTAGGAGTCAAACCCTTGCTGATCAACTGCAAATTTGTAACAATGACTTACCCACCCTGCTCTTCAACAAAAGTGCTGCAATTAGTATAATGGCATAAAATACATTTTTGTGATTTTTGTGATTTTAAGTATCTGGCCATCCACCTTCTATTAAGATAGTCATTCTATTTTGTCTTTTAATTTTGCTGACTGAATGCCGAAGATTTGAGAGTTAGTGGTTAGGGACTCTTCAGTTCTTGGGGTTATGTAAACAAAGGAATGCTGCCACTGAATTTGGCTTCTGCATGAATTCTTCACGAGTCTAATGAGCCCCTCAGAGGTTGGTTGTTTATATGCCCTGGAATTTTGTGTCATCTGTGGCTGCAAATGAGTTAAACGTTTCTGTCTGATGCAGCTCCTATTTGGCAACCTCTGCTGTGAGATTGCCCAGTTCAGTCTTGTTTGTATGTGCACAGGCTGTTTACCTCACTGTCGGTTCACCAGCATTAAACTGTTTGGTTGTTAGTAAATGTAGAGCATTAGGACTGAGATATTGGCTTATTGTTGTAAGACGCCCCGAGGCTTCGGCAAATGGGGCGGCATAAAAATGTTTTAATAAATAAAAATAAATAAAATACAAGTATGACTTCTTCAGGTCTCGATTTGTGTGTTTGCACATACTGATGGGAGAACCAACTGATAAAGGAAACCATGAGTAAGTGGATATAGAAGATTTCCTTTGTTGTTGTTGTTGTTGTTAGTCGCAAAGTCGTGTCCGACCCATCGTGACCCCATGGACAACATTCCTCCAGGCCTTCCTGTAGGCCATCCCCCGGAGTCCACCTAAGCTCACACCAACTGCTTCAGTGACTCCATCTAGCCACCTCATCCTCTGCCGTCCCCTTCTTATTTTGCCATCTACTGTTCCCAGCATTAGGCTCTTCTCCAGGGAGTCCTTCCTGCTCATTAGATGGCCAAAGTATTTGAGTTTCATCTTGCGTCTCTGGCCCTCTAAAGAGCAGTCAGGGTTGATCTCCTCTAGGACTGACCGGTTTGATCGCCTTGTGGTCCAAGGGACTCGCAGGAGTCTCCTCCAGCACCACAATTCAAAGGCCTCAGTTCTTCGGCACTCAGCCTTCCTTATGGTCCAGCTTTCACAGCCATACATTGCAACTGGGAAAACCATTGCCTTGACTATACGCACTTTAGTTGGCAGGGTGATGTCCCTGCTTTTTAGTATGCTGTCTAGATTTGCCATAGCTTTCCTCCCCAGGAGCAAGCATCTTTTAATTTCTTGCTGCAATTCCCGTCTGCGGTGATCTTGGACCCCAGAAAAATAAAATCTGTCACTATCTCCATTTCTTCCCCATCTGTTTGCCAAGAAGCGATAGGACTGGATGCCATGATCTTAGTTTTCTTAATGTTGAGTTTCAAGCCAACTTTTGTGCTCTCCTCCTTCACCCGCATCAAGAGGCTCTTTAGTTCCTCTTCACTTTCTGCCATTAGAGTGGTATCATCAGCATATCTGAGGCTGTTGATATTTCTCCCGACGATCTTAATTCCAACTTGTGATTCATCTAGCCCCGCCTTTCTCATGATGTGCTCTGCATATAAATTAAATAGGCAGGGTGACAGTATACAGCATTGCCGAACTCCTTTCTCAATTTTGAACCAATCAGTGGTTCCATGTCCAGTTCTCACTGTTGCTTCTTGACCCACATAAAGGTTTCTCAAGAGACAAATAAGGTGGTCTGGTACTCCCATCTCTTTAAGAACTTGCCACAATTTGTTGTGATCCACACAATCAAAGGCTTTAGCATAGTCACTGAAGCAGAAGTAGATGTGTTTCTGGAACTCCCTAGCTTTCTCCATGATCCAGCGTATGTTGGCAATTTGATCCCTAGTTCTTCTCCCTCTTCAAAATCCTGCCTGTACTTCTGGTAGTTCTCAGTCCACATACTGCTGGAGCCTAGCTTGTAGGATTTTGAGCATCACTTTGCTAGCATGTGAAATGAGTGCAATGGTGTGGCAGTTGGAACATTCGTTGGCATTGCCCTTCTTTGGGATTGGAATGTAAACTGACCTTTTCCAACCCTGTGGCCACTGTTGAGTTTTCCAAATTTCCTGGCATATTGAATGTAGCACTTTTACTGCATCGTCTTTTAGGACTTTGAATAGCTCAGCTGGAATACTGTCGCCTCCACTAGCTTTGTTGTTGCTCAGACCTCCTAAGGCCCATTTGACTTCACATTCCAGGGTGTCTGGCTCGAGGTCAGTGACCACCCCACTGTGGTTATCAGGGACATTAAGCTCTTCCTTGTATAGTTCTTCTGTGTAATCTTCTGCCTCTGTTAGGTCCCTGCCATTTTGGTCCTTTATCATGCCCATCTTTGCATGAAATGTTCCCTTCGTATCTCCAATTTTCTTGAAGAGATCTCTGCTCCTCCCTAATCTATTGTTTTCTTCTATTTCTTTGCACTGTTCATTGAAGAAGGCATTATTTATCTGTTCTAGCTATTTTCTGGAATTCTGTGTTCAGTTGGGTGTATCTTTCACTTTTTCCCTTGCCTTTCACTTCCCTCCTTTCCTCAGCTATTTGTAAAGCTTCCTCAGACAGCCATTTTGCTTTCTTGCATTTCTTTTTCTCTGGGATGGTTTTAGTTGCTACCTCTTGTACAGTGTTGCGAACCTCCGTCCATAGTTCTTCAGGCACTCTGTTTATCAGATGTAATTCCTTAAATCTATTTGTCACCTCCACTGTATCTTCATAAGGAATATGATTTAGGTCATACCTGAGTGGCCTAGTGCTTTTCCTTACTTTCTTCAATTTAAGCCTGAATTTTGCAACCAGAAGCTCATGATCTGAGCCACAGTCAGCTCCTGGTCTAGTTTTTACTGACTGTATAGAGCTTCTCCATCTTTGGCTGCAGAGCACATAGTCAATCTGATTTCTGCGTTGATCGTCTGGTGATGTCCATGTGTAGAGTCGTCTCTTGGGTTGTTGGAAAAGAGTGTTTGCTATGACCATCGTATTCTCTTGACAAAATTTTACCAGCCTGTGCCCTTCTTCATTTTGTACTCCCAAGGGCAAATGTGCCTGTTATTCCGGTTATCTTTTGGCTTCCTACTTTAGCATTCCAATCCCCCATGATGAGAAGGACATCATTTTTTGGTGTTAATTCTAGAAGGTGTTGTAGGCCTTCATAGAACTGGTCAACTTCAGCCACTTCAGCACCAGTGGTTGGGGCACAGATTTGGACTACTGTGATGTTGAATGGTTTGTCTTGGATTCGAACTGAGATCATTCTGTCATTTTGGAGATTGTATCCCAGTACTGCTTTTCCTACTCTTTTATTGACTATGAAGGCTACTCCATTTCTTCTGAGGGATTCTTGCCCACAGTCATATACCTGATGGTCATCTGAATTAAATTCACCCATTCCTGTCCATTTTAGTTCACTGATTCCTAAGATGTCGATGTTCAGTCTTGTCACCTTTGTTTGACCACGTCCAGCTTGCCTTGATTCATAGATCTTACATTCCGGGTTCCTATGGAATACAGATGTGTACAGCATTGGACTTTCCTTTCACCACCAGATACTTCTGCAACTGAGTGTCCTTTTGGCTTTGACCCAGTCACTTTATTCTTTCTGGCGCTACTAGCACTAGTGGTATGCAATGTGACTGGTTCCTGTATGCTTTATAAGTCACTGAACTGGTTACCAGGGGTTCAAGTTTGGCTTCAGAGGAAGCATGTTTAAACCTACTTCCAAGCCCAATCTGTCCATATTCAGCACTCAGGTCCTGAAGACTACAATTGTTTCACAGTTAAAAGGCTGGGAGCAATTCTTCTGCTCAGATCTCAAAAGTCCCACAATCATCCAAAGGACGGAGGATCAGCTAGCATACTTATTCTAATAGAAGAATCCATGGTATACTCCTCTCCTCTTTCTTTTCCTTGATGGCCAAGTGGAAAATAAAAGTACTTTCTGTCAGAACTACTTCACTAGATACTTCTGAAGAAGCATGCTGGAACATTATTCCACAACTACCCAGTTACTTTGCTCAGCCAAGCACAAAAGGAAGCAACCTAAAGTGAAGAGCCTGAATAATCTGAGCATAGGCGCAATGCTACAAGATAGAGAAAAGGAAAGAAGGGAAGAGGATGAGTGAGGAGACAATGACAATAAAGACAAGCAAGAAAATGAGGGCTAGGAAGAAAGAGGCACTGGAGAAAGAGTAAAGGAACTTTATGTTCTCTTTTGCCCTCATCATTGCAATCTTTATGGGTCTCCACTGCTATTCATTCTCATCTCAGAGCTAGCACACTGAAAAAAAACAATCTTACAAATAAAAAGCATATGGGAGAACTATTACCGCTGTTATCATCGTAATTTACATAGTAGTATGGATGGTAATGTTATTTTATAGGAGTACAATATGACAGATTCACTCTGAGGAATTTCCAATCTAAAATTCAAAATGGAAGAGACAACAGAGGAAGAAGAGGGCAGCAGAGGCAATGCTAAACAAAGAAAAAAATTGTAATCAAGAACCAGTGTGGATAGACTGACTTTGTCATTGAAGGAGAAAGAAGATACTGACTTCTATCAAACTTGGGACTCCTTTTATTATTGGCTAGAGAAATGGGACTTTGTATAGATTATGTTTCTATCCTATCATAAATAGAAAAAAAATGTGGGGGCTGACCCAGCGGGCTTGATGTTTCTGATGACTGATGTTGTTTTTAGGACTAAAATTTTGAATAAAACTTATAAAAAAAAAGAACCAGTGTGGTACAGCAGTTAAAGAGTGCAGGCCTGGGACTCAGGAAATCTAGGTTCTAGTCTCCACTTGGCCATACAGGTCACTGTGTGACTCTAGGCCAATCACAGATTCTCATCCCAACATACCTCACAGGGTTTTTTGTAAGATTTAGATGAGGAGAATTAGGTAAGCTGCCTTGAGTTCTTGGAAGGAAAAGAAAGTGGGAGATAAACAAATAAATCAGTCTTGCTATGCTGCAGCAGAAATAATTACATCCAATAATGTGTTTGAGTTCTTTAAACTAAACAGCAGTATTCCTATTAGAGCAGATCCCTTCAATTCTTTTGGGCACAGGGTATAAACTTAATAGACTATGATTCACCTTTGGGTTCCAATTATACACTGACTTCAATAATGGATACATTTAAAAGGCAGGTTGCTTTCCTGTAACCATTGCTCTTCAAATGGTCAACAGTGCATTCACCCATATGTACCAAGAGTCCATGTACAGGCGCTAATGGCGCCATCCAGGCTATCACCCTCGTCTGCTCCCTCCTACTTCACAGATTACCTGGCCCCACTCCTCCAAGCATGGGAGGCAATTACTTCCGACTCCTGAGTCAGGTCTATATTTGACTGGGGGGCTACAGGTTCAACTCTGATTCCCCAGCGACTCCCACTCCTTGGCTGCACTTATGACAGCTCGTCCTCACAGCACTGCAGGCAGAGACAAATGTTGCGCTGCCCAAAGGAGCCACACAAGGTAGCCCCCAGGGACCTGCATAGGAGCCCCCTCTTTCCCTACTCCCACTGCTCCATGTCTATTTCCAAGTGCATGGCAGTTCCCCCCACATACTTCCAGTTGCAGGGCGTCCAAGTGCCCCCCATACCTGGTGGGTTGGCTCCTCACTACCCGTCAAGGACTGATCTCATGCATGCTGTCCACAATACCTTCTCTCTCTTGCAGATCTTAGGTCCTCTTCAGTAATCACCTAGTTGTATATGCTCACATGGACCCTGCAGGGCCCCTGCGACCCATCAGGCATTCCACCACTGTCAGTCCACTATGGGGCACCCTCTGTTGTGAAGCATGGCTGCATATCCACCTTGTGGAGATGTTAGCTGTGAAAACAAGTCTCCACCTCTTGCTTAGGGTTCCTCGACACTATATGAGCAGGAGCTCAACAATGCAATCCTCCAAGTCTTCTGTGACAGTTGGGGCAAGCTCAAGACAGGCCACTTCATGACCCTCCCCCCCTCACCTTAGGGGATCACCAAATCCAGAGAGGCCAGACAATCTGTGTCCTCATACTCCCATTGCAGCCCAGGAAGCCATGCTCCTCCCACACCCCTCCTCCAGCAGGAGTTTCCTCTTACTGCATCTTAACCTCCTCTTGCACAACAGACAAGGATCACATGCTCCACCCTGATGTCAGGACCCTGAGCCTGACCTTGTCAGTCCCTCCCACCCACCATCTCCTCCATCATGCAGGCCACCCTTTAACTCACAGGTCCCGCCATGCCACATGGAAAGGCTTTATGACCTTCATTGGGTCAGAAGGGCCTCATCCTGTTGAGACCCCTACAGAACACGTGCTAAATCATCTGCAGACCCACTTTACCTCAAGTCTCTCTGTCCCTCCTTCCCACAAGTGCACTTGGCAGCCATCTCACATTTCCACCCTCCATCCTGGGGTTGCCCACCTTCTCATACCCCCAGGCTCAAAGGTTCCTCCAAGGGCTCCAATACATCATCCAGCCAACCCACCCCTGCACACCCTCATGAACCCCTCTGCAATTCTACAGTCCCTATCCATGAGGACCTTGTCACCCCAGCTCTCTTCTCTAATCCTTGTATGCTATGATGGCTGGAGAAAGGGAGAGTCCCAATCATCCCAAGGACTTTCCAAGTGGGTACCTTATACCATCTGCCTAACTTGCAAGACAGCAGGTCTTGACTTCACTGCATGCCTGAGAATACACTGCAAGCACTCTCAAGTTGCCTCGACAGCCCCCCTTTGGTGGGACCTAGATGCAAGGCATCTGCAAAGCCACCACATCTTTCAACCTCTGGGGGCACCACTGCCATGCAAGGCAAACCTCCACTTTGGCTGCGCAGTCCTTTCACTAATCCTACAATGATGACAGCCCCTCCATCCTACGAGGGGTAAGCTTCCAATCACAACCCTCCCTCCAGCCCACTCGCTGTCATCACCTGGCATGCCACCACACCTATGCCTCTGTCCATTAGACTGCCTGGAGATGGTGCAGTCTCCAAGGCACTGAGGGACTGGGCGGGGACCCCTCCCTTTATAACTGGACTCCTGAGGAGCAGGCCCTGCTCACTGGGTGACGCTGAGCTGTAGAAGTTTCTTGCCTTTTGCTAAAACAATTACAGAAAGATGGCAGTACTATGATACTAATTAACAACGTTTAGAATACAATACAAGGACACAACAAAAGATTGCAAGAGCAGTCATTACTCAGAGTTTCAGCTTTCTGCTAGCAGAGGTGACTCTTTGTTGGGACTTATTCTACCTAGTATTTTCTCTTTGTTTCTAGAATTCTACATTTCAACATGGTATGTTGAGTGGTTATTGTAATATTTTACTCCTACCTGTTTACAGGATGACAAATCTTTGAAATGTTTTCCTTATAAGCCAGGATCTTTTCCGCACTTCCTTTTCCTGCTCTTCAACTTTCACTTATTTCTATCTATGCCATTTTATGTTCTGCAATGTTGATGCTTTCCACTCTTCAGTTATAGCCACTTTCACAGCAAATCCCTTTGGTGGGATCTATAACCTTTGCTCTTTTGTTTTGCTCAACCAATGTCTTTATTCAGAGTACCTTCTTCATTCCTTAGTTACAGTAGGTCATGGGAACTAGTGTACTGGACTAAAGACTTCATTGAAAATTTGAAGTTTAAGGGGAATTAGAAAGAAACAAGAGAGGTGGCATCAAACAGATGGTCTGAGAGATGGCTCCAAGCACAAAGGTCAGCATGGAAGGAGTGGAATCAGTTGAGAGAATGAGAAAGTTCTGCTTATGTGGTAAAGTTGAATGCAACTCACAACAACAAATGTGTCAGGCTAAGAACAGAAAAATGGGAGGGGAGGCAAAGCTATAGCATACTTTGATGGTAAGGACAGGAAGGCTGTGGTGAATCTGGGGATAGGCATGAAGCCAGCTAAGGATTTAAGGATCATCTCTTTAGAGATAATGATTTTGGTAGATTAATACTAGATAAAAGAGTGAAGGGACGATAGAAAGACAATGGAAAACAACACAGGAGATTTCTGCAGTAGTCAAGCTGAAAGCTAATCCCAACGCCTAGTGATATTCAGCTGAAATCCTCCACAGCCAATGATTTTATGAGTAATAATTAAAAGCAAGAACATTGCAATAATAGGAATCAGCTGTATCCTTAATCAAGGGTAAGAGTAGGAAGTAAATTTTGTATCTAGACTCATTTGTGTTCTGAAAAAGATTCCAAGATACTACAGTTAAAAATAAGAAAAGTTCCAGTTCCAAAACAATCATTCAAACTAATGATGCAAAAATAAATTGCTAGAAGGAATGAGTAGGAAACTGCACCAAGAAGGAAAGCGAAGGACTGGAACAAAGCCAAGAATTTCACTGATCATCCTATGAAGACCAAAATTCACAAAAAATCTTCAACTATTCAGGTTCTGGATTCTAAGGATCTGTTAAGATTATCCTCATATTGTAGGTCAATATAGTCATGAGGTCCTTGAAGCCAAATCAGGTTGTATATTAAAAACTGAAAGCAAGGACTACCAAGGTGGCTTTCTCGGATACATTCCCTGTCCCATGCACAAGGCTGGCTAGCATTAAGGAGTGTCACTGCAGAGATTAAACTTTGGGGTAGGAAGGAGAGGTTCAGAGTTGTTAAGCACTGGGGAACAATTTGGGATAAGCCAGGACTGTGCAAAAATGACAGGTTCCACTTGAACAAAAAATGAATCATATTGTTGATGCTAAAGATAAAAGCGGGGAGAGAGCAGCTTTTAAACTGAAACCCGGGGGAAACCAACAAAAGAGAGAAAGCATCTGGTCTGGGCCAATCATCCTTAGGGGATAAAGCTGGAAAAGTTTCCAATTGTCCAAATATAGAAGGGAAGAAAACAGGCTACAGTCAAACCTGACAGCAAATCAACACAGTTAAATACCATAATACAACACCTATACACTAGACCATGGGTCCTCAAACTACAGCCTGCAGGCCAGATCCGGCCCACCATAGAGGTTTTGGACTCACCGCGCCTGTGCGCGCATGCACATGCGTGGCAAGACGGGGGCATGCAGAACGCGTTTTGGACTCGCTCGGAGAAAAGGATCTCTTTGCTCGCAAGCCTGTGCCTCACCACGCGTGCACATGCGCCAGCCCACGCACCCCCACACGCTCTGCCTTGGCAGCCTGCGCCCATCGCCAGCTCCTTTCAACTGGCCCCCTGTTGAAAAAGTTTGAGGACCCCTGCACTAAACAAATATGCAGAGGGGTACCACATACAGTTATTTCCTTGAAAATGATAGAAGCCTATGAGCCAGAATGAGTGGGATTCCTTGTTTTTAAAGGAGAACTGAGATAAAGTGCAACCTGGTAGAAAAGAGAGAATAATTAGGATACAGTCATCTTTGTATATGAACTGTACAAGAAGAACAGGGAAGAACAGACTGGAGGAGGTGTTGCTCTGTATATCAAAGGAGGCGTAATGACAAGCAGGCTAGAAAAGCTGGAAAGGGGTAACTTCTACCAGAGAACTACTGTGGGTGACAATACCAGCTACAAATTAAATTAGTCCTACAAACATATTATTGTCCCCTTAACCAAAGTGCTTGAGGAAAATGTAAAATTACTTTAGGGAGGTCTCCAAAGAGACTTGTAGTAATCAGTGATGTCAGCTACCTCTGCATGGCCTAGATAAATGCATGTTCCAATAATGAAAATGTTATTAAATTTCTTGTGCCTCAGAACAATAGACTGTGGAACTAAGCACTACACAGACAATCTAAAATTTATTCCTAAATGGTGTCTTTCAGGTCTGCTATGATAACTAAATGTTGTTGAACTAATTAGTAACACTGGCCAAAGTTTATCAGATTGTGTCTGTGTGTGCAAAATTGCAACGGAAGTCTAAGAAAGTCACACTTGACTTCAAAAGAGGAAACTCCTCTAAAAATTGGTTAAAAAGATGTCGAAAGGCGCATTAATACAAGTTTAGCTAGAAAGCCAGTGTGGTGTAGTAGTTAAGAGCATAGGACTGGGACTCAGACAATCTGGGTTCGAGTCCCCACTCAGCCATGGAGCCAACTGGGTGACTCTGGGTCAGTCACAGACTCTCAGCCCAAGCTACCTCACAGGGTTGTTGTTGTGGGGATAAGATGGAGGAGAAGATGTAAGCTGCCTTGAGCCCTTTGTAGGAAAAAGGCAGGATATAAATTGAAAAACAAACAAACAAACAAATACATGCTGCAGGTTGGGAAAGCTGGCAACAAGTCCAAGAAGTTACCTGCATAATCAAATCAGCTTTTAGGGAAAAGAAAGACTTCCTTGAGAAAATGAATCTTGCCCAAATAAAGAAGACAACAGGAAGCACAGACATGCAATAAGAGATGAGAAAAATGTTTTTGAGGAACATATTGCTAACAAAATCTAGGCAAACAATACAGAACTTTTTAAACATATCAAGAAACCAGAGAGGGAGGTAGTTGTACTGTTGGATGATAATGGAGTTACGAAGAGTAGTAATGGAAGGTAAGAACACTGCACAGAAAACATATTAATTCTTTTAATCCGTCTTCACTGCAGAAAATATAGAACTGTGACTAAAACAGTATTTTCATCAAGAGAATCTCAGAAACTGAGACAAATAGTTCTCAACCTTATGAACAAACGGAAAATTAATATATTCAGATGACACCCATATTAGAGTTCTTAAACAAGAAACAGCTGTTATTCTAACAAAAATATAGAAAATGTCCTAAGATCAGCCTCCGTACCAGAAGACTGCAGAATGGTCAGTGTATCATAAAAATTTAAAAAGGGTTCAGGGGTGGGGGGAGAGAGACAATTATAAGTTAGTTAACTCAATGTATGCACCAGGTGCATTGAATGAAACCATTATTTAAGATAAGAATTATCAAGCATACTGAAGGACAAGCATTGTTGAGAAAGAATCGACATGTTTTTCCCAAAGGTATGTCTTGCAGTTACATTTTACAGTTCTTTGAAAATGTCAACACACATATGGACCCAGTGATCTGGGAGATATTATTTACTTTAGCTTCCAAATTTGTTTTGACAATAATAAACTCTGAATACAACAGCTTCCAATATTCTTTGACTAAAACCACATATGCAAAGACTTTGTTCATGCAATGGCATCAGGAAGAAGTACACGTGTTAAGTATGCTACAGATTTTAATTCGAAGAAACACATATGCAGAAAGATAAGCCAGTAGCAGATGAAAAGCCACCAAAATTCATAGGTTTAAATTATATAGTCAGAGTTGGAGAGCTACCTACTTCCAGATGTTTTAGGCTATGGCACCTATAATCCTTGACCACTGGCCATGTGGGCTGAAGTTATGTTGTGGTCCAGAACATTTGCCTCTGTAACAAGCAACAACACAGAGATAGCCATAAGTATGTTTACTAATAGCTGGCAATTGCTTAAAGCAGGGGTCCTCAAACTTTTTCAACAGGAGGCCAGTTGACAGGTGCTAGCAGTGGGCACGGGCCACCAAGGCGGTGCCAGTGGGGGGTGTGCAGGACGAGGTAGCAGCTTGAACAAAAGGAGATTGTTTTCTCAGAGCAAGTCCAAAACAACCTCCTTGCAAGCAAGCCATGTGCTCGCATATGCGCACCCAGCGAGTGTAAAACCTGTGGGGCGGGCTGGTTAAAAGCGCATGGTGGGCTGGATCCGGCACGCGGGCCTTAGTTTGAGGACCCATGGCTTAAAGTAACACATAGTTTTCAATGTGTTACACTTTGAAAGTGAAGTGATCTGTAAGAGTTTACAAGACATCTGGGGAAAAGATAATGAAAGATAAGGGAAGCAAATACAAGCAAATAAGTGTGTGCATTCTTCCCTGCCCCCCCCCCCCACACACACAGCCTAACCAGAGACATGTTGAGCAGCCAATGCCAGAGTCCCCTGCTAAGAACTCCATTCATTTCAACTTCAAAAGGGAACGTCAGAGGCAAGAAAACGTGCTTAAATCAGAACCAGATTACCACTTTCAGCTTCCCACCCTGTTCCATTGTCAAAAAGCAACTACACATACCCTGTGTACAACTTCTGTTGAAGATCACAGAAGAATTAAATTAGTAACAGAACAGAATTAATACTGTAGCAAGGATTTTAAATTAATTCTATATATTGGAGAATTATTGAGATATTGGGTCTAGACTCATTAGGACTTAAATCATTACAAACTTCCACAATTTTTGAGTGAAAAAGTCACCATCAGGTTTGAACCAAACAAGAATTTTTGAATCTCTGGATATTTGAAATTTCAGAAGACAGCTGAACTGAAGGAAACTGCGGTGGGCCAGACAAATTAGTATGTGTTACTCTTCAAGTCCAACAAATCCAGAATGTTCCCTTCTCCAGGTTCCTCCCTTATAGACCATTCTTGCACTTTTGCTTCCTGAGGTAGTAATTCAACAGGATCAAGCAAGGATACAGTAAGTCCCAATGTCCCAATTTGGGACAGTGAATATGACTGAGAAGATTCCCTTCCCCCACTCCTATTGTGAGAAGTTCTGGGAGAGAGGAGTCATCTCTGCTTGTGTTTAGGGCCCTGCTGCCATCTTTCCTTGACTTCTCTGTAGGAGTAAATGGAAGGAAAGGAAGGACAAAGGAATTAATTTTACTTTGATTTTGGCTGGGACTACTTAAAAGGATGTTTGCAAAAGCTTTTCTCTTGTCTTTGGTTTCCACCAGGACACTTGCCTGACTGAACAAGTTTTCTCACAAAGGGGGCACCTTCCAGGTAGGATTTGGCATCCGCACCTCAGTTATAAAGTCAGATGTTTCTCCTCATGGCCAAATTGGAAGTTGCAGACCTGCCGTCCAGCTTGAAGAGTGCTGCAAGCTGTGTTCCTTACTTCTTCCTTTCAAATAACCAACAGTTCTTTAGCAAAAAGCACTTAATTTTCAACATACAACCAGCAAACTAATAGCCAACAGAGGAACAGCCTCTTGAGCATGCACAGAATGGTTGGTTGAACCCAAACTAGAAACTATTTCTAAGAATCCTCCTTTTCGGTAACCCTGGACTCCACCCCTCTCGGTGTGCCCCTCTGAAGAAGGGCTAGCCTCCTAGATTTATGCAGACCCTCTAGGTGACTAGACCTTCTCTCCCAGTACTGTATCATGGGGTCAGGGATCAGATCAGGCTCCTCTTCTTCCTTTCCATATTCCCTTCCTGTAGTTCCAAACCCTGTTGGTTCCCAAGCTCTGCCTAAACAGCTGGAGACAGCAGCCATGAGATAAGTTCTCCCACTATCTCTATGTCCACAGACCTTGTTTCTCATTTCTCACTGTTACCATCCGAAGATTACTGTTGTATGGTATAGTGTACCATGCAAGACAATTGATAACATTGACTACAGACTGACTACCAGCAAACCGAAGAAAAATTATAATATGAAATTTTTGCAAGACACACTGCACTGGCAATGCTATAATGCAGTGATGGCAAACCTTTTAGAGACTGAGTGCCCAAACTGCAATCCAAAACCCACTTATTTATCGCAAGGTGCCAACACTGCAATAAAACCTGAATACTGAGGTTTTAGTTTAGAAAAAACAACTCATACATTAAAATCTTTTGTCTTAAAAGAAAAAACACAATAACAGAAATTTCAATTGTATAAACAGCTTTTTATTGAAAGGTAAAAGTTTGTATTTGGCATGCTTTTGCCTGCTCTGAAAAAGGTATCCGAGTACATTTCCTACCTTGAGGGGGCTTCTGCTATAATCACAACCAGTCCAAGCAAATATATATATCCTTGCTCCTGCTTTCATAAATTCTTCACAAGGAAATAAATATGATGCTGCAGATTAAAATATGCCAGGGGGACAGCACAATATTAAAAGAATCTCAGTCTCTTACATTATTATTATTATTATTATTATTATTAAATTATTATTAAAACATTTCTATGCCGAAGACATTAGAACATCTCTTTGCTAAATCTTAGATATTAAATTTCAATTTCTCATAAAAAACTCAAAGCTAAAATCTTGTGTTAATAAAAACAAATGTATTCAAACTCATAGCCAGTCTAAGCACAGTATATCACAGAAGTGAGTACACCCCTCACATTTTGTAAATATTTTGTTATATCTTTTCATGTGACAACACTGAAGAAATGACACTTTGCTACAATGTAAAGTAGTGAGCATACAGCTTGTATAACAGTGTAAATTTGCTGTCCCCTCAAAATAATGCAACACACAGCCATTAATGTCTAAACTGCTGGCAACAAAAGTGAATACACCCCTAAGTGAAACTGTCCAAATTGGACCCAACGTGTCAATATTTTGAGTGGCCACCATTATTTTCCAGCACTGCCTTAACCCTTTTGGGCATGGAGTTCACCAGAGCTTCACGGGTTGCCACTGGAGTCCTCTTCCACTCCTCCATGACGACACCACGGAGCTGGTGGATGTTAGAGACCTTGCGCTCCTCCACCTTCCGTTTCAGGATGCCCCACAGATGTTCAATAGGGTTTAGGTCTGGAGACATGCTTGGCCAGTCCATCACCTTTACCCTCAGCTTCTTTAGCAAGGCAGTGGTCATCCTGGAGGTGTGTTTGGGGTCGTTATCATGTTGGAATACTGCCCTGCGGCCCAGTCTCCGAAGGGAGGGTATCATGCTCTGCTTCAGTATGTCACAGTACATGTTGGTATTCAAGGTTCCCTCAATGAATGTAGCTCCCCAGTGCCGGCAGCACTCATGCAGCCCCAGTCCATGACACTCCCACCAACATGCTTGACTGTAGGCAAGACACACTTGTCTTTGTACTCCTCACCTGGTTGTCGCCACACACGCTTGACACCATCTGAACCAAATAAGTTTATCTTGATCTCATCAGACCACAGGACATGGTTCCACTAATCCATGTCCTTAGTCTGCTTGCCTTCAGCAAACTATTTGCGGGCTTTCTTGTGCATCATTTTTAGAAGAGGCTTCCTTCTGGGATGACAGCCCTGCAGACCAATTTGATGCAGTGTGCGGCGTATGGTCTGAGCACAGACAGGCTGACCCACCACTCCTTCAACCTCTGCAGCAATGCACTCATATGTCTATTTCCCAAAGCCAACCTCTGGATATGACGCTGAGCACGTACACTCAACTTCTTTGATCGACCATGGTGAGGCCTGTTCCGAGTGGAATCTGTCCAGTTAAACCGCTGTATGGTCTTGGCCACCATGCTGCAGCTCAGTTTCAGGGTCTTGGCAATCTTCTTATAGCCTAGCGCCATATCTTTATGTAGAGCAACAATTCTTTTTTTCAGATCCTCAGAGAGTTCTTTGCCATAGGTGCCATGTTGAACTTCCAGTGACCAGTATGAGAGAGTGGGAGCGATAACACCAAATTTAACGCACCTGCTCCCCATTCACACCTGAGACCTTGTAACACTAATGGGTCACATGACACCGGGGAGGGAAAAGGGCTAATAATGCCCAATTTGGACAGTTTCACTTAGTGATGTACTCACTTTTGTTGCCAGCGGTTTAGACATTAATGGCTGTGTGTTCAGTTATTTTGAAGGGACAGCAAATTTACACTGTTATACAAGCTGTATACTCACTAATTTACATTGTAGCAAAGCGTTATTTCTTCAGTGTTGTCACATGAAAAGATATAATAAAATATTTACAAAATGTGAGGGGTGTACTCACTTCTGTGATATACTGTATGTATATCCCCTTGGCGGCACACTGACCAGCCATGTGAAAGCTCGGACGTGTTGCGGCTCATGACATCATCACCTGGCGCTGCTACTCCTTTCTGAGCATGTGCATGGCCCCAATGTGCACTGTTATTCGATGCTCGGCTGCTGGGGTGATGCTGGGGAAACTCGGCTCGTGTGCTGACAAAGAGGGCTCTCTGTGCCCCCTGTGGCACGTGTGCCATAGGTTTGCCACCACTGCTATAATGTATTGCTGCATCCAGTGGTCATTTTATTTACTTTTAATCATCTTCATATTTATTGTGAATACACATATGCTGCTCTATTAGATAGTTTGTGACATAGATGGTGTAGCTGGAAGAACATATTAGTACTAAAAGTGTTTAAGAAATGGTGCCCTCTCTAGGTCATCCATGTACCAACTTGTGAAGGTCAAATCAGGGATTGCCAAGGTCACCCTCATATTTCGGCAAATCCTGTGCAGCATTAATGTAACATGGGCAACCACAGAAATGCAGGTTGCCTACCAGTAACTGTCGTTCTTCAAGTGGTCATACATGCATTCACACACCAATGGGACTTGACGCGCAGCGTAGGCCTCATCTGGTGGAAACTTCTAGATCTGCTCACCATAGAGTGGGAGGGAGCCGGGACCGCCCTGCACCCCTAGTGGAACATAGGCAGCAGCTCCCATCCAGTCCCTCAGTGCCTGAAGACCACACTGTCCCAGTCATGCAAGGGATCTGAGCATCATATACGAAGCAGTGACTGCGTCCTGCCCCGAGCCATATGGGGTGGAAGCTGACAATAGCCAGCAGGGCGGAGGGTGGGTTCTGTGAATGCATGAATTGCCACTCGAAGAAAGGCAGCTTGCTTTCCTGTAACTGTCGTTCTTCGAGTAGTCATCTGTGCATTCACACATTATGGTGCTATGCCTGCGCAGTGCCTGTAGCCGGGAAGAATACAAAGCTTTAACGGATTTTGGCGGGAACTCCGCACCCCTCCCCGACTGTGCTATAGAGGGTGGGGTGCCCGCCATTTTCCTCAGTCTATGGAGACTGTCCGATCGCCCCCTAGTGAAGAGGCGGTTAGCACAAGATGTCACCAGTAAACAGGAGCTAACTCAAGAATAGACATGTATATACATGTAGTAGTCATGTAAAGGGAGGAAAACTTCCTGTTCCCAATCACCAACACCGATTGGGGCTGGGGGGTGGGTTGTGTGAATGCACAGATGGCCACTTGAAGAACAACAGTTACAGGTAAGCAACCTGCCTTTCTTCATTGTGGTCTCTGTGCATCACACATTATGGGTGACTAGCAAGCTTACCAACCAGAGGCGGGATGGTGTTGTCAGTGGAGAATCAAGGAGAGAACAGCACGACCAAAGAAGCAGTCCTGTCTGGCACCCACGTCAAGTCTATAATGCCTGGTAAATGTGCAGGGAATTGTCCATGTCACTGCATCGCAGATATCAGGCAGTGGGATGCCAGCAGAAAAAGCCAAGGAGGCAGCCACAGCTCTGGTGGAATGAACCTTGGGTACAATAGGGAGGTCCAGCTTAGACAATTGATATGTCAGTTCAATGGTTTGGACAATCCACCTGGAGAGTCTTTGGGAGGAGATAGCAGAGCCCATGTCCAGTTCTGAATACTTAACGAAGAGGCGTTTGGTCTTTCTGAAGTTCTCTGGACGGGACCGATAGAAAGCCAAGCGTCAACATACATCGAGAGAATGGAGAGATTTTTTTGGAAATTTATCTTGCAGCTAAGTGTACTACTCTGAAAGAAGACAATTATGATAAACTATTGAAGGATATTAAGACTGATTTGGAAAAGTGGGCTAATTTGCAATTATCTTTGCTGGGAAGAATAGCACTAGTTAAAATTATTACTAAAGCTTTTGTTTCTATTCCAAATGATTCCCATAAAAATTGATAGAAAAATTTTTGGTGATTTAAATTTTCAAATTTCAAGATTTATATGGAGAAAGAAGAAAACAAGGATTAAATTAAAAATACTTCAGGAGGCTAAAGAGAATGGGGGCTTTGGTCTCCCTGATTGGATGCTGTATTATCAAGCTTCTGTTTTAACATGGCCAAAATAATGGGTAACTTTAAGAAATAAGAGAATCTTGTATCTTGAAGGGCATGATTTGCAAATCAAGGAATTAACAGCATTTGATCAAGTGATGCTTAAATTAGATGAGAAAATGATTAAAAGATTATATAATTTCTTACTTGATAGGAGAATGGAAGACGAACAGGTTAAGGAAACTATGATAACATGGGCACAAAACTTTGGACATAATATTGAATTAGAAAAATGGCAAAAGCTATGGGAGAGAAATATTAAGGTAACATTAGCAGCTTCGTATACAGAAAACTTGTATAAAATGTTTTATAGATGGTATCTGTCACCAAATAGATTACCTAAGATGTTTCCAAATATGTCAAATGGATGTTGTAAATGTAAACATAAATTGGGTACTTTTTATCATATGTGGTTGACTTGCAATTACGCGAAAAAGTACTGGATTAAAATACACAAATGGCTTGAGGAAATGCTACAAAAACCTTTATCTTTTAAGCCTGAAGTCTTCTTATTAGGCATTATACCTGTTGATATTAGTAAACAAGAAATGTATTTGATTTTACATGTAATTACTGCAGCGAGGATTGTATTTGCTCAACACTGGAAAAGTGAAGAACCACCCACCGACAAACTGATTCTAAAAAAGATCTTGGACTATGCAGAAATGGACAGATTGCCTTTATCATTGAAGGAAAAAGAAGATACTGACTTCTATCAAATTTGGGACTCTTTTTATCATTGGCTAGAGAAACGGGACTTCGTATAGATTTAAACATGTTTTTAAGTTATCATAAATGGGAAAAAAATGTGGGAGCTGACCCAGCAGGCCCAATGTTTTAGATGACTGATGTTGTTTTTTTAGTTTTTCTTTGTTTTTAGGATTATAAATTCGAATAAAAAACTTATTATAAAAAGAGAGAGAGAGAATGGAGAGATTTTTCTATCAGTGTCGAGGGCACAGGAAAGAAGAGTGGTAGGATAATGTCCTGATTAACGTGAAAAGGTGTAGCGACTTTAGGAAGGAATGCAGGGTCAGTGCAAAGGACTACCTTTTCCTTATGAAAGTTGAGGTAAGGCAGGTCAACAAGAAGAGTGCAAAGTTTGCTCGCTCTTCTAGCTGAGATGATGGCAACAAGAAAAGCGGTTTTCCAGGACAGCAGATGTAATTCAGTTGTCGCCAAAGGTTCGAACGGGGTTCTGGTAAGAGCTTGCAATACAACAGACAGGCTCCATGTCGGTACTGCGAGGCGAACTGGAGGTTGGAGATTCTGTGGTCTTAAGTGCATGCTGATGTAAGGAGAGTAGGAAAAGTAAAATATTGTCAATTGAGGCCAAATGACGAGGGAAGTGGTTGATCGCCACAAAGATGGTTAAACGCTTCCATTAGCCTCATACAATCGGCGGGAGGCTGGTCATAGAGCAGATTAGAGAATGAATTTGATGTCCGACTGGAGAGGATTCAGTTTTGACATGCTGTGTGCAGGCTCTTGTCAGTACCGATAGTTGTTCTGGTACCGAGGGAAGTGTCGGAGTCATCAGGACCGATGAGGTTGTCCGGACCAAGCTGAAGAAGGAATAGTTATTGGAGGAGTCACGCGGTGAGGTTGAAAGAATCAAGATCGGGATGGCGAATTGCCCCATTTTCCTGTGTAATCAGGTGAGGGACTAGTGGTAGACGAAAAAAGGTTTGGCGGGAGAGATTGAGGATGGTCGGAAACCAGGGTTGGCGTGGCTACCATGGTGTAACAAGAATTCCCTGGGCTTTGTCATGGGCAATTTTTTCCAGGGTCTTTGTGATTAGCAGGATCGGGGGGAACGTGTAGAAAAACATGTACATCCAACTCACCATCAGAACATCTCCCAGAGAGTTCAGGCCCATGCCTGCCCGGGAGCAGTAATCCATCCACCGCAAATTGATCACTGTAGCAAACAGGTCTATGGTTGGGGTGCCCCAGCAAAGGAAAATGTTGTCGCAGACCTGCCTGTCCAACTCCCACTCGTGATTTGAGGACATTTTCCTGTGGAGGGTATCTGCTTCCTCGTTGTCTATACCTGCAAGATGGACTGCTAGTAGGGTAATCCCCCTGGGGGTACATCAGTTCCATATTTGCAGGGCTAGGTGAGCCAATGGTACTGATTTCGTATCACCCTGCTTGTTGACATAAAATACCATCACAACATTGTCCAAGGCTACCTGGACTACTCGGTTTCGAAGGGTGGACTCGAAGGATCGCAGAGCTTTGAAGACTGCAAGTAGCTCCAGGTAATTCATGTGCTTGGCCTTCTCATGGCCTTCCCAGGTGCCCTGAGAGCATAGGCTGGCACAATGAGCTCCCCATCCCATAAGGGAGACATCGGTGTGGAGGGATACTGAGGGCTGTGGTTGGTGGAATGGGACACCTACGGAGAGACTGTCTTTGTTCATTCACCAAGTCAGAGTCCAGCAAACAAAGGTAAGTGGCAGCAGCAGATGCTTTGGAGAGTCGCATTGCAGATGGAAGAGGCCGTTGAACCACAGCTGCAGGGGTCCCATTTGGAGCCTGGCGTTGGGAACAATGGCAATTGTTGAGGCCATGTGCCCGAGGAGCTTCTTAATGGATAACACAGGAGCAGGGTGGCCATCTTGGATGCGCTGAATTGATGAGTGAAGCTTGTCCATTTGAGCCCATGGAAGGAATGCTCTGGCTCAGATTGAGTCGATGCTCCTGTGAGGGAGTGAGATAAGTATTTCTCGGTATCAATAGAGGCCGAGTTCGTCTAAAAGTCTACATGCTCTCGGGATGGGGAGACAATTAGTCAATCATCAAGGTAGGAATATATTTGGACACCCTGTAACTGGAGGTGGGCGCAAACAGGCACCATACATTTCGTGAAAACTTGTGGAGCTGTAGCTAGTCCAAAAAGGAGGACGTTATATTCAAAGATATCAGAGCCAACTGTGAAGCGGAGAAGCCGCCTGTGAGATGGGTGGATGCTGATATGGAAATAGGCATCCTTTAAGTCCAGAGAGGCAAACCAATCTTCTCTCCTGAGCAATGGAAGGATATTTTGAAGGGTCGTCACCTGAAATTTTTTAGTTCTAATGAACTTATTCACACCCCATAGGTCGAGTATAGGGCATAGACCACCGTCCCACTTTGGGACCATAAAATACCTCAAGCAGAAACTGTGAAGCCCCTCTGAGGGAGAGATCTGGGTACTCACTCCTTTACGAAATAATTAGGGGATTTCATCTCTTAGAACCGCCAATGGGGAAGTGTACCGGATCGGTCCCAGAGGGGACACGGTCTCAAACTCGATTTTATATCCGTGCTCAATGATGGAAAGCACCCACTTATCAGATGTGATGGACTCCCAAAATGGGGAGTCGGCCTCGCAACTGGTCCCCAAAGGGGAGCGGGGGGGAGATGGATGAAAGGAGAGAAGATCAGCTTGCATGCCTCGTCAACGCTGCCGCTTGTCGGTGGGTTGATGATGCCGACCTTGCTGGAACTGAGCAGCAGGCTGGCCTTGGTTGTGTTGCTGCCATGGCTGATATTGTTGGCGCAGCTGGTAACGGTGGTACAGTTGGTATCAATGATAGCGAGACTGTGGCCACTTACATCAGTTTGCATTTGGTATCTCCATCTTCCGGACAGTGGCTCGAGCGTTGTAAATGTGCTCAAGCTTATGGTCCGTGCAGTCGTGGAAGAGACAGGAACCGTTCAAAGGCATGCCTTCAATGTGCCTCTTAGTCTTGTCTGAGAATTTTAGGAGTGTACCCATGCATGTCCGCCTAAGGTGATGGATCCGACAAGTGCTTGGGCGTCACAGTCTACGTGATGGCATGCCATACTGAGCTGTTGGATGGCTAGTTGCATAGACTCACGGATAAAAATGCAGACCAGATTGCGTTGCTGCTCTGAAATAGTGGAGGTGATGGATTCCAGTCGTTGCATCAGAAAGTACTGATACCTGGCCATCTTCGCCTCGTAGTTTGATATCTGCAGGCCTAGCCCCATAGCTGCGTAAATATGGCACGCCATCAGAACTATCGTCTAACCCTCCTTGTCCTCTCAGGGTCGAGTGCTCCCTGTTCTCTCAACCCTGCGACGACTCGATAACTACCGAGTTTGGTTTAGGGTGCTTCAGCAGGAATGGGATGTTCTGCTCCCTAACCTTGTACATCGACTTGTATCTCCGGGACGTCGGATGAGGCTGGCTTGGAAACTCACAGGTGTCCGTCATAGCCTGGCATAGAGTTGTTATGAGCGGAATTACTGTTCCTTACTAACAATGTCGTAGAAGTGCTCATCATTGGTATTCGCCCAGTGTTCCATTTCTATCTACAACGACCACGTAAGTTGAGCCATGAGCTCTTCGAAGGTACAGTAGGACTCTTCCAGCAACCCAGGTCCCTGGGTCAAGATGACAGCGTCGGGGGATGGGGAGAGCTGGTCCGAGTCCTCAGAGTCCAAATCATAATGATATGATGGACTAGATGATGAGTCGGCTGGGGACGGAGGAGGGCGGGAAATTGCAGCCGCCGAGGTGGAAGGCGCTTCCATTCTGGAAGGATGGGACCAGCGTCTGTGCTCCTGAGGCAAGGGATACTAGCTGTACAGTGGCAGGTAATCCCAGTGATGAGACTGTGGTGGCTCGAAACCACCGTATGGGTTCGGAACCCCGCTCCTGGTGGATTGTCCTGAGAAGCATTGGTGGCAACGCATGTTGGATAGAGGCAGAGGCCTCAGGGATGCCTCTGGCGATGATGGCATCGGAGTCGGTGATTGAGTCAGTGGATGGCTCAGTAGAGACCGGGGTGGTGAATCCCGAATCTCGCCGTCAGATAGTGACCTGTGGAGCATGGCCTCGGAGGGATTCAACGCCGATGGAGCTGACGAGATCCACTGGAGGGATCCAGGCAGTATGACCTGCATTACAGCCTGTGTCATTGGACCCAAAGGTGTCATGACCAAAGCAACTGTTGGGACCGATGATGCTGTCGAACCTGAGTCCCTGCAAGACTCCTGGGCAAGCCTATGTTGCTTGTGGTCGGCTTTGTCGGTCTTAGCCTTCTTAGAGACCGACAGATCCCCTTGCCCGGTGTGCTTCCATTTCTCCTTTTGTTTCAAAGAGGAGGAATGGGAGGAGTGAGTAGTCTCCCTGGAAGCAGCTCCCTCGGATGATGGATGAGGGGAAGTCACCATGGGTGGGCCCACTGGAGCGGTCTGGGTGGCAAGCTCGTCCGAGGCTATGAGGGTCTGATCCCAAAGGATCTTCCTCAGCCGGTTCTCCTGATTTTTGTGGGCCTGTTTGGTGAGCGACTGACAATGGTCGCATTTGTCAGTGCGATGTCCCTCTCCTAAGCATAGGAGGCAAAGCTCATGCGGGTCCGTTGGAGACATTTTGGCCCCACACCTAGAGCACTTTCAAAAAGCATCGCGCTGAGCCATGGAGAAGAAGCGGATAGTGAACGGAGCAAAGTGAAAGAAGAAAGCAAAAAAGGTTAGTATAATTTTTTGGAGGGGGGAATTCAAACTGTCTAACTAGGGAAAGGTAAGGATGTGAAAAACTTGGAAAAGGTTTTTCAAGAGAAACAGCAGTTAGAGCAAGAGAATGTAATGGAAGATAACAAATAGCTCGAGGCAAAGCGATCAGCGATTGAAAGAAGACTGAGGAAAATGATGGACTCTCTGGCCTTTATAGCACAGGGGGAGGGGTGCAGAGTTCCCGCCAAAATCCGTTAAAGCTTTGTATTCTACCTGACTACAGGCACTGCACAGGCACAGTACCCATGTGTGATGCACAGAGACCACAATGAAGGACAACAGTTACAAGCAAGCAACTTGCCTTTTTTCTTCATGGTATCCATGCAAATCACACACCAATGGGGCAATTAGCAACCTGGCTCCTCAGGAGGAGGGGGGCTATCGTCACTGCAGTATAGATGAGAGGACAGCCCTTCCAAAGGCACAGTCCTGTCTGGCACGGACATCTAGCTGGTAGAGACGCACAAAGGTCAACAGCGTGGACCATGTCGCTGCCCTACAGATTTCCTGAAGAGGAATGCCGGCCAGTAGAGCAGTGAATGTGGCCAGGGCCGCATGGAGTGCATGCGTGACAGTTCAGTCATCGGGATCTTGGCCATCTCGTAGGCGAGAGTGATGGTGTTACAGACCCATTTGGACAGTCTCTGGCTGGAGACAGCTTCCCCAGCTTTGGGGACTTCGTAGCAAACAAAGAGGATCTCTGAGCAGTGCATGGTCTCAGTAGGCGAGGGCCCTTCTGATGTCTAGGAGATGGAGGGTGGCCTCAATGGGGGTGAACAGGCTGGGGAAGAAGGCAGGCAGGATGACATTCTGGTTCAGGTGGAATGAAGATGTCACCTTTGGAACGAAGTCGGGTCTGGATGGAGTATGGCCTTGTCCCTGTGGAACATCGTGAATGGAGCGTCAATCCGAAGGGCTGCTAGCTCGCTGGAATGTTGGGCCGATGTGATGGCCACCAGGAAGGCAGTTTTCCAGGACAAGAGCCTAAGGTCTGTTGTGGCCATCGGTTCAAAAGGCCTCTTTGTGAGGTCCTGCAAGAGTACAGAGAGGCTACGGGGGGGGGGGGGGGGGGGGGGGGGGGGGTTCAGTGGGGCAAGGTTGCAGAGGCCCCTGAGGAAATGGCGTCCCAAGGGGTGAACGAATACGGAGGACCCTTGTACAGGGGGTCCTCTCCCTGATGGAGGAGGGGGAGAGGCCTGCTGCGAAGCAGGATTGCAGTTACTCCAGGATATGTTCCATGGAGGCCAAGAAGGAGTCAAGGCCCTGTGCTGCAGCAGAAGCGGCGCGTGGAGGGTTTGAGGGTAGCCAAGAGCACGGCAGTGACCTCCTGAGGTAGGGAGCCGTAGAGTTCTGTCAGGGGGGTATTTTCCAGGCTGTTAGGTGCGGGGTCCTGAGGTTGGGGTGCAGAACCCTGCCCTGGTCCTGGGAGAGGAGGCTGAACCTGAAGGGCAGGTGGTAGAAGGTGTTCCCTGACAGATGGAAGAGGAGAGGGAACCAGGGTCATCTCGGCCACCAGGGAATGATCAGAATGCAGCTGGTCCCCTCCCTCTGGACTTTGGCCACTACTTTGGTGATCAGGGGGAAGGGGGGAAAGGCATAGAAGAGGTCCCCCTCCCATCTGTGTAGGAATGCATCCCCCAGGAATGCCCTGCTGAGTCCTGCTCAGGAGCAGAACACCCTGTCCTTTGCGTTGTTCAGGGTAGCGAAGAGGTCGATCTTGGGCTGATCCCATTTGGTGCACAGGAAAAGGAAGGTGGCTGTCTCCAGTTCCCACTTGTGTGGGGTGGAGGCCGCATGACTGAGGGAGTTGGCTAGTGTTTACGCGCCCTGCAATGTGAACTGCGGTAATGGTGATGCCCTTCTGGGTGCTCCAGTGCCAGATGTCTGAGGCCATGGTTGCGAGGCAGGCAGAGTCCCTCCCTGCTTGTTCAGGTAGTACATGATGGTGGTGTTGTCTATGGCTACCTGAACGTGACATCCTGACAGGGAGCCCTGGAAGGATGCCAGGGCCTTCTGGACCGCCAGCATCTCCAGGGCGTTGATGTGGAGACAGGTCTCCCTCTGGTCCCAATGTCCTAGAGCACGCGTGTCCACACAGTGAGTGCCCCAGCCGGTGCTGAAGGCATCGGTGGTCACAGGGGACCGAGGGGGGGGAGCGGGGGGGGCATACCCATGGTGAGGTTGTCCACAGTGCACCACCATAGCACGATGCACCTTCTGGGTGGGGGGGGGGGGGGGTCAGGTGGGTTGTGTGAGGGTCTTCGTCCCATGTGAAAGCTCTCACAAACCACAGCTGAAGAGGTCTCATGTGGAGCCTCGCCAGCTGAAGCAATGCAACCATGGAAGCCATGAGGCCCAGCAGCTTCTGGATGGTATGAGCAGTGGAGAGAGGTGCGGCCCTGACAGCTACGGCCAGGGTGGCAATGGCCTCTGCCACTGGCTGCAGTAGAAAGGCTTTGACAAAAGGTGGCGTCCAGTCAAGCCCCTATAAAGAGTATAGACTGTGTAGGAGAAAGAATAGATTTGTCATAGTTTATGAAGAGACACAGATCCTGAAGGAGGCAGCGTGTGAGAGACAAGTCGTGCAGTAAATCCTCCCTGGAGGGGGCCACGAGGAGCCAGTAATCAAGGTAGGGAAAAACCTATATCCCCTGGAGCCTGAGGTGGGAGCAAGCAACCGCCACGCATTTGGTGAATGTGTGGGGCTAAGGCTAAGGCTAACCCAAAAAGCAGGGCGCAGAACTGAAAGGCCTGCTGGCTGATTTGGAAGCACAGAAAATGTCTGAACTTCAGGTGGATTGCGATATGAAAGTAAGTGTCCTTGAGGTCTATGGAAGCAAACGAGTTAAGGAGAGGGAGAATGCCCTACAGTGTGAGTATCCTGAACTTCTTAGGGGTGATGAATCTGTTCACCCTCCTTAAGTCCAAGATGGGTCTCGGAGTCCCATCCCATTTGGGTACTGTGAAGTACCCAGAGTAGAAGCCCCTGTGGTCAGAGGGGGAAACACGCTCAATTGCCCCCTTGTCCAGCATGGCTTGTAACTCCACCCATAGGGTGGGTGATGAGGTCATGGTCCTGATGAGGCCAAGGGGCGGGAGGGAGTCAAATTATATTCTGTACCCTGACCTGATGATGGAAAGGACCCAGGAATCCAAGGTTCTGGCCTCCCACGCGGGGAGGAATCACGCCAGATGGTGGGAGGTGAAGCAGATGGTGGGAGGTGGAGTAGTGGATGAGGTGGTGGAGGGGCTGCCTCGACTAGGGCATCATAGCCTGCACCTGCTGTCCTGGTGCTTCTGCTGGGGCCTCTGGAGGGGTTGGAAGTCCTGCCTTTTGTTAGCAGGTGGCGCTCTGGAGCGCACAGGTCGGTCCGGACCAGAATGGCGGCTGGGGTCCAACTGGGTTCCCTGCCAGCTCCTCTGTGTCGAGCCCTGGCCAAAGCCCACATGCTTTCCAGTGATGCACGCCTTGTAGAGAGTTCATACTTTCGTCAGTTTGGGTATTGAAGAGGCCTTTGCCATCCAAGGGCAGGTCTTCAATATGGGCTTGGGTTTTAGCGGGGAGAGAGGCTGAACGCAACCAGGCATGGCGGCATACAGCTACTGCCCCCACCATGGCCTTGCTGTCGCAGTCGACATGATACTGAACTGCTTCCAGCTGAAACCTTGAGAGGTCCTCAGCCTCAGTGTGCATGAGACTGACAAGTTCATGTAGGTGCTCGGAAATCTGATCCACATTTGCTCCCAGCTTTTCGCATAGCAAAAGTTGGTACCTGGACATAGTGGCCTCATAGTTGGATATCCTGAAGGCAAGTGCAGCCGTGGCATAGATCTTTTTGGACATAGCGTCCAAGTGCACCTCTCTCTGTCCACTGGGGTGGACTGGTCCCTTTGTGGGGTACCCTGCATGGCCTCCACAATGATGGAGTTAGGCCTAGGATGGTGGAGGAGGAAGGGTAAGGGCGTGACAGTGGCTTTAAACCTGGATCCAGCCCTGTGTGAGATGACCAGGGGGCCAAATGGGGCCTTCCAGGATTGCTGTGCTGTGCACAGCAGGGCAGGCATGACTGGGATGGACACTGTGGTGTTATCCCCAGAGGCAAGCACATCATAGCATGGGTCTGCCTCAGGTTCAGAGGGCTGGCAGGTTTGGATGCTTAAGTCCTTGGCCACATGGAGCACCAGCTCAGAAAAACTACCCACCCCCCGGCCAGTGAAAAGAAGAGGTCCTAGTCAAAAGCCTGTCTCCCTGGGGAGTAGGTTGAAGTCGGAGGGGAGTGGGGGCATCCTAGGGAAGGGGAGCAGCTCTGAGCTAAGTCCTGCGTTAATGATTGCCGATGGCGGATGCTCCTGTCCCGATAGGTGGCACGTGAATGCTCACGACGTGAAGCAGGGCTAGGGGAGTGGTGGCGCTGGTGGGGGGTGGGGCTGGAGTAGGCCGCATCGCTTGCAGAGTCTTCACTGTGCCAGCAGTGCTTGTTGGGCCTGTGAGGCCTGTCCTTGTATTTGGAAGCACTGCTCGACTTGCCACTAGGTGAGATCTGGCAATGGCAATAAGCAGCAGCGCTGTAATCTGAGTGGCAAGAGTCCTGCTTCCTGCTGGTGCAACCTGAGTGCCATGTGGTCCTAGAGTGCTCCTGCTGGCTGCCTCGGCCTCACGGCATGTGTCCTGGGCGCCGGCGGTGAGGCAGGAGAAAGTTTGCGCTGGCAGTGCGACGCTCTCTAGGAGCAGAGTCGCTAGAGGAAGAGAGGCTCTGTGTGTGTTGCGCCCTCCTAGGCCTCTCCCTTGAGGCCGGGAGCCTGGGCCTGGCATGGGGAGTGCGGGCCTCCGATGAAGTCCTGTCAAAATCGGCTGGGCAGGGCCTCCCTGTAAGCAGTGAGCTGAAGATCATGGAGATGGAGTGCGGGGAGGCCTCTAGCTGCTGTGATGATCCCCCACAGTTCCAGAAAGGGGGGGGGCACGGTGAGCCTGCCGGCTCCATTGCAGATCCTCGGCTCCTGTGGGTACCACAGGAGACTGACGCTCCCCGGGGGGGGGGGGGGGACACTCCAGTGGTGGTCTCCATTGCCACGATGGCAGCCATGCCACATGCGGGGGTGGCCAGAGGCATGATGGCATTGTCAGAATGGTAGTGCCTGGCTGCTCTGGTCCTGGAGCAGCAGGGGTCACGCCCGAGGGTGCTCCAATGGCCGGGGAAACCGGTTGATCCCAGGCTGGCTCCAATGCCGCAGGGAGTGACTCCTTCGCAGGGTTTCCTTTTCTTCGCAGGCACCACAGTGTACCACAGTGTTGGAGGGGCCTTGCCCTGGTGGGCTTGGAGGACTCCTCCCCGGGTAAAGGATGTAAGGACGTGCTGCCATAAGGCCTGCTTAAGACACATGGCTCCTTGCCAGCGTGTCTGCTTCTTAAAGGCCTGGCAGTAGGTGCAAGTCCCCACATAGGAGGCACTTAGGGTGCCCATCATTGGCGGGTATCCTAGCTGCACAAGAGGTGCAGCGATGTGGAGTTGAATTGGCCATGTGGCCCCTGAAGGGGAGCACATGGGCGATTCAAGGAAGAAAGAAGGGAAAACTGGAGATTGAGAAAGGTAAGAGAAAAAAAAGGGGAGAGAAGCAACCACCTTCTCTCCACGCAGTTAAAGGTTTTTTGTTTTTGTTTTTTTAATGGAGGGAGGAAGGAAGGTGAACCATTTACGCTAGAGAGGTCCAATCCAGACAGCGAAACCCAGCATGGTCGAAAAGGAACTGAGGGACTGGGCAGGAGCCTCCGCCTATGTACCACTTGGGGCACAAGGTGGTCCCGGCTCCTGCCCACTCCATGGTGACCAGCTCTGGAAGTTTCCACCGGATGAGGCCTATGCTGCAGGTCAAGCCCCACTGGTGTGTTTTGCATGGAGACCACAAAGAAGAATTTATGAAACTCTGATAAAGTTTACAACTCAGCATATAAAATGACAAAACAAAGATTGATGCCTTTGGCAATACAAGGAATGTCCACTGCATGTGTTGCTCAGGTTTGTGTGGGTGGATGATTAACGATCTTGCTTATTACACAATATTCTTACAGAAAGCAGAAGAGATATAGGTATTTCAACAAACCAAATAAATTGGGAAGTTGGTAGAACCAAGAAAATTAATGATATTAAAGAAGTTAATGATGGCAAAAAGGCTACTAAAAATGTAACTGCAAAAAAGCCCATGATTACCGAAACAGACCCAGTAAAAGGATGACCGGACGTACACTGTATACCATCTAAGCTGAGTCAGTGCAGAACTGAGTCAGTTACCTGTCATGGCAAAATAAATGCTGAACTGGTATGTCAAAAAAACTAATCTTGATTAAATGAGATTATTTCAAAAGTGCAACCAACTAGAACATTTGGCCTGTTTAAAGAAAGTATAGCCCAGGAGGGGATAAACAGGAGCAAGACACCAAGACATACATGGGTTTCCAGAACCCCAGTCTCCTCATTTGATTTGCCTGACCATCCAATTAAGCCTGCTTGTGCAATTATGTGTAATTAGGGTATAGAAGCAACTAGGCATCCTATTGCTGTTGGAATCAATATATGTGTTGCAATGGTACTTAACAATCTCTGTGCTTCCTCTCTCTGTAAGATTCCATGAGTTTAATCTTTTCCACCACTTACGAGTACCACTTGCACGGAAGTGTGTGGAGAGTTTGTGTATGCATAGAATGGAGGAAGGAGTGTGCAAATATGTATGTGCAGCCTCTGGTCCCAGATGCAGCCCTCAAGATCGAAACAGTTTTGTATCACGGGCCTTTCAATCTCCTTGAGACCAGGCCTAGAGTGTTTGTACCTGGAGGTGGGCGATCAAGACAGATTAGGGATTCAGCTCACTGCCTGTGCTGACGGAGATTATCTCGGACCTGGTGTTGAGGACCCCCAGAATGTTGATCTGGGGAACGTCAATCTCCATGCCGAGACTGTTCTGACCGGGGCAGCTCAGGGCTTCATGGCCTCCATGACGGCCACAGGGCTGTCTCCACATGTCATTGGCCCAGCCCATGAACGAGGGGGTCACACTCTGGACCTGATCTTTTCGATGGGGCAGGAAGAGGGTGATCTGGAAGTGAGAAACTCCCTTGTCATGGTCAGATCACTTCCTCATGAGGTTTGAGCTCGGGGATGGCCTTTCCCTCTGTAAGGGTGTGGACCCCATTGACATGGTCCGCCCTGGGAGCCGGATGGATCCTGATGGGCTCCTGAGGGCTCTGGGGGATTTTCTGGTTGATAAAGCTGGTGCTCCTGTGACACCATCGATAGCGCATTGTGACGACTTTGCCCAGCACTTTAAGGAGAAAATCGCTCAGATTCATCACAAGCTGGACTCCACAGTTGATAGGGTTCCATCATGAGAGGTGTCCAGAGCCCCATCTGGTCCAGCATTGTTGGATGAATTTCAGTTGATGCAGTCTGATGATGTGGATAAGATGCTTGGACTGGTATGTCCAACCACCTGCTTACTCAACCCTTGCCCTTCATGGCTACTTATTAAAGCCAAACACGGGATTGGTACCTGGATCCAGGAGGTCATCAATGTCTCACTGAAGGAGGGCCAGATCCCTGCCCCTTTAAAGGAGCCAGTGATCAGGTCTGTCCTAAAGAAGGCATCCCTGGACCCAGAGGTATCCACCAATTATATACCAGTGGCCAACATCCCATTTCTGGGCAAGGTGCTGGAGAGGATGGTGGTGGGACAACTCCAAACACTCTTGGATGAAACTGATTATCTGGATCCATTTCAGTCTGGCTTCAGACCCGGTTACGGTACTGAATCTGCCTTGGCTGCCCTGTACAATGACCTATGCAGGGAGAGTGACAGATGGAGTGTGTCCCTGTTGGTTTGTTACTCTCATATAACTCTGGTCTGCCATCAGCTCCACGGGCTTCCCAATGAAGTCTGGGCCCAATTTAAGGTGCTGGTTATGACCTATAAAGCACTAAACGTCTTGGGACCAGGATACCTCAAGGAATGTCTTTTTTCCTATATGCCCTCCTGCCCCCTAAGATCCGCAGCAGAGGCCCTCCTCCAGGAACCCCCCTTGAAGGAGATCAGAAGACAGAAAACTTGGAGGAGGGCTTTCTCTGTGGTGGCAGCCCGGCTATGAAATGCACTTCTTAGTGAGGTCCATCTGGCACCGTCATTATATGCTTTTTCTGGCCAAGACCTTTTTATTCAACCAATATTTTAATGTTAATATATTTTAATTAATATAATTATTTTATCTGTTTAACTTATATTAATAATTAATTTTATATTTCAGTCATGGGATATCTAATTTATTATTGTTTGGGATATGTATGCTGTTTTGAATAGAGTTTATTGTAAGCTGTCCAGAGACGAAAGTGATGGGTGGCCTAGAAATACCCTAAATAAATAACTGAGGGGTTTCTGGCCTCTCAAGTCAGACATTTATGTCCTGTATAGGGTTACCAACTTCTGAAAAACAATTTATGTACCTTTAAACATCCCTCAGATAAACCTAGAGTAGCCCTCAGAGAAACCTATAACAACCAGCCCACTATTTCTATATGTTCCTTATAGCAGAATGGCCAATTACCACAAGGGTAAGGAACAGGCATTTAAAATCTTGCTAGCCTATATTTTCCAGCCAATTGGCAATTTTAATTGCAAACAGTGTTATTTTAGAATAGCTGAGGTAGTGCATATAAAAGGTTAAATCTTCCAGCAATAATTTACATTTTAAATTTCCATAGCTGTTAATGTAGCAATGTTAAACAATGGACTACAGCACAAGAAATATGCAGAAACTACAATGAATAGCCCATACAAAGCATAAACCATTCTCAATATTTTAATGTGCTTACCTGAAAGCATGCTCTATTTAGGTATGTGATGCTTGCTTTCAAATAATGTTTAAATGATCGTACTATTACATGCAGAAACAAGTTAACATTATGATGATTCCTCAACATGATCATTATTTATTCAATTAAATGCTGCTCCATTAGCCATAGGCTCTCTGGGAGGCTTACAACACAATAAAATCCATAATGTACAACACAATATGCAATAGAACAATAAAATCCACAGTTCACAATAAAACCAATAAAGAATAAATATCCAAAAGTAAAAGCTACTAAAATTAAGTAAAATAGGATAATTAAAATAAATACCATACATAGGGGATACAAAAAACCCATAAACCAATTAAAACAAATATCAATATCTAGCATAAATTACTAAATTCATAAGGCAGTGACATTTAATGGTATATAATCATAATTAAAAATCAAACAATTCACCTATCAAGATAACAATGAACAAAAAAAGTTGGCATCTAAAAGAAAGAAGAGTTGGTGCAAACCAAATAGGATTGAATTCCAGAGTTGGGATGCTATGGTTGAAAAGACCCTCTTCCTTGCAATCTCCTCACTCACTTCATTAAGTTGAGGAGTGGCTTTGTACTGGTACATATGGAAAAAGGCACTCCCCCAGATAACCTGGCCCCAAGCCCTTGCTGCAAGCACTCTGAATTGGGCCCAGACAGCTACCAGCAGCCAATGTAGCCTACATAAGACCAGCATGATGTACTCATGGGTGCCAGTCCTCAGCAGCAGGCATGCTGCCCAATTCAGACAAATTGCAAGCTATGGACCCTTTTGGAAGGTCTGGACAAGCTGCAAGGTTCAGACCATTTATGAACACTGGCTTTGCAAGCATCTGTATATGCACAGCAAGGTCCATTCCATATTTTCTTTGGGGATTTAACCAGATTGGTATTTCACTTCAGTGTTAGAATGACAAGATGAAAATAGAAGGAGAAAAAAAAATGAGGAAAGCCCAGTAAATGTTACTAACAAACTGGTAGCACTTAAAATGACTATTTCATGGAATCCATTAAAACTTGTAGCCAACACTAGCTTTTACAAGTTGTGGTTAAAACCATATGGAGAAGGGCTAGTGTTAATACCAATACACAGGAATGCACCTGCAAACAGGCACAAAGAAGCTATGTTCAGTCCACCTCTCAAAACAGATATTTCGTCAGTAAATAGCATGCTCATTAAAAATAAGACAAGAGGAACTTTCATCCAGGCCATTGTCAGGGAACACTTTCCATTTTTTACTCATTTGCCAAAGAATCCCTACACATAGTAGAGAATCTGAGAATGTATACTAAGAAGCTTAAACTCGTCACAAAAGCTTGCTGGGCCTCACTATCACTCCGTGCAAATTGAAAGTCTGCCCTAGACATAAATCCAAAGCTGTTTTGTTCAATGCACAGTATAATTCATTCACCTTGCAAGCTGTCCTTAACAAAAGTATGCCTGCTATTATTAGTGATGAAGCTTTTCACCTTACCTGAGGAACCACGCCATTATTTCACTCTGAATCTAAGTTTTAAAAACATTGCTGTCAATCTTACACACACACACACACACACACACACACACACACACACACACTTATATTTATCTTGTTTCTAACAGTTAGATTAAGAATTTTTTGCTGTTATGCTATACATTGTCATTTGCATTGATTTTTATACTCATGAAAATATAGGGGCAGGGTAGAATGGAGAGGAAAAAGTTGCTATTAACAACTATTAACTGAAAGAATGCTAACACACTTGGCTCCAGTCACTGACTGAACAGAACAGCTTTGTGGAACACTAGCAGAAATTCAGAAAAAGTTTATTTTGCGGCCAAAGATTGACCTCATAAGCACCATTACAGCAGAACAGGAATATAACCTTTCAAACTGCTAAGACAAAGATAAATCAGTTTTGATTGACAATCTTTCCCTAGATCTCTCTACAAAACTAGAAAAAGAACCCTCTTCTCTCACCCCCACCCCCAAGTTTAAAAAGATAACAGACTTACCCTCTTGCAGGATCTAAGGCAATTGCTCTGGGTTGATCCAATTCTTGCCAGAATAAAACTTTTCGCAAAGTTCCATCTAAATTGGAAACTTCAATCCGGTTTGTTTCAGAATCTGTCCAATATAGTTTCTCGCCCAGCCAATCACAAGCTAGCCCATCAGGTGACAAAAGACCAGAAATAACCACATTTTGTACACTCCCTGTTTTGTTGAATTCTGTCCGCTTAATGGCTTCTTCACTTACATCACTCCAGTATATTAAGCCATGGATGAAGACAAAGTCCACTGCAGCCGCATCTTCCAAGCCACTCACCACAACTGTAGCATTCTCATTTATCTGTGCAGCATCCACCAATTGTAAATCTCGTCGATTTGCATATAGCAACAGTGGAGAAGCTTTGAAAGAAGAGAAATACATTAAGTAAGAAATAATTTAATGTGCATATTAAGGATTAAATAAACAAAAGTCTATTATATGAAATAACTAGTATGCTACTGTATTGTATGTATTCACAATCTCCACAGCTATCATCTTTCTGAAGGAATATGAGGAATCTGTTATCATGTAATCATGACTGCCATAACATATAAATTTCACTCTCGCATTGTAACTATAACTGAGGAGGAAAATGTAAAAATAATGCTAAGACTTCATCTGATTTAGCAAGGCAATTCTTATGCATTTTCACACACACACACACACACACACACACACACACACACAGAGAGAGAGAGAGAGAGAGAGAGAGAGAGAGAGAGAGAGAGAGAGAGAGCGAGCGAGCTAACAAGAACACAGCAGTTTTTATCTATGCTTTACAAACAAGCATTCATGCATACATACACTTACCACAAAGGGATACAGATTTTCCAGATCTATGCACTACACAGATCATTTACATCTAGTTTACAACCTAAGTAAATTAAGACTGCAACTCTATATAGAATTACTTCGCAGTAAGTTTCAGTGAACTCAATGGAACTTACCTTCCTGAGTACACTTGCACAAGATTGCACTGTAAGCCCCATTATAAGGATCTACACACTCTACATCTTTTCTACCACATTTCCATTTTAATGTTTTCTCTTTCTGAATGTTAATCTATTTCCTATAAAAAGCATGTCTATTTTTCCTTTTCAATAAAATAAATTACACTGAAAGTGAAATCTGCACAACTTGTGCCCCACCAAAACAAATGCACACCAGCCATGTGCAAACACAAATGAATCCAGATGATCACTTTCATCTAAGACAGACCTGGGCATTGTACGGCCCACGGGCCACATCCGGCCCGATGGTTGACCCTGACTGGCCCGCGTGAGGTCACTGGCAAATTAAAAGTCAATGCAAATATATATCATCATAATATAGATGCAAGCAATACAACTGCACTGCATTTTGAAGGATCTGCTAAATTGAATTTATTGCTTTTCATGTAATGTTAATGTTTTTGTGAATATTCATTAAATAGTGTTGTTCTGTGCTCCACATTTTCATTGTAATGTTTCATTACTGTTTTTATAGAGATATATATTGAGCAGAGCAGTAGGTGTATTGGTCCGGCCCTTAACAACTGTCAAAGTTTCTCGTGTGGCCCCATAGGAAAATTAATTGTCCACCCCTGATCTAAGAGTACCCAAAGTTGCACAGCAACCATCTATTTAAGCACCTTTACCAGAAAGGTATATTTTCAAAGATTATTTTGCACACTATCTTGCCTCTCGAAAGTGCATAGACCCTTACTGTAACCCAGTCTAATTCATGTCCTGCTTTGCTTACCAAGACTTGTTCTCAAACAGGGTGAATGGGAGCTAAGTATTTGCCTTAGATTAAATCAGCACTGCACAACCTTTTTGGCTCTGAGGACCCCATGTGTGACAGCTCTAGTGCTGTGGGTCACACAGTCATGTGCATGCATACGTATACATTCCCCAGTGGTTATTGTAGATTTAACTTTCTTCACTGCTGTTAGCAATGAGGAAACAGCAATCCGTATCATAGTCCCTAGAGGACTGGTGAGCCTTTTCTCCCCCCCCCCCCCACTCATCCCTTCAATCTTGAATCAAAAGGTTTTAGACTCCCCTCTGCCAAAGACCCTCATAGAGCTCACTTTTTTCTCACTACAAATAGCCATTTGTATAACTGGTAGCAACAGAAAAATTGACAGTAAGCTGTGAGGAGGAGAATTTGGTGGCAAGGCAGTCATAGGATCCAGGAACCTGCAGTTAAAGCCCTGGTGGGGATCACATACAGTCTTCTGGCCACCGGTTATGAACCCCTGAACTAAATGATACTTAATATGTTTGCAAAATTTTATAATACAAGTGCCATGTTTGTCTCGTCACTTCAGATTATATATAGTTTCTATTTAGTTGTGAATCAATATGCTCTAATTATTAAAGTAACCAGTTAAACTCTTAGCAATGTGTACAAGGAAGGGTGAAAAAATTAAAATTACTGGCAAGCTAAATGGTTCATATTGTTTATACTAAATGCTGTCTACTATAAATCAGTCCCAACACAAGTACCTTGAGAATTCCTGGAAGGTAGGTTGAGGGAAGTGTGCTTCCCAATTCCATGACATGAGCTCATGATTCTTAGAAGTACTTCCCTTACAAAAGCTGAAATGCCCCAAATTTATTGTTCACATCATTTCTTCTCAGTTTATTAAATGCTCTCCTTCTCATATGAAAAATCTAACATTTGTTTTCACATAGCAAGTAATGTGAGGCAAAGGTGCTTTTTATTACAAGATTTAAGATTCAGGTAAAAATAAACTTACTTCCTTTACTACTGCAGCAATTCAGGCTTTATCTAGCTTTCCAAGTTAGATACCAATGACTGTTTGCTTCCTGGATCTTGCACTCCTGGTTCATGGCATTTAGGATGAAAGCTTATTACTAATTAGCATGGAAGGGATTTTATTAATTAATTAATTAATTAATTACATTTCTATGCCGCCCCCATCACAACAAAGCCTCGGGGTGGCTCACAACATATGGGATGAGAAGAATGAGCTATGGCAGCTATGCCAAGTGTTTCTTTTTTAAAGCTTGTTTTTAGTTTCTTTTTTAAAGCTTGTGCGTGCAAATGCTCTGAGATGTTTTTGTACTCCAAACCCTATTTCATTCTACATGTAAATTTAGCTGAGAGCACAAGCTGCATCTTGGTTATTGAAAAGGAAGTAACCTGGAACAGATTTATCTAGAGAGATTTTAAAAATGTAACACACACTTTTAAATTATACACTCTGCCAAAATTCTTGCAGAGATCTCAGCTTCTAATTGTCACTGCTTCACTATCTAATTTAACAAGATGTTTGCAAAAAAGAAAATGCAAACTAGAACCCTTCCGCAGACACTGCTAGTATATTTACAACAGAACAAACTTGATACTATGAAATAGTTCTGCTTCTGGCATATGAATTTCTATGCCACTTTTAGTATAACAAAAGCATCACAGAGCAGTTGGTATTTTTTTTTGAGAACTAAAGCATTGAATTGACATACAAAATGCCTACCAACAAAACCAACTGAAAGCTAGAGTTGACACACCGACCAACTTTCTACTATTGAATCACAGCCTGTTGTCAAATATTCTGTAAAATCAAGAATGCCACTATGTGACTGGTAACATACTTTCATTATGGTACCACTTGCTGTCTAAAACAAGTGTAATGCTGTTGTGAGACACAAATCAGGCAGCATGTAATATCAGTTCTCCAACAGATCACTTGCTACAAGTGCAGGTCTCTAAACAGGAACATAAAGTCATCAGATGCCTAGACCACCCATTATTCCAAGTTGCTTGCCTCAAGACACAAGCAGTACAGCCTCCACCAGATGTGGCTTTCTATTCTCTAAATAAGACTAACTGGACTTATAATTAGCAAAACAATAGGTATTCAAATAATGTAAACAAAGCAAGGACAATACAGAGCAAGCCCGTTTGTTATTACATGCCCTAGTCCCGGGGTCCTCAAACTTTTTCAACAGGGGGCCAGTTGAAAGGTGCCAGCAATGGGTGCGGGCCACCAAGGCAGTGCAGGTGGGGGGGGGGCTGGGGCGGAGGGCAGAGGGGGGGGGGGGGGGCGGCGAGGCAAAGGTGCCGGTTTGCTCACAAGGAGATCGTTTTGGACTTGCTCAGAGAAAAGGATCTCCTTGCGAGCAAGCTGCCGCTGGGCACGCACACAGAGAGGCTCCAGCTTGCTCACAAGGAGATCCTTTTCTCCGAGCTAGTCTAAAATGACCTCCGCACAAGCAAGTCACTGTCTCGCCATGCACGCAAGAAACCTCTATGGCAGGCAGGATAAATGGGCATGGCAGGCCAGATCTGGCCCGTGAGCCATAGTTTGAGGACCCATGTCCTAGTCAATATAAGCCTTGGCCTTGAATATTCCCATTCCTGCTCATTTTTTTGGGAGAAGATCTAAAGCTTCTCGGAATGGCTTGGTTGATGGATCTACATGTTAGGACATTTATTCATGCATTCATAACAATGCTTTTTCAACCTCCTCCCTTGCCCCCATCTTCCTTCAGTTATGTACCTGCTTCAGCAGAAGACCACTGATTTGCATTAATCTAGGGTTTCCCATTACATTCAAAGCAAGAAAGTTTAATATTACTTAACAAGACAAGATTCTGGTTTCTTGACCAACCTTAAAACTGAATTTCCTGCTTCAGACGTTCACAAGAAAATCTGGCTTACTCTAAGGCAAGATCTCTGAGCTCAAGCTGGTATGCAGCAGGAGATGACAAAATGAGCACTCATGCCTACTACATCATGGTTTCTAAAGTAATCGAGGAAAATCCCTGCATGTTTAAACCAGAGTTCAATTAGTCCAGATTTCAAACCAGATCAGAATGACTTTGTGTGACATTCTGGCACCTCTAAATGAGAGGTTCTGTTGTTGCTAACAGAAAAAAAAGAGTTACCATTTACTGAGCACCTCTCAAATTGGAATAATTTAATGTACCCCAATCGTTATAATGCCCCTCTTCAAATTCACTGCCATAAGTATGATGGCAAATATGAGGAATGTTTTACTACAGTGCTAGGTGACAGTTACCTGAACAAATTTAATTACAACTTTGAAAAGGCAGGTTGCTTACCTGTAACTGTCATTCTTTGAGTGGTCACCTGTGCAGTCACACATAATGAGTGCTGCGCTTGTGCAGTGCCTGTTGCTGGGTAGAATATAAAAGCTTTAATGGATTTTGGCGGGAACTCCGCACCCCTCCCCCGCAGTGCTATATAAGGCAGAACGCCCACCATTTTCCCCAGTCTATGGAGACCAGCAGATCGCTCCCTAGTGATGTGTGTGGTCAACTCGAAGAGTCACTAGGGATAGACTACTGTCCTGTCCTCTGACATTGAGTGCGGCCGGTGGGCGGGTTGTGTGACTGCACAGATGACCACTCGAAAAACGGCAGTTACAGGTAAGCAACCTGGCTTTCTTCTTCGTGGTCTCTGTGCATCACACATAATGGGTGATTAGCAAGCTTATTGACCGGAGGTGGGGCGGTGTTGTCAGAGGAGGATGGACAAGACAGCTCATCCGAAAGAGCAGTCCTGTCTGGCCCGAACGTCGAGTCTGTAATGTCTGGTAAAGGTGCAAGGAATCATCCATGTGGCAGCCTTGCAAATGTCCGATAGCAGAACACCCACTGAAAAAGCCGAGGAGGCAGCCACGGCTCTGGTAGAGTGCCCCTTGGGGGTGACAGGAAGGTCCAGCTTGGCTAGCTGGTATGCCACTTCGATGGTTTGAACAATCCATTTCGAAAACCTCTGGGAGGAGATGGCAGCGCCCTTGTCGGGATTGGAGTATTTAACGAAGAGGTGCTTGGTCTTTCTAAAGCTCTCAATGCATGATCAATAAAAGGCCAGGCATCGGCGTACATCAAGAGAGTGAAGGGATTTCTCTACTGGGGTGGAAGGAGTGGGGAAGAACACTGGCAGGATGATGTCCTGGTTGACATGAAAAGCTGTGGCGACTTTAGGTAGGAACGCTGGGTCGGTTCGTAAGACTACCTTTTCCTTATGGAAATTGAGATAAGGTGGGTCTACACGAAGGGCAGAGAGTTCGCTCGCTCTCCTCGTGGAAGTAACAATGACGAGGAAGGCTACCTTCCACAATAGCAACCACAAGTCATTTGTCGCTAAGGGTTTGAAGGGGGCTCTGGTAAGCGCCTGGAGAACTCCAGGTCGGTACCGACGGACAGGTTGGTGGCTGGAGTTTCTGTAGTCCTTTGAGCAAGCGACGGATAAGCGTGTGGGAGAATACGGAGGATCCGGACAGGGGACCATGAAAGTGGGAAATAGCTGCTATGTAGGGAGAGGAGGAAGGAAAGGATGTTATTGATGGAAGCGGAGTTGGGGGCGAAGTGGTTGGTCTCCGCGAAGGCAGCAAAGCGTTTCTATTTTGCCTTGTACGACCGGCGGGTAGACGGACGTAGGGTGGATTGCAGGATGAAGGTGATCCCCTGCTGCAGTGAAGTCGGAACGGAGGAGGGTTGGGTAGGGCTGCTCGGTACCGACCGTGGCTCCTGTGCCGGCGGATGAGTGGCAGGCATCAGAACTGATGGGCTTCCCGAGACCAGAGGTAGGCGATCAGGAGTGGTCAGTGAAGGAGCCACGTGGTGAGGTTGAGGGTATCGAGGTCAGGGTGGAGGATCGCCCCCCCTCTCCTGCGTGATCAGGTGAGGGATCCACATTAGACAAAAGAACGTGCGATGGGAGAGGTTGAGGACAGTTGGGAACCAAGGTTGTCGGGGCCACCATGGTGTGATAAGAATGCCCTGTGCCCTGTCGCGGGCAGCCTTTTCCAGGGTACGGGTAATCAGCGGGATTGGAGGGAATGCATAGAGGAACAAGTCTGACCAACTCATCATCATGGCATCGCCCCGTGAGTTTGGGCCCGTTCCCGCTCTGGAGCAGTAAGTCCCACAGTTCGAATTGGAGGCCATTGCAAACAGGTCCAAGGACAGAGTACCCCAATGGGAAAACAGATCCCTGCAAATCTGGTCGTCCAGTTCCCATTCGTGGGTTGATGACATCTTCCTGCTGAGAGTATCCGCCTCCTCATTGTCCACCCCTGCCAGATGGATCGCAAGCAGGGAAATCCCCCTGGGGATACACCAGTCCCAAATCTGCACGGTCAGATGGGCCAGTGGTACCAACTTTGTGCCGCCTTTTTTTATGTAGAAGATGGTGACTAGGTTTTCGGAGGCTATCTGTACCGACCGGTTCCGAAGAGTAGGCTCGAAGGAATGCAGCACCTTGAACACCACCAGCAGCTCAAGAAGTAGGTATGTTCAGACTTTTTGTGAGCCTGCCAGGTGCCTTGGGCACATAGGTTGGTGCAATGTGCTTCCCAGCCTGTAAGGGAAGTGTCGGTATGGAGCGAAATCGAGGGTTGCCGCTGGTGGAACAAAACGCCTACTATAAGGTTGTCGTTGTTCGGCCACCATGACAATCTGGCGAACCGAGGTGGGAGGTAGGAGCGGTCGTCTTGGGGAGTCATGATGAGGCTGGAACACACTGTTGAACCACAGCTGAAGTGGTCACATTCACAGTCTGGCATTCGGAACTACTGTAATTGTCGAAGCTATGTGTCCTAGGAGCTTTTGGATGATCAATTCCAGGGTCTGCCTGGCCTCCTGAACCTGCCTGGCTGAGGAGCTGAGTTTTTCCATTTGGGCCCATGGAAGGAACGCTCTTGCCTGAACGGAATTGAGCTGTGCCCCAATGAACTCAATGACCTGCAAGAGAGTGAGACAGGATTTCTCAGCATTAATGCACAGTCCAAGGCCCTCCAGGAGGGCGCATATAGTTCCGATGGCTGAAATAAGGTGGTCCTGGGAGGAGGAGATAATAAGCCAATCGTCTAAGTAGGGGTAAATTTGTACACCCTGCAGGCAAAGGTAGGTGCAGACCGGAGCCACCCTAGGAGCTGTGGCGAGTCCGAAGGGAAGGATGTTATATTCAAAGATATCGGATCCGACAGTAAAGCGGAGAAGCCGCCAGTGGTCCAGGTGGATGCTGAGGTGGAAGTAAGCATCCTTTAAATCTAGGGAAGCAAACCAATCCTCTCTCTCTAGTAAGGGGAGGATATTTTGCAGGGTGGTCATGTGAAATTTTTTAGCTGTAATAAAGGCATTGATGCCCCTTAAATCGAGTATGGGATGTAGACCACCATCCCGTTTCAGTACCGCAAAGTATTTGGAATAGAAGCCGTGAAGCCCCTTGGAACGGGAGATTCAGCGAATCGCTCCCTTACAGAGTAGCTGGAGTACCTCCTCTCTGAGGACCTCCAACGGAGCAGTGCAGTGCATCGGTCCTGAAGGGGGCACGGTGTCAAACTTGATTTTATATCCATTCTCAATGATGGAGAGTACCCATTTATCAGATGTGATGGACTCCCAAATGGGGAGCCAGCTTTGCAGCCAGTCCCCAAAGGAAAGGGAGGAAGGTAGAGGAGGAGAGAGAAGATTAGCTTGCACAGCCTGTCAATGTTGCCGCTTGTCGGTGAGTTGGCGGCGGCGGCCCTGTTGGTTTTGTGTGGCCGGTTGTCCACAGTTGTGCTGCTGGCGCGGTTGGTCCTGTTGACGCAGCTGGCAGGGTTGGTATCTCGGATAGCGAGACTAAGGCCACTTACGATGGCTGGAATTCAGAATTTCCATCTTCCGGGCAGTAGCTCGAGTGTTGTATATTTGCTTGAGCTTATGGTCCATGTGATCATGGAAGAAACCGGAACCATTGAAGGGCATTCCCTCAATCCGGCACTTGGTCTCGTCGGGGAAGTTGCAGGAGTGTAGCCAGGCGTGTTGGCAGAGGGCGATGGAACCGATGAGTGCGCGGGAGTCGCAGTCTACGTGGTGTCGGGCTGTGGTAAGCTTCTATACGGAGAGCTGCATAGCTTCCCGGATGAAAACACGGGCCAGGTCATGCTGTTGTTCCGGAATGGACAAGGTGATGGATTCCAGCCATTGCATCAGTAAGTACTGATATCTGGCCATCGTTGCCTCGTAATTTGAGATCCGGAAACCCAGTTCCATGGCCGCGTAGATGTGTTGTGCCATCAGGTCTATCTTCCTGCCTTCTTTGTCTCTAGGGGTTGAGTGTTCGCTTGTTGTCTTGCCACTGGGAAGACTCAACCATGATCGAATTAGGTTTCGGGTGTCTCACGAGGAATGGAATGTCCTGTTCCCGAACCTTATACATCGACTCGTACCTCCTGGATGTAGGGTGGGTTCTTCCGAATCCGAGCTGTAAAGGTAAAGGGGCTGGAGGAAGACTGGGCTGGAGACGGTGGAGGATGAGAAGTCACCGGTACCGAGGTGGAGGGCACTTTGGTCCTGGTCAGCCAAGATCGGTGCCTGCACTCTGGTGGCATGGAGTAATAGACATACGGAGGTGGATATCCCCAGTAATAGGACTAAGGAGGTTCGGGGCCTTCACAGGGCATTGGAACCCAGCTCCTGATAGGTTGGCCTGAAGAGTGGTGGTTGTGGTGGGACTTGGCCGGTGCGGGAGGCCTTGGAGACGCCTCAGGCAATGAAGGCATGGGCGTCGGAGAACGCGCCGGCTGGTGGCTTGGCAACAACCGTGGAGGAGAGTCTGGGATTTCCCCATCAGACATCAATCCATGAACGATGGGTTTGAGGGGATCCAGTGCCACAGGAGCCAGAGACTCGACCCTCTGGGGGGATCCGGGCAGCGTAACTTGCATCAGCATCTGCGGTCAGTGTCGAAGGCATCGGGACCAACAGAGCTGTATGGACCGATGGAGTGGTCGAACCCGAGTCTCAGTGTGGTTCCGGGGCAGGCCTATGATGTCCGCAGCTTAGACTTTTTGGAACCGACAAATACCCTAGGTCAGTGTGCTTCCTCTTCTCCTTTTGTTTGAGTGAGGAGGAATGGGAGGAGCGAGAGGTCTCTTTGGAAGCAGCTCCCTTGGATGGCGGACAAGGCGAGGTCACCATGGAGAGACCAGCCAGCGCATCCTAGGTGGTAAGCTCGTCCGAGGCTATCAGGGCCTGATCCCAAAGGATCTTCCTCAGCTGATTCTCATGATTTTTCCGGGCTTGCTTAGTAAAAGCCTGGCAGTGTCCACATTTATCAGTGCAGTGTCCTTCTCCCAGGCAGAGGAGACAGAGCTCATGCGGGTCCATTGGGGACATTTTGGCCCCGCATTTGGAGCACTTTCAAAAAGCTGCACGCTGAGTCATCAGATAAAGGGATAGCGAAGATGGATAGTACGAAGGTAAGAAGGAGTTTTAAACTCTTTTTTTAATTTTAGTAAGAAAAAAGGGTTTGTTTAACTAGGGAAGGTAAAGGTAATACTGGGAAAAAGGAGAGAAAACAGGCGATCAAAATAGAGAGAGAGATGAACGGTTAACGAACAGCTTGAGGCAGTGCGATCAGCGGTCGACAGAAGACTGGGGAAAATGGTGGGCACTCCCGCCCTATATAGCACCACGGGGGAGGGGTGCGGAGATCCTGCCAAAATCCGTTAAAGCTTTTGTATTCTACCTGACAACAGGCACTGCGCAGGCGCAGTACCCATTATGTGTGATGCAGAGTCCACGAAGAAGAACTGTCTGATTTAATAATTGTATCTATTATGTAATTAATTGTTCATTTTAGAAATAGGAAAAACTGACAATTTTCCATTATGGAAAGGCATTCAGATTACACTACATAGATTAACAGTACATTTAATGACTACTATGATGATAATTTCAAAAAATAAGTACTTGATAATTTGCTGCAAGACTGTAAAGGTATCTTTGCCCCTACTGCCCCCAAAATTTTGTGCTAAACATAGTAAGACTCTTAATTAAGGTGACAAATGTATGATAAGGCTTTTACCTGAAGCACAGATACATAGCAACACTGCATAAAACATTTAGAGCACAAGGCAAAACAAGTGTAAATGCTAAGGCACTGCTGAGCCTTTCAGAATATGTGAAAAGCTCAGAAATGCACCACCTGCCTAGCATCACAGTTTATGAATGGAGGAAATTCACCTTATTATTTATTTCATTTCTGTACTGGCCCAATAGCTGAAGCTGTCTAGAATTCACAGTAATTCATAATAGGTACCATGATAGGCTAGAAATAAAATACAAAAAATAAAACAGAGAATAAAATACACAAAATTACAGTGTATGAGTTCAGTATAAGAAATTTAAATGATTTCAATAAGAATTAGAGACACTAAAACAACTGACACGCCCCATTGTATGCTATTAAACAACTGGGAGTACAAGGCAAACTTAACCTGATGCTGAAGAGCACAATGTTGGTGCCAGGCAGGCCTCACAGGAAAGGTTATTCCATTATAACCATATCCTTTAGAGATAGTACTTGGAAGGAAGCCTAAGATGATGACTGTAGTCTCCAGGTAGATTCAGGCTGGCAGAGGTATTAGGGTTTTATATGTTAAAACAAGAAAAAGATGTCAGAATTGTGCACTAAGACAAGAACTGGTTTCATAATTTTTGAAGTCCAGGTCCTAGTTATTAATCTGTCTACTTCATGTTGTACCAGCTTCTGAATAATCTTCAAGGGCAGGCACAAGTAGAATACCTTGCGATAGATTAACTTGGATATTGGCAAAGCATGGAACAAAGCATTATTGTTGTCAAGATAGGAGGCATAGCTGGGTCACCAAAGCTGGTAGGAGGTATTCCAGGACACTGAGGCCACTCAAGTGACAAAGATGGCTCAAGGACAACTCTCCAAGCTATGAACCTGTTCCTAAGATGGGAATGCAATGACATCTAGAACACACTGAACACACTCCAACCAATAAGAAGAATATCTAATAACAATATGCCTTGTCATTATTTCCAAACCTATTTTCTGATACTGGGGTTTCCAATTTTTATTTGGAAAGTATTATTTATTTACATTACTTTACTCCCATGCTCCTCTTGGGGAGAAGGATTTTAGCCAAACCAAAAAGGATTGTACACAGAAGCAATTAGGCTAAAGAGAACTTGAAACAATGAAAAGACTGTGTTGGTAGCACATCATGGCTGTAAGAGGAGATAGTGAACAGTTCTGTCCTCTCTACACAGAGTGAATATTTGTCCTTGAGCAACAAATGGAAGAAGGGAGGTTAATACATTATTGTGTGCTCAATCTGATTTTGTGTGTATACATGTTTCACAGAATTTAACTTTTTATTGGTTTCTTTTACATTTTGCCTTTCCTCCAAGGAGTACCAAGGTGGCATACTTGATCATGCACACAATTTTAACAATCTGCAATAGGAAATCCCAGGAATGAATCAAAAACCTTATCATATGCTTATTGGGAGAGCAAGTACTTAGCTTGCCATCAAAAGATAACAATGACAATGCTGGTGTCAGGTGGGCTTCATTGTTTTAAGTGTTATAAGCCATCCAGAGAGTTGGAGTGTGGAGCAGCATACAAATGCAAAAATAAACAAACTGTTTCATGAGGAAGGCCTTCTCCCTTCCTGCTACCTACTGAGCCTTCCTCAGAGCAGGCTCTTGAAGGTATTTCACATTGCGTAGGTTCATGCTGGGATGGGTAGTCAATCAAGTATTGCAGTTCTGAGCCATGTAAGGCTTTATTAGTAAAAAGCTGCACTTTGAATCAGTCTCAGAAATCAACCAATGCAAGCTGGACAGAATTGGTCTTTCATGTGCAGAACTTCTGGCACATGTTATGAATCTGGCTGCTGCATTTTTCACATGTAGCAGTTCTGTACCATCTTTAAAGAAAGCCTTATGTAGAGTACCTTACAGTGATACGAGCTGGAGGTTATCAGAACATGGGCAACTGAAGCCAACTTCACCCTGTCCATATAGGGATGTTGTTGGGGCACCAACCAAAGTTGGTTGGCTCATATTTGGATAGGTTCATGCCACTGAGAACACCTGAGATGGCTCTAGGAAAACCCCAAAGCTCCAAACCTGATCCACCAAGAGGAGTTCAACCCACATCCAGAATAGGTTCAGTACCTTGAAATAGTAGGACCACTCACTAACAAAAGAATGTTGGCCTTGTCTAGATTGAAGTTCAGTTGTCAATTGTTAGTCAATTGTTACAGCCATCCACCAACCTAGCACAACCACAGCCTACTTGATGAAATTTAATAGAATAGAGCTGTTATCTGCATAATGATAAAATGCAATCCAAAACTCCAGGTGACTCCACAGTTTCATGTAGTTGTTTATTAACACAGGAGACAAAAACAACCCCAAAAAGCACACATTGGGGGGGGGGGGAGAATCCACGGGCCCACACAATATCCCCAAATACTTCTTATAGAGCTGATCTCCTGCATGGAAACATTGCAATGCATCCACTTACAATCTAGACAATCATCCCAGTGACAGAATAACTGGTCTTGAAAGCCAGTAAAAGCTCAAGGACAATTAACAAAGTCACACTCCCTCCTCTCTCTCCCAACACAAATCATCACACAGGGCAATCAAGCCTGTTTCCATATTAAAACCTGACCTGAACCTCAAATGAAATGGATCCAGATGGTCAGTCTCATCCAAGAATATCTGAAGCTGGTTGGTAACCACCTAGTTAAGGACCAGAAAAGATCATCTGGGCACCTGCTCCAAGTTAGTAAGTCCTGCCAGGTCTGAGAATTTTTTCAGGAGTAGTGGTTTCCCCACTACCTCTCCTGGGTGACCTAGAACCACTCACTCTACAAGGAGGCATCAAATTATCTCCTGGGTGCACCCAGATGTTCTCTCCTGATTTTATAAACAGAGACTGACAAGGAGCCAATATAGCAGTGAATGCATGAAACAGCAAGCACCTTGTCAACACCCTCAAGCTGTACCAACCAAAATTCATCCAAGAAAACTAACACATATGTCCTCTGGTGATTCACCTGCCATGACAGTGGATTCTAATCCAAAATAAAGCAAGATATCTTATTAAGGAAGTGTTTTTCAAGTATATCACAGAAGACCTTTGACTAACCTGAAAAGCTCCACTAGGTGGCTCAGAATGGTTTCAACACATGCCTGCAAATTAACTTAGACAACCATGTTGTCTCACTCTACTCAAAGGTTTTGTTGATCTTCAATCAAACCATCTAGAGCAAATGGTGCTTTAGAGTAAAATAAGCAGCAAGAACAAACACAAGATCCCTACTGCAAGGAGCTTACTAGCTAAATCTCAGAAGTGCAGAAAATAATGGTTGAGAAACCAAAACAAGGACAAGAAGGCATGGGTGTGAAGAAATGTAATTATACACATTTGTGTTTTGTTGTTGAGAGATTATGACGGTGAGGTTAAGACAGAGGTAGTATTTGAATGGGCAAGACCAAATAGCATTCTGGAATATGAATCAGATGTAAGTGCCAACAAGAAAGAATGAGAGCAGTCAGTTAATAGAAAGCACTTTCATGCAACTAATGCTAGCAAAACATGAAAAATTAAAGACAAGGGCAGAAGCATAAAGTATAAGGGCAAACGGACACAATGCTTTGAAAGCAGAGCATTGATATATACATAGAAGCTCAGTTTACACATTATAGCACACTACTTTTTTACTTTTTAAAAACTCTGGCTTGTCATAAATGAGCAAAAATGCTAGCTAGTACACATTGTTTGATTGCTCCCCTGGGTGGCTACTGTCAGCAGCAGCTGCAGCAGATAAGCAAGCCAGGATTTCTCCATCTGTGCAGGTTTTCCCAGTGTAACATCCAGGCTGGGAACTCTAGTCTGTTGCTTTCTTATTGTGTTTGAGTCAAAAGCTAAAACAAGTTCTGACTTATTAGGAATGTAATAAGCCAGAATTCCTAGTTTGAACATCACATAAAACAAACTACGAATGGAAAAATTCTGGCTTTGCTTAACTGTTCCCACAGGTAGGAAGAAGTGGGAGTGATCAAGCCTTGTACATCAGCACTCTGGTTCACGTGCAGTTAAGCCAGAATTTCAAAAAAATCTGGCTTGCTGGATGTCTGATTGCAACCAGAGACAGTATTTTGACTCAAGCCTCTTAGTTTATTGGAAACTAATGACTAAGGAATTATAGTATGATGGTATAATTCATTAGATTATGCCTATTGCTCCACAAATACATAACAACTTCTTCAATTTTTCTTGGTTTCGTTTTTACACTGCCCAATAGCCAAGGCTGTCTGGTCAGTTAACAAAAGTTAAAATTAAACACAAACATTAATTTAAAAGAAAACAGATTTTAAAAACTGCCTCATCTTGTTTGTTGTGTTTTAGGTCAATGTGCTTACCAATTGGTGCTTCTTTCAAGACAAGCCAACGGCATCCACTTTCAACTTCTCATTTTTAGGGTGCTATCCTAGAATATTTACCTGCTTCATTCAACTTAATGAGAATTGTTCTGCCCACATCTTTTCTCAGATTACAATAGCTGTTTTTCAAATAATAAGAGTTAAGATTTCATGGGCATACCGAAGTATTTTTCATGTTACATGCAGCAGCAGAATTCATATTCACTAGACCATGAGTAGACAGTAATTGTTGCCCCCTGGATCCTTTCTCCACTCCTTTGCAGTCTTCCAAGCAAACAGAGAAGCAGTGAGGGGGAAAGGTATCCAGAGCTATACAGTGATACCTTGACTCACAAACGCCTCAGTTCACAACCAATCGGGTCGCGAACATAAATTTCATAAAAATTTTGCCACAGGTCACGAACTCTGCATCGGGTGACGACCACGAATTCGTCTGCCTTCCCTGCACGGGCATGATCGCAGCCATGCTGGAGGTGGGGGGAGATGGCTGCGTTCGTGCTGGGGAGGGAAGATGGTCGCAATTGCACCCGTGTTCCCTGCTCAAGTGCGCCCACACCTGCCTCCCCCACGCACTATTACTGGTGGTGGGGAGATGGCCGTGTTGTTTGTTGTTCTTTGTCACTTTGCTTCAAATTTTTGTGAGTAAAAAAAAAAATAGTTGCAGAACGGATTAACCTTATCTACATTGACCCTTATGGGGAAATTTGACTTTGCTCACAACCAATTTGGGTCATGACCAGAGTCCTGGAATGGATTAAGTTCATGAGCCAAGGTACCACTGTATTTCATCTTCTTGGCACTCTGTAGCACTCTGTATATCATTTTTTCTTTCTTTTTTTCTAGGGTGTGAGGTACAAAAGAGAGACAGGGTAGCAGGATCTGTAATTGCGGGATAGCACACAGTGGCCATAGATTGGCCATTACTGCATAATATGAAAGCAGCTGCTGAAAGAAATGTTTAAGCTTGTCTAAATTTCAAAGTGAGGCTTGCTCATCTTTACCCAAAACAGAGTAAAGAAAGACACATTGCACAGTTTGAAAATTAGTATATTGAAATATGTAGAAATTTTTAAAAGTTTCCTGTTTGGTAAGATGATGTAGCCATTTTCATATGTCAGACAGACTACAGGTTCATCCAGAATATAGGTCCCAACATATTCCTCTTAATTTAACAGTTTAGACTAAATTAAACTGGAAACAAATGCAGCAAAATTAAAACAAATAGTACATTGTAGATGTTTCTGTTGTTTTGTGATAACTTGTGGGTGGAGTAAATGGAGGCAGACTCAAATGGAGGAAGGGCATTTGGTGGCTGGCCTCTCTGTTGCAGAACTGAACATGCTGCAGAGCTGTATGGTAGTCATATCATTTTGACCTTGCAATTTGCTGCTTGAATGCCCTCTTTGAAAATTTTTTAACAGCTTTGCTGTCACTGTGAACACTGCAAAATGTCAATAAATTTTCATGCTGTAAATAGCACTAATTAAGATCAGTTAACAAGCTTTATTTACATTAAATCCAGGGCCTACACTTATAACAATGTTTATGCAGAGGTTCCCTGGGACATTAAAATTATTTCAGTTTTTTCCAAGGTAGAAATGTTGAGAAAGGCTGGTCTCGAAAATCATTAGAATCTAGGAAGGCATGAACCAGAATATCACCACTCATTCAAGCACCGTAATTCCAAAAATAATTTTTGTTGATACATTATCAAGATTCATAGTGACAGAGGATGAGCCTGTGACTCTCTCTAATTAAAACAGTAATGAAATTTAAATTAAAGGCAAATTGGGTCTCCAATTTAAAAAAAAAAACTGTGAGTGATTAAGTTTTTGAACTTCCAAGGTTCATGCAAGACTGCCTTGCAAGAGCAAACCAAAAGTTTATCAAATCCAGCATTATGCCTAGAATCCACAAAACCAGGGATCCAAGCTAACTTTAGGTTGCAATCTTATTCTCTCTTACATGGGAATAAGTCCCACTGACTCAGCTAAGCTTACTTCTAAGTCAACATGCATAGGATTAGGCTGCCTTTTCTTCTGGACTACCCTTACATGCTGCATGGCGTCCTGCTTTCATAATCAAGAGTATTTACATAGTTTGCACGGCAGCCAGGTGCTCAAATTTTCACTGGGCTAAAAAGACTCTAGTATGAACCTAATCAGTTCCAGCATCTTGCTGCAAACCATGGGTCCTCAAACTATGGCCCACCATGCTCATTTATCCAGTCCGCCTCAGAGCTTTTGGACTCGCTTGGAGAAAACAATCTCCAAGTGAGTCCAAAAGCTCTGAGCTGGCGCAGGCATTCTTTGAAACTGAGCAGAGAGCTGGCGCATGAGACAAATTGTAACAGCTCAACTGTGCGTGTGCTACTCTCCCCCTTCCCCATTGCACATATATACAGAGTGGGAATAAGGAGCGGGAAACAGGAGAGAGGAGGGCGGAAGAGAGAGAAAGATGAGGACATTAAAAAAAGATTGAAGGTAAAAAAAATGTAACCTTTTAAATCCATTTTTAAGTATGTGAGCCACACCCATGGACTGCAAGCCAAGCCGCGTCCACCTCGCTGAGCCCGGGGACAGCCGCTCAATGGTGGTGGTGGTGGTGGCTGCCCCCAGGCTCGGTGAGGTGGGTGCGGCTTGCCCAGAGAAGGCCAGGGTCGAGGCGCAGGAGCCACAGCCTTCTCTGGGGAAGCTGCCGCAGTGACCACAATGCTTCTTTCCCTCACAGCGGGGAGAGGTGGGGGGTGTCCTGCTCGGTCAGCCACAGCCCCATCCCAAAAGCAGCCCTTACCTTCCTCCTCACGGCCCTCTCCCGGCTGGGGGAGCCACCCCGCACTCATCTCTCTGGCCTCCTGCTCCCTCAGAAGTGGGGCGGCGGTGAGGACTGTAATTTCCATCATGCCCAACTAGCATGGCCAATGGAACTTATATTCCAACTTATCTGGACAGTACCAGTTTTGGCAAGGTTGCACTAAAATACGTAAGTCATTAGATTCATATCCAAATACAGCCATTGTGGGAATTGTTCTGGGGTGACTTGCTTCAAATACTAAGAGTGGCATTAACAGTATTTATCCTTAGTATTTTTGCTTCATTCTTTGTAAATGCCAGTTGCAGTCATCAGCTGCATTATGCAAAATACTATAAAGTGTCTTGGTTGTGTTGTAGCTGTGTCCCTTGGGTATGGACAAGCTCTTTTCCACCTCATCTTGGGCTTTTGCTGCAGCCTGAGAGAGCGGAGCAAACATTTTTTAAATTTAATTTTTTAAAATTTTAAGTTTTTAATTTTAATTTAATTATTTTTAATGTGCAGTATGCATAGGAATTCATTCATATTTTTTCAAACTATAGTCCAGCCCCCAACAGCCTGAGGGACAGTGAATTGGCCCCATTTAAAAAGTTTGAGGACCCCTGCTCCAAACTATCCAGCAAAATGCTCCCAAGCAGAGTATATTGGAAATGGTTGCCCCTTTCTCAGGATTTGATCTTGATCATCAAAGCTTTACTGCTTTCGAGAGAATCCATTCTGGTTTCAATAATCATGAACATGTCTACTCCTCTAAAATTTTTAAACAATCTTAATATTATGTCATCACTTTCTGTGAAACCAAAATCTGAATCGCTATAGGTGCACACACACTACATATTTTACAGCTCTGAAAATAACACATCCAAGTTAGTTCAAAGCTATATACCAATTTGTGAAGCAGAGATAGTCATACTTTACTTTGATAGCATTAAAACTTGTTCATTATATTGTAGAATTTTTAGAGTAAACCTGCTGTTATTGATGTGGTACAGGCAATAAAATAGATGAAATACATTGAGAATGAGCCATATGTTAGTATGCTACTAGTGATGTAAACATGCCCTGACTTTCAAGGAAACAGACTGCGTATCAGTGTGGAATAGAAAGAATGGCAGGAAGGTGTTGCATTGGACAGAAAGGATGAATCCAGTGAAATGTTGGTAGTCATGGAATGAAAGAAAAGGTCCTTTTCTGGATCAGTAACTATTTATGGAACAAAAAACAGAGAATAGGAATGACTGGTAAATTCTCCCAATGAAAGTCTGCAAACAATGGTGTCCAACAGCAATCCATACTGGGACCAATGCTTCTCAAATTATTGATGAAAGAACTGGAACTAAGAGTGAACAATCAAGTGGCCACATTTGCTAATGGCACCAAATTATTTAGTATGGTTAAAACAAAAAGGACTGTGAGCTCCAATGGAAACTCTCCAAATTGGGAGAATGGGCTTTAAAATGGCAAATGTAGTTTAATGTAAACAAATGTAAAGTGATACATGTTTGGGCAAAAATCCCAGCTTCAGGTATCTGAGCTAGCAGTGACTGATCAAAAAAGAAATCTTGGAGTTGTGCTTGACAGCTTAATGAATATGACAACTTAGTATGAGACTACCAAGAAAACATAAACTGCATATCAGGCTTAATTAGGAAAATAAAACTGCCAATATCCTACTTCCCTTATACAAATTTGTGGTGCAAACAAACCTAAGATACCATATACAGTTCTAGTCACTGCACCCAAAAAGAATATTGTAGAGTTGCTAAAATGCAGAAACAGGCAACTAAAATGAGTTAGGGGTTGGAGCAAGTCCCCTATGAGGAAAGGTTACATCATCTGGATTGTTTCACTTAGGAAAAAGGTGAGTAAGAGAAGATGTGATAGAGGTATACGGAATTACACATGGTACACAGAAAGTAGATATGAATATTTTCCCCCTCTCATGTTACAATCCAGCATCACCTCATGAAGATGATGGGTGGGCAATTCAGGACAGATAAATGGGAGTACATGTTAGCAGAGCACACAGTTAATTTATAGAATTCATTCCACAAGTTGTAGTGATGACCACCAATTCAGTTTGCTTTCCAAGAGGACTGTGCAAATTACTGAATGAGAAGGCTATTTATGCCTCCTAGTCATTAGGGTTATAAGCCCCCCCATATCAGACACAGTCTCCCAGTTGCTGGAGAATACGAGTGAGAGTGCTGTCCTGTTTGAGGGCCTGTGGGCAGCTAGCTGGCCACTGTGTGAAGAAAATGCCGGACTAGGTGGACCTTGGTCTGACCCAGCATAGCTCTTACCTTCTTATGAGAAAGAAATGTATCCACAAAACAGAATTAAATATCCTCAGCATGAAAAAGCAAATATATTGAGATGATATTGAAACGTTTGTTTTCTTATCAACAGTTTGTGATACAATATATGGAATTGCCTATTCATACAAACTGAAACACACATAGCATACAGAAGATTCAAGCACACATAACCACATACAATTCTCAACAATGGAAACCTGTAGTCCATATGACCAGCCCACTTTCCAAGACCTTCAACAGAAGCGCCTCCCTGAGCTGAAATAGCTGGTGACAAGAGACAAGGTCTTTCTTATGGTAGCATGCAGATATAAGAATTTTAGCTGAAATCTAACTTTTAATCACCAGGTAAAACAATTTGCACTTCTCAACATTAAATTAAATGTTACATTGGCTTTCTTGCTTTGACTGACATTTCTCCTTATATTTTTATTCTATAACTGTTTATTGCCAATTTGCTTAGTTTTTATCTTCAAGTTAATGGTATCTAATTTCAGCTGTTGCTAGCTGCTTCAGAATTTATCAGAAAGGTCAAGATATACATTTTAGCCTCACCTTTTCCTTCTTTTTTTTAAGTGGCTTATGTCATTCTTCTCCTCCTGCTTTCAATCTTATCTCTACAACAACAACCCTGTGATGCAAGTTGTGCTGAGAATCTGTGACTGGCCAGAAGTCATCCAGTTGGCTCCATGGCACAGCATGGACTAGAGCCCAAATCACCTGAGCCCCAGACCCACACTCTTATCCACTACATATGTAAATAAAGTAAAATAACAGTATAGGTAGTCCCTGGGTTACGGGAGAGTTCCATTCCTGCCCTTAAGTCAACTTTGTATGGAAGTCAGATCAAATGACTAAGCCAAAAGTTTGTCTCAGTCTATGTATATATTTTACTTTTCTATGCATATAAAACACTTAAGAAAGACTCCCATATTCACTGAAACATCTTAAACAAAACACGGCCATTGTAACAATGATAATAATACTGTAATAATAAGGCAACTACAGGTACTGGGGGGGGGAGGGGAGAATGAATGAATGAATGAATGGTGTATAGGTATACAGTGTTGTAAAAAATAAAACAGTCCTTGAAACAGTTTAGAACAGTTAAACACTAAGCCTAACATTAATAATGATGGAGATGGACCTGGTGCTAGAGAGTTGGGCTTTGATTGTGCTGCTAATGGAGTGGGGCGGGGGTTACCACTGAAGTAGCTTTCTTGAAGAAGTTCTTAAAGGTTGCCTGCACAGCTATTTTCTTTTCCTCACCATAAATGGCCTTGCAAAAGCTGAGGGGCTAGTTACAAGGGCAAATGCTACAGAGTAAGTAAAGGGGAACTATGTACCCTTCACGTGCCCCAAAACACACTGATTTGAGTACACTTAAGTTGACACCCAGAATGAAAAGTTGTGAATACTCTTTCTAGGAAACTGTGCAGCCCCTGATGAAGCATCACCAAATGCACTGCATAGTTCCCTAGAGATATTCATGGGTTTTCTGAAGAGATATTAATACAGGGTTTATGACAGTCAGTACATTCATAAGTACAGGTTGTTTGTAACCCAGGGACCACTGTACTTCCTAGTTTTATATGAAAACCCACCTTAGGGTATTCTTTACCTCAGGATAGAAATAAGAGTTTCCTATATTTGCAGATTCAGTATTGGATGTATTTGATTGTTGATGCCACACAATTCTTCTCATTTTATAATCTGTTTCATTCTTGCTTTCTGTTTATTCTGTTTTAATGTTTAATTATTTTCCGGGTTTTGGCAAAGACAAATAGAAGTGAACTGAATTTTCACAGCACATATACTCCTGCAGCAACTGGACATCCAAGTAAGGCTTGAACAGATTTCTAATCCATTCTTTTTTAATGTAGCTTAATTACTTTTCTTCACTGCTGCATACTTTTTCTATAAAGCATTTATATCTGAGAGAAACCATTTGTTTTTGGTTTCTTCCAGGCCAGGTCTGACATCACAGCTGGACTGCTCATAGCAATAATGCTGCACTGGGATATTCCATAAATATTTGATAGTCCCTTGATGCATGCTTTGCGTGAGCAACATTTTTAAGAGGGGAGAAAAGGTAAAGTCTAACTCTCTAGAGTCTTTAATGAAGACTCTTACCCACTGAATCTTATGGACAAGAAGGACTGTGACGGTTTCAACAGTGAAACCTTCAATGTTGAGGTAACCTCATTCTCCACCTAATTCTTGTTTGCAAAAACTTTATTTTAGGAAGTTTCCTCATTAGGAGACAAAAAAGATAGGAAGGATGCCTAATTAATATACATTAATTATTATAAATAAATTGAGTTTTATTGAGTTTTAAGGACATAAGGAAAATCCTCTTGCTATAATTACATTGTCAGACCACAGTAAGAATAGTTGTGTTAAGATTGGTTTCTAAAAATAAAAGTATGTGTTTGAACACATCCTTATCATGTAGTACTCTCAAAAGACAGCCAAGACTGGTCATGGCTCCCCAATGAGTATACATTTCATGACCACTTCAGCCTTCCTACTATGTAATCAAGATACTACAATTCATGCAATAGAATTAAAGCCCAAGAACATGTCTGTTAAAGAAAACCAGGTAAATTTTTTCAACTATTAAAAAAAAAAAGCCTTCCTCCTGCTGTGGGTTTGTTTCTTTTTAATTTATCACCTACCAAGTACATAGCTTCATAATAAAAATTGATCTGCGTCCTATCTGGGGCAGAAGTAGGTTTCCATAAGATAAGGGAGAGATTGTCAGAAAATATTTAAGCACATTAAAGGAGCTCAAGTCACAGGAGCATTAAAGTATCTAATGGAACATCTATTTATATTTTTGAGAAATCCTGAAGAACTGGTGAAGTACTGGGGGTTCTGAGAAAAGTAAATGTAGTTCCTATCCTCAGAAAGGATAAAAGTGAAAGTCCAGCAAATCACAAGCCAATCATTCTGATATCAACACATAGAAGATTCAGGGACAGATTATAAAAAGCTCAATCTGTAGGTAACTTGTCACTAATACAGGATGGATTTGACAAGAACATGTCTCATCAAACTAATCTTGTTTATAAATTAGGTTACTTCTTAATAGGATGGGGACCCCGGGTGTTTCTCTGGTTCTACTGTGGTTCTGGTCCTCTGCTTTTAACTTTTCATTGCCCAAAAGTGAGCAATTAAATCAAATGCATAACTTTTGGCAATGAAAAATTACAGATGAGGAGGTATTCAGTCAAACTGCAAGAAAGAGTTAATGTCCTTTTTAGCACATACACATGTGCACACACTAGCACACATACAATATAACCCTGATAAGGATCAAGCCTCTCCACTTACTTGACAATAAAGAACAAAAACAAACAACATAGTTTCTAGCTGCATATTCAAAGTAATCTGTAGCCTGACCTTCACCTCCAAGTAACTGTGCAAAGGATTTAAAAAAAAAAAAAAAAACCTTGTGATGACTTGAAGATTAAGAACATATACTTCCATGAACTAGATGGATACCAGTCAACAAAAGCTTATGCCACAATAATAGTTCTTCCAGGCACCACAAAACAGATTTTCCTGCTATGGACTAATATAACCATTGCCTAAAACTTAGACCAAAGTACTGAAGCCTTAAAAGTCAGTTCCACTGAATTCTATGGAACTTATTTCCAAGTAAGAGTCTGCTGCCTCATAAAGAACATTCTAATCTATTTTCTGATCATTAGGGTCTGGGAAAATATGCTCAAATGAACATTAATTAAAAAGCTTGATTGCCCAAGAAATGTGTTCTTTGTTGAAAAGAACAGCCTCAAAGTTCTATATTTAAAGTATGTAATGACTCAGTTACTAGCACTGCTTTTGAAACAGCAATCATCTAGTTAAATTTTCACCAAGACTGACAGAACTAATGCCCCTATCAGGGACACTGCAAAAAGGATGTCACAATCATTATTTTGTACTGAACCTTTTCCTAAAGAGCTCAGTCCTGTTTTATATCTCCACAGTGCTAATCCTGTGATGTATAATTAGTTTAAGATTATCTAGTCCAAAGTTACCCACTGAATCTTATGGACAAGAGGCATTTGAAATGTGATTTGCCCAGTCCAATTTCAGTGCTCTATCATCACACCATGCTTCTCAAACTACACAGTTTATTACATTGTACTAACTGAAAGGAACCACTTCAATGGAATTCTACTCATACAGGATGACTGTCACCTGTTTTCCTCCCCTGGTAGTTTCTCAAAATCTGCTGTGCAGAATCCATAAATCCCACAAAGCAAATTTTGGGAAAACACATAGGAGAGGGAAATTGCACTTCTCCCCCTTCAATGGGCAGGCGTTCTGTCAGCAGGATTAGCTAATTGTATTTCAACCAGAGCCGGATATTCAGTAAGACCTGTATTTTTAAATTCTCTGTAATTTAAAGACCCAATCTACATCATGCGAGTTATTTTTATTACAAAGAAATGAAACAGGGCAGCCTATAATCAGAGGTCAACTACTCCTACTTATCCTACTCTGAGCACACACCAAGTTCCAATAGAAATAATGGGACAGTAGTATATGGAAGAGTATCTTAAGATAAAAAACTGAACAGCAAGGCTAAGTGAATTCTGAAAAGAGAAAGATCAAAATCCTCCAGAAAATCCTTTTGCTACTCCTAGCTTCTACTGGAATGAATTTTAGTTACACAAGGGCAATAGAGCAGTTTTTGCACAGCTTCTATTTAGAGGAGCTGCAGAGGATAGTTGCAGAGAAGAACCGAGTTTGTGGGTGGGTGTGGGGTCAGGGTAAACAATCTGCAATTACAAAGAACACTGCCGGATCACTCCACCCAGGGTGGCAGGGCAATGCATTTTGCCACTTGTTCCCATATCATCACTCTGAAAAGAAAAATCATGCCATTGAACACAATGAGGGAAAATAATAGCAGCCTGAACCTGGCTTAGGTTACAGGCCTGTTCTGCAAGCATGTTAAGGAGAGTAGCAAGACTTCAGATTGAGTGGATTCAAGGTCACCCACAGACACACCGCACACTGGACACAAATGCCATTAATAGCAGTAATACTCCTATAGCTGCTGATTACCACTGGTACACCAGGTGCTTCCAGGAAAGTAGTGCTTATGCACATCTAAACCCCCTCCTTCCAGCCTTCAGTGATAGTTAGGATTGCTCTCCTCCATGCTAATTTCAACTATGATTTTGCATACTTCCCATTCATTTCAACATGGCCAGCACAAGAAACCCTACCTTTCCTTCAATGATAGGATTATACAGGAGAACCATTCTCTTTGCTGTTCCTATTAATTCTAATAAGACACAAACAACAAAACTTACAAGCAGTTTGTTCCTGATATGAAGCAAGAGTTGGCTCTAATATGGAAAAAAGCAAATAAAAATCTAGAATTAACTATCTTCATAAATTTTATTCCTACACGGTATCAGGTGGTCTAACAAACTTCACAGAAATGTAGAAATATAGTATTACTGTTGGAAAAATCATTCGTGCAATGGCCCTACTGATTTTTATACTCTTGCCTCAGATGCAAATTAAACTAAGTTATTTGGTTACAGGCAACATAAGAGAACTAGACTAAATTGTATGTAGGAAAACAGTTAAACCAAAGGTTCATTTGTTCCTCTGAAAATCAGAAATCCAATTAAATCAACTTTCCTTCCACAAGTGGAATATTTGGTATTACATCACACATTTAGACATACTTACCACTTTCCTAGGAGGATGCACTATGGCAAACAGATGAATAAAAACTTGGAATAGGATTTTTTTTCCCTGAGATTATCAATCAATCAACTAGTTTCCCAGGGCTCCCTCCAATCCAGTTCAATTCTCCTTTGTTTTCATCAAAACAAATCAATGCTGGCAGAGGATTTTTTTTTTAATTAAGACAGAATTCCTTTGAGCAAAAATACAAAATTCTTCTCCTTTCACAACAGTAAAAAAAGGATAGTTGTGGAGATGGATGAGAACAAGTATTTCTTCCAAACATAATTTTCAAAGAACTACAATAAACCACAAATATAAGAAAACAGTCTATTTTTATCTTCAATTGACAAGCATAAAACCAATCAGGCCTTTACTAATAAACACACTTTTCTTAAAGTTGATAGATCTCTTTCCTCTTGCCCAAAATCAAATTACACTGGTGCATATGACTGGAAATGTGTAAGATATATACACTTGGCCCAGTTTAAGTGTGCATGCAAAAAAAAGTATTGGTTACATGCAGTTCCTGGTTGAAAACTTGATTATATCCTACCTTTTGCCAATAAAATAAAGTAAAACAAAGATATAGGTAGGATCAAATTGTCAGTCTCACTTGTTTAATTCATTGTAATTTATGTTTCAAAATTAGTGTATTTAGGAGTGGAATCAAAGTTAAGTCAACTTTTCCAAAATATACTCTTAAGTTCTCAAACATACAATTATAAAGGACTAAATGCTGTTGAACACAGTGCTACCTCGTTCAGAATAAAAAGACAGTAGATTGTCCACACAGTTACAATGTAAAGATTACTTAATTTGCTTATTTACAACTACTAGGCTCACCTTCACTATGCTTACCTATGTAACTAAGTTTCAATTTCGAGTAAATTTATTTGGGACTGAAAACTGGGGCAATTCAACAATACCAAATTGAGCATCATTAATACTGCAATCTTGAACATGCTTAGTTGGAAAGATACGAAGAATAGGCTTTGGATAGGGAGGTTTTGGTGTGGGGGGGGGATAAGTATCTTGAAGATTAATTTGGGCAACTATTTTCCAAAGTTCAAGCATCACAAAAACTAGTAAAAATGGTAAGTATATTTGGTAAAATTAAAACAATTCTGTATGAAATTAAACTGTAGAGGGCTATATTACAACACACACACACACACACACACACACAGAACTGGCAAGCTCTGCACTCTGCAAAATCCTGGCAGCCGGCCTTCGTGTTCAGGGATTTGGGGAAGTTCCTGAAAGCAAAGCCTAGGGGGAAAAAAAGAAATAAAGGAGTTCTGCCCCCTTCCAGCGGGCCCCTCTACTCCCCTTCCTAGCAGCCCAGCCAGGCCTTTGCCTTCCTCTCCCCCCTCACTCTAGAAATACGTACACGCACAAAATGGGGGGACGCCCCGATTTTTAAGCTCTTTCAACAACTTTTGGCCTCCTTGCTGGGCCTCTTTCTCACCTCTCGTCAGGGAGCATAAACCGCAGACCAGGAGACTCCTCAGGACGGCGCCCATCTTCTCTTCTCTGGCTCTCACCGGCGAGGAGAAGAAGAAGAAGGGGGTGGCGGCAGTGGCGGTAGTAGCGGCGGGGAAGGCGAAGGAGGCTGAGGAGAGCAGCAGCAGCTCCTCTGCCGCCGTCTCATACTTTCGGGGTGGCGGGGAGAAAAGAAGCAATAGCAGAATAAAATTTTGAGAAGCGACAAGAGAGACGCTGCCGCAAAATGTTTCTTTCCTCTGCTATGTTTTGTTTTTATGAAGACTACTTCACCTCCAGCTCCTTGCCCAGCCAAAAAAAGCGGGGGAAGTAAACACGATCCTCCATTTCTGCCTCAACCGCCTCCTCAATGCAAAAGACTGTCGCTGTTCACGCAATTCCTTTCCAACTCCTTCCTTCCTCCTCTGACAACCTCTTCCTCCTCCTCTCTGGAAGGCTGAGAGAGAGAAGAGGCGCAGGGACACATTCCTTTCCTATCTCCGCTGCCGCCGCCTCCCCTCTCCTCCTGGATTCTCGCATGCAAAAATCCCTCCTTCAACCATCTCCTCCTATTGCAAATGTATCCCCACATACATATGCATAGAGGGGGGAAGCACTTGTTCTTTCAGAAGCTGCTTTCCCTTTTCCGCTCAGGGAAGGAGAAACTCCCAAACACTGTGGGAAACGGTGGTGATCCCCTCCCCTCGGAACACACCTCCCCACGGGAAAGAGAAAACAACAGCCCTGTCGCATTCCTGAGGGATTCATTTACCTCTCTCTCTTTTAATCAAGTGATTAGGTTCTCGGCTGCATAACACTGTGGACCTGAGAATTGTCGGAACTACTTTCAGGGACATACACAGCAAGAGCAGCAGCACAAGCACAAAGAAGGCTGAGCAGCAGCTGCCTCCTCCAGGTGAACGTGCAGTCCTGGCTCGACATAGGCAGGCACGGGCGTGAGGCAAGGGAGAGGAGAGGGAAATGTGTTACGTTTTGTGTGGTTGTTTAATCCCCTGCTTTACTTTGAAATATTAACTATCCATAACCACTCCGCAGAGGTAGGCAACCGGCTTGAAGGGTACACAAGGGACTTACCTAACTTAATATAGCCTGATCTATAACGAATCAACCTATTTCCAGGAGTCCACAGGAATTTTGACCAACCCCTATGGATTCCTTTGTTCTTTCGTCCTTCAAAACCATAACCCTACTAGCTTGCAAACGAGATAAGCATGTGTTTTTGAAAGTACAGGTAGCACTAAGCTGAGAGCCAGGATTGGCTGTGGTTATTGCTCCCTGTTGAGAATTGCTTCCAGTGGAATGGCCTTGTAAGTGGAATGGCCTTAAGACAGTGAGCTTTGAAATATTTGGTTCAGCCATGCAGTTACAAGGTGACCTTATCAAGGCCCCTATTCTCTTCAACCTGAGCACTCTCTTCCAAGTACAAGAACACTGGATTATCTTGCAGACTTGTTGGAAGGACTACTTGGATCATTTATATACTATTTGTTAATGCTAAAATAAACCCTGTACAAATAGTAAGTTTTCTTCCTGTTATTTTTAATACATTAATAAAAGAGTGATGGCATGCCTCATTCTAACTTGCAACTTATGTCTAGTGGTGTGTGTCATTACTGAATGTGGTGGGGCTTATGCAAGTGAATATGTGTAGTATTGTTGCATTATACAGTCAGCTGTTAATATATAAAATGACAGGTGCTGTGCTGGGGTGATAGATGTGAAGGCCAGAAGAAAAAAAAATGGGATGAACATGTTTTTTAAAGTTTTTCCATTAGAAATAAAGGGCATTTGGGGGAACACCTGGAAAGAAATTCCTACTGAAATATTTTGTCATTTGGAATGAGTGAAATACTTTTAAAAATAAGGTTTTACTCACTCAACATGTGTATTGTGAAGATTCTTAAGACAATCCTGGTTATCTTTATCCCCAATATATCAAATTGCTCTTGTAACATTTGTCCCAGCCAAGGTATCCCTGGTCTAGTTCCTTGTGTATACATGGAAGACAAATGCAATGGGTCATGTCATCCAGGTTCAGATGACACAGCAACCCATCCAATGTCAAGCCCAGCTACAAGACATGAGTTGTCAGGGTGGGTAATAACCCAAAACCCACCCACTCTGGCAAACCTATTGTGGGTTTGCATCATATGCTAATCCACTGTGGCTCATTAGTATGTTATGTGAACCCAGTCATTCACCCAGGTTACTGCTGGGTTGGGTGTATGCTTCTTCCTATGAAAGGACGTTGGGACCATTGGAGTGTTCTGCACCTGGAAACTGATGGAAACATAGGGCTTTTGAGAATCCTTGAGGAGTTACCATTTGCATGGCTGAAACTCCTGCCCAAACCCTAGTGCAATATGAAAATGACACAGGTGACTGACAGGGTTTTCTCCTCATGCCCTCTTCTGGCAATCAAATTTGTGTATCCACTTGGTTTATCAAGGACCTGCATGTAAATCAACAGCAACGGAGATGGTCTAAATTCAAATGAGGAAAATAGTGTAAAATAAAAGTAAATCTAACCAATATAAAAAGAACCTGTCATCAGTGCTCCATTCTGATGTTGATAGTGGTGAATAGCAATGCATAATACAAAGCAGGGGCAGAGAACTGTGCAATATAATGACATGTCATGCATTTCCATAACCTTCAGATGCCTAGAAGGAAGATAAAAATTATGTTTGGTAGTCTGCTGTGACTCATTTGCTGAGTAATTTGAGGACAAAAGGTGCCTCGATTCTGCCTGTGGTTTGGAAGACACTTGTTCTGCAGCTCCATCAGTGAACTTGTCTGAAGCACCCTCTGGTCCCTTTTCCTTAGAAAAAACATTAGTGACTTCAGACAATGATTGGACAAGATGTTTGGTGGGTTACATCCAACATCCAGCACTTGAGTTTCACTTCTTCTGCCTTAATCTAAGGGAAGGGGATGACTGGCTGGGCATTGCCTCCATGCAAGACAAAATGGTTCCAGACAACTTGAATGAGTTGACATTCACATGGTGGGCATGTCATGAGCAGAGCTGGCTGGAGCCAGGGGTCAGACTAGATGGCCCGGGAGGCCCCTTCTGACTCACGCTGTTTCTATGTTTCTGTGAAGCCAATCCTAAAGCAGCATTTCCTGAACTAAAAGATTATAACAGCTAACAGCTGGTTGCAAACAAGCTATCCTGGGCAGGATTCTCAAGCGGATGGCTGCTGTTCAACTAAAGGCACTAATGGATAGAATCAATTGTCTCCTTTTGGTCTGATATTGGGCATGATTTTGCACAGAAACTGTCTGACCTCTGGCTGATTATCTTTGCCAGGACATAGCAGTGTGTGACAAATTTTCCTTGACCTCTCAGTGGTTGGCTTGGAGGTTGGAGGCACTCCATTAAAGTAGTTGTGCTTTAACCTAAAATGGCAGTCATAAAAGGTGGTACTGCAAGACTACTTTTTTTTGAGCTATAGGATCCCATAAGATTCCATCTTGTCCTCTGCTCTATTCAATATCTACATGACATGTAAGACCCTGCCACCCAGAGGTAACATGTCCTTAACTACCCTTTGTGCAAACCATGAAGCCCCAACTACTTTCCTCTTAACTGATCAGCCTTCAGTTCATGAGGAATAAATCTCCAGCCAGGTTTGCACAACATACAACCACAGTGGTTTTTTACCCTTGTTGGGCTGGTGTGTCATGTGAATGTCAACAGGGTATGTTTGGTTTTTAGAAACCACAAACAGAAATTATAGTCTGTTTTATGGTTTCTCCTAACCATGATGGCAGGCTGTGTCATCTAGGCCCAGAAAACATGACTTACTATGGTATCAAGGCTAAAACCAGAGAACAAAAATCTTCATTGGAACAGGAGCAGGTGATAAGCGGTTGGTGCCAGGAAAGACGGGCCACTCAGCTGATTCCCATACTGGCTCCCCTTGCATGCACCTGAGGGAAGCTTCCCCACATGTGAATGGGAAGGATGAGGCTCAGCTGAATGGCAGTGCCCAGTTGTAAGCCTCGCTGCTCAGCTGATTCCCCTGCTACCACTGCCCATGTGCCCCAGAGTTAAGTCCCTTGTGCACATGAATCAGTAGAGTGGTGATGCCTGCTTGGGGCTGCACTGCTCAGCTGATGCTTCCACTCCCCCCACACACACACACACATTATCACACCCACTTGGAAGAAAGGTGTTCAGGTGGATGCCAGGTTGGAGGTGCCTCTCTTACATTTAAGAGCAAGAAAAGGGGATGAGCATGGGAATCAACTGGGCAATTTCTGCCATCAACTAGGCTCAACCACCCAGCTGATTCAACACTCTTCCTGCTGATGCACATGAAGGGCTTCTGTCAGGTGTCCAAGGAGGGAGCAGAAAGGGAATTACGTTAGTGGCACTGCTCCTTCCCACAGCACTGTCCAGCTGATTCTCAGCCACCACCACCTTTTGCCTGAGCATACATCTGATATCCTCCCACTGTTCCAGCAGCCTACTCCAGCAGGAGCCCTGTGTATGCAACAAAGAATGTCTGACAGCCACAGTAAGCAATCACCCCTGCCAAAAGTATTTCTAGGCAAATACAGCCAGTAAGATGATTCAGTAGGAAACTACAGGGTAACTGCAGCCCTGGAAATGTGGACTTGATACCAATGTAGAATAGAGAATTGTAGTAGTAAAGAGTCAACACAGAGGATAGCATAACGGTATGGAATCTTGAGTTTATTCTGAGATAAACTAATGTAAGAATATGCAAATACACTAGTGCAGAAGGAATAACACTAATCACTACTATCAGACAGTTATAGGATTTCACACAAGCTTACAAAAGGGTTGATTGTGCAGAAGTGGTATGCAGGATAAGTTGAAGCAAAGGGAACAAAAGTTTGGTTCTGCCTACTAAAGAAAAACTTCAGAGAAATGCCTTCCCTCTTGATTACTTTTATATTCACCTTGATTTCTTTTCATTGATGGTAACATAGCCCAATATTTGGAACAAAAGCTGACTATCAAGGTTGATTAGAATAGTTGGATTAGTGTTCTGACCTTGATGGACTTTGAGGTAACAGATAAGACTTCAAGATTGGATTATTTTTCCCCCACCATTGTTTAATTGGGCAATCAATGTAGATGTACCCTCATGGGTTAGCCAGATGTATCATGACTTCACACTGTAATTAGGCAGGTATTTGCATGTGTGTGTGTCACCCTCTCCCAGTAGAAAGAAAACTCTTCCTTTAATTAATTCAAGGTTGGGTCCCATGCACCCTAAGGTTCTTACAACTATGCAGAGTTCCAGAGTCTTTTGTGTTCCTGGCAGCTATGCAGGCTGTGCCTTCTAGAAAAAAATGGATTCCTGGGTCAAAGTGTCAAGGTAATACCCTAAAACTGCATACACATGTAGAAAGAGCCGACATATTTGAAGCTCCTGTGTAACAGGCCCCAAGGAATATGTCATCCCAGCTCTACACTGAAAAAGCTTCAGTGGCTTCCAGGCTGTGGCAAGCACAGTTCAAAATTCTGGCACATTCTACTGTTGCTGTTATTAGTTTGTTGTTCTATTGTTATGAGTTACACTAAAGTTGCCTGGGAAGCCGAGGCAGAGAGATATTGCCCTGCCTAGAACTACCGTATGTGAAACTATGAAGAGTCATACTGGATCAAACCAAAGGTCTATATGCTAGAACAGCATTCTGCTTACACAGTGGACAGTCAGCTGCTCACAGGAAAATCGCAAGGGACATTCTCCGGCTTGCATACAGAGTCATACTGCCTCCAATATACCCATCATGACTAGTAATTCATCATAGAATTGTAGAATAGTAGTTAAAAGGGGCCATGAAGGCCATTGGGTCAAAACCGCTGCTATTGCAGGACACCAATTTATACCATCCCACTCAGAAGGCTGTGCAGTTTCTTTTTGAATGTCTCTAGTGTGGAAGAGCCCTCTCTAGGCAGTTGGTTCCACTGTCTTACTGCTCTGGCAGTGAGTAAACTTTTCCTGATATTTAGCCTGAATCTGGGTTGTCTCAACTTGACTTGATTATTCCGTTTCCTACACTCTAGTATCAGCAAGAAGAAATCTTGACCTTCTTCTTTGTGACAGCCTTTGAGGTACTTATGGAATGATATCATCCCCCCCACCCCCCCACCCAGTCTTCCCTTCTCAAGGCTGAACATGACCAGTTCCCTCAGTCTCTCCTCATAGGACAGTGTTTCTGAACCTTGGATCATTTTTGTTGCCCTCCTCTGGACCCTTTCTTATTTTATTGCATCATTTAAAAATCTTGGTGCCCTGAACTCGACACAGTATTCCAGATGAGTGTCAGAACGACAGGTCATCCTCCATAAAGACGGAGGTAACATTCTAGTCGGGGCCTATATGGTTCATGGCTTGGCCTCCCTACCCATTAGTTATTTAAAAAATGTATAGCCACCTTGAAAATAACAATGAAGATAACCATGATAAAACAATAACATGTTATAGCAAAGAGTGAAGGTAGCCAATAAAAATAACTTAAAACTCATGTAAAGAATAACAAAATATGAGGAAGAATTATGCAACCTCATAGATTAGTGGTTATTTGGGTCCCAGTATAATTTCTCTGTGACACTGTAAGAAACTAGGTTGTGGTTGCTGTTACAATGAAAATATAAGCATTTGTGGATAGATTCACACAAGTGCATAGCAACAAATCTAGTGCAGCAATTTATTTTAGGATGCAATCTAACCACAGTAGGGTTCAGCATATCCCAGTGGCAATTCCCATGAGTTAAGATTAGTTAAAGCTGAACCCAAGTACTTTGAAATCCCAGAGAGCACATAGTATATTGCCAGTATAGATGGTTCTGAAGAAGACAAACTTATTTTCAACCTTTCCAACAACCACCCTAGAAAGTACATTAGAATGCCCCATCTCATGAGACATTTTAAATTTATGAGCATCAAATACTAAATGTTCAAAGAGCTCCATATATATAATCTCAATTATCCTTACAACAGCTCTGTGAGGTAGCCCAGTGTGCCTTCTGCTAATGATAGCTTGCCTAGAACTATCCAGTCATTTCATAGCTGATATGACATTTGAACTTGCATGAGCCCAACTACCTAACTACAACCTAGTACAAATAGGTAGGAAGTAAGGTATGAGGACAGTTTTCATTCACATCCTAAATTTGCTATCCTCAGCCTGGTGTCCTCTCAGATTATAATCCAGCACATCTGGAAGGCACTGAGTTAGGGAAGGTTGTCCTAGATACATTATGTGGGATCTGTGTATGAGACTTACAATTGTGTCCAGCTTGTTCAAATTCAAGAGCTTTAACACAAGAAATGGAGATAAAGTTCATGCACCATTGGTAAGTTGTGGCCAAACTAGATTTGACAAGAGATCTTTTATTTGTTTTAATGTAGTACTGTCAGTGTCTGTGGTACTTTGAAGAATATAATAGGAATGGTTCGTGCTCCTCAGAAACTTATAATCTAATATTTGACAGATAGGAAGTAACAAAGCAAAGGGAAGAAAGGGAAAATAGATGCAAATAGAGAATCAATGGCTGTGTAGATTCCACATAATGCTGAACTGTGTTATGTGGTTACCACACAGTATGGTTTCTTACCTTGGGTCCTGGATTCAGTGGCATGGTTTTCACACTTCACCATATTTTCTCTTAATGTAGGCGAGCATCCCATCAGCCCCTGCGGCTGAAAATAAATCTCAGAGTGTACTTCTCCTGCCTGTGTCTCCAACCTCTCCTTCATTGGCCCACACAGTTGCTCAGCCAGCTGCTCTAGGTTTTTTTTCTTTTCCATTACTCAGAAGAAGCAGCCATTTACCCACAACAGTACTACTGTTGCTCTAGAGGAGCACTCCCCTGTGCTGCCAAGCTCTGTTCCAATGTGCAAGAACACCCACCCACTCCAAAACCTCTTCCCACCCCTGCATTGCTGCAGATGTGTTCATGTTCTCCCGTGCTCAGAACTTACAAATGCTGGAAAGGGCCATCTCCCTGCTGCAGCCAGGCACATGGAAGGCATTAATGTGGGCATCCATGCCGGGGACAGAGCGTCTTACTGGGAGAGTATCCTGAGTGTACATATGCGTGCATCTGCCTGGGAAAGTTTCTTGGCTGGTTGCTGAGAATGTGTTTGTTCCACAATTTGTGTGTGTGTGTGGGGGGGGGGGGGGATAGGAGACAGTGCTTGTTGACAGTCCAAGGATTGTCAAGGATAGGAGACAGAGCTTTTTCGGAGCAAGTGCCCTGCTGACGATGCATGTGCATAGCCTGTGCATTACAGTTGTGTAGAGCAACTTACACAAGAACAGAACACTGCTCTATGAGTGAAGTAAAGGCACAGCAATTTCAAAGTGCCACTGAAGTATGTTGTAGCACCCAGACAGGAGTAAAATGCAGAGTGGCCACAATGCAGCTGCAGCTGCCTCAGGCAGTCCTGGATAGTAGAAATGCTAGGCTGCATCTGTTGCACTGGTGAAAATGTGGAAACCGGGTGGAAATTGGGCTCAGATGCACAAACTAGCCATGGTGAAAAATGGAACCCATACAACAAAACATTGTTTCTTTCACTGGTTCCATAGAGATCATCCTTACCACTCCTCGCCACACTCAGAATCATAGAATCATGAAATAGTAGAGTTGCAAGGACACTATAAGGCTTGTTCTTCTGGGGTTATAAAGTCACCATAGAAACAACATCTGTTAGAATCATAGAATAGTAGATTTTGACCCTCTTCTGCGTGACACCCTTTCAAGTATTTGAAAAGTGCTATCATATCTCCTTTCAGTCTTCTCTTCTCCAGACTAAACAAGCCCAGTTCTTTCATTCTTTCTTCACAGGACATTGTTTCCAGGTCCCTGAACTTGCTGGGTTCACACATAATCACAAGTCATAGCATGGTGGTCTCTATCATGCTTTATTGTGATGCATGAACCTGCCCAGTGTGTGGTTGTTTCAATTACATAGTTACAGTATGCTCCAGTGACCTATAAAACAGGAATGGTAGACTCATTTTTAAAAGCAAAAGGGAACAACACTAAGGCTGTTCTGTTATCCATGGCTTTCCTCCACATTGTCTGACTCCTTTATATGTTAGCAAGGCTATGTGAGTCCTGCTGTAGTGAAAACACCTTATGATAGACTACTGGGGAGGGTTCAGTACCCCTCACTCAAACTCACCTTTTGCACCTAGAATCACCCACACAATGTATACCTGAGTTAGACATACACTTATTAAAAAACAAAACAAAACAACAACCTCACTTCAGCAAGGAGTTTCTGACTTTGGGAATACCAAGCCAGAAAGGCAGATCTCAAAGCAAGTAACCATATATTTTTCTGGGAGCTGACTTATTTGATAGGGGCCATATTTAAAATATATTAGTCATTAAGATGTTTAACATCCTTTTTGGCTAAGAAAGGTCCCTAAAATATGTGTTAACTTTATTTTTAAGCTCATGCTCAGCACCCCCGCACCCCCAAACGTTAAGAAACATATTAAAACAAGCAAATACTTTGAAATCTTGCATATAACTAAGTCTCATGGTGAAGGATACTGCATAGCCAAGTAGAAATGGATAACCAATAGAAAAGGTCCACCCACTTGAGGTTATACCAAGCAGGTTACTTGACCAACAGTGTCGGTGTCGTGACTCATGCTTATGTAAGTAAGGGTAAAGCCTAAGGTCTCTGAACACATCCATTTTGGATAGAGGATACTAGGCAGTTTATAGCTCACTCTTCATTGGAAAGCCTTTTGCCATGGCTTACATGAGGAAAAGCAACTGAGGTAGAAAATGAATGCTCACAGTATTGTACTAAAACAGATAATGCCCCCATGCTGTCAGTTGGCCAGGCCCACTCTACCTCCATCATCTTGTCACTTTGCTGTGTCTGACATCCTCTTTTGTTCTTAATAGCATGAAACAATAGGAGATAATTTCAGACTCAGAAGAGAAAACTAGAAAAACTCTGGCCATGCAGTTCTCATAGGAGGGGTTTTGCAGAGCTGGCTCAAGACATTTGAGCCATGGAGTGAAAGACTTCATCAGTTGCTCCTTTCTCTCCCCTTCTTTTATCTCTCTGGAGGAATGGTGCAATTAAGGTGCTTGGTGAAACTAGCAGGCACACTAACATTTCTATTGTTGCTATGCAGCCCAGTTGTGCGCTTGTGTCCTGAGAAGCTGATCCCCTGGTTTTCAATGGTTCTTACTCATAGGTGTGTGGGGGATTACAGGTTTTGTTTGCTTATATAACATGCTTTCCTGTTCACTTAAAGAACAGCCCTTTTCATATCTCAGTTTATTAATGTGAAAACACAGATGTAGCACCACTTTTTAAAAGAGTGGTGTTAAATCTGTTTCAGCTCATGGGACAAGTTTAACTTCAGATAAGTTATTGAGTGCCATATTCCAGTGGTGGGCAAGGTTGAAGACAAAAGAATGCAAGTATACTTTACTTTAAAGCTGTGTCTACCAGTAGCCTAGACTTTGGAGAAGCATTTTGACCTTTTGGTAAGTGGGAAAACTTTTCAAGACCGATCAAACAATAAATGGGGAAAGGAGGAGAGAGAATTCTGGGGAAGGTGGCATGGACCTCTGATTTGACTGGCAGGCCTGAAGTTGAACACTCCTGATTTAAAGTAACTGGTAAAATATAAAACAAATGAACCAAACAACAATTTGACACTTATAATAAAGACCCCAATCTGTTGTCTGAGGCAGCCATCTCACTATGCTTCATGGTAGGCTTCTCCCTGAGCCAATTTTTGCAATCATAGTACAAAATATATACATGAAAGAGTTTATCTAACTTTCACCACAGTTTCCTATCTACTTTGCAATCCTGTCTCAAAAAAAATCCAAAGAAGCACAATTGATTTTAAAGTAGATCACCTGCCTTCTTACTGATTACAGCTGATTCACGAATACAATAGCTCAGAGGTTCAAAGACTAACCCTGAAACCACTCCCAAGAGAGTGATGCTGCTCCTTTGTAGGACCATAGTAGACCACTGCAAAGATTACAAAAATATTATTTCCAAATGAATGCTGAAGGGCTGTTGAACAGAGAAACACAAGAACCCTAGAAACAGAGAGAGTCAGAAGCGGCCTCCCGGGCCATATAGTCTGACCCCCGGCTCCAGCCAGCTCTGCTCACAACATGCCCACCATGTGCATGTCCAGCCTATCTTTGAACACCCTCACCGATGGGGCCTCAACAACCTCCCGTGGAAGCTCATTCCATACCCTCAGGGTCCTGACTGTCAGGAAGTGCTTCCTGGCATCTAAATGGAACCTTGGCTCCCTGAGCTTTGCTCCGTTGGAGCGCATCCTGTCTTCCTCTGCAGGGGGGAATAGGTCTCTACCCACCTCCGTGTGACATCCCCTCACATACCTGTATGTCGCCAACAGATCCCTTCTGAGTCTCCTCTTCTCCAGGCTGAAGAGAACCAGTTCCCTCAGTCTCGCCTCAAGAGTATCAAGGAAGCTACTACAGTGGTACCTCGGCTCACGAACGCCTCAGTTCATGACCAAATCGGGTCATGAACAAAAATTTCATAAAAATTTTGAATCAGGTCACAAACTCTGCATTGGGTGGTGACCGTGATCGCAGCCATCTCCCCCACAGCACAATCACGCCCGTCTCCCCCCCCCCACAGCATGCCCGCGTTCGTGCCTGCCCCCCTGAGCGTTCACATTCCTGCCCATCTCTCAACCCCAGGGTGCCCATGTTCATGCCTGGCTCTTCCCCCCACCCCAGTGCGCCAGGATGACGGATGCATGCCAGGATGACAGGTGCGATGCCAGTCGTGCTGGGGGCGCGGGGAGATGGCCGGGCTCGTACTTGGGGTGGTGGTGGGGGGGGGGGAGAGATGGCCACAATCATTGTTGTTCTTTGTCACTTTGCTTCTTCACATTTTTCTGATTAAAAAAAAAGGTTACAGAACAGATTAACCTCATTTACATTGAACCTTATGGGAAAATTTAACTTGGCTCACAACCAATTTGGGTCATGACCAGAGTCCTGGAATGGATTAAGTTCGTGAGCCAAGGTACCACTGTATTTTGAAATATAAGCTTTAAATAATGGATAATTTGTTTATTCTCAAGGAGGACAAATGCTAGATAGAGGAACCATTGTGTTTCAGAATGTTCAGATTTTAGAATGGGCATTTCTCCTGTCAGAAAGGTAGATTTGTTTTTTTGAAAATTCTAACAAACCAGGGAGATGGTTAGCTTACAAACTAAAGAAGGAAAGAGAAAAGAGACTAATATATAAATTGAAGGATAGAGAAGGACAACTGCAGGTACAAACTATGTTTATTAAGAAAATAGTAGAAGACTTTTTTGTAAAGCTGTACCAGAATAAAGAAATTCCAATTAAGAAAGTTAATGAGTATATTCGAAAGGGAAATCTACCAAAATTGTCGAAGAAATACCAAAAAATATTAAATGAGGAAATAACAATGACAGAAGTAACCGAGGCAATCAAGAAGCAAAAGAACAACAAAATCCCGGGCCTGGATGGGCTAACAGCAGAGTTTTATAACGCTTTTGAAGGAATCCTGTCTATGCCTTTTAAGGATATATGTAATGCGGCATTGTCAGATGCTAAAATACCAAATACCTGGACCAAAGCAAATATTACCTTAATACCAAAAGAAGATACGGACTTGACACAGATCCAGAATTATAGACCTATATCACTTTTAAATTTGGATTACAAAATCTTTGCCTCTGTAATGACAGAAAGACTGAAGAAGTGTTTAACAGACTTTATACATCCAGTTCAAAATGGCTTTTTACCTAAAAGACAAATGAGGAATAACATGAGAATTATTTTGGATATTTTAGAATATTATGAGGTTCACTCTGAAAAACCAATGGCACTATTGTTCTTGGATGCAAAGAAGGCCTTTCACAATGTTAACTGGCAATTCATGAAACAGCAACTAACACAAATGGAATTTGGCGAAAAATTTATTAATGCAATATCAAGCATTTATCAAAAACAGACTGCCAGGATTATAATTAATGGAGAACTTACAAATACTATAGATATTCAAAAGGGCACAAGGTAAGGATGTCCTTTATCACCATTGTTATTTATATTGATTTTAGAAGTGCTAAATAGAAATATTAGAGAAGATATGGATATTAAAGGTGCTAGAATTAGAGATGAAAGCTATAAACTGCAAGCATTTGCAGATGATTTAGTTTTTATTCTTGAGGAACCCTTGGTAACAATGCCTAAACTTTTATAAAAGATAGAAGAATATGGGATGAAAATAGAGAGAAGATGAAATTGTTAGGGAAAAATCTCACATTGGAGCAGAGAAAAATTCTGATGGAACAAGTAGATCTTCAAATTGTTAAAAAGGTTAAATACAGCTAAACGTACTACATTGAAAGAAGATAATTATGATAAACTATTTAAGAGCAACCTGGAAAAATGGGCTAATTTGCAACTATCGTTGGGAAGAATAGCAATAGTTAAAACGAATATATTACTAAAGCTCTTATTTTTATTCCAAACAATTCCCATAAAAATCGATAAAAAGTTATTTGATGATCTAAACACCCAAATTTTGAGATTTGTATGGAAAAAGAAGAAACCAAGGATTAAATTAAAAATGCTTCAGGAGGCCAAAGGAAATGGAGTTTAGGCCTTCCTGATTGGATGCTGTATTATCAAGCTTCTGTGGATAAAGATAAAGAATGGATAACTTTAAGAAATAAGAGAATCTTTTATCTTGAAGGGCATGATTTGCAAATGGGCTGGCTCGCTCATATGTGGTATGGGAAGTGTAAGGCACATGGTTGCTTTTTAAACCATTATATTAGAAAGTCATTAATCTCGGTTTGGGAAAAACTAAAGACAAAACTGTACTCTAAATTACCAAGATGGCTTTCGTCTATGGAAGCTCTTGTATATCCAAATGCATTGAATTTTGATACGATTGTGAGATATGATGATATTCTGGATAATGATGGAGGATTGAAACCAAACCAAGAACTACAAGAGCAGGGAATTAATATTTCTTGGTGGCATAAGGTTCAAATACAATTGAGATATGTTAAAGATTATAAAATGTGGGGTTTTTTATAAGGAGTTAACAACAGCTGACCAAGTGATCTTAAAATCAGATGAGAAAATGATTAAAAGATTGTATAATTTTCTTTTGGATAGGAGAATGGAAGATGAACAAGTTAAGGAAACTATGATAACATGGGCACAAAATTTTGGATGCAATATTGAGCTACAGAAATGGCAAAAGCTGTGGGAAAGAAATATTAAAGTAACATTAGCAACCTCATATAAAGAAATCTGTATAAAATGTTTTATAGATGGTATCTATCACCAAATAGATTAGCGAAGATGTTTCCAAATATGTCAAATGGATGTTGGAAATGCAAACATAAACCGGGTACTTGTTATCATATGTGGTGGACTTGTGATAAGGCAAAAAAAAAAAAAAAAATACTGGGTTAAAATACATAAATGACTTGAGGGAATGTTACAAAAACCTCTAATATTTAAACCTGAAGTTTTCTTATTAGACATTGTACCTGATGATGTTGATAATCAAGCAATGTATTTGATTCTACATGTAGTTACTGCGGTGAGGATTGCATTTGCCCAACATTGGAGGAGTGAAGAACCACCTAATGATGAACTGATTTTAAAAAAGATCTTGGACTGTGCCGAAATGAACTGATTTTAAAAAGGATCTTGGACTGTGCCGAAATGAACAGATTGACTTTGTCCCTGAAGCAAATCTCTTGCAAATAGTGTCAGCAATGATCAGAGTTCTAACGATAGCTGGAATAGAGCAATAAGTATGTGTGTAGGGTATGAAAGATGCTGGGTTTCCATAGGTTACCGAACCATTAGGTTAGCCTAAGGTCTCATAACAATGACTATGCCTGAGAGGAATGCTGGAGACTGACTGCTAACATGTCCTGGACTGTGATAAAATGTTGCTGCTTTGTAAGAACAGGCAGCAAAAAGCACAGATGGGATAGAGAGCATGCTCTCACAGCAGCAGAGAAGCATGATTCTGTTGTAAGGATGTTTTCTGCTGAGCCTTGTTTGAACTGTACAATCAATCTAAGAAATAAAACCCAGCTATTGGAGTGGTGTGCATACCTGGGTCCCTAAACTCTGAAATTAAATCTCCTTGGGAGCTGGCTGTCTATTGCAGTGTGTGCTATGTATGTATGATTAGAGCTTCATATAGTGATGTATAATTATAACTATTAAAGAATATTAGAACAAAGACAATTATGTGTAGTTGTGCAATTTGTATCATCCACTCTATAAGGTCTTATAAGTTAGGTTTGATCAGACTGGCATGAGGGCAAATTATGGTAAAACAGTATTAAGGAAATAACTAACTAATCACTCACATTGCCTGTAGTAATCCCATTTAAGAAAATGAGATTCGGCAAATGCAATGATTTGTGATTTATCTTCTAAAGATTGTGGGAAAGGAAGCTAACAATTAATTCTGAATATTTAGCAGTTCTATTGGTTTTAACAGGACTTACTTCCAACAAATTTATCTAGAATGCTAGATATTATACTGTTCTTCACTGGAAGTTCTAGGAGGTCACACAAAAAATAATTGAAATCTTATATACCATAATATAATTTGAAGACAGCATTTTTTCACTTTTCCAAAGATATGTAAAAGGTAGAGTGATTGTCCTGTGTTAGTAGTTACAAACCAGTCTAGATTTAGTAATCTGAAATAAGACAAACTGTTGCACTATACCTGAACAAAACTGTGGAAAAAGCAGTGACACTACCATTTCTTCTTCAAAACACCTGTTAAAGACATAAGAGTGTTGCATCTGGTCAATCTACATGGGCCTCATTTTACATTCAAAGACCCTGACTGTAGATTAGCTAAAGGACTGCTTTCTCTCTGAAACTCCTCAGGGGTCTTTTTGTACCTCATGGACTTCCAGAGCCATATCTGTATTCCAAAGGTATACAGGGTGCTGTTTCATTCTAAGTGTTTGACAGAAAATACTGTGTAAAATGGCTTTCCAGTTTGTCAGCCGTAAGGTAAAGAAGCAATGGAATTCAAGAACTTTTAAAATTCATAACAGAGGACAAACAGCTTAGCGGCTGGGTGAACTGTATATACACTCAAACACATCATAACCAAGTTCTAGCTGGATAGAGGAGAAAACTCACCTCCCAATGAGCAGCTTCTACATATTATAGACCTAGAACTCCACAGTGGTTAAGCTAGTGAGAAGGGGATCTTTAAGGGGAAAAGTTACTGGCACCCTGCTTTTATCCTCCTCAAGTCATCTCTACATCCCCCTCTGATGGCCTTAGACACATACCGAAATATGCAGTTCTCATTCACACAGAAAAACCAGAAGTCAGACTGTTAATCTCCACAGCTCTATGGCTCCTGCTTGCTCTTCCTTCCAGCAAGTCAGGCTAAGCAATATATTATCACATCCCAGCCCAGAACTTTGACACCTGCAGGGCACCTAAATGGCTTCTCATAATGAAGTTTCACAAACAGAAGATGATAGATAACTTGTGTCTAAAAGCACAGGCTAAAAGGCCAGCAACTGCTTGTCAACAGCTCAGTGAGCTAAATTATTACAATATCATCTGGAAAAATATTTTTTTACATAGGGAAAATACTTTAGACTTTATCTTTAATACTCTTTTTAGGAATAATTGTGGAAATCCTTCTTTCTCATATTTATAACATGTTTATTCAGCAGTTAAGTCCCAATGTCTAAGGAAGAAGTCAGACATAATATTTTAAGAGTGATGAAAATGGTCTAAACATATCTCTAAAGTCCTGGAAACAGTCTTACATTCTTCCAATTTGGAACAAGCTCTGGAAAAACTAGTTCTACATGTTTCCATCATGTCAAGGAAAACTGGGGTATTGGACTCGCTTTGGCAATTGCCATGTTGCCATCATCTGCTACTTTCCCTCCAGTTCCCTGTGGGAGAATAAAATAAATGATATCCATATAATCGTGCTGGGACAAAATGCAAGAAAAAAATAGCACGTCTTTCCATGTAAATGCATTTTTAATTGAAATTAAAGTTAAATAGTAATTGGAACTCTACATACTTGATCAGTGTTTGTTTCAACTAATTTTTAGTGCAAAGTAAAAAAGCCAAAGAGCTTCTTTTATCACATCTAATACAATAATATGCCTTCTGACTTTTTTTCATTACTTAAGATCAGGATATTCAACACATGGCATATTCTCTGCTCCAACTCCATTTTATTGGTTTCCATTGATGAGTGATGGTGGACATGATGGCAGAGAAGTAACACATGCTGGGGCAAATAAGCAAAGAACGAATAAATAAAACAATAACTTCATGTATAAACTGATGGGATCTAAACTGGCAGTAAAAGAGATCTTGAGACTGTGGTGAGTAGCTCGGTTAAACTATCCACCTAGTGCATGGCTGCTGCAAAATGACAAACTCTGTGTTAGGCATAATTAGGAAAGGCATTGAAAATAGAGCCATCAATGTCATAGTGATATAAAGATCTATGGTGTGACCACTGTTAGAATATTGTGATATGGTTACTGCATCTGAAAGAGATATTGTATAGTTGGAAATAGTGCATGAAAGAGCAACTAAGATGTTCAAGGAGCTGAAGCAATTCCTCTGTGAAGAATGGTTGCAACAGTTGACAATGTTTAGCTTGAGCAAATAAGGAACTGTACAAAATCATGCATGATGTGGAGAAAGTGGATAGGGTGGGATTTTTGCTCACTCTTCCATAATACTCAATCCCAGGACCATCCCATGAGACTGATTGGTGAGAGATTCAAGACAGATAAATGGGAGTACTTATTGATAAAGCACATAGTAAAACTATAGAATTCACTTGCACAAAATATAGTAATACGCACCAATTTGGATGGCTGTGAAAATAAACTGGACAATTTTATGGAGAAGGGTATCAAGAGCTACTAGTTCTGAAGGCTATATGTGATCTTCAGTAGCAGAGACAATATGCCCATGTGCACGAGTTGTCAGGGAACATGGACAAGAGGCTCTTGTTCCTTCTCTATATTCTCCTTCTGAGATCCTGTGAGCAGTTGTTTGACCACTGTGTAAACAGAGTGCTGGACTAGATGGACCCTTGGTCTGACCCAGCGTGCCTCTTCTAATGTCTTTTACTTTGTGCTCATCCACCTTTGTACACATGAAGATGACCCTGCTTCAGTGATTTGAAGGCAGATGGGGAAGACCTGTTAATTCAGATATGCTAGTTAAATGGGCAATATCCAATGCTGGAAAACCAATATAGGCTAGAATTGACATGAGGAGGAAGGGAGTTGAACCTCTTTCAGCCCAAAGACAACTTCCTTTTTGGAAAATCTGTCAGGGTCTATATTCTAGTGGTGGGAAGCCTGAAGGCAACAAGAGTGGGTCCCAAAACTACTACCATATATTAGTTAGTTCAAGTTTAGTTTAGCCCTTACTGCTGGTAACTAAGTTTAGGAGAACCATTTCAACTTTTTTGAATGGGAAAGAACTGAACAAAAGCCTGGAAACCATCAAATAGCTCATGATGAGGAGAGGGAGGATGAGACCATGTGGGGAATCCTGAAGGACCAGGCTAGGACGCTAGTAAGGCATGATTTGGCTCCTGGGCCACCCCTGTGCTAGAGGTTGTAGATGCTAGTCTTTTTAATCAACAAACAAACATCAGTTCCAGTTGGGTCCATAATTCAGTAGATGCCATATGATCCCTCCACCTTGCTCTACGCAGAGTAATGGACCACCAAATTCTGGACCTGTTTCAGCTTCTACTTTTTTCAAGGGAGCCTGGTCTCTCACTCTGTACAATAATCCAACAGTTATCATGGAATGTATCATAGTATTTATTCATTTTGACACCAGGACAAAACCTTTTTATTTACCCAGTTTTTAAATTGCTAATTGGCATTTTAATTATTTTATATCAGATACTGGCACTAGAGAGTTTTTAATTGTTTTATTGTTGACTTAATTGTTTTTAATTCTTTTTGCGTAAACTGTCATGAGATTTTTAATGAATGCCACTACAGAAAATTGTAAATAAATAAAATCTGAGTACAATCATAATATTCATAAATTCTAATAATAATCACAATAATAATAAATTCTATAATTCATAAAGGCAGCTGGAGAGGGCCAACTAGTTCAACTTCCTGTTTATTACAGCAATCATAGAACAAGAGCATCCCCATGCAGAGGTAGTGAGCTTTAGCTATTGGATAGCACAGAAATATAAGAAACAGAAATAAGCAAGATGAAATGTGGAGATGGAATTCTGCTTTAAGATCTCCAGCATCATAATTGGTTTAGCTGTCAAACTACTTACTATTAAGAAGTTCCTCCTCATATTCAACAGAAATCTATGCTCCTGTAATTGTTCTGATTATATCATAAGACAATAAGTGACTAGGCCTGGCTTGATCTGTCTTATGAGACAGTTTCCAGGGCATTTATTTTCTAGCTTTGTGGCTTCTCAGTTAATACAGGTTTTGCAGTTTTTCTTTACAATAGTTTGAAAAATCTAATAGTTTTAAGATGATCTCAAAGTAGCTTACACAGAACAAAATCCCCATTTAATCTCTGCATATTAAGATATTTTTCATTTGAACAATGCATTTTATACTCTATTTTCCCATAAACATTTTTTGTTCTTCTCAGTGCAAAGCTCCAAAACAAATTGATACAGATTTATAAGCACTTGCTGTTCATAACTTGTGGCATATGCAAGAATATAGTAAATGATATAATTGGCATTTTGTAACTCATCAAAATCAAACCTCAGAATACTAAAAATACATGGCATTATTTCTATCTTCCTAGAGAACATGGACCTGACTGCAAACATTAAATTTTTGACAAATTATTGGGTTGACTACTGCAGTGTGTTGCATGACTTTGTCCAGAAATTACAGCTGAGTGACTGTGAGAAATGCTACCACATGTACTCAGTTCCCAGACAAAGGTCATCAAGTTGCTCAGTGCAAACTTCAGGGCACACACGCACACATTTAGGTATATACACCTTTGCAAATACTTATTTTAATTATGTGTAGCGATTAATAAATATAATTAACCAACAATTATTTACTGCACAAAAAATTAATATCTAGAAATGTCATTATATTGGGATAGTTCCTAATTTGTGAACTATTGGAATTCTGTATCTTGATAACATTCCTTAGAAAACAAATAGTTGATCTTTATTTTGGACTTTGATATTCCAACACATAATATACATCCTATGTTTCTGGAAGTTCCCTTGTTCTAATGACCTTAATTTTTCCATAAGCCATGTCCCAGACTCTGAGCAGGTATTCCATCAAAGAGGGAAGATTTTTAGCTATTGGTTAAACAGTTGGTTGTTCATGAGTGAACCATCACTTCAATGTCTTCTGAAAGAGTGGTGCTTTTAATGTGACAAAACAGTATTGACATTGGATCCATTGGCTTTCTGACCTTTGAACCTATTTAACCTGATGGCACATGATTTTTGGAAACAGAAGAATACCAGTCTGAACTACCCTGCAGAAAACATGTGAGAAAAATTACTGTTCTGCACAATATATATCAACATACTTAATTCTTCATGGCTGCAGTGTCTTCGAACATTATTTTCACATGGAGAGCTGTATATGTTTGTGTTCCAGTGACTAGACATACCTCACATTTTGTGACATAGTGTTTGGATTTAAGAGCATGAACTTTAAGCTAACAATTTTCACTCATATAGAATCTATATTTCATAACAACATAACTTTTCACAAACATAAAGACTCACAGTGAGTTCTGCTTCAAGCAATGTGTGAAATGAGGAGTTTTTTCAAAGAAGATTGACAGAAAGGATGATTCTATGGTTTCACTCAAATGGTCTACTAGTCATGATTCCCTACTCACTCTCAGCAGCAAAGTCAAGAACATAGTAGTCATGGAACAAAAGCTAACATAGCAAAAGTGGTAGACTATTACCACAAATACTTGTGGAAACTCCCCTTTCCCTTCATTAACATGATATTACTCCTGATATGAACTGTGCAGCATAGATATCCACACATCCAGAACAGTGGACCCAACAAATCCCATTGTGACTGTATCAGGAGGGAAGGGCAAGCTAAAGATGCCTTGTTCTTGTTTTTCCATGAAGAGTGACACAAGGAAGGCAGTACACACTCCAGGCCTTTATTCTCTGGTTACACTTCTCACTGGTTCACTTCCCGCAGCGTCTAGGCCAGGGGTTGGCAACCCGCGGCTCCGGAGCCGCACGTGACTCTTGAACCCCTCTGCTGTGGCTCCGTCGCGCAAAACACGTGCCAGCACAGCCGCTGATTTGCTCAAAGCTCCACTCAGGAACACAGCGCTAGCTAGTTAAGTAAATCAGCTATGTTACCAGACTCAGCCAGTCAACAGCTGGGGCAAACCTGGGTGGACCCCAGACCCAAGCCAAACAGAGCCTGAGACAAGACTTAGAGCCAAAATCAGTTTTATTCTAGTGCACTATAGAATAAAGGGAGACAAAAGGGGACATTCAGCCCAAAGTAGTGCCTCGAAAGTTGCACCCCAGTACATGAGTTTTATACCCTAGGTAGCCAATTAGGTCACCTAATACACATCTAATACATTGATACATCAATGTATGCACCCCCTCCTGTGCTGGAGAAAGAGTCCTTTCTTCTGTCAAGGACCAGACATTTCCCATGTCTATTTTTTATCTGCTCAAGATTCACACAGGCTTGCCATGTTCTTACTCCCTGCACATTTGCAACTTTCATGGTGGCTAGAACCAGTTTCCACTGTCCCTTTGATTACTGTATTTGAGGTCAGGTTAGCTGTGGGTTACACAAAGTTCATTTTGTTCTTATCTGCCCTCCCTTCTGGGACAGTATAACTATGGTGTTTTTACTATGTGGACTTCCTCTGGCCAACTACTTTTGGGGTGTTTTGGGGTGCTGCAATTGGCAACGGCTAGTTAAGTAAATCGCTACATTCCTTTGCTAAACAAGTTTCCTGCAGACTCTCACGTTACAAGAAATGCTGCTGAAAAGATTCTTTTTGTCCCAATGTAATCTCCTTCATCTTGTTACCTGAAACATACTCTCTCACAACACTTAGGCTAACCACTTAGCCAGAAATCTGCAGCCATATTGTACTTCCTGTCCAGGAGGGATGGGGGAGGTATGGAGAATGGCTGAAAGGTTTTGGCAGCCCCATGTAACCCAAAGGGCATATATTTAAATTGAAATAGCCCTACAGGGGTGGCAAAGGCTGTCTTTTCTTTGGACTCTTCAGTTAATGGGCTTTGCCAATATCCCTTGGTGAGATGTAAGGTAGAGAGGAAATGGGTCTGCCCCAGAGGATCCAGCAACCCATCTATTTGGGGCATGCAGTAGGCACTGAACTTTGATACCACATTGGCCTTTCTGGAATCAACACAGAAGCAAATACTCTGATTCTGCCTGGGCACTAAGACTGGTTGACTTCTCCAAGCGCTCACCAATTCCTCGATGACCCCAATTGAAGCATCCTCCTTACTTCCTCTATTACCACTTCCTTCAGCTGAGGTGGGTAGGGTCATGTTGGTACTCTGACAATGGCCCCAGGGACTGTTTGTATATGATGGGTTATGACTGTGGTGTGCCCAGGTCGATCAGAGAATACCTCTGCAAATTCAGCCTCCAAGGCCTGGACTTGTGCTACCTGAGCGGGTGGTAGTTGGGGATCAAGGGATAACTTCCCAGGGTATAAAGACGGAGTCTCGGGCCCCTCAGCTGTGCATACTGCCTGATGACTGGTACTCTCTTTCCAGGCTTTGAGTAGATTTACATGGGTTGAGCGCCTCTTATTGGTGAGACATATCTCATAGTCCACTGGCCCCTCCTTTCTAATGACCTCATAAGGCCCCGACCACTGTGCAAACAACTTGCCCCCTCCCATGGGTAGGGACAGGAGAATGCGCAGGCCTGGTTGAAAAGTTGGACATGCTGATCATAATAATACTGCTGCTCTCCTTGGGCTTGCCTTAAATTACTCTCAGCCCACTGAGCTAGGTCAGTGAGGTGTTTTTGTATATCCAGCACATACTGGAGGGTAGAGGTGGGCTCTGGGGTTGATGCTTCCTAGTGTTGCTTGACCAGGTCTAGAACTCCCCAGGGGTGTCACCTGTATAGTAACTCAAACAGCAAAAACCCTAAAGTGGCTTGAAGCACCTCCCTTATCACGAACATCAAGTGCCCCAACAAAACATGCCATTGTCACGGATAGGTTGACACAAACTTTCTAAGCATCTGCTGCTTAGAAGGGTCTGGTTAAAGCGTTCCACTAGACCATTGGTCTGTGGGTGATATACCGTTGTGTGTAAGGGCCTTATCTTCAACAGGTCTCACATCTGCCTCATCACCTGGCTCATGAAATCAGTGGCTTGATCCATCAAAATTTCCTTGGGGATGCCCACCCTGGCAAAAACTCCCAAGCTGAGGTACTTAGAGGCATGGCCTCAGAGTATTGGGTAGCATAGTCAATCACCACCAGTATATATAGGTGTCCTCGGGCTGACCTCTCCAAGGGCCCTACCAGGTCCACCCAAGTCCTTTCAAAAGGCTCCCCTATGACTGGCATCGGTATCAAGCACCCTGCAGGGGCTCCTTTCCTCTGGGTCTTCTGGCATTCTGGATAGGACAAGCAGTACTGCTTGGCTTGGGCATATACCCCTGGCCAGTAGAACCTCCGGACTAGCCTGTTGGTGGTTTTCTCCACAGCTAGGTGGCCAGTGGTAGGCAGGTCGTGGGCTAGTTGTAAGGCTGCTAACCTAAGGGGTTCAGGAATCACCACCTGTCTCAGTTCGCCGTGGTCTTCCCGCACAGGTATGATCCTATACAACAACCCCCCTGTAATCTCAAAGAAGGGACCACGCCTTGCACCTTCTCTTCCTTCTGAGGGGTCCTGGGCTTGCCTCAGGGCATGGACAAGGGAGGCATCATTTTGCTGGAGGAAGACCAGCGGCTTGTGAGAGGTACGCAGAGCTGTAAGGCCTACGTCTTCCTCTTCTCCTGCCAAGACTACCTCTGAACTTACCTCCCTCACCAGCTCTTCAAAATGGGGCCAATCATGTCTAATTATCAATTCATAAGCTAAACTAGGGACAACTCCCATCCTACATAGTTGTACCTTCCCCTTTACCTCCACCTTGGCCCATCGAGTGGCATAAGGCTTGACATCCCATGTATACATTTCACCTGCAGTATTTCCACCAAGGTTCTGCCCTGGGCTTGCCTAACCAAGGGGTGACCACAGCTGGTGTCTACCAAGGCCTCAACCTCCTTTCCATCCACCCTGGCCTGAACCCGCCAAACTTGCTGAGGGGTGGCACTCACCGGGGCGGACCAACAGGCTTCCATGAAGTCACACTCCATCAACGGACAGTCCCACCGGAAATGCCCCTCCTTGCTACAAGTAAAGCATACTGGCTTCAGCTGGGATCCTCTTCCTTTCCCATTTGTAAGTCGTGGTGAAGCCGGGGGCGGGGGGCGGTGCACCTACTTCCAGTTGGACAACTGCCTTGTGTCTCGTGCCCCTTCCAGTGGGTGCTGGTCCATCCGCTCTTGATCTCTCTGGACCCCTGTTGCCATGGCCTCCAGGTGCTCTCTGTCTCTGACCCTCCTGCCAGGGCGGACCCGGCCTGTTGCCTATATCTGGCTGCTCAGTGGCCACAAAGATTTCCATAAGACCAATGGCCCCTCTAGGGTTTCAGACCTCTGACACCTAACCAGTTTCTGGCTGGGGTGGGTAGGATGGTTATAAACTGTTCCAGCAGGACCAGCTCAGCCACCTGTTCAGCACTGCAGACTGCAGGCTTCAACCATCTCAGCCCATTAGCCCAAATCTAATGAATTCCAAAGAGTTCATGGAAAACATGTGGACAGTATTCTGCCCAGTACTCACTAAGAAGCTGAACAATTCCATCATTTAAATAAAAGTAGCCTCATATGTTTCAAGTGAATGTATTGTACTGGGTATTTGGCAATCTCTTAAAGGACCAAACCCTGCAATGGTAGAGCAGATTGTATTGTGACAAAAGTAACATGAGTGAATAGGCTGCCTCATGAATGTTTTAGTATCAGCAAAACAGGCCACTGTCTGACAAAACTATCATAACCATTATATTTCTGGTATTAAGGAAAAACAGAAAAAATATAATCTGTAACCTAATACCGTGGTATTGTTTCAGAGAGGAAGTATGTACAAGAACACCAATGGGTGATGAGGGAAATGGAACAAGCAAGTTGTTTGTTATTCATGTTCTGTGATCCATTTGTTTCTAAAATAATGGCTACATGTCTTGAGTTGATGTTGAAGAAGATACTGACATAATGTTAGTAGGGTTCTTGCTTTTCAGCCTTCGTGGTATTTTAATCTTAAGAGGATATGTGCAGAGGCAAATGGCTTACCTTGCTAATGTGGTATACTGCAGGGATATTAGATGAACATTTATTTATATAGTAGTATCTAATTTGGGGTAAGCAGTGTGGAGCCTTGTGGTGCTAGTCCACCTTTGGTGCTAATAAGGTGTCCTACCCTTCCCATTTTAAAAACATTTTCGTACAGCCACCTTGAAATAAGTTTCTCTTGGTGATGTTATTTAGTATGTTAGTGTTAGCTTAGACCCCACCTCTCTCTTGTGGTTGGGAGCATTATTTGTACTTTGCTACTTCTGCCTTGGCAGCCATTTTACAGTGGTGCCCAGGAGTATATCTCAAATTGTCAAATGTGCCAAGGCCTAAAAAGGTTGCCTGCATCTGTTTTAAGTTCTTAAGCTATAATCATAATTGCTTAGAAAAGTGTCACTAAAGACACATTCCTGTGCAAGCTTGAAAAGGAAGAAAGGCCTACAATGCCTGGCATGCTCCAGCTAGCTATGCTATCTAAACTTGCACAGGATTGCACCCTTGAAGATGTTCAAAAAGAGCAATTCCTGCTTATAAGGTTAAGTTGCTAATTGTAGGTGATGAAAATATAAGGCATACAAATACATTTATATGTATAAATGTAGGTGTTGCAGAAAACCACCAATCAAGTGTTTATATGGCTGTGGCTTGTTTGGAAAGAGTCAAGCCAGAATTCCTGTTCATTAAACAACCCCAAATTATGAGTACTTTGTTTATTAGGCTTTTCTAATGGCAGGAGCAATACCAAGCCAGAGAAATCAAGGCAAGGCAATCACTTTCTCAGCAGTCTGTTCCATTCTCAAACAGCTTGTACTATCAGGCAATTCTTCCTAATGTTTAATCAAAATTCTCTTCCTTGTCATTTGAATCTGTTGACTGAGATTCTGCCTTTCGGATCAAGAGTAAATTTTGCTCCATCATCTACTGGACAGTCATTCAAACACCTGAAGAAAGAGCATATAACTACTTAATCTTCTCTTGTTCAAACTAAATATGCCCAGGTCCTTCGACTTTTCTTCACGGTTCTTGGTTTTCATGCTGTTCACCTTGTCACCTTCATCTGGTCATGTTACAGTTCTCTGGTTACACTTGTCAAACTGTTCCCAGAATGGAATGCAGTAAGCTGTAGTTGAGGGCTTACCAGAAGAGCATAGGTAGCACCAGTACTTCTTGCAATATGGTCACTAAACTTGCTGCTGAACGCTTACATCAGATAACAGAATTATGTAAAGAAAAGATAACATTGATTTAATAATTCAGAAAGCATTAAGATTTTTAGAGTATAACTTTAAGGAATCAAGTTGTAAGATCTGGAATATAATCTCAGTAATATCTTGTAATATCTTGGCTAGATGGAGGGGATGTGGTGGATGTGGTTTACCTGGATTTCAGCAAGGCCTTTGACAAAGTGCTGCATGATTTCCTGGTCAAGAAATGGTTGAGCTCTGGGATAGATTGATGCACTGTTTGATGGATTAGGGCATGGTTGAGGGTGCACAAGCGACTATCATTGAGAAAACATCAGGATGGCAGCCAGTGCCAAGCAAAGTACCCCAGGGCTCAGTTCTGGGACCAATTCTGTTCAACCTTTTTATCAGTGACGTGGGGGAAGGGATAACCATTCTGCTGAGTAAATTCACAGATGATAAGGATCTGGACAGGCTGTGGAAGTGGATGGGAGCCAACAGGATGACATTAAATGTGGATAAGTGCAAGGTCTTGTACTTGGGACTCAGGAATAGGTGTCACAGGTACAGGATGGGGGGCAAGTGGCTGGAGAGCAGCACTTGTGAAAGGGATCTCAGGGTACTTGTTGACAGCAAGGTGAATATGAGTCATCAGTGTGATGCAGTGGTTAAGAAAGCAAATACCACCCTTGGATGTATAGCCAGAAGGTCACAAGAATGGTAGCCAGGTTGGGAGGGATGACATATGAGGAGAGATTGAGGGAACTGGGTCTTTTCAGCCTGGAGGAGGAGACTCCGAGGGGATCTTTTAGCAACATATAGATATGTGAGGGGATGTCATATGGAGAAGGGCTATGACCTATTCTTCCCTGCAGTGGAGGGCAGGCCATGTTCCAGTGGAACCCAAAGCTCAAGGAAGCATGCTTCAGGTTGGATGTCAGGAAGTACGTCCTCATGGTTAGGACCCCTAGGATATGGAATGGGTTTCCGAGGAAGGTGGTTAAGGGCCCATCAGTGAGGGTGTTCAAGGAATGATTGGACAACCACATGTTGGGGATCATATGAGTGGAGCTGGCTGGAGCTGGGGGTCAGACTAGATGGCCTGTTTGTTTCTATGTTTTCTATGTTTGTAAAAAGAGAACTGAAACTGAAGCTATACAGTTCATATAGCATTTTAATATGAGTGGATCGCAAGTATCCAGAGAGCCGTTTGAGCTGGGGTGGGATAGAAATCTAATAAATAAGCTAATAGATACCTGTTTTCAGTGTAAACATCTGTAACATTTTTACTCTTTAAAAGTAGGCTCTTAATGTATTGACATTTTTGTCGCTTATTTCCCTTTAGCTGATTGATGGAAATATTGAGTTCAGTGGGGATCATTCTAAGATACATGTGTATAGCATTGTAAAGCAACATGTTGAAAAATTTGTTTAAAATGTAATTTATTTAGAAAAACTGAATTGAGAATTATTAAGGGCAGAATTCAACAGGCAGTTGCTCTCCTGCTGATTTCTTTTTACTCCACTGATTCTCTTGTGCAAGTGGTGGGTCCCATTAATTCCCTTGTGCAAATGGGAACCACTGTTTATGTAAGGGAGATTTAGTGCTTCTTGAAATGAGAGAAACACTTGTTTGTGGAAAGAGGCAGGTTAATGGAGCTCCCTTAGGGCAATGAAATGGAGTGGGGGCATAAGTTTGAGTGTTCCTGGTTCTGCCTTCGATTGCTTGTAAAATCCAATTTTATGAAGAGTTTATGGAAAACATGTTAAAAATCAACTTAATGTGTATTTGTTTTATTTATATTTTTAAAAAGTATAACTTGTATTTTTAAAAAATCAACACAGACCAGCATGCAGCATAAAGTATATGAAGAGCCATATATAACATTGCAAAGCAGCAACGTAACAAAACCTACTACAAAACATCCATGCACTAAAATAAAGAAAGCCAAGGGAATAATCATTCTGGAATAACCATGCTTTGGCCAGCTATTTAACAGAATAAAATATTAGGGCCTGACAAACCTCCCTCATGTGGGCTTCTTGCAAAGTGTCACAGCCATAAAGGCCCTGCTCTTAGTAATTGTTTACCTCATGACAGACAGCTCTGCGGCTGGGGGTAAAGATCCTGGAGGGATGCAAATCACAATGCTCTGTTCCTTAATGACTGGATTGACTCTTGAAATTCTAGCTATTAAGGGACAGTTTTGTGATGTGCGCTGATCCGTCTTTTGGGTTTCATCTGATCTTGTCACTATGGAGAGAAATTATGCACAAACTGAAAGATCCTGTAGTTATTTGAAAGTGGAATCTTCCCTACCTTTGCAGATTGAAGTCTTTCAGAGTTATGCTAAATATGGCAGTGCATTATTATTATTAGAACATTTCTATGCCGCTCTCCCCAAAGTTCTGCAAAGTCTCCCTCTAACTGTTGAAACTTCACTACATGCTTTTTCAAGTTTATCTTCACAAACAAAAGGGAAAAAGACTTGCTGAAATTTATGGATGTTAAATTTACTGATCCTGGGCATGCAGGCTGCACACTGTGCATATTACATTATCAGATGATGCATTTAGCCCTGTAACATGAAGATAATAAAATGCTAAAGCATATAACCGAAAACTGAATGCTTCTTTAGTATTTTGACTGCATTGATAATCAGTGTATGTGTCTGCTTGTCAGTTTTGAAATATAGAAAAATCTATGCCTCAGGAGAAGGAAAATTGTTGACCTTTACTCCTCTGTAACATATATGTTCCAGTTTTTAATTACATTTTTTAAAACAAGTAAAAATAATTTTGGTAATATTTGTAGAGAAGATCTGTGTAAGCCTGGCACCTTCAGTTACCTTATAATCTAAATTCCTGCTTGCAATTAAACTGTTGTGCTCTGATTGTTTTTAGTTGGGGATTTAAACAGCATAGGACTGCCTCTTTACCCATGATAGGTCTTCTTTTATAAAGCCTAGAGAATGGCTCCCATTCTCATTCATTTGTGGGTCTCTGGTCTCTATATTCTAGAATTCATTGTTTTGTTGGGAAAATTTGGATAAATCCTGTCAGAAAAGCATTGTTTCTGTGTGCTTTTGCATTGTGGAATCAATCCTGTACTCCTTCTCAAACCAAGTTAAGTCACTGTTTAAAATGGCATTCCTCCCCTTCTCTCACCTTTAGCTGTAGGCTACAGTAGACAGGCCATTTAGTCCAAATATACATTATATACCTTCACAATGATTAAATAATCATTGTTGGAATTCACAGTTTACCAGGAAGTATCGTTTGCTAGCCCAGAGGGCTCCATGTGCCCTGGCCATTCAGAAAGGTGTGGATGCATTGCTTAGGGTCTGAATCTAGATGAGCTTATGAGTTCATGAATAGTTTCTCAGCAGCTTGAATTAGCATGTCTAAGCAGACCTGGAGATAGGTTCAAGTTACTCAACTGAAGTGTCAATACACTGCAATTAGAAATATTATAATCTCATTGTCACTGTATGATTGACTGACATTCTTTTATCTGTTCTGTATGTGATGACCTCAGAATCTTTTTGTAATGTCTGCATTCTGTCATCAATTGCTCTGTACCTGTGTACATGACTGGGAGGGCATAAAATACCGTGTAGTGGTATTGAAACTTCGCAGCAAGTTCACCTCTGCTTGCACGGTAATGCATTATCGTGAGTCTACTGCGGGAACCTGGGCCAAACAATAAAGCCACAGATGGTCTGGATGCTTGATCTTTCCCACGAACCCGAGTTTTATTTCCTCCTCACAAATTGAAATTCTGGGATTTTCTGACAGTTTTCCTTGCTCTGCATCTTGTAGGTAATCCTGAATTTGGGAACTGCAGAGAATTCCTTACAGCCCTCCTTTTTCATTATAGTTGCTTGACTTGTTAGTTTCTAATTTCATAATTTAAAACTGAGCAGAGTTGTAAATAAGGATAATATATTAGTATCTATGGATTTTAGAATCTATAAATTAGCTTAACAAGATTATCCCCCTACCTTCCCTTGGGACAACCTGGAAATTTACCAGAATATGTTACTGGGAATAAACACACACACACACACACACACACACACACACCATTAAATTAAGTCTTTTATTTTTATGTATCAGTGTATGCACACACCCATAGACATTAGATATTTACTTTAAAAGAAACTTTTAGAATGAGGTGCTCTGCTAGTGTCCAGAGTGAGGTTTTGTTTTATTTGTTTTTTTGAAAATTCTCGATTATGTAGTCATTTCCACTGGAAAAAAATAGCCAGTTTCTTAACACCCCCAAAAAGATTTAAGTTAGCATGTTTTAAAATTTGTATTTAGTATACAACATAGCTTAAAATAAGTACTCCATGTTAATGTTGTTCCAATATATCACAAGTATTTGATAAAAATTAAAGCATACTGAGTATGTTGAGAGTGGAGCCAGTTGGAGCCAGGGTTCAGACTAGATGGCCCAGGAGACCCCTTCTGACTCACTCTGTTTCTCTGTTTCTTTGTTTCTATCTTCTGTCCCAAGGCCCTGGGAAACGTGCCAGTCGCATATACAACCCTTCTCATCCGCCGCCGATAAGTCTCTTCGGAAACATTCAAAATTCTTAGAATGGCCGCCCTAACTAAATCATATTGGCCTGCCGCTTCTGGGGTAAGGGTATCCACTGCTTCTTGTGCAGGACCCGTGAGGCAAGGCGTCAGGATGAGGGCCCACTGGTCTTTGGGCCACTTGGCAGCCAGACAACCCTTTCAAACGTATTTAGAAAGGCTTCAGGGTCATCTTCTGCAGTCATCTTAGCGATCCATATATGACCTGGGCCTTTTCCTCTTGTCTGCCCGACTAGGGTTTTGGGCCCGACTAGGGTTTTGGCTTGAAGGCCTTGTAGTCCTCCCAGCACTTGCTGAAGCAAGGAACTTTGGTTCTGGAGCTGGGCATTGAAAACTTGCTTCCATGAGTTGCATCGGTTGTGCTGCTAATTGCTGCAACAGGCGCTGCTGCTCCTGAGCTTGGAGCCTTTGCTGCTCAGCCCACCAAGCCATCCAGGAGCCAGCTGGGGTGGGGGGGGAGGGATGACCTGTGCCCCCCCCATGCCACCCTGCCCCCATTCTTCACCACTGAGACTGTATCAGGAGGGAGGGGCAAGCTAAAGATGCCTCATTCTTGTTTTTCTATGAAGAGTGACACAAGGAAGGCAGTACACTCACCAGGCCTTTACTCTTCGGTTACACTTCTCACCAGTTTGCTTCCCGCAGTGCCTAAGCCCTTGCCTACTTTGGCTCCCTTCCCTCCTGTCGCTTTGGCAATGAACGGTGTCGCCCCAGCAGTAATGCCTCCAGGTCTCTCCTCTCTTTTTGCACCAGCCTGCCTGTCAGCAAAGACCGTGCTAACTCTTCCCAAACAACACACACATCTTTCCTTTCGCCCCCTCTTCCATCTCTCTCTGCCTCTCTCCTCCTCCACTTTCCCTTCCTCTGCTTCCTTTTTATAACCCCTTCTCGCACGCCACTCCACCCAACCCAGTTGTTCCTCCCTTGGCTGGCAATCCCCCACAGCTGCGCACTCATCCACGTCTCCTGGCTGTTGTCTTCTCGTGAGTTGCTCTCCCCAAACAGATTCCCAGCCATGCCCTGTTGTCTTCGGCCCTGCTCCATTGAAGGTCCCAGGAAAATGGGTGAGCCCCTCTGCCGCCTCACACCCATTCATATGCTTCTAGTGCTCAAGGGATGGGGGTGAAGAGAGGCAACACCACACCATGCCTCAAATATGTGATTTTTTTGTGTCCCGGGTTTTATATTTCCCTGGTGTTGTGCCATCAAGTTAGCCAGAATACTGTATTGAGGTTGCTGTTGCTGCTATTGCATGCTACCAACTTGACTTATGGCAACTCTGTGAATAATGCCCACCAAAATGACCCATCCTTGATTGCCCTGCTCAGCTCCTGTAAACTCAAGGACAGGGGTTCTTTGTGGACTTGAACTATCTTATTCTTGGTCTTCCCCACCTACCTTCAAATTTTCCTAGTACTATTGTCTTCTCCAGTGAGTCTTGACTCGTCATGATCTTGCTAAAATATGATACTATCAGTTTTGTCATTTTACTTCCAGGAAAATTTCTGGCTTGATTTGATCTAGGATTCACTTGTTCATCTTACTGTCAGTCCAGGATATTTGCCAAGTCCTTCTCCAAAACCCTGTTTCAAACAAATCAATTTTCTTCCTGTCAGCTTTCTTCACTGTTCAGCTTTCAGCTAAACCAAGTGCCAATGAGGTTCAGTCAGGTGGAGATTCGTTCAGTTTCTTTATTCAGCTGAGCAAAGCAACCGGGTGTCTGCTCCCTACACGCAGGCAGGAAGCAACACACACACATTTCTCCTTTTCCTCACTGTTTCCCACTTAACCTCGCCCCCATTGTTCCCTCACCCAATCCCCTCTCAGGGTCTGCCTGACCCTTTACCCAATCCCCTTGCGGGGTCTGCATGTCCACTGCATGCCTGGCCTCCTGCAGGTTCTTATCTACGTCCAATCCCCTCACAGGGGGAGCATGATCACTGCTTGCCAGTCTGTGCCTGGGGAGTCTCACTCACTGCCTCTTATCAACATTCTTTTGCCTTCCCTTTTTCCTCTCCAAAGCAATCAGTTATACAAAAAGCAAATGGCGTTTGTTAGGCTGACCAAGCTCCTATGCAAGCGGCTGTTTACAAAAGCAAATAGCGTTAGTTAAGCTAAAAGCAAATAACATTAGTTAAGCTAATCAGGCTCCTTCAATACATAGTGGTTGGAAATACAATAATGTGGATGATCTTGGCTCTGGTCTCCACTAAAATGCCCTTACACATGACTGTTGATACTAACCAACAGGCAAGACCTAGTGGGTAAGATGGCAGCTACAGGCACTCTGGGGGAAAGTGACAGTGCCATGCTTGCATTTTCAATTATGAAGGAAGCAAAAGCCAAATGTAGCCAAACATGTACCCTGGATTTCAACTTTCAAAAGTCAAAACAATAAGCAAAGGGATAAACAAAGTCCCATGGAAAGTGACTGTAAATAGACAAGAAGTCCAAGATGGGTGAGAAATCTTTACAAAAGACAATCTAAGAACAAACAGTTCGAACCAGGAAAAAGTATAGAAGACAACGAAGTAAACCCATGTGGCTTCACAAAAACTACAAGATAATCTGATAACAAAAAAGAATATGTACAGGAAGTGGAAGGAAGACCAGGCAACAAAGGAAGAATGTGTAGATAGCACAGAATTGCAGGGATGGAGTCAGGAAGGCTAAAGCTAGGAATGAACTGAGATTAGCAAGGGCAATAAAAAAGCCTTCTTCAGATATGTCCAAAGTAAAAGACAAATAAAAGTAAAGGGAGTTAAACTACTCAAAGTGGATGGTAAAATAATAACTGATGACAAAGAAAAGGCAGAAGTGCTCAGTTCTTTGGCTCAGTTTTCTCCTAAAAGGTCTATGAGCTTTCTAATGGAGATGGAGTACAAGCTAAAGGTGACAGATGGCAGCTCAAGATTGACAGACAGATGGTCAAGGACCATCTAGTTGGATTAAATTAGCTCAGATCTCCAGAGCCTGATGAACTCTATCACAGAGTCATAAAGAAGCTAGCAGAAGAACTCTCAGAACCACTGGTTATTGTCTTGGAGAATTCATGGAACACAGGGGAAGTGCCAGAGGACTAAAGAAGGATTAACACTGTCCCTATCTTGAAGAAAGGGGGAAAAGATGAACCAGGAAAATACAGACCAGTCAGTCTGACATCAATCCCTGGAAAAATTCTGGAGCAGACAATAAAACAGTCTGCAAACATCTTGAAAACAAAGCAGTGATTACTAGACGCCAACAAGGATTTCTCAAAAACAATTCCTTCCAGACAAATCTAATTTCATTTTTTTGACTGGGTAATCTCCTAGATGGACTGTGGGAATGCTGTGGACATAATCTATCTTGACTTCAGCAAAGCTTTTGGCAAACTGACCCATGACATTCTGATTAACAAACTAGTGAAAAGTGGGCTAGATGGAACTATGATTAAGCAGATCCATAGAATCAGACTCGAAGAGTGCTCATCGATGGCACATTCTTAAGCTGGGGAGAGGTAACAAGTGGAGTACTGCAAGGTTCGGTTCTGGCAGTACTGCGTCCTGTTCTGAGCACTACAATTTTTAAAAGAGGCAGACAAGCTGGAAAGGGTTCAGAGGAGGACAGCAAGGATGGTCTGAGAACGGGAAACAAAGCCTAGGAAGAGAGACTGAAAGAACTGGGCATGACAATTTTTTTACCTTGAAAACCTTATTTTAACTTTATTTTTATATATATTTGATTTACATCCTGCTTTTTCTTATAACAAAATTAAAGGCTTACATCATGTTCCTCCTGCTCTCAATCTTATTCCCACAAGAACAGCAACCCTGTGAAGTAGGCTGGGCTGAGAGTCTGTGACTGGCCCAAAGTCACCCAGTTGGCTCCATGGCTGAGTGGGACTAGAACCCAGATTGTAAAGTCATCTATGCTAGAACTGAATTATGCTAAAGAAAATACATGTATATTTGTAAAAATTGCCTGAGTCCTAGTCCCACATTTTTAACCACTGCACCACACTGACTTATGATGAAATAACCCCAAAGGAAACAAGAGATAATGCCAGAAGATAAGACTCCCAGACTGGAAGGCATTCAGTCAAGGACTAAGGAAGAGGAAAGGACAAATGCAAATCCTGCTGTCACTAATGATGTGACTAGATCAAGACTGAAAGGAAGTATAGTGGGTGACACTATACAAGAGAAAGGACAATCCATTGCTACATGACATATAAAACAGAAACACTGCACTGTGGGAAAGGTAATTTTTTTATTTCCTATCACAGCAGAATATCGGAAGGGACTTGTAAGCATGCTGAATTCATTGAGATACAGTTTTCATTTATCTATAAACAATGGGCTATCAGATCATAAAGCCCCAGTTGCTCAAAAATTATTTTGGAAAAACTTGGTAAAACACAGAAAAGAAATGGACAAAATATTATTCAAATATAATACTATAACTGCATATTATGCTTGTTATGAGCTGTAAAGTCATCTATGCTAGAAATGAATTATGCTAAAGAAAATACATGTATATTTGTATTTCTTAATTTTTAGTAATTTTGTTGTCAATATACTACAAAAATAATTCAATAAAACATTAAAAATACCACTAGTTGGAATGAAATCAACCAATGAAACTGATTATCAGCAGATTCAGAATTGAAAATCAAAGAATAGGTAGTATAATGCATATGGAACTCATAACCACAATAACTGGAAATGGCCTCTAACTAACATGGTCAGGTTTTATAGGATTAGATAGATTCCTGAAAGAGAAGTAGCAATGGCTGTTCACCACAATAACTAAATAGAAATATAATACTCAGAGGCAGGGTACCCTTGGGGATAAGTAACAGCTGAAAAGCTTCTATGCCCTTCTTGGGAGCTTCCAGAGGCAACTGGCCAGCCACCCTTGGACTGATCCAACATAAACAGTTTGCATATTTTAATTTCCAGTCATGTTCCTCTGTTGCATCAAGAACAATGGAAAGACTTACGACACCTTAAGCCTAACAAATATATTGTGGCACAAGGCAGTGACTATGACAATCATTTGCCCTTCACAACACTTATTGAGTGATAAGAGAAAGCATTGTATTATGTTTTAACATAACCCTTTCTGACTCTCCCAGAAGCTAAAATTCATTGCAAATCATTGAGAATGAGAAAGAAACCAGAAAGGGCAGAAGGCATTTTGCAACACCCAGTTTATCGAAAGAGTTTGCACTGGGGGTCATACCAACCGTAGTTCCCTCCTCCTAAGGGCTGAATATGCTAATAGGGACTGCCAGGCGGCTTTGGGAGATTTTTTCTTTTGGCTGCAGTCAGGAGTTGTGAAAGGGAGGGTGGAGAGATGGGGCTTAACTTTTTAACCTCCAGCCACTCTTAAACCTTTCATGTCTTTGCAGGGAAAATATACAGCCCCCCCCCCACCCCGCAACATTTCCTCTGCAAAGAGAAGCAGCTTGAAGTGAGCAATTTTGACAGGAAAGAGTATAGGCAGAGAGAGGGCAAGCTCCTCCTTTCTATGCAGCCCTGCTCTGCTTTGCTTGCAGCTTCCCATGCCACTTTTAATTTTCAAAAAGACTAGGAAAAATTATAGGCAACTCCATGTCACATAATACTTTAGACCTTAGGAACTGCCTAATATCTCTTGAGTTTTAAGTTTGTATGCTTTGAAGAGATCTCACTGCCTTTTTTCAAACCACAGTGTAAACCTGTTAGATTTTGCAACACAGCAAATGGTAAAGTCAAGTGGAAGGATTTGCTCTGGGGAGAACTCCACCACTTCCTATCTGTCTCAAATACAAAATCTCCCGTTTGCAGACTGTGCTTTGAGGATGTCTATTCTGGGATATTTCCCTGATTCTTGAAAGCTTACCATTGAAGACAAACAATTTGTAACTCAAAAACTTGTGTTTTGTAAATTGGGGTGAATCACACAAAGAGCTTTGGATATTCAACAGTACAGAAATGAAATAAATAAAAATAATACTCATGCAGATGTTGTTCAATTTAGTCATATTGCAGATATAAACCATACATTTTTTCTGTGGGGCTGATACAACTGGGAGCCTGTGTGGCACAGCTATTGGAATATTGGAATGGTGCTTGGGAGATCTGGATTATTTATTTGTTTATTTATTCAATTTATATGCTGCACTACTGGCCATAGACTCTCTGGTGTTAGAAACACTCTTTTCTTTCCGTAAGAAGAGAAAAGAAAAAAAATACTCCAGGCATGCAGAGAATTCTAAAAAAAAAAAAAACCCCCACAAAACTTTATTGCAATAAAGGAAGCCATTAGATTTCTGTCCCTTCTCCGGCTTCCTGAGCACATGGTTGTCTTCCAAATTTAAACCCTTTCCCTGTTGCTCTGTCCCTCCTCCTTGCCCCTCATTGGCTAGGGTACTGGGAGTTTTCGTACAATCTTTCCGCTCACCTACTCCGCACTGCCCTTCTTTCCCCCTTCAGCCCTCCCTGGTGAGCTACAATAGGCTCATTTTGTCCTGCCAAGCTTGTCAATTAACAATTAGGAAGTCATTGAGTCAGTATTTGGCCATTTTGTCTATGTGCTGGTTTTCTTGCACGCTATACGCCCTCCCTTCTTCTTGACGAAAAGGGGCTTCCTTTCCCCCTTTTTTTTTCTTTCTTTCCTTCTTTCTCTAACTCCCCCCCCCTCTTTTCTTATCCCCCTTGTTCCAAATCATCTCCTCCTCTTTCTTTCTGTCATCTGGGCAGCATGCATCATAATAAAATCCATATACAATATAATAAACAGTACAATATACAATACAACAATTCACAATTACAAAAAGTCCAATAACAATAAAAATCCATAAGTAAACTACCAAAATTAAATAAAACAGAATATGAATAATAAAACAAATAAAATAGATATTATGTAAGGTTCCAACAAGTAAGACATAAACCAGTTTGAATTTATAGCAATATCTAACATGATGGCAGCAGCATTTAATAGTATAAAATCTTAAAAACATCATTTTTAAAATCAACAATTCATCTATTCAAATAACAATAGAACAAAAAAGTCTTAAGTTGGCATCTTAAAAACCAGAAACGTAAGTGCCAACCAGACCTCTATTGAAATCGAATTCCAGAGTTGGGCTGCTAAACTGGAGAAAGCTCTCCTCTTTCCAGTCTCCCCACTCACTTTGCTAGGGCAAGGAATCTGTAGAAGTGTTTCAAATGAGGATCAGCTGGTACATATGGAGAAAGGCCCTCCCTCGGATAACCCGGCTCCAAACAGTTTAGAGCGTTGTATGTCATTGTGAGCACTCTGCAGTGTAGCTTGCGTAAGGCTGACAGGTGTGCTGCCTGACTTTGGACAAGTTGCAAGGGTCAGACCTTTTTCAAAGGCAACCTCATGGACAGCACATTACAGTAATCCAAGTGGGAGGTTACCAGTGCATGGATAACCATGGCAAGGCTTTGCCAATAAATCAGCTGAAGCAAGCGTTCCTGGAAACCAAGTTGACCTGGGCAACAAGTGACAACTAGGGATCCAGGAGGACTCCGAGGCTATGAACTTTATCCTTTAGGGGGAGTGCAACTCCATGCAGGATGGGTTGAAAACTCCCCAGTTGAACAGATAGACTCCTCACCAACAGTACCTCCATTTTATTTGGACTGAGCTTCAATTTATTGGCCCACATCCAGTCCATTACCAGGCTCAGATGCCGATTCAGCATGGTCACTGCCTCACCTGGAGATTAATAAAATGAGAGGAAGAGCTGAGTGTCATCAGCGTACTGATGTCACGTCAGCTCAGACCTCCTGCTGACTTCCCTCAGAAGTTTCATGTAGATTTTGAAGAGCATGGTAGACAGAATAGAGCCCTGTAGAACTCCATGGTGCAAAAGCCATGGTCCAGTGAAATAATCCCCCAACACCACCATCTGGAAGCGGTTGGCCAGATAGGAGTGGAACCACCACAAATTAGTGCCCCCAATTCCCAACCTGGCCAACCTCTCCAGAAGGATAGTATGGTTGATGGTATCAAAAGCTGCTGAGAGGTCCAGGAGAATAAATATGGTTGTGCTCCCCATCTCTCTCCTGGCAAATGTCATCCCACAGGGCAACCAAGTCAGTTTTCATTCCAAAACCAGGCCTAAAGCCTGAGTGAAATGGCTCTAAATAATCAGTTTCCTCCAGGATTGCCTGGAGCTCTCAGCTACAACCTACTCAATCACCTTGCCAAAAAAGGAGGTCCTGGTAACTGGTCAAAAGTTGTTCCACATTAGCTGGGTCCAGGGCAGGTTTCTTAAGGAGTGGTGCAATAACCACAGTTTTTAAAGTGGAGGGTACTACCCCCTCTCTAAAAGAGACATTAACAAGCTCCTGGACCGACCCAGAATCAAATACTCGCTATAGATTTTCCGACCAACCAAAAAGCACAAGGATCAAGTAAGCAGGTCTTAGGTTGGACAGACCTGAGAACCCTGTCCACATCATCAGGCCACAAAAGCTGAAACTAATCCAGCTGAATGGAACAAGACAGTGCATTAGACGCCTCCACAGATGGAACTGGAATAACTGTGGTGTCCAAGTGGCAATGGATCTGAGTGATTTTATCCTCGAAGTGTTGTGCAAATTCCTCACAGTGGGCCTCTGCAGGTTCAGTCAGATCTCCTTTGGGACTAGGATGTAAAGGGCCCTGAACCACTCAGAAAAGCTCCATTGGGAGACAAGATGAGGACACGATGCTGGAAGCAATTTTGCTCACTGCCTTAACTGCCACAGAATAGGGTCACTAATGAGTACTAAGCCATGTTAAATTGGATTTGTTTTGAGTTTTCCTCCATCTGAGCTCTAGTGATCTTTCTTCTTGCATCATTGCCCTCAGCTCTGGTATATACCAAGGAGCCAGTTGAGTTCTGTGAAGGGGAAGAGGCTGCTTGGGAGTGATCGTGTCAATCACCTGGGCCATCTCCATATTCCATAGAATGACCTGAGCATCAACAGGAGCAGCTGCCATGCCAGTCAAAACCCACAGAACTGCCTGGAATCTACCTGGATCCATCAGCCTCCAGGGGTGGACCAACTTAATGGATCCAGCACCCATGCAGGGTGAGAAAGGGGCCATTTGTTCAAACCTTGAGAGGAAGTGACCTGACTGAGGGCTAGGTGTTAACCCCCCAATTTCCAAGTCGCCATCCTCCTGCCCAGTCAAGAAAATCAGGACTAGAGTGTGACCTCTTATATGTGTTGGGTTCAAGTCTTCACTCAATCATGAAGTTCACTGAATGACTTTGGGGCAGTCACTGACTATCTGCCTAAACTACTTCATGGGGTTTTTGTGAAGATAAATAAAGAAGTGGAAGATCATGTAAGCTGGCTTGGATTCCTTACAAGAAGAAAAAAGGTGGAGTAAAACAGTAAAAACAAAACCTTAATGTGGATAGGTAGTATATGGTCAACATAAGAACTGTCTTGATGGATCTGACTAAAGGACTCACTCATTAGTCCAGCAGGGTTTCCATAGTGGCTGGCTGGATGTTTCACAAGCTCAACATAAAAATGGTGCTACATCTACTGTTTGTCTCTAACACATGGTGTTCTGAAGGATACTGCTTCTAGATATTATGTTGTACCGGTTATACATATTTCAAAGAGTTAAAAAGCTAGTAAGTATAGCTGCATCTCATGGCAGTGAATTCTATAAATTATCCACTGTGTAAAATAGAAGTTATTTTAATCTGACCTAAGCCCATTATGCCTCAACATCACACTGAGTTCTAGTGTGATAAGGGAAGGAAAAAAAAGGTCTGCCGATAATGATTAGATTCACCTTATATCCTCCTTCTTTTATTTCTAGAGTAAGTAGCTATGTCCTGCTCCAGTTACACTGATCATTTCTTTCCCTTCTGTTCTCCAGCTTTGCACTGTTAACTGAGAAACTCAGCCTCACTGTCATTTTAACTAGAGTCACTTGACTCTAAACTGCCCACTTGTCCTAAGTAAGATATGTCAAGTAAAAGTGTTAGGCCTGACCCCCCAGGCTCCTGACATAGTGGAAAGATCTATCAGCTTTCTTAGGGCATTCAGGATAGGCATGACTCCTCTAGGCTCCAGATCTGCATGACACGGCTAAACATTAGAATAATCTGCTGTCTCGGGGCATTCATGATAGGCTTAGCTCCCCTAAGCTCTAGCCCATTCAAAATGTCTAGCAGCTGTCTCAGAAAATTTCCCTCGGAAAATGGAAAGAGCTTACCTACGACGTAATGGGCAAAGATTGCCTAAAAGGTGTAAATTAAAAGATAAAACTTACTGCTAACCAAATCTGCTTCTGTATATCGCTTGCTTAACTGCTGCTATGTGATTTTGTAACTTCCCATTGTCGCCATTGTTCTCATTCTTGTCAAAAACTGATTGTATTGTTCCCCATTTGCCGAAAGCTGACTGTGAAGGTATAAAAATATCGTTCCAACTCTGTTAGGTACCACATTCTTACTAGAATGTTGGTCCCTGCAGGTAATAAACTCCTCTTTAAATTTACCAACTGGTCTCTGGTCTCATCTGCAAAACCGTGAGATACAACAAAAAGCTTGGACAAACAGGATCATAAAGGAGATAATCATGGGCCATCTTTCCTATTGTGCAAATACAGTGGTGCCTCAGCTCACGAATGCCTTGGTTCAAAGCCAAATTGGGTCACAAACAAAAATTTCATGAAAATTTTGACTTGGGTCATGAACCCCGCATTGGGTGGCAACCGAGATCGTGGCCATCTCCCCACCCTCCACCCGAGTGGGGAGTTGGCCACAATTGCAGTTGCGTTTGTGCAGGGAAGACACGCACGATCATGGGTGCGCTCCTACAGAAAAGATGAGTGCAATCTTGGCCATCTCCCCCCACCCTCAACCAGCACAATCGCAGCCCTCTCACCACCACCATCCCGAGTGGGGAGATGGCCACGATCGCAGTTGTGTTTGTGCAGGGAAGACATAGAGGATCTGACAACAGAAGAACTTGCTCAACTCCAGAGTGAAAAGCAGAAGGCACATGCTGAGGAGGATTCCACTGAGGAAGACAGGGAGGAGGTTAGCAGTGATGTGATACAATTCATTATGAAAAAACATCTGCTTCATTGACTATGCTAAAGCCTTTGATTGTGTGGATCACAACAAATTGTGGCAAGTTCTGAAAGAGATGGGAGTGCCTGACCATCTTGTCTCTTGAGAAACCTATATGTGGGTCAAGAAGCAACAGTGAGAACTGGACACGGAACCACTGATTGGTTCAAAATTGAGAAAGGAGTTCTGCAAGGCTGTATACTGTCGCCCTGCCTATTTAACTTATATGCAGAGCACATCACGAGAAGGGCGGGGCTAGATGAATCACCAGTTGGAATTAAGATTGCTGGGAGAAATATCAACAACCTCAGATATGCAGATGATACCACTCTAATGGCAGAAAGTGAAAAGGATCTAAAGAGCCTCTTGATGTGGGTGAAGGAAGAGAGTGCAAAAGTTGGCTTGAAACTCAACATTAAGAAAACTAAGATCATGGCATCCGGTCCTCTCACTTCCTGGCAAATAGATGGGGAAGAAATGGATGCAGTGACAGATTTTATTTTCCTGGGCTCCAAGATCACAGCAGACGGGGACTGCAACCAAGAAATTAAAAGACGCTTGCTCCTGGGGAGGAAAACTATGGCAAATCTTTACAGGCATTGCTGTGGAAGTTTCTATGTTTTCTTCTGTCTTGCCAGTATTGGTAATTGAATGGCTTTTTGCATTAGACTGCTGGCTTAAAATTAATTTGACTAATCAACTAAAGTTTCTTTGCTTGGGCAGAGAGCAAGCCCACCCAATTGTGCCACCCTTGTTTGGTGCAGCACTCATGGGAGCTACAGCAGGCAAGGGTGGGGAAGAGCTGGAGGGGGAGTGCCTCTTTCTCTCACCACTGTACTCAGCTTTGATATGGAAAAGCACCTACCCCCTTGCTGATCAAGTTGCTCACCAATGGGAGGGGTGCTTCTCTTTTTTCCTCCCTCCCCATTGTTTGGCTGTGACTGAGTGGCAGGCCACACTGGCTACCCATGGGTTTTGCAGCTGAGTGCAAGGCAGCTGGTTCCCCTCACACACATCCACTCCAGGTTTCTGCCTCACTTTTCTGCCAGTGTGGAAGAGCTGGACTGGTCATGAGCCCTTCTGTTCTTCCAGCACTGACAGGTGTATGAAGCGGGGAAGCAGATGAAAGCTACCCCCAAACCTGCAGTCATAGAACTCCGTCCAATGAATTTCAACACCAGTAGAGTAGATTTAACGTTGAGGTCAGGATATGCTGGCCAATGACAGAATCCTGAAATCTCAATTTGAGAAGAGGAAATAAAACTCAGGTTCGTGGGAAAGATCAAGCGTCCAGACCATCTGAGGCTTTATTGTATTACCCAAGGTTCCCGCGGTACTCACGATAATGCATGCATTACCGGGCAGGCAGAGGTAAACTCTGCTGCAAAGCTTCAATACCATTGAGGGTATTTTATAGGTACACAGGTACAGGGTAATTGATGACAGAATGCAGACATTACAATAAGATTCTGAGGTCATCACATACAGAACAGATAAAGGAATGTCAGTCAATCATACAGTAACAATGAGATTACAATATTTCTAATTGCCGTGTATTGACACTTTAGTTCAGTAGTTTGAACCCACCTCCAGGTCTGCTTGGACATGCAAATTCAAGCTACTGAGAAACTATTTCATGATAAGCTCAGACTCTTTTCTAGACTCTAAACATTCTGAGTGACCAGGGCATATGAAGCCCTGGGCTAGGAAGATACTTCCTTGTAAAACTGAATTCCAACAATGATTATTTAATCATTGTGAAGGTATACAATGTAAATTTGGACTAAATGGCCTGTGTACTGTAGCTTACAGCTAAAGGTGAAAGAAAGGAGCAGGGAATGCCATTTTAAACAGTACAGCTTGGTTTTGAGAAGGAGTACAGGATTTGATTCCACAATGAAAAACGCACACAGAAGTAATGCTTTTCAGACAGGATTTATCCAAATTTTCCCAACAATAACAAATCAAGCAGTCCAGAGAGGGAGAAAAACACACACTTGTTTTTCCTGTAGGTCTTTAAGGAGAGAGTAGCATTGAATCTACCAGGAATAGTTAATTGAAGAAGCCTCTCATTGCAGCTTGTGAATCTATGCGATACTTGATATTCCTCCCAACTATAATCATTTGTACCAAGAATTTCAGCAGGTAATTATGTCAAAAACATTAAAAAGAGCAATAAGCCATTCAGAAGATCAAACTAAATTTGTTTTAATTGAATTACAAAGTACAATGAAGCAGCTGTAGGGTATGATTTTCAGAGACTGAACAGAATGTTTAACTGGGAAGACTGTCTAAATCAGATTCTCCACAACCGCTAGATGTTTTCCACTTCCAACTCTTACCAGCCCAAAGAAACATAATCAATGGTTAAGAATGCTGGAGGTTGTAGTGCAAAATATCTGGAGGGCACTAGGCTTGGAGAGGCCGGTGAAAATACTACTTATTTTAATTATCTCATGGCGCAATCATTCACAAGTGAGGAATTCAATATCTCAAAGAAGAACTAAATGGGTACAAGGAACCTAGGACTGATGCAAATAAAGGCAGCCCCGTGTCAAGTCCCTCTCCGCTCGCTGCAATATGACCTTGTACAGCCATACCCAACCTGCCCTCCAGTAGACAAGCTAGCTGAAAATGATGGGTTGTTGCTGTTCAACATATCCAGAAAGCATCAGTACATAGAAACATAGAAACAAAGCGAGTCAGAAGAGGTCTCCTGGGCCATCTAGTCTGACCCCCAGCTCCAGCCAGCTCCACTCACGACATGCCCACCATGGGCATGTCCAGCCTATCTTTGAACACCCTCACTGATGGGGCCTCAACCACATTCCATGGAAGCCCATTCCTTACCCTCAGGGTCCTGTCAGGAAGTGCTTCCTAGCATCTAAATGGAACCTTGGCTCCCTGGAACCAGAGCTTTGCTCTGTTGGAGCACGTCCTGCCTTCCTCTGTAGGGGAGAACTGGTCTCTACCCATCTCCATGTGACACCCCCTCACATACCTGTATGTCGCCAACATATCCCCTCTGAGTCTCCTCTTCTCCAGGCTGAAGAGACCCAGTTCCCTCAGTCTCGCCTCATACAGCATCCCCTGCAAACCGGCCACCAACCTTGTGGCCCTATGCTGCACTGACTCTAACCTGGCTAGATCCTTCCTGTAATGAGGGGCCCAAAACTGAGCACAATACTCCAGTTGCGGGCACACCAGAGTTGTATAGAGTGGTAGTAATACCACTCTCGATCTAGAAGCCACACTTCTGGCTATGCAACCAAGGGTGGCGTTCGCCCTCTTGACCGCCGCATCACACTGCTGACTCATGTTTAGCCTGCGGTCAACCAGCACCCTCCAGCCACTTGTCACCTAACCTGTACTTATGACAGCTATTCCTATGGCCCAAGTGCAAGACCTTGCGCTTATCCACATTGCACACCATCCTGTTGTCTCCTGCCCACTTCCATAGTCTGTCCAGATCCTTTGGGATCTGGAGTACCTGCTCCTCAGTTGTGGCCACTGCTCATTTTAGTATCGTCTGCGAATTTGGTCAGCAGGCTGTTCACCCCTTCTTCCATGTCATTAATAAAAAGTTTAAACAGGATCGGCCCCAGGACAGAGCCCTGGGGGACTCTGTTTGTCACTGGCTGCCATCCCGATGATTTCCCACTAATGGTTACCCTCTGCTTTCGGTCAGTCAACCATGCCCTAATCCACCAGACAGTGCTTTGGTGTATCCCAAACCTTCTGTTTCTCCACCAGGATATCATGGGGCACTTGGTCAAAGGCCTTGCTGAAATCCAGGTAAACCACATCCACTGCATCCCCTCCATCTAGCCACCTCGAAACCTTGTTGTAGAATTCCACAAGGTTTGTCTGGCAGGACCTGTTTTTGCAGAAGCCGTGTTGTGTGGCTGTCAGCCTCCCTTCCCTATCTAGCATCACTAGATTTCTCTCTGTTATGAGCCTTTCCATTGTTTTTCCTACAATGGACGTAAGGCTAACTGGTCTGTAATTCCCCATGTCCCTTCTACTACCCTTTTTGAAAATTGGGACCACTGATGCCAACCTCCAGTCCTCTGGAACTTCACCTGTTCTCCACGAGGCCTCAAAAATGGAGGCCAGCGGGCATGAGAGAACCCCTGCCAACAGTTTACTCCATGTGGTTCCCATGTCATGCTTTTCCTGTCCCTACCAACAGGATCAGGGAATCGTGTATTATCATGATACCAGGACCATGGCAGTGAGTGGTCATTTTCAGCAGTAGCAGCAGCCACCTCATGCTTCTTGCAGCAATTTGTTTATTCCTGTTTTAATTTAGACCAAGCATTATAACCACCACTGGGTTGTGTGCCGGTGTGAAAGGTGTAATATCTTCCTGTGTTGTCTGCAACATGGCATGCTTTTCTCCAATACCTGCATATAACACAGGAGATGGGAAGGCAGTATAGCATTGTGGAAATGCATTCCATTAAGCTGAGGCAGTATGAAAAGGAAGTTTTGCATCCTCTTTCTGTAGTACTTGGCCTTAATGAGTAAAATGGTTGTTGTTTCATGTATAGAACTGATGACACTGCAGGCTGTTAGTCTGAGGAGTCATGAAGGACTGTATTACTGCATCCGGGTCAAAGGTAAGAACAGGAAGCAGGAAGTATAAAGCAATGCAATGTTACCACTGGTAGTTAAAAGCACAGTATTTGCATAGTAACTCCATAACATCTCCCCTTTTTTACATATAATTCAACAATGTGTAAACAATTAACCTAAAAGCAGATCCCGAACAATCTTAAACATAACATACTGTGTTACTAGTAGATAGGCTACAGATTAAGTCTATCTGGAGGTCTTGAAACTCGGCTGCTTCGCAAGGCCACAAGGATTTTGCCTGGTGAAAGCTGTTTAGCTCCAGAAGGTGTTGATAAGAAACTGTCCTGTTTCCTGACTGGTGTGTTTGGCACAGAAGAACTTACTGGTATGTGCGGTTGCATTATTTCATCCTCATTGTTTCCTTCAGCTATGACAGTAGTCTTGTCTCTATATTGCTTACTTGGTCCAGCAGGACTAGGGGCATTGAACACCTCTGGAGAATCATGTGCAGGACTCTCATAAGCTTGTGAGGTGGGTTGTTCTGCCACTCGCAGATTCACTTGATTGCGACGGTAGAGACTGGCATCCACATCCACAACATAAGAGCGAAGGGCAATCCTCTGAACACAGGTACCCAGTCTCCAGTGACCACTCCTGTCGTCAGGAAGTGGCTTCATACGGATTGGCTCTCCAATGCTTAGTTCAGGTAAGTCTTTGGCAGACACGTCATATGTCAGTTTGGAGGTTTGTTTCCTTTGTCGCAGTTTCTCCAGAACACCTGTAAACACAGAAGGTTCAAGCAGTTTGTTGGCCACAGGCAATGAAGTCTTCAGTCTCCTTGACATCAAACGCTGTGCAGGACTACTGTCCATGCCTTCGGTCAGGGTGTTCCTCCAATGTAGAATGGCCTTCCACAGGTCATTACCATCATACTTGAACTTCTTGAAAAGGTTCTTCAATATCTTTACAGCTGATTCTGCTTTGCCATTAGCTTGTGGGTGCCGGGGGTGGGGGGGATAAGGTAACATGCACAAATCCCCAATTTGTAGAGGACCTTCTGAATTGCTCACATGCAAATTGGGGTCCATTATTTGAGATTACCCTATCTGGTAGGCCATAACGTGCAAATTGTACTTTACAATGCCTGACTGTAGTTTCAGCAGACAGGTCAGGAAGGAGCTCAATTTCCCAAAAGTCAGAATAGTGATCAACAATTAGTAGAAAATCTTGCCCCACATAATTCAGTAAATCCATACTTACAATTTGCCAAGGCCGGGTGGGCAGCACATGTGACATCATGGGTTCTTTCTGCTGTGCTTGTGCATACTCATTGCATGCTGAGCAATGACTAACGGAGTCTCTAATCTCATTCTGCATGTTGGGCCAGTAAAGGGTATCTTGTGCCTGCCTATAGCATGCTTCTCCACCAATGTGACTGGCATGAATGCGTTTCAACATCTCCAATCTCAAAGATTTAGGAATGATGACTCTTGGCCCCTTATATAGTATGACATCTTGAATGACGATTTTGTCTCTGAAAGTTCAGTATTCTCTCACAATTAATGGCACCTCCTCCTTTGAATCTGGCCAGTCATTCAGAACAGGTTTAAGTACTTGCAAACTCTCGTCAATTTCTGTGTGCTCTTTTATCTGAAGCAGTCACTGGTCTGTGATGTTTAAATAGTCTGAATTATTAATCTGTGACAGGACATCCAGGTCCTGTTGAACATTGCAAACTGTGTGAGCGTCACTGATGTACATTTCAGGTCCAGGTTTATAAACCACATTGAGACAATAGTTTTGTAACATGAGCAACATGCTCCGTAAGCGCTTAGGTGTACACAAAAGCTGTTGCTTGAAATTAGATATCAAAGGCTTATGGTCAGTTTCTGCCGTGATCTTGCGACATTCCTTTTCAATTTGTGCATAGTTTTGCTCTGCAGGGGTCAGTGCCCTTGAAGCAAAAGTGATAGGCTGTCCAGCTTGCAACAGGCAACACCCGAGTCTACTTTTGCTTGCATCACTTTGAATAGTTACCAGTTTTGTACCATCATAGTATTTAAGGACAGGTGTATCCGTGACCAAACATTTGATTTCCTGCACTGCCTTATCATGCTCTTTGACCTTGAACTGCTGTTTTTTCACTCCAAGTCTCAGTTTCACTTGCCTACAATGATTCATCAAGTCCAGCAGTTTGCGATCATGATCTTGCTGTGCTTCTCCATTTGTATCACCACAGCCAACTACAAGTATGTTATCAGCTATTGGTTCAATACCTTTAAGTCCGGCCAATAGTTTATGTTGTTTATGTTGATACACCTCTGGTGCAACTGAGACTCCAAAAGGCAGTTTGAGCCACCTTTTCCTGCCCCAGGGAGTCCAGAAGGTTGTCATGTAGCTACTTCCAGTATCCAACTTACACTGCAAAAATGCATCCCAGGCATCAACAAGTGTGAACAGACGTGCTTTAGGCAGCTTGTACAAAACATCCTTGAGAGTTGGCATTATGTAATGAGATCGTTTCAGTGCCTGGTTCAAAAATTTGGGATCTATGCATATTCTTAGCTTATCAGGCTTCTTTACAATCACCATGTTGCTAATCCAATCAGTTGGTTCAGTCACTGGTGCAATATGACCATCAGCCTCATACCGGTCAAGCTGTGCCTTAACTGCCTGCTTCAAGGCCACTGGCACATTGTGTGGTGCATATTGGACTGGAGGGACACTCACATCAAGGTCAAAATGAACTTCCCCCGGAACAGATTCAACAGGCCCTGTAAAATACCACCAAATTCCTGTAGTAACAGTTGTTTTGTCAAGGGCCCTTTAAATTGATTGTCCATCACATTGAGCTCTGCAGGGATGGAGAAGTGCATCAGCCCTAGACACTTACAGGTTGAGCCAGATAAGTGACTTTTGGCAAGCTTCCACAATTTCAAACTCTAGCTTGTCCACGTACGACACATTATGTCCTGAACAGTCCAAGAGATTTCATAATTTCACCTGAGTATAACTTTAGTTTGGTGTCACTTGACAGTAGAGGTGCTTTCGGTGCTAACGTCATTTTGTCTCTCAAGCACATTACATCACATGTCGCTCCCGAATCGAGCTGGCAGGATTGAGGCTTATTATTTAATATTAAAGTGACAAACCATTTCTTTTCTCTGGATTGCAGAGCACCGATTAATTCACTGCTGTATATCACTTCAGCGGTGTGTGGCTCCTCCTCATATGCAGGTGCATCCTCCATAGCGTGTAATTTCCCAGATGACACTTGTTTTTTACTTGACAAGCAAACTTTAGCAAAATGATTTGCTCTTCTACAAGACATACAAGATGTCCCATATGCTGGACACTGCTCTTTAATGCTTTGATGCACAGTCTCACAATATTTGCATGCTGTAGAGTTGGCAGCATTTGCGCTAAGCATGTATTGCTGTCCTTGCGGTTTGCTTATGTGCCATTGCTGCACTGCAATGTTTATGCTGTCAGTCTGTCTGTCCTGTTCCATCACTTTCAGATGTCTGTTAGTGAGCTCTGCTGTACGACACGTTTCAATGACTGTGTTTAGCGTTAAGTCACATTCTCTTAGAAGACACCTGCGTGTGCTCTCAATAGATACACCAAGGACAATTTTGTCCCTTATTAGTTCATCTTTCAGCGTGCCATATTCATAAGTTGCTGCTTTTTCTCGTAAGCAAGTAACAAAGCTGTCAAGAGATTCTCCCTCCTCTTGTTTGCAGCATCCAAACACATATCTTTCATAAATGACATTTTTAGCAGGTTTGAAATAAGCTCCTAGAGCATCCAGAATGGCTGTAACATTCTCCTGCTGCTGAGAGGTTCAGATTGTGCTTATACACATGCCTGCATTCACTGCCCATGACTCTTCTCAGAGTGGCTGCCTGCACTGCTGATTTTTCATTCAGCCCTGTAGCCAGGGAGTAATCCTCACATTCAGCTCTGAAAGTTTCCCAGTGCTGCTACAATCCCCACTGATTTTCATCCCCTCTGGGGGAAGTATGCAATTCATAGCAGCCATGATGTTGGTAAGCCTCACAGCCCTCCAGTATCAGAAAATGCACAATGAACGGTCTCAAGCTGTAACTCACAAATCAGTGCTGTGTTCCAGGGCTGCTGCACTCCAAACAAGAGGCTCTGTCCAGATTCAAGTCACTTCTGACACCATGTTTCATGTATAGAACTGATGACACTGCAGGCTGTTAGTCTGAGGAGTCATGAAGGACTGTATTACTGCATCTGGGTCAAAGGTAAGAACAGGAAGCAGGAAGTATAAGCAATGCAATATTACCATTGGTAGTTAAAAGCACACTATTTGCATAGTAACTCCATAACAGTTGTGCCTGGGCGAATGACTTTGACAGACCATGGAGGAAAAAGGGGCTGCATGGTGTTTGCCAGACTTACCACTCTGACTGCTACACAAATTGATCTGGCAGACAAATATTTTCTTTCCAAAGAAAATCCCACATAAACATAATGCCGTCATTATGCTTATTATGTGAAAAGAGCACATCAAATCTATCACAGAACTCCTGAGGTCAAAACCGGAAACCCAACATACAATTTTGACGTGATACATTGCAAACAAACATTATGTGAGAATGTCTAAACATTGTGAAAAGAGTGTAATGATTAGATGAAAAAGAACATGTCCTCCACGATGATAAATCCAATCCACCTTTTCATAAGGCCTACAAATGGCTAATCACTAATACATTTCTTTATGTTAACCTTTTGTCACAAATGGGCATACATGCCATTTATCAGGTAGTCCAGCCTAGTGTAGTGCCTTTGCTGAAGAGATTCAAGCATCCTTCTGCCTACCAGTCCTGTAATCAAGACAAAGAATATCACCCCAAAAAGCAATGCAGCAAAAAGTATGGTTTTGTCACCATGGTAAAAGGAGTCTTTTGTATCTGGAATTCCATCGAGGAGATGACTTTCTGAAACCTGTTGCCCATTACTAAGATGGGCATTGTGTAAAGAAGCTGAGGAAATATGAGCAGGCAGACTAGAAAACAACGAGCTGAGATTGCTGGCACTAGTTCCAGGAATGGCTGATGACTGGAAGATAGTGGTACTTAGCGGACTAACAGTTGGCGTAGGCATTTTTTCATAATAAGTTGTGGTAGACCTTGTGGTTGTTGCCGTGCTAGGAGATACTGGAGGAATTACAAAAGCAACAGTACCAGCCTGGGTGCTGGTAGAAACAATAGGCAGCTGGGTACTTGAGAGCAATGAACTTCTGCTTTCATGCACTGGTGAAGAATTTATGTTCTCTGAACTGTTTCCCCTTTCATCTTTTGGATTCTTGGAGTGTCCACTGATCTTAACTAATGGTTTCCCCATGTAGCCCAAGACAGCCATTTCCTTGGGGTCAGTGGGCTTTTGTGTAGGACTCAATGAATGTAAATGACTGGCTGAACTGTGAGGATCAGATATGGTAGTTTGGGGAGCGACAAAGTTCCCAGTCACAGTGGGTTGGGAAGACTTGATCGGGGAAGGTGTAACCTGGAAAAACGCTAGGTCTAAAAAAAAGAAAAAAGAAGATATTTCATTATTATACCTTAATAATTAAACTGTTTATTGCAAGATCATTACCCTGCACTTGTTAGTATAGTATACCCTGCAGTCTCATCCTGTTTACTCAGAGCTACAGTGGCTTACCATCTTCTCCCAAAGAAGTCTAGAGATTGCATATTTGCTAATTATTATTTTTTGTAAGGGCACAAAGAACTATAATTTTCATGGTGCCTTGCTTGGAAACCATTAACTTTTAAAAGTTTGAAACCAGTTTAGATGGCTTCTACCTACCTGGATATTAAGGTAGTACCTGCCTGGACATCTGAGGGTCTCCTCCAGATGCTTCCACCAAATGAAGTAAAGCAGCTGACAACAAGAGCCTACGTGACAGCATCCCACATGTGGAATGGCCTGCCCAAAGAGGCTTGCATGGTGCCTATATTATAGTCTTTTCAGTGCCAGGTAAAGAACCTTGGAGCTATTCTCCAAGGTTAAATATTCTACCAAACTCAGTGGATATTATTTCTGACTAAACAAGCATGGGATCAGGCAAGTAAATATGCTTAGAGCTTACAGTGAATGCACTAATATAATGCACATCTCTCAAACATTTCTATCTGTATGACAGTACTTCTATTTTCTGCAAACAATCTTTCTGAAGCAATTGTTCATATCAGTATGGCAAGAAAACATTCCACCTATCTGTTGGATCAGTCAAATGTGTTTTCATAATAATAATCTGTTGTGTTCATTTGGAAGGCCTTAGTAGCTAAATTAAACAGATACTGTGCACAGCATATTAGCACTGCTTTAAAAAGATCCTTCATCCAAATTAACTTTTGCCATGTCCATAAGTGGACAGTAATTATGAATTACTAGGCAGACATTCTTAACAATAGACAAGAACTTCACTGCAATGTGAACTTAGTTTCACAACCTGCATTGCACAATTTACACTGAATTCACATGAAAAACAAGAGAAATCAAGCGTGCAATCCTATGGCTACTAGATGCATTCTATTACACATAAGGCAGCATCTTAAAAGGGGTGTGAGAAAAGGGAGCATACTTCTCCCAAGACAGCCTTCCCTACCCTGATGATCTGTACCTGTGCTGGATTACCGCTTCCTAACTGCCATCCTCTAAAAAGATGCATTAATATGATGGATTATAATGATTAAAATGCCATCAGCAATTTAAATATAAGCTTAAGCAATCATGAAGCTATCCTGTTCAGTGTAGCTAGAAGTGACACAGTTCAAAGATGGAACAATCCTATTCATTTCAATGCAGGAGCTAGTACATTCTTCACTGTCTCCTACTGGCATCAGTGTGGCTTGGAATCATAGATTTCTTTGCTGACCTCAGTGCCTCAGAGTTGGCTTTAAAATGCGCTTGTGCTTTACTGAACTTAACAGAATCACTGGTCAACAGAGTGGGAAAGGGCCAATAAGGCCATTGGGCCCAACCCCCTGCTCGATGCAGGACTTCAATTAAAGGATCCCTAACAGATGGGTGTCCAATTGCCTTTTGTCTGCCTCCAGCATGGGAAAACTCCCTAGGTAATTGGTCCCAGTGTTATATTGCTGTAATAGTCAGGAACTTTTTCCTGACATTCAGTCACAAATTGAATTCCTATAACTTGAGCCCATGATTCTGATCCAGGCCTTTCTCAGTATGACACTCCTTTGAAGTATGCATGGGGGTTCAAAGCAATTCAGGAATCTAATTCAATTCAGGAATCTTCTGTTATGCTTAGAGTGTGATCTAGTGTCCTTTGCCCTTGATGCACAGGAGGTCTGAACACAGATCCCATGCAGGCAGGAAGCACAGTGCAGTGGCCACCACTGCCGCCATCCCACACCTTGTCTTCTGCATTTCATCTGGATGGCCATCTTTGGCCATCTAGATGAGGTGCTACAGAGGAGGCGGCAAAGAGACTGGGGTGTCATGTGCAAATGGAAGGAGCCACTGGTCAGAGCCTCCCTGCCTCCAGCACCTCCATTTTCCAGCTTCCCAACTTTTTCAGCCTTGGAGAAGCAGCCAGTGCTCTGCATCAACTACAAGGGAACTGGGCTAGGGGCTCTGTGTTTACAGTCCCAGCTTACGAGGTCACTTCTAATCATTCTACACCTCCCCCCTTTCCCCAGTCAGAGCAGAAGACCATAGATTTGCACCCTTAAGCTATTTAGCATATGATTATGCCACCTTTAGGGTACAAAACAATTACTGCATCCCTAAGTCCAGTCTGACTTTCAGCAATGCAGTACTGTCATCTAAAGAGGTTGGGATTTCCTACTGATGTCTCTGTGGCCAGTGAAGCAACTCACTATTGGGTTGTATGTAATGATAATCCATCGTTTAAATAACTCATACTTCAAAACCGAACAGTGAACCATGAGTTATCTTCTGGAGGGTTTGTGATAAACAACCCAGAGTTCTGGGTTCCCATGTAATAGCAATTTATGATTCAATAATTATGGCTACGTAAACCATGGTGTGTCATTATGTACAAACCAAGTCATGGAATCTGGGTTTTAAAATATTCTGTATGCGGTCTCAAGCAGTTGGTGATAGAGAATTAGGTACATGTATTTTGAATAAGCCAGTGTCCCAGAAACAGAAACGAATCAACTAATTTGTATCATCATTTACCTTTTATTATTCTATAGGTCACCATTCCTAAAGCTTGCTTCACTGGGCAGGTTTCTTTAATGGGATAATAAAAGAGGTAGCAGTTTGGATAACTACGTTTCATTCTGGCATTAAAGATGACGTAATTGCACATCTTGTCTGAAAAACAAACAGAGAGCCTACATATATTGTAACAGCAAGACATTTTGTATCTGGCTTTGTGGTAACAATCCTCAACATTCTGTTTTTCTACCTTTGTTCTTACTGAGGCTGAGCTATGCACTTCAGAAAGCAGGTGGGGACTCACATAACTGATAAATCTCCAGATAGAAAAAAATTATATGCACCTAAAAACCTAGTCAGTCAGGAAAAGGGGTCATTGCTTAACCTTCCATCCGACATTTAGTTTTCCATGTGCAAGGATTTTTTTTTTAAAGTGGAGAACCATCCCATCATTTTATTTTATTTAAGCGGCATTTTAATTGTTAATATTATTGGATTTTATCTGGCCAGGGCGGCTTATTTTATATTGGTATTTTTGCATTTTTTAACTTAATGTTTGTATTTTTTAATTTAATGTTATAATTATTTTTTTAACTTAACGTTGTAAGCCGCTCTGAGGCTTCAGCGAATGGGGCGGCATAAAAATGTTTTAATAAGCAAATAAATAAATCATGTACCCTGCACAATGCATACACAGCACCCCACAACTTCTGTGGAAACCAGACTTCTGTTATGCTTTTGTAGTGTGAGCATATATGATAATGTAATGTTACCTAGAGATTCATTGTCTTTCCCCACACCTTACCCAGCTTAGATAAGTACTTAGGTATTATTTCCTACCCAAGATGGTGGGGATGGGTGGGGAAAAATTTGAGTGAAATGGGCTTATTAATGTCTCACACTATTCTTATCACACACTAGGCAGCCTAAGAGGGGTCTTAATTCTATGAGGTAAGTTAGGGAAAGAAAGTGGTAACTTGCCCAAGAACATCAGGGGAGCTTCATGACTAAGCAGTGATAAACCTAAATTAACACTTTATCCTCCACAGTTCCCTGGGGAGAGGTATTGCCTCATGCTGTGGGAGATGCTGCCAGGACTACTATGTGTGCATCCCCCCCCCCATCTACCTCTATCCTAGCTGCCCCCCTCCCCAATAGTTATCTTTTTGAGAGAAGCCATTATCATGTGCATTCTAAGAGCAACTGTCCTCTCTAAGTTGCTGCAAGAGTGTGCAAAATGCTTTCAAAAGGCTGGCGAGGTAATGTGACTATCAACAAGGATGTGGGCTGAAGCTCTCAGGTTTCCTAAGAATCGGGGTGAGAACCTGGAGGTAAAGGGTGGGGCACTGCTGCCAGCAGTTGGAGGAGGGTTCAGGGATATGCATGGAGGTTCAGGATATAGCCTAGAAAAATGACTTAAAGGAGGACCTTCTTTTCTTCTGTCCCTTCACCCCAAAATGTTTCACTTCAGGTCTACTGCTTATAATCTTGCTGATTTCCCATATAAAATGAGAAATTAATATTACGTAATGAATAAAATATGACAAAATTAAACACACTCTAAAAAACCAACAGCCAAGTCAAATACCAATGATTACTAAATCCAATTCTGCAGGTTTCCATGTTGTCAATGTCTCCTTTAGGTTTTCTAGGTAAGAATTTAAATAATTTCTCCATTAAGTATCTCATATTTACCACATAAAGTAAGACACATGCCTTGGCTAATGCCCTTAAGAGGACAAGAACTTTTGTGAGATCTGTGTGAAAAATCAACAAATCTTTCTTTGACCTAAGTTTTTAGTTCATCTCATAAGGAAGACCCTGAGACTTCAGTGAAACCTGGCAACCTGGGAGGTTAATGAGAAACGGCTGAGTCTGTATCCTCCTCCAGCTCCAGCAGACTGCAAGGGGTAAAGATCTCTTATCTGTAATAGCTAATTGGAACCGCTATGTTCAGAGAGATCTGCTATTCAGGCTGCTATAGGGAAAAACAATGAAGGAGGCTCTTCCCATTATGCCCTGCTTGCAAACTTCCGGAAATTGATGCTCAGCTAAATGGATCTTGGTCTGATTCAGTTGTTTCCAGCTGAGAGACTTTCCAGTTTGTTTTTGTTCCTCATTCCACATACCAGTGGGGTATATGAGCAGTTAATGAACATATCAATGGTATAACTTATTTTGGTTTTACACAGTGGTATAATGGTACTTTTTGAAGTGCAGGTGCTGAATGACAAGCCCCAAAGAGACTCCAAAAATAAAGTCAGCTTTATTTATCAACACTGTGAGCACTGTCTTCACTACATCACTGGCTTTATATCAGTTTCAACTATTGTGGCTCGCCACCCAAAATCCTGGAAACCCTAGTTTGACAAAATTCCCAGCATTTTCATCCTTCTCAGCCCCTGCATAGTACACCAGTTCCAGGGGTTCCCTAGAGAAAGAGAATGAATGGTTGTTAAGAGAATTTAAAACTACAGTGCTGGGTGCAGGACCCACCACACCCAGATTATAGTGCGATCCTATACATGCTAAGTGATGAATGTATAGGCACATAAAGAACGCTGCTTTTACCTGCTATTTTTTTCCCTAAACAGCAAACATTAACACAGGCTTCCCAGGATGTGGTATGGATTGGATCTCCCCCCCGGATGCCTTTGGAAAGAGCTGCTTTGATATCAATGACGATATTCTCCATCTTCTCTGTGGCACAATCTTGATTTTGAGATGGCTTTAGCATGACACAAAATGATAACATGCAAGCAAAGCACCATATGATCCAGGAAGACATTTCTTTCTCAAATGTGATTTATTTCTTATGGTTTCTCTATTATCACCAGGGTCGCATAAATGTAGGATCCTGTAATTTTAAGAAGGCTACATTACTTGCATTCATTTTATATGAAAAATATGGTTATGAATTATCAATTTAATGCCATAAAATTAATTATGTCACAATATCTACTTATGATTCATTTAAAAAACAATGTAAAGTAACAGAATAAAACTTAAATTAGAAAGTGCAAATGGGTGCAAATGCTTTGTGAGTACAAGGGTCCTGATTCAGCCCCCACTGTCTCCAGACAAATGGTTCTCAGCTGTACTAGGGAAGATCCCTGCTTAAGACCCTGCAGAGCTGCTGTCAGTAAAGATTAAGAGTGGGAAGCCTCCAGCCTGTGGACTGGATACAAACTGTGAGAGGGTGAGAAGGAAAAAATAATAAAAGAAGGGCTGAGTAAGTGAAAGACTTAAATTTTTACAAAACATGTTCATGTGTTTGAACTAAATGAAACCTGTAAGTACAAAGGAAATAAATTACTACTGAACATTAGGAGAGGGCCAATTCTCTTGGATCCTGTTAGAAACAGTATGCTGGACAAAATCTAGCAAGGTTGTTCTTAAAGTAAAAATATTTTAAATTGGTAAGATTAAGTAGGAAGCAAAATCTTTCAATACCAACTCTATATTCAAATACATTTCTATCTGCCCTCATGGATGGAAAAATGCTTTATTTATATTAAACATATAGGTATCAAGAAGCAAGCCTTAAAGTGAAATGGTAATTTTAAGCAAGCTTCAAACATCCTTTCAAGCAATAGTGAATTCTAGATGCTTTCAGAGTGGGGGGGGGGGTGGGCTTGGTGACCCTTAATGTTCTTTGTTCCCAGGCAAGGTGATGTGTAGCCCATGTATTACCTGAGACCTTGTTTTGTTGTGGGCTGGCCTTCCTTGAAACTGGCATGTGAAGAGGCTGCCATCACTGAGCAAATGGCCGAGGAATACTCCAGCCACTGACTCAGCCAGAGATGCTTTGCTGCATCCATGCATCCCATGGTAGGGAGACTGGCTTACAGCAAACTGCTGTGATTGGCCTGGCAGCTGTGGGAGCGCTTCAGCTGCTGGCTCAGCTGAGGATGGTTCATTGTCCCAGCTGTTGTATCCCAGCACTGCCCCCCCCCCCCGAGGAACCCAGAAACCTTTTGCAGGCCAAATAGAGAATCTCCACAGGCTGAAGGTTACTTTCCCATTCAAAAGGCTTTATTTGTTATAATACATAAAGTTACACATTTGTGTTCAGTCTATTTACTATGCAAGACATTAATACTTTTAGGCCAAACAATTCAGTTGGGATGTTGGGTGTGCAAAAATCTTATGTGTGCAGGTTTCCACATGCCTGAGCATTTCACTTAAAGTATTCTGAGCCTGTGCACTCATGTGTTAAGTTCCCAATGCTCCCACATACTGCATGACTCAGATAAAAGCTGTACCGGCACTCAAATTGCACACGGTGGCTGGCACATGGATTAACATCAGAATTCTTTGTGTATTTACTCAGAAAGCTTATTAAGTTATTATTAAGTTCTGGGGAAAATGGAATAGGAAACTAGTGAACAGTTGCAACTATCATATTACTTTCAAAGAAGTATTTATATTTATACTCTCTAATCCATGCTACAAAGATACTCATTCAAGCCTCAGGAAAAAAGAAAAACCATCCCCAGCCCAGAAAATCGAGAAACGTAACAGTAATCTCTCATCAGTTATAAATGCCATTCTTGTAATCAGTGGAGAAACAAAGGAGGGCTTTTGAGAACAGACAGAAAGGGAAGGGAATGAGAGGGGCTATTATACTCACTGTAGCTTGAATTTTGTAATGGTGTTTTGCTTCCAATTATACTATCTTCTATCTCTAAATGAAAACTGCATCTAAAGGAAAATGTGAAAAAATGGTACTTTAAAAATCACTGTATTTCAAATATCTTATTTCCCATTTCTTGTAAGTTTTTCAACATTTGATATTCACAATTCACAAGAAAAATATCTGAAATCAGGTCTGACAGCTCTAGTACATTTTGTCAGCATATACAACATGACTTATTCTAGCCTTGTGGCAATTAAATAATTTTATTATTAATTAGTTAAGCCTAATTAGCAACTGATTTTTTTTCAACTGTTCCAACAGACCCCAAATATTCAAGTTTCAATAGGCTAAAGTTCCACTGAAGTATGTGAGGTGAAAGAAGCTCCACTAGGTTGCCTGGACTAGGCAGTACATTCTGACCACACAGGCTATACGCTCTGAAAAATTTAGCAGGGACTATCACAAAAGCAATTGTGTTTTTCTTTAGAAATCCATTTTCCCAAAGATCACTGCACAATACTCCCACAAATAATTCTTTGCAAATTTATTCCCATTTCTAATTATGTATTGAAATATGATGATTACATGTAGGTCTAACACTTTTGTTATAGGGTACTGTAACCCCTAGAACACTAAACTTTGATCACCTCATTCCTAACAATTTTTCAGCAAAGGTATATGGTATTGTTGAAGTCCATGGTTAGCAAGAAAACATGACAAAATTCTCAGTCTGTTATTGGAATGCAGAAATGACTGTCTTTCAGGTGACTCACAGTTTTCCAGGGAGAGCTCCAGAATCTGGAAAGACATTTTGCTCCACAAACTGGACCCCCACCAAGCTGTCAGGATCATAAAAGATAGCACCAGTTGTGTCACACTTATGCACCTTGTGTGCCTGGACCTAACACAGAAAATTCAGGACTGAGAGAGACAACACTGAATTACAGGAGCGTGCACACTCTCACTCTCATGCATGCATGCATGCACATGCATGCACATATGCACACAAGAACCCTAATAATAAAAATATTATTAAACAACATGCAACTCCTCTTCATCCCTTTCCTGTTTAGCTTAGCCAACCAAAACAGTGCCTCTCAAAATGACAGGTAAGACAGATGGAAAGAAAAATGGAAAGAGACACGACCCAGAAGTGTGGTCCATAAACATTAACCAAGGTGGCTGTGTGCAGCATGCACTTAAATTCCTGAATGTAGGTATTTAATTTCTAAAAGGAATATTTGTTCCTCTTCAGAGTGGTAGAGCTTGAGCACTGTGAGGATTGGGGGTTCTCACCATGAGATGATACCTACACCTTGAGGAAGTGTACAAAGATGTAGCTGCTCTGCCTTCTGCCCCCTTGTCCACCAGGACTCCTCCTCTTTACTGTCCTACTTCCATTGCCAACAATACTCTAATTTTGCTCCTTAGCTAGCAGAAGCACCCACATTTTCCTTGCCTTTAACAGTCAGTGGTAATACTGAGAACTCATAGAGGAAGAGAAGACTACAGTCTCGCTATTCTTTGGAGCAACAGACTGAGCTGATTTTTTTCAGCTTCTCTTCCTCATCAATGTACACACACACATTTCTTTTTTTCTAGCCATAAATGGCTCTACTGATGTGTATGAATAGAAGAATTTGTACAAGTTTTTGAGGGTTAGTAAATTTTACACTGTATTAACATTTATAGAGTGATAGGCAAGACTGACTCCTTCATGGATTACTGCCTTGTCATGGCGAAGGGGCTTGCGTAGCTCAGTGAAGCTATGAGCTATGCTGTGCAGGGTCACCCAAGACGGACAAGTCATAGCAGAGAGCTCTGACAAAACGTGATCCACTGGAGAAGGAAATGGCAACCCACTCCAGTATATTTGCCATGAAAACCCCATGGACAGTACCAAAAGGCAAAAAGATACGACGCCGGAAGATGAGCCCCTCAGGTCAGAAGGTGTCCAATATGCTACTGGGGAAGAGCAGAGGTCTAGTACTAGTAGCGCCAGAAGGAATGAAGCAACTGGGTCAAAGCCGAAAGGACACTCAGTTGCCGATGTATCTGGTGGTGAAAGGAGAGTCCGATGCTGCAAAGATCTATTCTCCATAGGAACCTGGAAGGTAAGATCCATGAATCAAGGCAAGCTGGATGTGGTCAAGCAAGAGATGACAAGACTGAACATCGACATCTTAGGAATCAGTGAACTGAAATGGACAGGAATGGGTGAATTTAATTCAGATGACCATCAGGTATACTACTGCAGGCAAAAATCCCTCAGAAGAAATGGAGTCGCCTTCATAGTCAATAAAAGAGTAGGAAAAGCAGTACTGGGATATAATCTCCGAAATGACAGAATGATCTCAGTTTGAATCCAAGGCAGACCATTCAACATCACAATAGTCCAAGTCTATGCCCCAACCACTGGTCCTGAAGAGGCTGAAGTTGACCAGTTCTATGAAGGCCTACAACACCTTCTAGAATTAACTCCAAAAAATGATGTCCTTATCATCATGGGGGATTGGAATGCTAAAGTAGGAAGCCAAAAGATAACCGGAATAACAGGCAAGTTTGGCCTTGGAGTACAAAATGAAGCAGAGCACAGGCTGGTAGAATTTTGTCAAGAGATTACGATGGTCATAGCAAACACTCTTTTCCAACAACCCAAGAGACGACTCTACACATGGACATCACCAGACGGTCAACACAGTAATCAGACTGACTATGTGCTCTGCAGCCAAAGATGGAGAAGCTCTATAAAGTCACTAAAAACTAGACCAGGAGCTGACTGTGGCTCAGTTCATGAGCTTCTGGTTGCAAAATTTAGGTTTAAGTTGAAGAAAGTAGGGAAGAGCACTAGGCCAATCAGGCATGACCTAAATCATATCCCTGATGAATATACAGTAGAGGTGACAAATAGATTTAAGGAATTAGATCTGATAGACAAAGTGCCTGAAGAACTATGGACGGAGGTTCGCAACACTGTACAAGAGGCAGCAACTAAAACCATCCCAAAGAAAAAGAAATACAAGAAAGCAAAATGGCTGTCTGAGGAAGCTTTACAGATAGCTGAGGAAAGAAGAGAAGCGAAAGGCAAGGGAGAAAGAGAAAGATACAAACAATTGAATGCAGAATTCCAGAGAATAGCTAGAAGAGATAAGAATGCCTTCTTCAATGAACAGTGCAAAGAAATAGAAGAAAACAATAGAATAGGGAGGACCAGAGATCTCTTCAAGAAAATTGGAGATATGAAGGGAAAGTTTCATGCACAGATGGGCATGATAAAGAACCAAAATGGCAGGGACCTAACAGAGGCAGAAGAGATTAAGAAGAGGTGGCAAGATTACACAGAAGAACTATACAAGGAAGAGCTTAATATCCCTGATAACCATGATGGGGTGGTCACTGACCTCGAGCCAGACATCCTGGAATGTCAAGTCAAGTGGGCCTTAGGAAGTCTGAGCAACAACAAAGCTAGTGGAAGCAACAGTATTCCAGCTGATCTATTCAAAATCCTAAAAGACAATGCAGTAAAAGCGCTATACTCAATATGTCAGCAAATTTGGAAAACTCAACAGTGGCCACAGGATTGGAAAAGGTCAGTTTACATTCCCATCCCAAACAAGGGCAATGCCAAAGAATGTTCAAAATACCGCACTATTGCACTCATTTCACATGCTAGCAAAGTGATGCTCAAAATCCTACAAGCTAGGCTCCAGCAGTATGTGGACCGAGAACTGCCAGAAGTACAGGCAGGATTTCGAAGAGGGAGAGGAACTAGAGATCAAATTGCCAACATACGCTGGGTCATGGAGAAAGCTAGGGAATTCCAGGAAAACATCTACTTCTGCTTCATTGTTTCATTGAATATGCTAAAGCCTTTGATTGTGTGGATCAGAACAAATTGTGGCAAGTTCTTAAAGAGATGGGAGTACCAGGCCATCTTATTTGTCTCTTGAGAAACCTATATGCAGGTCAAGAAGCAACACTGATAACTGGACCTGGAACAACTGATTGGTGCAAAATTGAGAAAGGAGTTCGGCAAGGCTGTATACTGTTGACCTGTCTATTTAACTTATATGCAGAGCACATTATGAGAAAGGCGGGGCTAGATGAATCACCAGTTGGAATTAAGATTGTTGGGAGAAATATCAACAACCTCAGATAAGCAGATGATACCCCTCTCATGGCAGAAAGTGAAGAGGAACTAAAGACACTCTTGATGCGGGTGAAGGAGGAGAGCGCAAAAGTTGGCTTGAAACTCAACATTAAGAAATCTAAGATCATGGCATCCAGTCCTCTCACTTCCTGGCAAATAGATGGGGAAGAAATGGAGGTAGTGACAGATTTTATTTTCCTGGGCTCCAAGATCACCACAGACATGGACTGCAGCCAAGAAATTAAAAGATGCTTTCTCCTTGGGAGGAAAGCTGTGGCAAATCTAGACAGCATACTAAAAAGCAGGGACATCACCCTGCTAACAAAAGTGCGTATAGTCAAGGCTATGGTTTTCCCAGTTGCAATTTATGGCTGTGAAGGCTGGACCATAAGGAAGGCTGAGCGCCAAAAGATTGAGGCCTTTGAATTGTGGTGCTAGAGGAGACTCCTGTGAGTCCCTTGGACCACAAGGCGATCAGACCGGTCAGTCCTAGAGGAGATCAACCCTGACTGCTCTTTAGAAGGCCAGATCCTGAAGATGAAACTCAGATACTTTGGCCACCTAATGAGAAAGGAAGGACTCACTGGAGAAGAGTCTAATGCTGGGAACAAAAGATGGCAAAAGAAGGAGGGGACGGCAGAGAGTGAGGTGGCTAGATGGAGTCACTGGAACAGTTGGCGTGAGCTTGATTGGACTCCGGGGGCCTGCTCTTTTGCCTTTCATAGCTTCCAGGACACAGAAATTAGGCAGCTAAAGCTAGTAATGAAAGCAAGATACGGATACACATCTCAGACACCAGGAACCCAAATTTCTTGATTTCATGCTGGTGTGTAGTCAGAAATTAAACCAGAGTTTCCACATATAACAAAAAATGGTGTTTTACCATATATCAGAAGTTGTTCCTTATGACTTATGAGAAAGCAGAGAAGGGAGCTTGCCAATAGAATGCTTACAAGATAGTTGTAGCTGAACTGGGCCTCAGAGCATTTTTCATATATTTATAAAGCACCATCAGTATATACGGTTATTTATAGTATTCAAGAGGGCTGATCCCTCCTTTCAGGATTTCCAATCTATAAATCAATCAAATGGAGGCAACAGGAGGAGAGGAAAGTGAAGGCAAGTGCACATACAGAATACAGTGGGATTATGACCGACACAGCCTTATTTACATAAAGAGAACATGGGGCTTTGGAAGTTGTGCCGAAGTCTATACCAAAAAGGTGAATTATGAGAAAAAGGTTGAAGCAACAGGGCACAAATCAAGAAGGCAAACCAGGTTTGTCATGGTATTGGTTCCTATGGTCTCTTACAATGGGTATGGATTTTCTATCTATCTACTGCAAAGCAGTCCTGCTATGATTTTACCTGAAAGTGATGTCTAATTAGAATTGGGCTGTATTTAAAAGAAATAAAAGAGACAAACCTTTGATACACTATGGGGAAGTAACAGTAGTTTGGCAGTTTTTAATCTGGCGACCGAGCGAGACAGAGATAGAAATGGAATGGGCTTCCACGAGAAGTCGTTGAGGCCCCATCGGTGCGGGTGTTCAAGGATAGGCTGGACATCCACATGGTGGGCATGTCGTGAGCAGAGCCGGCTGGTGCCGGAGGTCAGACTAGATGGCCCGGGAGACCCCTTCTGACTCGCTCTGTTTTCTATGTTTCTATAGCTATGAGGTGGACTGACAGCTGCAGGTAAAGTACTTTGAGGTGCAGAATCTCTATAAGGATCTCATGTGGGACAACAATCTCTGGCTTTGTTTCCACTTAAGCTCAGTACACTTACTATAAAACAAATTTTATAATGATACTGCAAGTCTCCAGAGTTCTCCCATCCAAAAGAAACAAAATCCAGCATTGATGCTTGAGTGTCTCACCACTCAGGGCACTGAGGATCACATAACAGCTTTCCAGAAGGCAAATGCTTTGCTACTCTTACAACAGCCTTTCCAGGCTGGAGCTCTGGCAGCAAACTGATGGATGGCATTTGGAAAGCCAGAGTGAAGGTCCATAGCTGACCCAAGGCCTTAAACTAAGTGTCTAAACCTGACAGGACTTCTTCTGCTGCATTTCTCCCCCACAGAACTAGCTCCCTGGCAGGGAAAACTTTGTTGGATTTCTTACCTATCAGGAAATGGGAAAAAGAACCACAGCCCTGCCAAAAAAAAAAAAAAAAAAAAAAAGGTGGGGGGTGAGCGACCCCAATGCAACCCAACTACTCTATATTATAAAGCACTCCATATGTCCATTTTCTTGATGATAATAAAGTTTAAAATAGTGAGTCAGAACACCCTTTGTGTCAACAGGTTTCTGCCACAAAATAACTCATTGCATAAAGCTAAGAAAAGAGGGCTAAAAGGGTGGACAAGTTCCCTTTAAAAAGTGGGGGCACACTCTCCATTTAAAAAATACCACAAATACTTGAAAGACTATGACAGAAAGGAAGACCAGGATCTCTTCCTGATCATCCCAGAATGCAGAACATGGAATAATGGGCTCAAGTTACAGGAAGCTACATGCTTGCTGACTATCGGGAAGAACTTCCTTATTATTAGAGCAATAGAGAATGGAACCAATGACCTAGGAAGGTCATGAGCTCTCCTACACCAAAGCATTCAAGGGGTGGCTGAAGAGCCATCTATTAGAAATGCTTCAATACAGTATCCTGCATTGAGCAAAGGGGTGGACTTAATGGCCTTACTGGCCCATGCAAGCTCTACTATTCTATGATTCTACCTTATTGACAACAGTTAAAAATATACAAAGGCTGAGACATACACAAAACTACACTATTATGGCTACATCATAATTTCCAGGCAGGTATGGGGGCAAGTCATTTAAAGACTTCCCCCAATGTGAAATCTGATTTTCCTAACACGTAAGCACTGCATAATTCTTTCATACTAGGAGTATGGGAGCACCTCCATCTGCCTTTTTATACAGTGAACTTATGAGCAGGGTTTGCTGCCTTTTTTGAGCATACTTGACTATTATTAATATTGTATTGTACAGGTGCCAGTCAGGCTTCAGACTGGATAAGCTGCTGTGGTGGTACAGAATGTTCAGGTGCAAGAGGGCAAAGCAGTATGCAGAACTATTTCTGTAAAGAAAGAAACTGTCTTTTCATCTTTGGTAGCCACATACAAGAGTTAATTGAGGCATGGGCAGATGTCCTGGGGAGTAGTGAAGCTGACAGGAAGAACCGAGCCTAAGGGAAGGGAGCAGAGGAAATAACAGGCCAAAAAAGGATAACATGAAGGAGTGTTTGCATTATTAGAGGAAAGGTAATGAAAGCCAGCAGTCCAGAACCTTGGACAAGATGCTTTCAGTTGGATGTCTCTGGGGGCAGGGGTTGTACCTCCTTCTCATTGTTGTCATCAGTGGCCATGTGTGTCCCCACCCTCCAGGCACAATCCACATGGCTGTCAGAGAGCAAGGCAGGTAGAGAATAATGTCCCTTGTCTTTACTTTATGATTGCTCACTTGTTTAATGTAAATAGGTAAACAGACTGCAACAGTAAGAAGTAGGAGCAAAAATCTTGGCACGGGGCCCCTGCTGGGATGTGGGCCTTAGTCAGTGACCAGCAACACCTACCTGCTGCTGCCTCTGCACAAACTCTGCACTTGACTTCCTGTAATTTAGCTGTATTATATCTTTCTAACCTAATGAAAAACAATAGTTAAAAGAGGCAGCACAAAAGGTAATTGAACTCTTTGGTATTTCAAGAATGGCCTAAAGAAGAAAGCTTGAGAAAATGGCAGACTGAGGTAAAAACTCGGAAGAAACTCTTTTCAGATCAGAAGATACAGTGTGATATGGACAGAAGGGAGAGAGAAGACTGATCAGGAGGGAGGATGGCTAAAGGAAATGGGTGGTAAAGTGGCCTGAAAAGTAGGAAACAAAGGAAGCAGTGGGTGGTGGAAGAATGGAGCTGAAGGAAGATCCAAGAATGAAAGACTGCAGCAAATCCCATACAGGAGGTTCCATGAATTGGTTGGCTGGCAAGAAAATATGTAAGTGAGGAGAGGATTCTAGAACCCCCCATCACTCATTAGATATATGAAGGAGGTCAATACATGTAATGGGGCAAATCTCTGTGCCCTTCTTGTAGTTGCTTGAGAACATAAGCCATGCCAGATCAGACCAAAGACCCATGTAGTCTAGCACCTCATAAACATAGTGGCAAACAAGCTGCCACCAGAATTGCTCAAGCAGGATAGATGCTAGACCTCTACCTGCCCAAGCTCCTCAGCAACTGATGTATGCAGGCATGCCACCTCAGATAAAGGAGGGAGCTCATAGCCAGCAAGGCTAGTAGCCACTGATAGGCCAGACTCATGAGGGAGGAAACTATGTTACCAAACATTTTTATAAGGAGAGTACAACCTTGGCAGTTACATTTTCTATTCCATTCTTAATTATGTCTAGCATGGAGTTTGGCTTTTCCACAGACATTTTCATCAAACTGTCCACTACAATCCCAAGATCTCTTTCTTACTCTGTTATTCCTAGCCTATACCGATCAGCCTATACTTGAAGTTGGAGTTTTTTGCCCCATCATGCATTACTTTACACTTGCTTACATTTGCCATTTTTCTCCCGGCTTGGAGAGATTCCTCTGGATTCTTTTGGAGCTCACGACACTTTTGGTTTTAACCATCCAAAATAGTTTGGTGTCATCAGTAAACCTGGCCACTTCATTGCTTACTCTTCCATATAGCTTGAAGTGTTTGATCCTGCCTAAACTTGGATGCTAAACTGGGTTGGGGCTGGCTGAAATATGGATGGCTGACTTTATGCTGGGAACTGCCCAGACAGCTTCAGCTTTGGGCAGTATAGAAACATAAGGAATAACAGTACAGAACCTTGTGGGACTCCACTGGTTACATCCTTCCATTTGAAGAAACTGTCATTTATTCCCACTCTATGCTTTCTGTTCTTTAACCAGGTAGTAATCCAAAAGAGGACCCCCCTCACACACACACACTTTTTATTCTATGACTGCTTAGTTTGTTTAGGTAAGTGACTTTGTCAAAAGCCTTTTGGAAATCCAAGTAAACAATGTCTGCTGGACCATCCCTGTCTATGTGCTTACTGACACTCTCAAAGAACTCCAATAAGTTAGCGATATATGATTTCCCCTTGTAGAAACAATGTTAGTTGCTTTTCAGCAGGACTTGTCCCTTTATGTACTTACTGGTTTAATAAAGCTTTCAAGCAGTTTACCCAGAACAGATGTTAAGCTACCTGGCCTGCAATTCCCCAGTTTTCCCCTGGATTCCTTTTTAAAAATTGGTGTTGCATTGACCATTCTCCAATCTTCTGGTACAAAGGCTGATTTTAGAGACATATTAAATATTTTGGTAAAAAGGTCAGCAATTGTATGTTTGAGTACTTTGAAAATTCTAGGAAGGATACTATCTAGCAGGGTGATTTACTACTTTCAGTTTGTCAATAAGGTTCAGAACTTTTTTTTGGTCAATACTGTCTGCCTTAATTCCTCTGACATACATAAGCTCAGAAACAGGTATCTGCTCTGCATCTTCTGCAATGAAAAATGATGGAAAAATCATTCAGCTTCTCTGCAATCTCCTTGCTCTCCCTTAGTGCTCCTTTAATTCCATTATTGTCCAATGGTATAACTGCTCCTTTCTTTCTTTCTTCTGATATATTTAAAGATGATATATTTATTTAGCAAAGATTTCAACATAGTGTCCCATGACATCCTGTTAAGCAAACTAGCAAAAAGTGGCCTAAGCAGAAAAACTATTAGTTGGATCCAAAATTGACTTCTAAACTGGACACTAGAAGTGCTCTTCAGAAGCACCTTCTCAAACTGGAGAAAGGCAACTAGTGGGGTGCCACCAGGTTCAGTCCTGGGCCCAGTGCTCTTCAACATATTAATGATTTAGATGATAAAGTACAAGGAACGATAATCACATTTGCAAATGATACAAAAGTGGGTGGAATAGCAATTTGTGGTCCCTTTTTTTTTACTTTTTGTTTTCATTTGGGCAAGACTTCCATTTATTTGAAGAAAGTTTTCTGCTTCCTACTAGTTTCCATGTGCTGCTTCTGTCCTCCCACCTCTGCACATCTTACCTCCATGGAATTGCATTTCCAGCTTCTGTGAATGCCCACCCTCACGTAGGAGTAAGCACAAAGGCATTCTGTTCTAGTAAATCCACATCGATGCATGGATCTTGGGGAAGGGTCATGGGACTGCAAGGACATCAGCATGACCCCACTGTCCCTTTTCTTCACACAATTACATGAGAGGGATTTTGTCTAAATGCACAGGTGAACAAAGTGTGGCCCTCCAGATGCTGTTGAACTAGAACTTCCATCAGCTCTTCTAGCCTGCCTAGCAAACAGTGACGGGTGACGTGCATTCTAAATGTGACTTCTTCATATATTATGACCACGGAATGCAGAGGGTTACAAAGGAGAGGAGGTGTTGGATTTCATATACAGTGGTACCTTGGTTCACGAACGCCTCAGTTCACGACCAAATCGGGTCGCAAACAGAAATTTCAGAAAAATTTTGCCTCAGGTCATGAACTCCACATTGGGTGATGATCGCGATCACATCCGTCTTCCTTGCAAGGGCGCGATCGTGGTTGTGCTCGGGGGAGTGGGGAGATATTGTGGGCGCACTCAGGCAGGGAAGACAGGTACAATCATGGTAGTGCTGGGGCGGGGGGGGGGGGATTGCCGTGATCTGTTGTTCTTTGTTACTTTGTTGTCCTTTGTCACTTTGTTTCAAATTTTTGTGATTAAAAAAATGGTTACAGGACTGATTGACCTTATTTACATTGAACCTTATGGAGAAATTTGACTTGGGTCACGACCAGAGTCATGGAACGAATTAAGTTCGTGAGTCAAGGTACCACTGTACTGATTTGAAGAGACCAGCACATTTTTGAACTTCAGGCTGCCAGTAGTATTTTTTCCTTCATATGCTTTGAGGCTATAAGCGATGCAGGATGAAACTACACCCAGGCACAAAAGCCCTTGCCAAGATACAAGAATGCACTGGAAGTACAAAGATTTTCAGACTCTCCAACTGGAAATACAGGATGTTGAAGAAACAGGATCTCTTTTCCAGGAGAAACAACATAATTAGCCTCTGAATGTCCTGTGATTTTGGTTACGGTTAAATAACAATAGCCATTAACCCTCGCAGTCCACCCATAATCCTAGAGACCGTCTGGAATCCGGATCTCTCTCCTGCTGCTCCAAGGTACGACAGAGCCCTACCAATTCCAAGTTTAAGGCTGCAATGCTCTATACTTTTAATAAGAAGAAAGCCTCATAGAACTGGAAGGGCTTCACTTTCGTGTAAACATGTTTAGGAGCACGCTGCACAAGGCTGTTGATTTCTGAAGTGCTGGAACAGGAGGATCTAGGCTTACCTGAAGCGTTCCTCAGTCTCAGATGAGATGGGCGACGACTATCAACACAATGGCAAGACTTCTAGCTTCCTCATGGTTGATATGTTTGCGGTTTCTCCGCCCAGAAGTTATAGGAGGAGTTATAGACTGCAATTGCGTAAGGACCGCTAGGAATTTGCTTGGATCAGATTTAAATGACCTGGCATGAAACCATTTACTACAGGCTAGAATTTATAAGGACCATTCTATTAATAGAATTACCTCCCGGTAAGAGTTAACACGATCTCAGAGCACTGCATCTTTGCTTCGATGCACGTTCTGTGGAATCCAGTGGGGCTTATGGCCAGCCACCTCTGAAACGGCAGTTCTAGGAACATTTACTTGGAAGTAAATCCCACTGAAATCACCCGAGCAAACAGGCACAGATGGTATTATACAGATGCAGTGCGAGGCGGCTCGAGTTGAGAGTCAGTTCCGTTCAGAATAACAGATGAGCTCTGCGGCCGTATGTGAATTGGTGCAGCGAGCGGCCGCGCAGGCGGTAACGCCGCGCTTAAAGGTGCCACCCAGCGGCCGCCTCCCTGCCCTATGGGCGGGACTCTTCTCCCGACCTGGGAACCGGAAATGTCCGGCTGCCGGGAAGGGCGTGACGAGTGTGTGGCGCGGCTGCTCAGGCGCTGGGCGCCAGGCCCATGTCACGGTCTTGGTTTGGTGGGGCGGCGCCATAGAGGGCTACGGGGGGGGGGGGGGCGTGCCTGTGCGGGCGATTCCGACCAGCTGATACTCCTTCCTGGGAAGACCTGTGATCTCGCTATGGGAGCTGAGCAGAGTACCGATGCCGAAAGCCGACCTCAAGATCCGAGCACATCAGGTGGGCGTCGCTTCCCGCCGTTGCGTCGGGGCTTTCGTGGGAACCCTCACGTTTGCCAAACCTCCTGAGCATGGGCTGTGCCGCTGCAGTTGGGCTGTCATGAGAGAATGCTCCCAGTGCAAACCAGTTTGCTCTGCCTAGATGACTAGGTGCTGGGGAAAAGCGTTCACATCTTGCCGGTTAGCGCTCTTTACAGTCAAAGAGAATGGCCATCATCGCATCTTGTGAGAAAAACATTCTGTAGATGAATTACATGTTTGTGAAAGACTTTCAGAGGATTCGGATGGCATAGTAGAATAAACTATGCCACTCTAGATGGCAGGTGTGGGTAAATTACATATTTAAATTATGTTCTTTGTAGAAAAACAGAAGTGAAGTTGCTGCAAGTGAACAGCTAGAACAGGATGTGCAGTGTTGCAGGGAATCATTTTTTGTGAACTACAGGCCTTGTAGTTCTGGAAAGATTGAAACAAGAGGAGCATTAAAAAAAAAACTACTCCATATTCATGACCTGCAGCCTGCGCTTGTACAGCTCAATCTACTTCCTCAGTATTCTGCCACTTCATTCTGGCTGATTGATTTGATATCCCCTAATTTTGCATGCATTCCTTTATTGTCCAATAACCAATGTTTGGTGGGTGGTTTATAAAAATTAAAAGCCTTAAATATATACCATATCATATCATATATTATGTAACTGTTATACATAGCTATTTTATATTAATCAGCAGTAGCACCCAATAACCTCAGGTCCTGTTAAAAACTTTATTACATGTTGCCAAAAGCCTGAGAGTAAAGTCTTTTTTTTCTTTTATGAACTTTCAACAAAACAAAACTATAAAGAGAAAAAGAAAAAAAGTGTAACAACATAGATTTGAATATATAAATTTCCATGTATGCTTATATATGGCTTTCTGTTGCTTCTTTATTTTGTTATTCTAGCATCCCCTTCACCAGCCAAACATCGAGCTAAAATGGATGATATTGTTGTGGTGGCACAAGGGACTCAATCATCACGAAATGTCAGTAATGATCCAGATGTCATCAAGTTGCAGGAAATTCCAACTTTTCAACCACTTCTGAAAGGTAAGATATTACTCAAAGTGTGTGTGAATTTGGAGGTTGTTAGGACAATTAGGAAGACTCTGGCCAGGGCATTCTGCACCTCTGGAGTGGAACTGGTGAGGAAGCTTGGGGGCTGGTGGGGAAGAGAACTGCTGCATGGCACTTTAAGATCGGCTGCTATGGCAACTGCCTCACCTTTCTGCTTTCTTCCCAGGCCCAGCACAGTCCATCAGAGCTAAGTGCCTGCACTTGGCCTGGCATTGTCAACAGCCACCTCCTCAACATAAAAGCAGGCCTGCTGCTGCATAGTGGGCTGTCCCAGGGAGTGGACCTATGCTGCCTTAAAGTGGCAGTGGTGAGACCTTTTCTCAAGAAACCCAGAAAAATTGAACAATTACATGCAGGTAGTACATAGTCATTTTCTAGGCAAAGTTCTAGAGAGGGTGGTTGCCAGTCAACTCCAGGCACTCTTGGATGAAACTGATTATTTGGATCAATTTCAGTTGGGGTTCAGGTCTGGTTTTGGCACGGAAGCAGCCTTGTTTGTCCTGTATGAAATTCTATGCCAGGAGTGAGACCCTGTTGATACTGCTGAATCTCTTGGTGGTTTTCAGTACCATTGACCATGGTATCCTGGAGCAGCTGGCTGAGATGGGAGTGAAGGGCACTGCATTGTAGTGGTTCTGCTAATAGAAGACTATCTTCAGAAGGTGGTGCTTGGGGAATATTTTTTAGCTTTCCAGCATAGAGTTCCTCAGGGGTCTGTTTTATCCCCCATGCTGTTCAACATGAAACCACTGAGTGGGGTCATCTGGAGTTTTGGAGGATGTTGCTATTCCTATGTGGATGACATGCAGCTGTTCTATTTCTCATTTTCATTGTTAGCTGGCAAAACTGTGGATGTGCTAAACCAGTGTCTGGCTACATAGTGGACTGGATAAGAACTAACAAACTAAAACTCAATCCAAACAAGATTGAGATGCTGTTGGTGTGCGGCTCCTTTGACTGGATGTGGTTGTTCAATCTCCTCTAGGTGTGGGTTGCACTTCCCCTGAAGGAGCAGTTTGCAGCTTGGGGGTGCTCCTTGATCCATCTGTGTCACTTGAGGCTCAGGTGGCATTGGTGGCTCAGAGTGCCTTCTAGCAGCTTCATTTGGTGGCCCAGCTGCACCCCTACCTGGACAGGGATAGCCTAGCTTCAGTAATCTGTGCTCTGGTAACTTCTAAATTAGATTACTACAACACACTCTATGTGGGGCTGCCCTTGCAGACAGTGAAACTGAAGCTGGTACAGAATGTGGCAGCCTGGAGGTTTGAACATATAAGACCAGTTCTTGTCCACTAGCATTGGCTATCTGTATGCATCTGATCACAGTTCAAGATGCTGGTTTTACCCTATAAAGCCCTACACAAATTGGGACCGCAGTACCTGTTGGAGCACCTCTCCCATCCCTGATCTGCTTGGACACTGCACTCAACTTCTGGGGTGTTCCCGCAGATGCCAACCTCTCAAAAGGCTTGGAGAGTGGCAACTATTGGATAAGGACTTCTCTGTGGTGCCCCCCCATCTTTGAAACAGCCTCCCTGCTGTGACCTGCCTAGTACCAAATATGCTATTTTTCAACACCAGGCTAAGATAGCCCTCTTTGTGGAGACCTTTGAAGATCTCCCTGTAAGTCTTCAATCTCCCTGGGGAAGATTTGTAGTCTTGGCACAATTAGTCAGGTGTCTTTCTTTTATTCTGACTGGATCTTTTAAGTTGTCTTTTAATGCTCTTTTTTGCTATTTTAAATTTTTAAATTCTTGTTGATTTTTTAAGTCTGATGTATTTTATTGGTTTTATACTTTGTTGTAAACCACCCAAAGAGCTTTGGCTATGGGTAGTTATAGAAATGAAAATAACAACAACAACCTGCTTGTTCCTGGTTTCTTTGTGTTTCAGTAAATTCTTGTTTCTTGATTATCTCATTTTTGTTTTCTCTGATTTGACTTTTGGTCTGCTGCTGAGCTGACTTATTTATGGACTGTAGGAGAGAGAAAAGGGTAAAAACAGGAAATTGGTTGCTTGATGTGCCAAAAACTGGTAACTTATTTGTTCAGAGAACATTTTTTGGTATTTATATTTACTGTATACCTAATGATGATGTATCATGCTGTTCTGCACAGTGATGAAGTGTTCCTTCTTGTAGGATACCTTAGGAGTTTCTGGGAAACAGGTGTGTGTTGCTGCATATCTGGTTCAAATGGGGGCAAACTGAGATGTTGTTCTATTTGTTTAGCACACAAAAGAATAGACACCACTTGTTGCATGTTGTACAGAGAGAATGATAGCAGTCAGCAGCCTCCATAGTTTAGGGAAATCTGCCTGACATTAATCTGTCCCCAGAGCACACTACAAAAACTACTTTTAAAGTATCCCTAAATCTGTCATCTTATACTGACATCTGGTGGATATTGTGAAATGCTGCAGCCAGATCTTATGATTAAACCTGAGGTGGTGGTGGTGGTGGTTGTGTTCAAACTAGCTGCAATACTATGCATGCCTGCTCACAATTAAGCCCCATTGAATTCCATGGGGCTTGCTGCTTGGTAAGTAGGCACATATTTGCAGCCTAAGGGTGTTTCCAAAACAATGGGAAACCCTGGGATGCTTATACATTGAAGACAGCATTGCCTGGACTGCCTTTGAAATTCCATAAATGAAGAAGGATGATTGTACAATAAAAACCTAATCTGGGAGTATCATATGCTATTCATGCAAATCAATAATGGTTAGAACATCTTAAACTTTGCAGTTTAGGTAGATGATTCACTTGTATGTATGCAGTGTCCATAGAGTGTGGATGGAAAAAACAAAGGGTTTAGCAGATAAAATGTGTATCTTAATAAATGTTACATTTAATGCAAGTTAGTACACTGGAAAAAAATTAAGCCATGCCAGTGCAGAGTTGTTCTCTTAAGGAACTATGTGGGAGGCTACACATTCTAGTTGGTCTTGGCAACCAACCATTGTTTCCAAAAGCAGTAAGGCTTTTTTTTTTTGCTCCTTCCTTCTGTGACAGTGCAATGCAGTGATCATATCTACTGCCCAGAGAGAGGGTTTTAGAATGGAGGTGGGATAGATAGTCAGTGCACATGTGCAGCCCTTCTGTGTTCTGTGACACCAATGCTGTGGCTCAGCATAAGCTGCAAATTAAAGCCATTTTGAAAGAAGTACACTCTTCTTCCCAGTGGAGAGTACAGTATAGCTTTCAACACTAGTTGCAAGAATTAAATTTAATTGAATTTAATGCAAGAAATTTAGCAGTCGTATTTGTGGACTCCTGTTACAGTACAGGTGCATAACCTGTGGCTTCCCAAAAACTGATTGAACTATTGCTGCCAGTAGTCCTGATTATTATTTCCTGTGTTCTAAGATGATCTCTGGAGAAGGACGTGTCAGTATCAATATTGCTGGGGAAGAGGTGGAGAAGGCCCTTCTCCCTCTTCATCAAAAGGTCCTAGTACATTTGGCTCTTTGCTAGCTGTGAGTGATTTGTATCAGTGTGCAGGTGTATGTACATGTTTGTGCACATGGCCCCTGCTCTCCAAGCCACCATCACAAGTCCTTGGGACTAAAAAAGTTGTGGAGCCCTGGGATAGAGAATCAGATTGCCTCAAAAAGGTCTCCCCTTCCATTAAGACCATCTTGTGCCTGCTGCTGTCTGGCAACATGAGGCAGGTGGCTATCCAAGGGAGTGGTGCTTATTCCTAAGAGAGAGTGAATAAAACAGTCTTCCCAGATATCCATGATGTACTTCAGTTGGAGGTATTTAGGTACCAGATTTAAACTTTGCTTAGTAATGTTTATGCATGTTGCCTTAGTTGAATAAAATAAATTAATTCATTGTTCAGCCAGAAGCTTACTTGGTAGCATTGGGCAAGTCTCTTTCTTGCCTCTTGCAGAATGACCTTCCTCACAGGGCTGTTGTAAGGAAAGAATAGGATAATCCCTATTTACTATATTCTGAGCTTTCATCTAAGTTTTATATCCCACTCCTCCTTCACTCTAAATAAAGGTATCTAAACTTGAAACTATTGTTTTGTGCTGTTTGTACACTATCAGCTATTGGTTTGATGTTTTTAAAAGATTGCTGGACAAATTATGTAGGAAACAAATTTTGTGAAGTAGAAAAGGAATTTTAAAGGAATTTTGAGTGTGGACTCTCTGGTGACTGAATGAGCTGCTCAGTTGTCATGGAAGATCATGGCAGGCAGAGACCTGTGCCTCTGAACTGCTTTGATATAGAGGAGGAAGTTTAAACACTGGAAAGGTGCTGAAAGGGACTTTAAAAGGTGCCAGACCCAGGGAAGGGTAGTGGCAGAGGGCCACACACACAGTTTTCCTGAGTTTGGGTGGCGGGAGAAGTAAAGGTGAAATGAACTGAACTGAGAAGTAATGTCCTGTGCCTGTTATTAACAGCTTGTAACATCATCAATATTGAAATCTAGGAAACCCATTCCTGAAAAGTTTGCAAATCAAATTGGAATGATCAAGTCATGATGATTTCCATGGTTCATTGATATAACTTGTCTGATTGCCCTTACTTGAGGTAAGAGCATGCGACTGGATTAGCAGCCATCCAGTGTAAGTTTAAGGACATCTCTTGTATTTTCTTAGAGAAATGGTCTCCACATTGATGTCAAACACAGCTGAGGTGGATGTGGGACATAGCAACCTTGTCTGATTTCCTAATAACACTAGAACAGGAGTGCAGAGTAAGAGCTGGCAGCCACACAATGAAGAGCCAACCTAGATGAGAGGCTAATTGCATGTTATGGAAAGAGCCCTGATGAGGAGACCTGAACAGCTCCTGGTGTGGAGAGAAATGGTGAGGAGAGAAAGTTGAAGCCTTCTGCTACTATATCACTTTTCCAAAGCTGCTACCAGCATTTTACATGAAGCTTCTATTTATGACCATGAAGAATTCCCTTGAATGAAAATAGCAGTTTCAACCAGAAAGAGAGTTAGTTATTCTGTCCTCCCCACTATATCCCCCACACCCACCTCCTTACCCAAAGTTGCAGTTTGCAGTATATATATAAAAAAACTGTCTCCCCCTCCCAGTTTGTTCCTTAAAGGCTAGTGTCAAGGAGACATATTAATGCACAGTACTCCGGACAGTTGACCACTACTCATAACATTACAAGTAACACAAGGTAAGACCATCTTCTGAGGCAGCCATTCTGATACTACTGTTTTGAATTCTAATTTTACCACTCTAGTGCAGCCATGGAGCAGTTTAAAAACTGTTGTATGTCATTAATATTGTTTCCAGCAGGTGGCACTGTTAACTCTTTTTGGAACACTGCATTCCTCTCACATGCACCAAAGAACAGCTAATTATCATTGTAATAAAGGGAATCCATAAGAGGCTGGGTGAGGATCCATGAATGTGGTACTAGAATAGCATGCAATGAGATTTACAGTTGAGGTAGCAGACCCCCTGTAAAGACCATCTGAACAAATACTCCTTTTCAAAATGAAGGAGGCATTGTAGTATGTTGGGCTGTAGCTTAGTAGTAGAGCACATAGCTGGCATATGTAAAAACTCAGATTCAGTTTCCACTTGGATATTGGAGAGCAGGGCAGGGAGACCTTGTCAGGCTAATAGTGAGCTAGATGGAACAATGGTTTGACTGTGTATAAAGTAGCCTTATACGTCTTTAGTGTAATCCACTCTTGGTTTGGGGTGATGCACTTGAAGCAAATGTAAGATTCCGATAAGCAAAAGCAATCCTTTGGCAGGGTACAGCCACAGTTGAGTTCTTTCCCCTTTATTCTCATGCATCTGCTATTTTAACCTCTTCATTCTCCTTGCTTGCTTGGGAAAATTCTTTGACCCCACTACACTTGGTCATTGGAGATAATATAAGACTTTGGGTTGCCCTTACTGGTACCTGACCTGAATTCTCAGAAAGGAGGGGCAACATAGGTTTCAGTAATGAATGCTGAACCATAATTCTGGCAAGACAGAAATACTGTTGGTGAAAGGGATACATCTGTTGGTCTGCTCTTAGGTATTCAGACTGTTTTGCACTCCCTGATTAGAATTGGATATGCAGTATACCTCCAGTAGGACAAGCAATTATTTCCCTATTTAGCCTGGTAGGATTGCAGTCTAAATCTTTAATTCATATTTATATTGTATGTTCCGCCCAGGTTAAAGTAGGCAAAACTTGGACTAGGCTTTTTCTTTTTGAAGATTGCTTCAGAACTGCATTTTAATTTGAAGGTGCAGCTTAATACTTTGTAGAATGTACGGGCCACTGGAATGAATGTTGCATCTCACATGTTCTTTAGAGATTCATCACTCATATCATCCCTGACAGCTAATCATGAAAGCCTGTCACATGGTAATAGTGGATGCTCATTTTGGTCTGGTCTAACAGCAAGGATGGAAATTTGGTATCTGATCCACATTTTTTAATATATAGCATATAGATAGGTCCTTTTCGGACCCTGTTATAATGTTTCACAGTCTAGTGAAAAGGCAAAGGAATGAAGCCCAGGACTGCAGATTCTCATTATGCTGTCCATTCCCAGATTCAAGGACATTTAACCCTACTGATTTGCTCTTGTTCTAGACTGAGAAACAGGAGACCAGCAAATAATATGTCCTGTATGCTTATTTTCTGTGATCTGGTTCACCTATAACATTCTTTATCTCCTTTTGGATATTGCCTGTATCTTAGGACATACATCGCTTTTTATATAGATTCAGAATATTGATTTCTCTAGCCCTATGTGGATTTGGACTGAAGACTTTGAAGAGTGGTATCATCTGCATATCTGAGGTTGTTGATATTTCTCCCAACAATCTTAATTCCAACTTGTGATTCATCTAGCCCCGCCTTTCTCATGATGTGCTCTGCATATAAGTTAAATAGGCAGAGCGAACTCCTTTCTCAATTTTGAACCAATCAGTGGTTCTGTGTCCAGTTCTCACTATTGCTTCTTGACCTACATATAGGTTTCTCAAGAGACAAATAAGATGGTCTGGTACTCCCACCTCTTTAAGAACTTGCCACAGTTTGTTGTGATCCACACAATCAAAGGCTTTAGCACAGTCAGTGAAGCAGAGGTAGATATTTTTCTGGAACTCCTTAGCTTTCTCCATGATCCAGCGTATATTGGCAATTTGATCTCTAGTTCCTCTCCCTCTTCAAAATCCTGCCTGTACTTCTGGTAGTTTTCGGTCCACATACTGCTGGAGCCTAGCTTGTAGGATTTTGAGCATCACTTTGCTAGCATGTGAAATGAGTGCAGTGGTGCGGTAGTTTGAACATTCTTTGGCATTGCCCTTCTTTGGGATGAGAATGTAAACTGACCTTTTCCAATCCTGTGGCCGTTGCTGAGTTTTCCAAATTTGTTGGCATTTTCAGGGTAGCACTTTTACTGTATCATCTTTTAGGATTTTGAATAGCTCAGCTGGAATATTGTCGCCTCCACTAGCGTTGTTGTTGCTCAGACTTCCTAAGGCCCACTTGACTTGACATTCCAGGATGTCTGGCTCTAGGTCAGTGACCACCCCATTGTGGTTATCAGGGATGTTAAGCTCTTTCTTGTATAGTTCTTCTGTGTAATCTTGCCATCTCTTCTTAATCTCTTCTGCCTCTGTTAGGTCCCTGCCATTTTGGTCCTTTATCATGCCCATCTGTGCATGAAACTTTCCCTTCATATTTCCAATTTTCTTGAAGAGATCTCTGGTCCTCCCTATTCTATTGTTTTCTTCTATTTCTTTGCACTGTTCATTGAAGAAGGCATTCTTATCTCTTCTAGCAATTCTCTGGAATTCTGCATTCAATTGGGTGTATCTTTCTCCCTTGCCTTTTGTGCCCCGCCTTTCCTCAGCTATTTGTAAAGCTTCCTCAGACAGCCATTTTGCCTTCTTGCATTTCCTTTTCTTTGGGATGGTTTTAGTTGTTGACTCTTGTACAATGTTGCGAACCTCCGTCCAAAGTTCTTCAGGCACTCTGCCTATCAGATCTCATTCCTTAAATCTATTTGTCACCTCTACTGTATATTCATCAGGGATATGATTTAGGTTGTACCTGAGTGGTTTAGTGCTTTTCTCCATTTTCTTCAATTTAAGCCTAAGTTTTGCAACCAGAAACTCATGATCTGAGCCACAGTCAGCTCCTGGCCTAGTTTTTACTGACTGTATAGAGCTTCTCCATCTTTGGCTGCAGAGCACATAGTCAATCTGATTTCTGTGTTGACCATCTGGTGATGTCCATGTGTAGATTTGTCTCTCGGGTTGTTGGAAAATAGTGTTTGCTATGACCAGTGTGTTCTCTTGACAAAATTCTGCCAGCCTTTGCCCTGCTTCATGTTGTACTCCAAGGCCAAATTTGCCTGTTATTCTGGTTATCTTTTGCTTTCCAACTTTAGCATTCTAATCCCCCATGATGATAGGGATATCATTTTTTGGTGTTAATTCTAGAAGGTGTTGTAGGCCTTCACAGAACCGGTCAACTTCGGCCTCTTCAGCACTGGTGGTTGAGGCATAGATTTGGACTACTGTGATGTTGAATGGTTTGTTTTGGATTCGAACTGAGATCATTCTGTCATTTTGGAGATTTTGTATCCCAGTACTGCTTTTCCTACTCTTTTATTGACTAGGAAGGCTACACCATTTCTTCTGAGGGATTCTTGTCCACAGTAGTATACCTGATGGTCATCTGAATTAAATTCACCCATTCCTGTCCATTTTAGTTCACTGATTCCTAAGATGTTGATATTCAGTCTTTTCATCTGATGTTTGACCATGTTTGACCATGTCCAGCTTATCTTGAGTCATAGATCTTGCATTCCAGGTTCCTATGAAATATTGTTCTTTACAGTATCGGACTTTCCTTTCACCACCAGATACATCCACAACTGAGTGTCCTTTTGGCTTTGACCCAACCACTTCATTCCTTCTGGCACTACAAGTACTAGCTCTCTGCTTTTCCCCAGTAGCACACTGGACACCTTTTGACCTGAGGGGCTCATTTTCCAGTGTCATATCTTTTATCTCTATGCTTCTGTCCATGGGGTTTTCATGGCAAGGATACTGGAGTGGGTTGCCATTTCCTTCTCCAGTGGATCACCTTTTGTCAGAGCTCTCTGCTACGACCTGTCCGTCTTGGGTGGCTCTGCATGGCATAGGTCACGGCTTCATTGTGCTACACAAACCCCTTCGCCATGGCAAAGCAGTGATCCATGGAGGGGAGGGAAGTTTGTAAAGTACCAGGCAGATTTGATTAACCTGCCAAGGGATAGCATTTTATGTTAGGGGAATAAATATTGTGCTAAATATTGCGATGCAAACTGCTAGCATGAGAGCACAAGCTCTTTGTATGAGATCTGAAAAAATGCTGCTTGCTCCCACTTTGTCATGATAGGTTTGATAGCAGCTGGTGTTTCAGACACCTGAGAACTTGAAGCCAGCTTTATTCTGAAGAAATGTCACTCTTTGTCTTCTGAAGGTTATGCATGTTATGCATTTATCTCTGCTTGTTTGGTCAAAATACCACTAATGCACCTCTCTTGGTGGAAAGCAGAAAGAGAGAAGTTCAAGGGGGAAAGGAGGCTAATAGAAAAATCTACTGCGTTTCTGTGGTGCTAATTAAGCTCTTGAGCTTGCATGCAGATCTCTCCCCTCACTTTGTGCCTGTCACTGTGCTCTAAAAATATATATGCATTTTGTCAGTCAGACTACAATTATTCTGCCATGCGTAATACTGCCTTTTAATCCGTTCCACCAGAAGTTGAGTATACTGATTAAATCAAACATTTTTGGAATAGTTTGCTACCTTCACAATAAAAATAAGATGTCTTGCAAAACATGCTGAATGATTTTTAATATATAAACAAGGCATGCTCTTATTTAGGAACATAAGAAATATACTTCTGGATCTGACCATAAGCCCATTTAATCCTTCATCCTAGCCGTGGCCAATCAGAAGCCTCTGAGAAGCCCATGAGCAGAAGATGTGGACAACAGCGCTCTTCTACTCATGTTCCCCTGCAGCTGATATTCAGACATCCCTCTGGTCTTGCTGATCATGTTTAGCCAGCTGACTAGTAGTCTTGTCCTCCATGAATTTTTCTGTTCACTTTTTAAAATTGCGTGCTGTTAAGTTTTTCCTCAACATTTGAATTCTGAACTAAACACAAATATATTTGGTTAACATGCACATACACAGAGTACTTTTGTAGTTTTGCAGTGCACTTTTATCATGCAGTGTCTATAGTTGGGGTTATGGTTAATTATAGAAGACAAGATTACACATACCCTTGCTGTATTTGGGCTGTTCATCTACTTTAGTTCTTGCTGAATTAATCACTCTGAGCTCAAAAGGGTCGTGCACAGTTGAATATTACTCCATAATAAATTAGCAAATTAAGAGTGATCACTTCCTTTGTTCATTTTTCTTTTAGGGATGTAGGAATTCTATTTAGTACTTTATATGAATTTTATTTACCATCTTTTATTAAAAATAGGGAGATATATTTACTAACTTTAGTCTCAGGATCAATTCTGCGTGATATTATTGACCATCTGTTTGCTCCAGTATCGCACGTTTTTTGTCTCCTTTTTGAATAGGAAAATAGCTCTGGGAGGTCTGTGCAGTTGTCACAGAGATGTCATACCTTGTTTTTAAATGTTTCTTCAGATACAGGGACTTGTTGCATCGGTGCAACAGCAAACAAAAACTAGTGGCCAGCAAGCAGTGAACACAAGAACAAAAATTTGCCATTAAGTTTGGAGCTTTAAAACTCTGCAAATGTTTTTCTCCTGCATATCACCAAATAAGAATGAGCTGAGATCATCCTTGGCAAGAGCAGGGCCCCTGTTTTTTCCACACAGCACAACATAAGGAGTTGTGAGGAATAGTGGGGAAGGGGAAGGAAAAGGGATCTGTAGAAGAGAACAGTTTGATGTAAACCTTATTTGTATTTTTGTATATTTGTGTGTTTATAACAAGTTTTTATTTGTCTGCTAGCTTTGAGAAGATAAGCAGAGATTAAGGATGCTGTTTTTCTTCTACACAGCAGCTTAACTATTATACAGAGTTCCCTGCTTTAAATTAGATAATTATTTTTGGTTCTTGTCCAGTGAGATAGTGTGTAACCTGGGTTCAAGTCTCCATTCCATTCCAACAAAACAAGAGTCCAACAGGCTCTCCATTCAGTCATTCATTGAATGTATATTCCACAGTTAATTAGTCCCAAGGACTCTAAGCGGATTACGAAGAAACAATAAAAATAACATATAATAAAAACATATAACAACACATTAACAGTCTAAAATAAAATAGACAATAGGGAGCTGAGGGATCAGATATAAATAGATTAAAATAGCATATGAAAACTAAAAAAACTATATGCCTTAAAATTGTGTAGTATAAAATCAATTATTAAAATATCTGGAGAATAGGACTGATTTTGCTTGGTGTCAAAAAGTTTGTAATGATGGTGAACTACTCTTGGAAAGCCATTCCATAGATGGGGTGTAGCAACTGAGAAGGCCTCTCTTCTATTTTACCATTTACCTTATCTTCCTGGAAGATGCTCACAAAGAAGGGCCTCCTCACCTGATCTTAGGGATTGTATAGGTACATATGGGAGCAGGTGATCCTTCAGGTTTCCCAGTTCCAAGCAGTTTAGGGCTTTAAATGCTTGTTTTAACATATAAATTGGGCCTGGCACTCAACTGGTAGCCAATGCAAGCGATACAATATCGAAGTAATATGGATGTGCAAACTTGATTGCACCAGCAGTTGTTCTCCCCTATTCTGTACCAGCTTTTGCAGTTCATGACGCTTCAGTTTCAGTCTAACAGTCATGCCCTGTGTCAACCCCTGCTTACAAAGATTTTTCCCCTTACAGAGCAGCTTGACCACTATCTTTTTGTATAAGAAGTGCTTATTTGACAAGAGTTTATTTCGTAGATGAGCCGCAGCAGGTTGTACAGCACGCCAGCAGCCATTTTGAATATTCAGCCCTCAGCAGAGGAAGCCACAGTTTGCCTTGTAATCCAAATCTGGACAGCAGGTGTTGTTGGAGGGTGAAATAGACAGCCTACAAATATCCCTGCACAGACCATGGGTTGCTGCCTGGATTTGGACAACACTAGAAAACATGCAACCCACTGTTGGAAGAGGAACATTCAAAATGGCTGCTGGCATGTACTAGGGCTTACATTTAGAGAGGCAATGTGGTTTAGCGGTTAGAGTGTTGGACTGGGACTTAGAAGATCCACTTGGGCATGAAGGACATTGGGTGACTTTGAGGCAGCTATTGACTTTCAGCCTGATCTACCTCACAGCATTGCTGTGAGGATAAAAATGGGGAGGATTATGCCTTGAATTCTTTGCAAGATGAAAAAGGGATATAAATGTAATAAATAAAGCTACAGCAGGCTGCAAATTAGCCTATGGACAAAAGGCTATGCAACCCTATACAGGCACATACATGCATACACGCATGCTATATGAAAAGAAACCCATTGAGGCTTTTTGGTATGCAAAGAAAAGGATTAGTTGTTTGTTGATGATTGAGCTTTGTTTTAATGGTTGTAGCAATGCACTGTTAACAAACTGGGTTTGTGAGAAAATGAATAGGATTTATTTCCTGCATACCTACCTGTTCCCACCAGGATAACCCACCCAGTTGTTTATTGTGATGTCCAGACCCAGAGTTTTGAGCTATGATTAAATTGTCATGCACTCTCACTTGTGCTGGTCTTCTCATGGTTTGTTAATATTGAGTTGTGACCATATGTAACAAATTAGTATGAATTAGCTGCTCTTAGGAAAGGCTACCCTGTGTTTCTGAGTGAGTGATTGTTTTCTGTAGGCTTCCTTATTGGAAGAGTGGTACATATAGTTGCCTCCAAGACTGATTAATTTTGTGTGTCATGTCTTATGTATGTATGGAGCAGCATGGTAGATCCCAGCAGGAACAAGGGCAGACCAGTTAGTCATATTTGACTGTGACAGAGGATGAATCCTTGGGTTCACAAGAGCCCTTGTATTACATAATTAATTTTTGTATCACACCCAACACTTCTCTCGTAGCACACTACTATGTATGCCTTTGAATGCTGTTCAGGAATTTCTGATCTAAACAAATAGATTCTGTTTTTCAAAATGGAACAACCAGAGGTGTTGTGTGGGAGTGAGACAGCTTTTGTGACTGCTTAATATGTGGGGGAGAGGGGAATATAAAGGGTTTGCAATATGATAGTAAGCAGATCTTTCTCATACATTTTCTTTATTATAGTTCAGACACCCATGTTGTCTACCTCCCAGAATATCATTACACGGAAAACCACAGAAGGCTTTTTTAAAAAGTAGCAAAACAGCTAAGCACTATTATAATAGTGTTGATAGTATTATTTCTATCAGTTTTTTAAAGTATGCAATTTAAACATTTAATCAAATCTTTCTAGCAGCATATGTGTCCATAACTGAAAAAGTTTTATCCATGAAAAATACTTAGTTACTAGCTGAGTGGTAAATTTGTAATTTTATTTTTAAAGATCATTAGTCACTTTTCACAGAATTATGTCCAAGGAAATATAAAATAAAAATCAGACTGATAACATGGAATAAATGTGACACTGATGACCTGTTAAGAAATTGACACTGCAACAAGAAAGTAATAATCAAGGATTCTGTAATTTTACTTGGCAAGCCTTCAACCTTCAGCATATGTTGGAGTGGGTGACATCAGTTCAGGCAAAGACCATTTTATTTAAGCACACCTTTGTTTTATAAGTGACTCTGATGGGTTGCATATTATATTTATTCTGTGTTCTATTTTTAATGGGCTTTAATACATTTGTTTTATTGTATTATTTATGATTGTAAACTGTCTTGAGTTCCATTTTTGTAGTAGAAAAGTGGGGTATGAATTAAAATAAATCAATTTTCTACTATTTGTTTTTCATCTCGAAAGTAATTAGTGGAGAGAGTACCCACATTTTAATCATGCCTTTGTCATGCCTCTGTTCAACTGTTCAGCCTCACAATTTTTTTCTGTTTCATTCTTCCTTGAGTGATGCCAGCCAATCAGGGATCATGTCTTGTACATGATGGTGTCATGATGCTCCACAGCCAATCAGAGCTTCCTATTTGATGTTATTATTAAGAGCAAATAAAGCACACTTGGCAGGATGCATGGACAATCTTAATCAGTTGGTTATCGTTCTAACAATCCAGCATTTTGTAGCATTGCCTGAAAAATTACAAACAGTAGAAGTCATTTCTATGCTGACAAATATTTTTCTGAAGTGAATCTCCCTTTTTCACTCTACTCTAGTGAATTGTACAATAGAAATCTAAGATGCCTAAAATGTAAAGTATATTTTCAGAATTTATGAGGCTAGTATATGGATCAGGGAGGGGGCGTACAGCATTGCTCTGCAACTGTCCAGCTATCACCACATACCCCAAACATGTGACAAACACATTTATAGAAGTGTATATTCTACAATGTACATATGTCAAGAGGCTTTTGAGCTGCTCCTGGGTTTGCCTGTATGAAATATATGCTGCTTCACTGTCCATATTTTTAACTTGAAGCATTTCCTTATAAATGACCCTGGGACTGACTGCAATTGAAAGTTTAGGAGCCATTAAATATAATACGTTTAAATATAATCTGTGATCAGTTTCAGTAATTGCCTCTATTGTTGTTTTCCTCTAGGTCTTCTTAGTGGGCAAACATCTCCTACTAACATTAAGCTGGAGAAGCTGGACTCTCAGCAAGTTCTGCAGCTGTGCCTCCGGTACCAAGACCACCTTCACCAGTGTGCAGAAGCAGTTGCCTTTGACCAGAATGCTTTAGTCAAACGGATCAAAGAGGTACCAAAGAGGACAGGGAAAAAGGAAAGGGAGCCTAGTCAATGTCTAGATGTCTTTAATGTCTCTTGCCACTTTGAAACAAGACAGAATAGATAACCTTCAGCCCTCAGCCTTTACTTTTTAGCTTGTAACATCTCCTTCCTAACACAACTAGAAGAAAACATATTTATCATGATGCTCTGCTTGTAACTATGAAGGGCCATCAAAATTATTGTGAGTGAACAATTGAGAAAGCACTCTGACTTCCTTTGCCTCCTTGTCTTCACCACCTTTAGTAACCTGTGTTAAATCTCTCAGCTCTCATGCTTTCTATTAATCCCCTCTGCTTTGTTACCTACTTTGTTGTTATTTCATCTTTCTTTCTAATACCAAACTGGGTGATCGGTATCTGTGAGTTTGGTAGTGAAGGGGCCATCCAAAAATAGGGACTGATAACTGCTTACTCATCTCCCAAGTAAGCATAAACATATTCATTAGTAAATTAAAAGCAAATTAAAGTTGCAGAACCCCAAATAGCCCAACAAAAACGCATGCTTTCTGGTTTCAGAATTCACAGAATGGTGAGGGCAATTCAGCATCAGTGGGAGGAAAGGAGATTAATCTTTCAAATTCAGGATTTGAAATTTGAGCAGGCCAAACTAGGGAGTGGATATGAACCATAAAAGTAAAGAAGCTAAGCTGTATACACTATATTGGGAAGGTATCAGCACAAAGGACAGAATACTGGGCACCTTTCCATCTCTTCTAATCTGCAGAAACATCTCCTTCACTGCTGGTTAGCAATGAATTGCTGATGTTTGCAGCTGGCTGTCAGCTCCTTAACCTGGACCTGCTTAGTGTTATTTACCAGTACAGCAATAACAGGTTTCAGCAGGGTGAGAAAACAAGAATGACAAAGATCCCCCCCCCACCTCCCCACACACACCCTTTTTCTTTCTTTTTCTGCTTGGAGAGCAGGAACTGCATTATCATTCCTGGGCTCTCCTGTTAAGTGTTAGGCACACACTGTGGCATTTTATTACAAACCTCTGCTTGTTCTTCATGCTACTTGCTCTTTTGGGAACCACTTCATTTGCCTTGAAGCAGCTCCAGCTTTCCCTTTCTGGAGAGAATATAGAAATCACTGTATAACCTGCTTTTTCCACTCTGGTGGCAGCTGCTTTTCCTTGTTTTTTTTTTCCTGCTGCAACAACAGCCAAGAGCATTCAACACTAGAGAGCAAGAAGGCAATTTTATTTCAATTAAATGTCCAGGCTTTATTCAAATCAGTATCACTCCACCAAGCTGGTAATTAAATAAATTGCTGGTTATAAATAATCTGAATCACCAACATCTGCAGATACATTTGCATTTTGAGTAATTAGCTGGCTTCAAGTTCCTGTCCACTACAATTGTTTTTGAAAAGGATACAATGACCATTAAAGAAAGTGGATTTGGTTTTCTAGATCTTGTTGTACTGATTTTTATCTTTCCCATTTTGCTTTGATATTTTGCCCAGGTTGGTTTTAAAATCTTACAATCTGCTTCTTCTCTCTTCATGGATGGCATTAGGTTCTAGGCATAGAATAGATATGGTTCTTCACAGAGTTTCTACTGTTAGAGGCATGTAGTATAATGTCACTCAATTATACTTTGATTCATTTTCTCATTCTAAATTGAAGCATTCTAGTTCTAAAAATTGCTAAGAATGTTTTTTGTAGTGGACATAAACTATAAAATTCTTACTTAAGAGCAACCCATGAGTGCTGACAATGTGTTCTTGTTTTGCCAGCAATACTTAAATAGCAATACTGCAGTTATACCATTTGTTAGTATCTAGTTTTGCCTTGCCACTTTTACAGAGTCAGATTCTTCACTGTTATTGGAAGTATTTACTGAGGTTGGTCAAACAAAGTAACTCATGTTCCATGTCTTTGCAAATTTTTTGTTGGTAAATATGAATATGATAAACATATGTTCTAAGGTTCCAAGAACATACATACACATTTAAGGTTCTAAACAGGATTGGAATATGGAACTAGATTATCTTATTTAAAAATCAGTGGATTGCTGCTTTGGTGTTATGCCTATGGACTTTACGCTTCATTGCATTCAGCAAAACTTTTCTTTCATGTTTGTTGGATGCCACAGTATCTCTTTAAGAAGGGATTGGTGAAATCTAGAGGTACAGTACAGCTAATGTTTCTTTTAAATGTATATTTTGGCAGTGTTTGGCAATAACATTTTTTGAGAGAAGGTTATTATATGATAAATTTTGTACTAAATACCACAACATTGGAAGGATGAACACTCACTTCTTAGAATACAGTGGATTCAGGACTTGACAGACACGTCAAGAACTTAAAAGACACATCCCCCTCAAAACACTGCCCCTCACTTCGAACACACTTACCCCAGCACTGACATGGCTGCCTTGATGTCCTGAATCGATTCAAGATGAGACAAATCAATTTGAGGTGGATGAATTCAAGTCAAAGTTCTGATGAAATTATTCAAGATGAATCAGTTCAGGACATCGAGGCCTTTTTTCCGACTTGGGCACCCAAAATGCTGCTGAATAGAAACTGATCCTCAGACACAATATGAGAATTCAGCAATTACACGACAGGGAAAGAGAAAAGGTAGGAAGAAAGAGAAATTTGCAGGTTTATAATATAACAAACTAATGACAGATTGAGCTTCCAGATCTCTCCACAAAAGGGCATTTAATAAGGCAGGCCAAATGTGCTAATGAACCAACTTCAGAATTTAGTGCTAAACACACACAGGCCAAAAGAGGTATCAGGTGCATACAAACATGAGGGGTGGAGCTTGGCTGCATGCCCTCACATCTTTTGCTTTCATGTAGGCGAGCTGAGTGTCTGGATAGAACCTGAAGTATGGGGTTGGTCAGAATGCTAGGATAACATGTAGAGGCATGTGTATACATGGTTTCATTTACTACAGCTTATTTTGCAGTTTCTTATAAGTCTGACACCTTCTAGAATTAACACCCAAAAATGATGTCCTTATCACCATGGGGGATTGGAATGCTAAAGTAGGAAGCCAAAAGATAACCAGAATAACAGGCAAGTTTGGCCTTGGAGTACAAAATGAAGCAGGGCACAGGCTGGTAGAATTTTGTCAAGAGAATACGATGGTCATAGGAAACACTCTTTTCCAACAACCCGAGAGACAACTCTACACATGGACATCACCAGACGGTCAACACAGAAATCAGATTGACTATGTGCTCTCCAGCCAAAGATGGAGAAGCTCTATACAGTCAGTAAAAACTAGAACAGGAGCTGAGTGTGGCTCAGAGCATGAGCTTCTTGTTGCAAAATTTAGGCTTAAAGTGAAGAAAGTAGGGAAAAACACTAGGCCACTCAGGTATGACCTAAATCGTATCCCTGATGAATATGCAGTAGAGGTGACAAATACATTTAAGGAATTAGATCTGATAGACAGAGTGCCTGAAGAACTATTGATGGAGGTTCGCAACATTGCAAGAGGTAGCAACTAAAACCATCCCAAAGAAAAAGAAATGCAAGAAAGCAAAATGGCTGTCTGAGGAAGCTTTACAAATAGCTGAGGAAAGAAGGGAAGCGAAAGGCAAGGGAGAAAGAGAAAGATACACCCAATTGAATGC